>NC_140660.1:23567149-24230613 GCF_978046115.1 Saccoglossus kowalevskii | reverse complement strand
GCGCCATATTATGGACGTTAATTTTGGCACGGATACTGCGCCATATTATGAACGTTAATTTTGGCATGGATACCGCGCCATGTTATGGACGTTAATTTTGGCATGGATACCGCGCCATATTATGGACGTTAATTTTGGCACGGATACCGCGCCATATTATGGACGTTAATGTTGGCATGGATACCCGCCATATTATGGACGTTAATTTAGGTATGGATACCACGCCATATTATAGACGTTAATTTTGGCATCGATACTGCGCCATATTATGGACGTTAATTTTGGCATGAATTGAATACCGCGCCATATTATGGACGTTAATTTAGGTATGGATACCGCACCATATTATGGACGTTAATTTAGGTATGGATACCGCACCATATTATGGACGTTCATTTAGGTATGGATACCGCACCATATTATGGACGTTAATTTTGGCATGGATACCGCGCCATATTATGGACGTTAATTTTGGCATGGATACCGCGCCTTATTATGGACGTTAATTTTGGCATGGATACCGCGCCATATTATGGACGTTAATTATTTTGGCATGGATACCGCGCCATATTATGGACGTTAATTTTGGCATGGATACCGCGCCTTATTATGGACGTTAATTTTGGCATGGATACCGCGCCATATTATGGACGTTAATTTTGGCACGGATACTGCGCCATATTATGAACGTTAATTTTGGCATGGATACCGCGCCATGTTATGGACGTTAATTTTGGCATGGATACCGTGCCATATTATGGACGTTAATTTTGGCACGGATACCGCGCCATATTATGGACGTTAATTATTTTGGCATGGATACCACGCCATATTATAGACGTTAATTTTGGCATCGATACCGCGCCATATTATGGACGTTACTTTTGGCACCGATACCGCGCCATATTATGGACGTTAATGTTGGCATGGATACCGCGCCATATTATGGACGTTAATTTTGGCATGGATACCGCGCCATATTATGGACGTTAATTTTGGCATGGATACCGAGCCATATTATGGACGTTAATTTTGGCATGGATACCGCGCCTTATTATGGACGTTAATTTTGGCATGGATACCGCGCCATATTAAGGACGTTAATTTTGGCACGGATACTGCGCCATATTATGAACGTTAATTTTGGCATGGATACCGCGCCATATTATGGACGTTAATTTTGGCATGGATACCGCGCCATATTATGGACGTTAATTTTGGCACGGATACCGCGCCATATTATGGACGTTAATGTTGGCATGGATACCTGCCATATTATGGACGTTAATTTAGGTATGGATACCGCGCCATATTATAGATGTTAATTTTGGCATCGATACCGCGCCATATTATGGACGTTAATTTTGGCATGAATTGAATACCGCGCCATATTATGGACGTTAATTTAGGTATGGATACTGCACCATATTATGGACGTTAATTTAGGTATGGATACCGCACCATATTATGGACGTTCATTTAGGTATGGATACCGCACCATATTATGGACGTTAATTTTGGCATGGATACCGCGCCATATTATGGACGTTAATTTTGGCATGGATACCGCGCCATATTATGGACGTTAATTTTGGCATGGATACCGCGCCATATTATGGACGTTAATTTAGGTATGGATACCGTGCCATATTATGGACGTTAATTTTGGCATGGATACCGCGCCATATTATGGACGTTAATTTTGTCATGGATACCGCGCCATATTATGGACGTTAATTTTGGCATGGATACCGAGCCATATTATGGACGTTAATTTTGGCATGGATACCGCGCCTTATTATGGACGTTAATTTTGGCGTGGATACCGCGCCATATTATGGACGTTAATTTTGGCACGGATACTGCGCCATATTATGAACATTAATTTTGGCATGGATACCGCGCCATATTATGAACGTTAATTTTGGCATGGATACCGTGCCATATTATGGACGTTAATTTTGGCATGGATACCGCGCCATATTATGGACGTTAATGTTGGCATGGATACCCGCCATATTATGGACGTTAATTTAGGTATGGATACCGCGCCATATTATAGACGTTAATTTTGGCATCGATACCGCGCCATATTATGGACATTAATTTTGGCATCGATACCGCGCCATATTATGGACGTTAATTTTGGCATGAATTGAATACCGCGCCATATTATGGACGTTAATTTAGGTATGGATACCGCACCATATTATGGACATTAATCAGGTATGGATACCGCACCATATTATGGACGTTCATTCAGGTATGGATACCGCACCATATTATGGACGTTAATTTTGGCATGGATACCGCGCCATATTATGGACGTTAATTTTGGCATGGATACCGCGCCATATTATGGACGTTAATTTTGACATGGATACTGCACCATATTATGGACGTTAATTTTGGCATGGATACCGCGCCATATTATGAACGTTAATTTTGGCATGGATACCGCGCCATATTATGGACGTTAATTTTGGCATGGATACCGCGCCATATTATGGACGTTAATTTTGGCACGGATACCGCGCCATATTATGGACGTTAATTTTGGCACGGATACCGCACCATATTATGGACGTTAATGTTGGCATTGATACCACGCCACATTATGGACGTTAATTTTGGCATGGATACCGCGCCATATTATGGACGTTAATTTTGGCATGGATACTGCGCCATATTATGGACGTTAATTTAGGTATGGATACCGCAACATATTATGGACGTTAATTTTGGCATGGATACCGCGCCATATTATGGACGTTAATTTTGGCATGGATACCGCGCCATATTATGGACGTTAATTTTGGCATGGATACCGCGCCTTATTATGGACGTTAATTTTGGCATGGATACCGCGCCATATTATGGACGTTAATTATTTTGGCATGGATACCGCGCCATATTATGGACGTTAATTTTGGCATGGATACCGAGCCATATTATGGACGTTAATTTTGGCATGGATACCGCGCCTTATTATGGACGTTAATTTTGGCATGGATACCGCGCCATATTATGGACGTTAATTTTGGCACGGATACTGCGCCATATTATGAACGTTAATTTTGGCATGGATACCGCGCCATGTTATGGACGTTAATTTTGGCATGGATACCGCGCCATATTATGGACGTTAATTTTGGCACGGATACCGCGCCATATTATGGACGTTAATGTTGGCATGGATACCCGCCATATTATGGACGTTAATTTAGGTATGGATACCACGCCATATTATAGACGTTAATTTTGGCATCGATACCGCGCCATATTATGGACGTTAATTTTGGCATGAATTGAATACCGCGCCATATTATGGACGTTAATTTAGGTATGGATACCGCACCATATTATGGACGTTAATTTAGGTATGGATACCGCACCATATTATGGACGTTCATTTAGGTATGGATACCGCACCATATTATGGACGTTAATTTTGGCATGGATACCGCGCCATATTATGGACGTTAATTTTGGCATGGATACCGCGCCTTATTATGGACGTTAATTTTGGCATGGATACCGCGCCATATTATGGACGTTAATTATTTTGGCATGGATACCGCGCCATATTATGGACGTTAATTTTGGCATGGATACCGCGCCTTATTATGGACGTTAATTTTGGCATGGATACCGCGCCATATTATGGACGTTAATTTTGGCACGGATACTGCGCCATATTATGAACGTTAATTTTGGCATGGATACCGCGCCATGTTATGGACGTTAATTTTGGCATGGATACCGTGCCATATTATGGACGTTAA
The DNA here is from genome assembly GCF_978046115.1 of Saccoglossus kowalevskii. NCBI lineage: Eukaryota > Metazoa > Hemichordata > Enteropneusta > Harrimaniidae > Saccoglossus > Saccoglossus kowalevskii. The sequence goes on along the minus strand of NC_140660.1, from coordinate 24,226,828 downwards.
TTTTGGCACGGATACCGCGCCATATTATGGACGTTAATGTTGGCATGGATACCCACCATATTATGGACGTTAATTTAGGTATGGATACCGCGCCATATTATAGACGTTAATTTTGGCATCGATACCGCGCCATATTATGGACGTTAATTTTGGCATGAATTGAATACCGCGCCATATTATGGACGTTAATTTAGGTATGGATACCGCACCATATTATGGACGTTAATTTAGGTATGGATACCGCACCATATTATGGACGTTCATTTTGGCATGGATACCGCACCATATTATGGACGTTAATTTTGGCATGGATACCACGCCATATTATGGACGTTAATTTTGGCATGGATACCGCGCCTTATTATGGACGTTAATTTTGGCATGGATACCGCGCCATATTATGGACGTTAATTATTTTGGCATGGATACCGCGCCATATTATGGACGTTAATTTTGGCATGGATACCGAGCCATATTATGGACGTTAATTTTGGCATGGATACCGCGCCTTATTATGGACGTTAATTTTGGCATGGATACCGCGCCATATTATGGACGTTAATTTTGGCACGGATACTGCGCCATATTATGAACGTTAATTTTGGCATGGATACCGCGCCATGTTATGGACGTTAATTTTGGCATGGATACCGCGCCATATTATGGACGTTAATTTTGGCACGGATACCGCGCCATATTATGGACGTTAATGTTGGCATGGATACCCGCCATATTATGGACGTTAATTTAGGTATGGATACCGTGCCATATTATAGACGTTAATTTTGGCATCGATACCGCGCCATATTATGGACGTTAATTTTGGCATGAATTGAATACCGCGCCATATTATGGACGTTAATTTAGGTATGGATACCGCACCATATTATGGACGTTAATTTAGGTATGGATACCGCACCATATTATGGACGTTCATTTAGGTATGGATACCGCACCATATTATGGACGTTAATTTTGGCATGGATACCGCGCCATATTATGGACGTTAATTTTGGCATGGATACTGCGCCATATTATGGACGTTAATTTTGGCATGGATACCACACCATATTATGGACGTTAATTTAGGTATGGATACCGCACCATATTATGGACGTTAATTTTGGCATGGATACCGCGCCATATCATGGACGTTAATTTTGGCACGAATACCGCGCCATATTATGGACGTTCATTTTGGCACGGATACTGCGCCATATTATGGACGTAAATTTTGGCACGGATACCGCGCCATATTATGGACGCTAATTTTGGCACGGATACCGCGCCATATTATGGACGTTAATTTTGGCACGGATACCGCGCCATATTATGGACTTTAATTTTGGCAGGGATACTGCGCCATATTATGGACGTTCATTTTGGCACGGATACCGCGCCATATTATGGACATTAATTTTGGCACGGATACCGCGCCATATTATGAACGTTAATTTTGGCACGGATACCGCGCCATATTATGGACGTTAATTTTGGCACGGATACCGCGCCATATTATGAACGTTAATTTTGGCATGGATACCGCGCCATATTATGGACGTTAATTTTGGCATGGATACCGCGCCATATTATGGACGTTAATTTTGGCATTGATACCGCGCCATATTATGGACGTTAATTTTGGCATGGATACCGCGCCATATTATGGACGTTAATTTTGGCACGGATACCGCGCCATATTATGGACGTTAATTTTGGCACGGATACCGCGCCATATTATGGACGTTAATGTTGGCATTGATACCACGCCATATTATGGACGTTAATTTTGGCATGGATACCGCGCCATATTATGGACGTTAATTTTGGCATGGATACCGCGCCATATTATGGACGTTAATTTAGGTATGGATACCGCAACATATTATGGACGTTAATTTTGGCATGGATACCGCGCCATATTATGGACGTTAATTTTGGCATGGATACCGCGCCATATTATGGACGTTAATTTTGGCATGGATACCTCGCCTTATTATGGACGTTAATTTTGGCATGGATACCGCGCCATATTATGGACGTTAATTATTTTGGCATGGATACCACGCCATATTATAGACATTAATTTTGGCATCGATACCGCGCCATATTATGGACGTTACTTTTGGCACCGATACCGCGCCATATTATGGACGTTAATGTTGGCATGGATACCGCGCCATATTATGGACGTTAATTTTGGCATGGATACCGCGCCATATTATGGACGTTAATTTTGGCATGGATACCGAGCCATATTATGGACGTTAATTTTGGCATGGATACCGCGCCTTATTATGGACGTTAATTTTGGCATGGATACCGCGCCATATTATGGACGTTAATTTTGGCACGGATACTGCGCCATATTATGAACGTTAATTTTGGCATGGATACCGCGCCATATTATGGACGTTAATTTTGGCATGGATACCGCGCCATATTATGGACGTTAATTTTGGCACGGATACCGCGCCATATTATGGACGTTAATGTTGGCATGGATACCTGCCATATTATGGACGTTAATTTAGGTATGGATACCGCGCCATATTATAGATGTTAATTTTGGCATCGATACCGCGCCATATTATGGACGTTAATTTTGGCATGAATTGAATACCGCGCCATATTATGGACGTTAATTTAGGTATGGATACTGCACCATATTATGGACGTTAATTTAGGTATGGATACCGCACCATATTATGGACGTTCATTTAGGTATGGATACCGCACCATATTATGGACGTTAATTTTGGCATGGATACCGCGCCATATTATGGACGTTAATTTTGGCATGGATACCGCGCCATATTATGGACGTTAATTTTGGCATGGATACCGCGCCATATTATGGACGTTAATTTAGGTATGGATACCGTGCCATATTATGGACGTTAATTTTGGCATGGATACCGCGCCATATTATGGACGTTAATTTTGTCATGGATACCGCGCCATATTATGGACGTTAATTTTGGCATGGATACCGAGCCATATTATGGACGTTAATTTTGGCATGGATACCGCGCCTTATTATGGACGTTAATTTTGGCGTGGATACCGCGCCATATTATGGACGTTAATTTTGGCACGGATACTGCGCCATATTATGAACATTAATTTTGGCATGGATACCGCGCCATATTATGAACGTTAATTTTGGCATGGATACCGTGCCATATTATGGACGTTAATTTTGGCATGGATACCGCGCCATATTATGGACGTTAATGTTGGCATGGATACCCGCCATATTATGGACGTTAATTTAGGTATGGATACCGCGCCATATTATAGACGTTAATTTTGGCATCGATACCGCGCCATATTATGGACATTAATTTTGGCATCGATACCGCGCCATATTATGGACGTTAATTTTGGCATGAATTGAATACCGCGCCATATTATGGACGTTAATTTAGGTATGGATACCGCACCATATTATGGACATTAATCAGGTATGGATACCGCACCATATTATGGACGTTCATTCAGGTATGGATACCGCACCATATTATGGACGTTAATTTTGGCATGGATACCGCGCCATATAATGGACGTTAATTTTGGCATGGATACCGCGCCATATTATGGACGTTAATTTTGACATGGATACTGCACCATATTATGGACGTTAATTTTGGCATGGATACCGCGCCATATTATGAACGTTAATTTTGGCATGGATACCGCGCCATATTATGGACGTTAATTTTGGCATGGATACCGCGCCATATTATGGACATTAATTTTGGCACGGATACCGCGCCATATTATGGACGTTAATTTTGGCACGGATACCGCACCATATTATGGACGTTAATGTTGGCATTGATACCACGCCACATTATGGACGTTAATTTTGGCATGGATACCGCGCCATATTATGGACGTTAATTTTGGCATGGATACTGCGCCATATTATGGACGTTAATTTAGGTATGGATACCGCAACATATTATGGACGTTAATTTTGGCATGGATACCGCGCCATATTATGGACGTTAATTTTGGCATGGATACCGCGCCTTATTATGGACGTTAATTTTGGCATGGATACCGCGCCATATTTTGGACGTTAATTATTTTGGCATGGATACCGCGCCATATTATGGACGTTAATTTTGGCATGGATACCGCGCCTTATTATGGGCGTTAATTTTGGCATGGATACCGCGCCATATTATGGACGTTAATTTTGGCACGGATACTGCGCCATATTATGAACGTTAATTTTGGCATGGATACCGCGCCATGTTATGGACGTTAATTTTGGCATGGATACCGTGCCATATTATGGACGTTAATTTTGGCACGGATACCGCGCCATATTATGGACGTTAATGTTGGCATGGATACCCACCATATTATGGACGTTAATTTAGGTATGGATACCGCGCCATATTATAGACGTTAATTTTGGCATCGATACCGCGCCATATTATGGACGTTAATTTTGGCATGAATTGAATACCGCGCCATATTATGGACGTTAATTTAGGTATGGATACCGCACCATATTATGGAGGTTAATTTAGGTATGGATACCGCACCATATTATGGACGTTCATTTTGGCATGGATACCGCACCATATTATGGACGTTAATTTTGGCATGGATACCACGCCATATTATGGACGTTAATTTTGGCATGGATACCGCGCCTTATTATGGACGTTAATTTTGGCATGGATACCGCGCCATATTATGGACGTTAATTATTTTGGCATGGATACCGCGCCATATTATGGACGTTAATTTTGGCATGGATACCGAGCCATATTATGGACGTTAATTTTGGCACGGATACTGCGCCATATTATGAACGTTAATTTTGGCATGGATACCGCGCCATGTTATGGACGTTAATTTTGGCATGGATACCGCGCCATATTATGGACGTTAATTTTGGCACGGATACCGCGCCATATTATGGACGTTAATGTTGGCATGGATACCCGCCATATTATGGACGTTAATTTAGGTATGGATACCGTGCCATATTATAGACGTTAATTTTGGCATCGATACCGCGCCATATTATGGACGTTAATTTTGGCATGAATTGAATACCGCGCCATATTATGGACGTTAATTTAGGTATGGATACCGCACCATATTATGGACGTTAATTTAGGTATGGATACAGCACCATATTATGGACGTTCATTTAGGTATGGATACCGCACCATATTATGGACGTTAATTTTGGCATGGATACCGCGCCATATTATGGACGTTAATTTTGGCATGGATACTGCGCCATATTATGGACGTTAATTTTGGCATGGATACCACACCATATTATGGACGTTAATTTAGGTATGGATACCGCACCATATTATGGACGTTAATTTTGGCATGGATACCGCGCCATATCATGGACGTTAATTTTGGCACGAATACCGCGCCATATTATGGACGTTCATTTTGGCACGGATACTGCGCCATATTATGGACGTAAATTTTGGCACGGATACCGCGCCATATTATGGACGCTAATTTTGGCACGGATACCGCGCCATATTATGAACGTTAATTTTGGCACGGATACCGCGCCATATTATGGACGTTAATTTTGGCACGGATACCGCGCCATATTATGGACGTTAATTTTGGCACGGATACCGCGCCATATTATGGACGTTAATTTTGGCACGGATACCGCGCCATATTATGGACGTTAATTTTGGCACGGATACCGCACCATATTATGGACGTTAATTTAGGTATGGATACCGCGCCATATTATGGACGTTAATTTAGGTAATGGTACCGCACCATATTATGGACGTTAATTTTGGCATGGATACCGCCCCATATTGTGGACGTTAATTTTGGCATGGATACCGCGCCATATTATGGACGTTAATTTTGGCATGGTTACCGCGCCTTATTATGGACGTTAATTTTGGCATGGATACCGCGCCATATTATAGACGTTAATTTTGGCATCGATACCGCACCATATTATGGACGTTAATTTTGGCATGGATACCGCGCCATATTATAGACATTAATTTTGGCATCGATACCGCGCCATATTATGGACGTTAATTTTGGCATGAATACCGCACCATTTTATGGACATTAATTTTGGCATGGATACCGCACCATATTATGGACGTTTATTTTGGCATGGATACCGCGCCATATTATGGACGTTAATTTTGGCATGAATTGAATACCGCGCCATATTATGGACGTTAATTTAGGTATGGATACCGCACCATATTATGGACGTTAATTTAGGTATGGATACAGCACCATATTATGGACGTTCATTTAGGTATGGATACCGCACCATATTATGGACGTTAATTTTGGCATGGATACCGCGCCATATTATGGACGTTAATTTTGGCATGGATACTGCGCCATATTATGGACGTTAATTTTGGCATGGATACCACACCATATTATGGACGTTAATTTAGGTATGGATACCGCACCATATTATGGACGTTAATTTTGGCATGGATACCGCGCCATATCATGGACGTTAATTTTGGCACGAATACCGCGCCATATTATGGACGTTCATTTTGGCACGGATACTGCGCCATATTATGGACGTAAATTTTGGCACGGATACCGCGCCATATTATGGACGCTAATTTTGGCACGGATACCGCGCCATATTATGGACGTTAATTTTGGCACGGATACCGCGCCATATTATGGACTTTAATTTTGGCAGGGATACTGCGCCATATTATGGACGTTCATTTTGGCACGGATACCGCGCCATATTATGGACATTAATTTTGGCACGGATACCGCGCCATATTATGAACGTTAATTTTGGCACGGATACCGCGCCATATTATGGACGTTAATTTTGGCACGGATACCGCGCCATATTATGGACGTTAATTTTGGCACGGATACCGCGCCATATTATGGACGTTAATTTTGGCACGGATACCGCGCCATATTATGGACGTTAATTTTGGCACGGATACCGCACCATATTATGGACGTTAATTTAGGTATGGATACCGCGCCATATTATGGACGTTAATTTAGGTAATGGTACCGCACCATATTATGGACGTTAATTTTGGCATGGATACCGCCCCATATTGTGGACGTTAATTTTGGCATGGATACCGCGCCATATTATGGACGTTAATTTTGGCATGGTTACCGCGCCTTATTATGGACGTTAATTTTGGCATGGATACCGCGCCATATTATAGACGTTAATTTTGGCATCGATACCGCACCATATTATGGACGTTAATTTTGGCATGGATACCGCGCCATATTATAGACATTAATTTTGGCATCGATACCGCGCCATATTATGGACGTTAATTTTGGCATGAATACCGCACCATTTTATGGACATTAATTTTGGCATGGATACCGCACCATATTATGGACGTTTATTTTGGCATGGATACCGCGCCATATTATGGACGTTAATTTTGGCATGGATACCGCGCCATATTATGAACGTTAATTTTGGCATGGATACCGCGCCATATTATGGACATTAATTTTGGCATGGATACCGCGCCATATTATGGACGTTAATTTTGGCACGGATACCGCGCCATATTATGGACGTTAATTTTGGCACGGATACCGCGCCATATTATGGACGTTAATGTTGGCATTGATACCGCGCCATATTATGGACGTTAATTTAGGTATGGATACCGCAACATACAAAATGTATTCATGCCAAAATTAACGTCCATAATATGGTGCGGTATCGACGCCAAAATTAACATCTATAATATGGCGCGGTATCCATACCTAAATTAACGTCCATAATATGGCGTGGTATCCATGCCAAAATTAACGTCCATAATATGGCGCGGTATCCATGCCAAAATTAACGTCCATAATATGGCACGGTATCCATGCCAAAATTAACGTCCATAATAAGGCACGGTATCCATGCCAAAATTAACGTTCATAATATGGCGCGGTATCCATGCCAAAATTAACGTCCATAATATGGCGCGGTATCCATGCCAAAATTAACGTCCATAATATGGCGCAGTGTCCATGCCAAAATTAACGTCCATAATATGGTGTGGTATCCATGCCAAAATTAACCTCCATAATATGGTGCGGTACCATTACCTAAATTAACGTCCATAATATGGCGCAGTATCCATACCTAAATTAACGTCCATAATATGGCGCGGTATCCATGCCAAAATTAACGTCCATAATATGGCGCGGTATCCATGCCAAAATTAACGTCCATAATATGGCGCGGTATCCATGCCAAAATTAACGTCCATAATATGGCGCGGTATCCATGCCAAAATTAACGTCCATAATATGGTGCGATATCCATACCTAAATTAATGTCCAAAATATGGTGCGGTATCCATACCTAAATTAACGTCCATAATATGGCGCGGTATTCATGCCAAAATTAACGTCCATAATATGGCGCGGTATCCATGCCAAAATTAATGTCCATAATATGGCGCGGTATCCATGCCAAAATTAACGTCCATAATATGGTGCGATATCCATACCTAAATTAATGTCCAAAATATGGTGCGGTATCCATACCTAAATTAACGTCCATAATATGGCGCGGTATTCATGCCAAAATTAACGTCCATAATATGGCGCGGTATCGACGCCAAAATTAACGTCTATAATATGGCGCGGTATCCATACCTAAATTAACGTCCATAATATGGCGCGGTATCCATGCCAAAATTAACGTCCATAATATGGCGCAGTGTCCATGCCAAAATTAACGTCCATAATATGATGTGGTATCCATGCCAAAATTAACCTCCATAATATGGTGCGGTACCATTACCTAAATTAACGTCCATAATATGGCGCAGTATCCATACCTAAATTAACGTCCATAATATGGCGCGGTATCCATGCCAAAATTAACGTCCATAATATGGCGCGGTATCCATGCCAAAATTAACGTCCATAATATGGCGCGGTATCCATGCCAAAATTAACGTCCATAATATGGCGCGGTATCCATGCCAAAATTAACGTCCATAATATGGTGCGATATCCATACCTAAATTAATGTCCAAAATATGGTGCGGTATCCATACCTAAATTAACGTCCATAATATGGCGTGGTATTCATGCCAAAATTAACGTCCATAATATGGCGCGGTATCGACGCCAAAATTAACGTCTATAATATGGCGCGGTATCCATACCTAAATTAACGTCCATAATATGGCGCGGTATCCATGCCAAAATTAACGTCCATAATATGGCGCGGTATCCATGCCAAAATTAACGTCAATAATATGGCGCGGTATCCATGCCAAAATTAACGTCCATAATATGGCGCGGTATCCATGCCAAAATTAACGTCCATAATAAGGCGCGGTATCCATGCCAAAATTAACGTTCTTAATATGGCGCAGTATCCGTGCCAAAATTAACGTCCATAATATGGTGCGATATCCATACCAAAATTAATGTCCAAAATATGGTGCGGTATCCATACCTAAATTAACGTCCATAATATGGCGTGGTATTCATGCCAAAATTAACGTCCATAATATGGCGCGGTATCGACGCCAAAATTAACGTCTATAATATGGCGCGGTATCCATACCTAAATTAACGTCCATAATATGGCGCGGTATCCATGCCAAAATTAACGTCCATAATATGGCGCGGTATCCATGCCAAAATTAACGTCAATAATATGGCGCGGTATCCATGCCAAAATTAACGTCCATAATATGGCGCGGTATCCATGCCAAAATTAACGTCCATAATATGCCGTGGTATCCATGCCAAAATTAACGTCCATAATATGGTGCGGTATCCATACCTAAATTAACGTCCAAAATATGGTGCGGTATCCATACCTAAATTAACGTCCATAATATGGTGCGGTATCCATACCTAAATTAACGTCCACAATATGGCGCGGTATTCATGCCAAAATTAACGTCCATAATATGGCACGGTATCGACGCCAAAATTAACGTCTATAATATGGCGCGGTATCCAAACCTAAATTAACGTTCATAATATGGCGCGGTATCCATGCCAAAATTAACGTCCATAATATGGCGCGGTATCCATGCCAAAATTAACGTCCATAATATGGCGCGGTATCCATGCCAAAATAAACGTCCATAATATGGCACGGTATCCATGCCAAAATTAATGTTCATAATATGGCGCAGTATCCGTGCCAAAATTAACATCCATAATATGGCGCGGTATCCATGCCAAAATTAACGTCCATAATAAGGCGCGGTATCCATGCCAAAATTAACGTCCGTAATATGGCGCGGTATCCATGCCAAAATTAACGTCCATAATATGGTGCGATATCCATACCTAAATTAATGTCCAAAATATGGTGCGGTATCCATACCTAAATTAACGTCCATAATATGGCGCGGTATTCATGCCAAAAATAACGTCCATAATATGGCGCGGTATCGACGCCAAAATTAACGTCTATAATATGGCGCGGTATCCATACCTAAATTAACGTCCATAATATGGCGCGGTATCCATGCCAAAATTAACGTCCATAATATGGTGCGGTATCCATACCTAAATTAACGTCCAAAATATGGTGCGGTATCCATACCTAAATTAACGTCCATAATATGGCACGGTATTCATGCCAAAATTAACGTCCATAATATGGCGCGGTATCGACGCCAAAATTAACGTCTATAATATGGCACGGTATCCATACCTAAATTAACGTCCATAATATGGTGCGGTATCCATGCCAAAATTAACGTCCATAATATGGTGCGGTATCCATGCCAAAATTAACGTCCATAATATGGCGCGGTATCCATGCCAAAATTAACGTCCATAATAAGGCGCGGTATCCATGCCAAAATTAACGTTCATAATATGGCGCAGTATCCGTGCCAAAATTAACGTCCATAATATGGCGTGGTATCCATGCCAAAATTAACGTCCATAATAAGGCGCGGTATCCATGCCAAAATTAACGTCCATAATATGGCTTGGTATTCATGCCAAAATTAACGTCCATAATATGGCGCGGTATCCATGCCAAAATTAACGTCCATAATATGGCGCGGTATTCATGCCAAAATTAACGTCCATAATATGGCGCGGTATCCATGCCAAAATTAATGTCCATAATATGGCGCGGTATCCATGCCAAAATTAACGTCCATAATATGGTGCGATATCCATACCTAAATTAATGTCCAAAATATGGTGCGGTATCCATACCTAAATTAACGTCCATAATATGGCGCGGTATTCATGCCAAAATTAACGTCCATAATATGGCGCGGTATCGACGCCAAAATTAACGTCTATAATATGGCGCGGTATCCATACCTAAATTAACGTCCATAATATGGCGCGGTATCCATGCCAAAATTAACGTCCATAATATGGCGCGGTATCCATGACAAAATTAACGTCAATAATATGGCGCGGTATCCATGCCAAAATTAACGTCCATAATATGGCGCGGTATCCATGCCAAAATTAACGTCCATAATAAGGCGCGGTATCCATGCCAAAATTAACGTTCATAATATGGCACAGTATCCGTGCCAAAATTAACGTCCATAATATGGCGCGGTATCCATGCCAAAATTAACGTCCATAATAAGGCGCGGTATCCATGCCAAAATTAAAGTCCATAATATGGCTCGGTATCCATGCCAAAATTAACGTCCATAATATGGCGCGGTATCCATGCCAAAATTAACGTCCATAGTATGGTGCGGTATCCATACATAAATTAACGTCCATAATATGGCGCGGTATCCATGCCAAAATTAACGTCCATAATATGGTGCGGTATCCATACCTAAATTAACGTCCATAATATGGCGCGGTATCCATGCCAAAATTAACGTCCATAATATGGCGCGGTATCCATGCCAAAATTAACGTCCATAATATGCCGTGGTATCCATGCCAAAATTAACGTCCATAATATGGTGCGGTATCCATACCTAAATTAACGTCCAAAATATTGTGCGGTATCCATACCTAAATTAACGTCCATAATACATTGTATGGTGCGGTATCCATACCTAAATTAACGTCCACAATATGGCGCGGTATTCATGCCAAAATTAACGTCCATAATATGGCACGGTATCGACGCCAAAATTAACGTCTATAATATGGCGCGGTATCCATACCTAAATTAACGTTCATAATATGGCGCGGTATCCATGCCAAAATTAACGTCCATAATATGGCGCGGTATCCATGCCAAAATTAACGTCCATAATATGGCGCGGTATCCATGCCAAAATTAACGTCCATAATAAGGTGCGGTATCCATGCCAAAATTAAAGTCCATAATATGGCTCGGTATCCATGCCAAAATTAACGTCCATAATATGCCGTGGTATCCATGCCAAAATTAACGTCCATAATATGGTGCGGTATCCATACCTAAATTAACGTTCAAAATATGGTGCGGTATCCATACCTAAATTAACGTCCATAATATGGTGCGGTATCCATACCTAAATTAACGTCCACAATATGGCGCGGTATTCATGCCAAAATTAACGTCCATAATATGGCACGGTATCGACGCCAAAATTAACGTCTATAATATGGCGCGGTATCCATACCTAAATTAACGTTCATAATATGGCGCGGTATCCATGCCAAAATTAACGTCCATAATATGGCGCGGTATCCATGCCAAAATTAACGTCCATAATATGGCGCGGTATCCATGCCAAAATAAACGTCCATAATATGGCGCGGTATCCATGCCAAAATTAATGTTCATAATATGGCGCAGTATCCGTGCCAAAATTAACGTCCATAATATGGCGCGGTATCCATGCCAAAATTAACGTCCATAATAAGGCGCGGTATCCATGCCAAAATTAACGTCCGTAATATGGCGCGGTATCCATGCCAAAATTAACGTCCATAATATGGTGCGATATCCATACCTAAATTAATGTCCAAAATATGGTGCGGTATCCATACCTATATTAACGTCCATAATATGGCGCGGTATTCATGCCAAAAATAACGTCCATAATATGCCGCGGTATCCATGCCAAAATTAACGTCCATAATATGGTGCGGTATCCATACCTAAATTAACGTCCAAAATATGGTGCGGTATCCATACCTAAATTAACGTCCATAATATGGTGCAGTATCCATACCTAAATTAACGTCCAAAATATGGTGCGGTATCCATACCTAAATTAACGTCCATAATATGGCACGGTATTCATGCCAAAATTAACGTCCATAATATGGCGCGGTATCGACGCCAAAATTAACGTCTATAATATGGCACGGTATCCATACCTAAATTAACGTCCATAATATGGTGCGGTATCCATGCCAAAATTAACGTCCATAATATGGTGCGGTATCCATGCCAAAATTAACGTCCATAATATGGCTTGGTATTCATGCCAAAATTAACGTCCATAATATGGCGCGGTATCCATGCCAAAATTAACGTCCATAATATGGTGCGGTATCCATACCTAAATTAACGTCCATAATATGGCGGAGTATCCATGCCAAAATTAACGTCCATTATATGGTGCGGTATCCATACCTAAATTAACGTCCATAATATGGCGCGGTATCCATGCCAAAATTAACGTCCATAATATGGCGCGGTATCCATGCCAAAATTAACATCCATAATAAGGCGCGGTATCCATGCCAAAATTAACGTCCATAATAAGGCACGGTATCCATGCCAAAATTAACGTTCATAATATGGCGCGGTATCCATGCCAAAATTAACGTCCATAATATGGCGCGGTATCCATGCCAAAATTAACGTCCATAATATGGTGTGGTATCCATGCCAAAATTAACCTCCATAATATGGTGCGGTACCATTACCTAAATTAACGTCCATAATATGGCTCAGTATCCATACCTAAATTAACGTCCATAATATGGCGCGGTATCCATGCCAAAATTAACGTCCATAATATGGTGCGGTATCCATACCTAAATTAACGTCCATAATATGGCGCGGTATCCATGCCAAAATTAACGTCCATAATATGGCGCGGTATCCATGCCAAAATTAACGTCCATAATATGGCGCAGTATCCATGCCAAAATTAACGTCCATAATATGGCGCGGTATCCATGCCAAAATTAACGTCCATAATATGGTGCGATATCCATACCTAAATAAATGTCCAAAATATGGTGCGGTATCCATACCTAAATTAACGTCCATAATATGGCGCGGTATTCATGCCAAAATTAACGTCCATAATATGGCGCGGTATCGACGCCAAAATTAACGTCTATAATATGGCGCGGTATCCATACCTAAATTAACGTCCATAATATGGCGCGGTATCCATGCCAAAATTAACGTCAATAATATGGCGCGGTATCCATGCCAAAATTAACGTCCATAATATGGCGCGGTATCCATGCCAAAATTAACGTCCATAATAAGGCGCGGTATCCATGCCAAAATTAACGTTCATAATATGGCGCAGTATCCGTGCCAAAATTAACGTCCATAATATGGTGCGGTATCCATGCCAAAATTAACGTCCATAATATGGCGCGGTATCCATGCCAAAATTAACGTTCATAATATGGCGCAGTATCCGTGCCAAAATTAACGTCCATAATATGGCGCGGTATCCATGCCATAATTAACGTCCATAATATGGCGCGGTATCCATGCCAAAATTAACGTCCATAATATGCCGCGGTATCCATGCCAAAATTAACGTCCATAATATGGTGCGGTATCCATACCTAAATTAACGTCCATAATATGGCGCGGTATCCATGCCAAAATTAACGTCCATAATATGGCGCGGTATCCATGCCAAAATTAACGTCCATAATATGGCGCGGTATCCATGCCAAAATTAACGTCCATAATATGCCGCGGTATCCATGCCAAAATTAACGTCCATAATATGGTGCGGTATCCATACCTAAATTAACGTCCAAAATATGGTGCGGTATCCATACCTAAATTAACGTCCATAATATGGTGCGGTATCCATACCTAAATTAACGTCCATAATATGGCGCGGTATTCATGCCAAAATTAACGTCCATAATATGGCGCGGTATCCATGCCAAAATTAACGTCTATAATATGGCGCGGCATCCATACCTAAATTAACGTTCATAATATGGCGCGGTATCCATGCCAAAATTAACATCCATAATATGGCGCGGTATCCATGCCAAAATTAACGTCCATAATATGGCGCGGTATCCATGCCAAAATTAACGTCCATAATAAGGCGCGGTATCCATGCCAAAATTAATGTTCATAATATGGCGCAGTATCCGTGCCAAAATTAACGTCCATACAAAATGTAATATGGCGCGGTATCCATGCCAAAATTAACGTCCATACATGTAATAAGGCGCGGTATCCATGCCAAAATTAACGTCCATAATATGGCGAGGTATCCATGCCAAAATTAACGTCCATAATATGGTGCGGTATCCATACCTAAATTAACGTCCATAATATGGCACGGTATCCATGCCAAAATTAACGTCCATAATATGGCGCGGTATCCATGCCACAATTAACGTCCATAATATGGCGCGGTATCCATGCCAAAATTAACGTCCATAATATGGCGTGGTATCCATGCCAAAATTAACGTCCATAATATGGCACGGTATCCATGCCAAAATTAACGTCCATAATATGGCGCGGTATCCATGCCAAAATTAACGTCCATAATATGGCGAGGTATCCATACATGTACCTCAATTAACGTCCATAATATGGCGCGGTATCCATGCCAAAATTAACGTCCATAATATGGCACGGTATCCATGCCAAAATTAACATCCATAATATGGCGCGGTATCCATGCCAAAATTAACGTCCATAATATGGCGCTGTATCCATGCCAAAATTAACGTCCATAATATGGCGCGGTATCCATGCCAAAATTAACGTCCATAATATGGTGCGGTATCCATACCTAAATTAACGTCCAAAATATGGTGCGGTATCCATACCTAAATTAACGTCCATAATATGGTGCGGTATCCATACCTAAATTAACGTCCATAATATGGTGCGGTATCGACGCCAAAATTAACATCTATAATATGGCGCGGTATCCATACCTAAATTAACGTCCATAATATGGCGCGGTATCCATGCCAAAATTAACGTCCATAATATGGCGCGGTATCCATGCCAAAATTAACGTCCATAATATGGCGCGGTATCCATGCCAAAATTAACGTCCATAATAAGGCACGGTATCCATGCCAAAATTAACGTTCATAATATGGCGCAGTATCTGTGCCAAAATTAACGTCCATAATATGGTGCGGTATCCATACCTAAATTAACGTCCATAATATGGCGCAGTATCCATGCCAAAATTAACGTTCATAATATGGCGCGGTATCCATGCCAAAATTAACGTCCATAATATGGCGCAGTATTCATGCCAAAATTAACGTCCATAATATGGCGCGGTATCGATGCCAAAATTAACTTCTATAATATGGCGCGGTATCGATGCCAAAATTAACGTTCATAATATGGCGCGGTATCGATGCCAAAATTAGCATCTATAATATGGCGCGGTATCCATGCCAAAATTAACGTCCATAATAAGGCGCGGTATCCATGCCAAAATTAACGTCCATAATATGGCGCGGTGTCCATGCCAAAATTAACGTCCATAATATGGTGCGGTATCCATGCCAAAATTAACCTCCATAATATGGTGCGGTACCATTACCTAAATTAACGTTCATAATATGGCGCGGTATCCATACCTAAATTAACGTCCATAATATGGCGCGGTATCCATGCCGAAATTAACATCCATAATATGGTGCGGTATCCATACCTAAATTAACGTCCATAATATGGCGCGGTATCCATGCCAAAATTAACGTCCATAATATGGCGCGGTATCCATGCCAAAATTAACGTCCATAATATGGCGCGGTATCCATACCTAAATTAACGTCCAAAATATGGTGCGGTATCCATACCTAAATTAACGTCCATAATATGGCGCGGTATTCATGCCAAAATTAACGTCCATAATAAGGCGCGGTATCCATGCCAAAATTAACGTTCATAATATGGCGCAGTATCCGTGCCAAAATTAACGTCCATAATATGGCGCGGTATCCATGCCATAATTAACGTCCATAATAAGGCGCGGTATCCATGCCAAAATTAACGTCCATAATATGGCTCGGTATCCATGCCAAAATTAACGTCCATAATATGGCGCGGTATCCATGCCAAAATTAACGTCCATAATATGGTGCGGTATCCATACCTAAATTAACGTCCATAATATGGCGCGGTATCCATGCCAAAATTAACGTCTATAATATGGCGCGGTATCCATACCTAAATTAACGTCCATAATATGGCGCGGTATCCATGCCAAAATTAACGTCCATAATATGGCGTGGTATCCATGCCAAAATTAACGTCCATAATATGGCGTGGTATCCATGCCAAAATTAACGTCCATAATGTGGTGCGGTATCCATGCCAAAATTAACCTCCATAATATGGTGCGGTACCATTACCTAAATTAACGTCCATAATATGGCGCGGTATCCATGCCAAAATTAACGTCCATAATATGGCGCGGTATCCATGCCAAAATTAACGTCCATAATATGGCGCGGTATCCATGCCAAAATTAACGTCCATAATATGGCGCGGTATCCATGCCAAAATTAACGTCCATAATATGGTGCGGTATCCATACCTAAATTAACGTCCATAATATGGCGCGGTATCCATGCCAAAATTAACGTCCATAATATGGCGCGGTATCCATACCTAAATTAGCGTCCATAATATGGCGTGGTATCCATGCCAAAATTAACGTCCATAATATGGTGCGGTATCCATGCCAAAATTAACCTCCATAATATGGTGCGGTACCATTACCTAAATTAACGTCCATAATATGTCGCGGTATCCATACCTAAATTAACGTCCATAATATGGCGCGGTATCCATGCCAAAATTAACGTTCATAATATGGCCTTAGTGACCACCACAGTGGATATCAAGATAAGAAACACAAGTTTTATTTTAGGCCTTAGTGACCACCACAGTGGATATCAAGATGGGAAACACAAGTTTTGTTTTAAGCCTTAGTGACCACCACAGTGGATATCAAGATAAGAAACACAAGTTTTGTTTTAGGCCTTAGTGACCACCACAGTGGATATCAAGATAAGAAACACAAGTTTTGTTTTAGGCCTTAGTGACCACCACAGTGGATATCAAGATGGGAAACACGAGTTTTGTTTTAGGCCTTAGTGACCACCACAGTGGATATCAAGATGGGAAACACGAGTTTTGTTTTAGGCCTTAGTGACCACCACAGTGGATATCAAGATATGGAACACGAGTTTTGTTTTAGGCCTTAGTGACCACCACAGTGGATATCAAGATAAGAAACACAAGTTTTATTTTAGGCCTTAGTGACCACCACAGTGGATATCAAGATAAGAAACACAAGTTTTATTTTAGGTCTTAGTGACCACCACAGTGGATATCAAGATATGAAACACAAGTTTTGTTTTAGGCCTTAGTGACCACCACAGTGGATATCAAGATTAGAAACACAAGTTTTGTTTTAGGCCTTAGTGACCACCACAGTGGATATCGAGATGGGATACACAAGTTTTGTTTTAGGCCTTAGTGACCACCACAGTGGATATCAAGATATGAAACAAGTTTTGTTTTAGGCCTTAGTGACCACCACAGTGGATATCAAGATAAAAAACACAAGTTTTGTTTTAGGCCTTAGTGACCACCACAGTGGATATCAAGATAAGAAACACAAGTTTTATTTTAGGCCTTAGTGACCACCACAGTGGATATCAAGATAAGAAACACAAGTTTTGTTTTAGGCCTTAGTGACCACCACAGTGGATATCAAGATAAGAAACACAAGTTTTATTTTAGGCCTTAGTGACCACCACAGTGGATATCAAGATATGAAACACAAGTTTTATTTTAGGCCTTAGTGGCCACCACAGTGGATATCAAGATAAGAAACACAAGTTTTATTTTAGGCCTTAGTGACCACCACAGTGGATATCAAGATGGGAAACACAAGTTTTGTTTTAGGTCTTAGTGACCACCACAGTGGATATCAAGATAAGAAACACAAGTTTTGTTTTAGGCCTTAGTGACCACCACAGTGGATATCAAGATTAGAAACACAAGTTTTGTTTTAGGCCTTAGTGACCACCACAGTGGATATCAAGATAAGAAACACAAGTTTTGATTTAGGCCTTAGTGACCACCACAGTGGATATCAAGATATGAAACACAAGTTTTATTTTAGGCCTTAGTGACCACCACAGTGGATATCAAGATAAGAACACAAGTTTTGTTTTAGGCCTTAGTGACCACCACAGTGGATATCAAGATAAGAAACACAAGTTTTGTTTTAGGCCTTAGTGACCACCACAGTGGATATCAAGATTAGAAACACAAGTTTTGTTTTAGGCCTTAGTGACCACCACAGTGGATATCAAGATAAGAAACACAAGTTTTGTTTTAGGCCTTAGTGACCACCACAGTGGATATCAAGATAAGAAACACAAGTTTTGTTTTAGGCCTTAGTGACCACCACAGTGGATATCAAGATTAGAAACACAAGTTTTGTTGTAAACCTTAGTGACCACCACAGTGGATATCAAGATAAGAAACACAAGTTTTGTTTTAGGCCTTAGTGACCACCACAGTGGATATCAAGATAAGAAACACAAGTTTTATTTTAAGCCAAAGTGACCACCACAGTGGATATCAAGATATGAAACACGAGTTTTGTTTTAGGCCTTAGTGACCACCACAGTGGATATCAAGATAAGAAATACAAGTTTTATTTTAGGCCTTAGTGACCACCACAGTGGATATCAAGATAAGAAACACAAGTTTTATTTTAGGTCTTAGTGACCACCACAGTGGATATCAAGATATGAAACACAAGTTTTATTTTAGGCCTTAGTGACCACCACAGTGGATATCGAGATGGGAAACACAAGTTTTGTTTTAGGTCTTAGTGACCACCACAGTGGATATCAAGATAAGAAACACAAGTTTTGTTTTAGGCCTTAGTGATCACCACAGTGGATATCAAGATAAGAAACACAAGTTTTATTTTAGGCCTTAGTGACCACCACAGTGGATATCAAGATAAGAAACACAAGTTTTATTTTAGGTCTTAGTGACCACCACAGTGGATATCAAGATATGAAGCACAAGTTTTATTTTAGGCCTTAGTGACCACCACAGTGGATATCAAGATGGGAAACACAAGTTTTGTTTTAGACCTTAGTGACCACCACAGTGGATACATGTATCAAGATAAGAAACACAAGTTTTGTTTTAGGCCTTAGTGACCACCACAGTGGATATCAAGATTAGAAACACAAGTTTTGTTGTAGACCTTAGTGACCACCACAGTGGATATCAAGATAAGAAACACAAATTTAGTTTTAGGCCTTAGTGACCACCACAGTGGATATCAAGATATGAAACACAAGTTTTGTTTTAGGTCTTAGTGACCACCACAGTGGATGTCAAGATAAGAAACACAAGTTTAGTTTTAGGCCTTAGTGACCACCACAGTGGATATCAAGATATGAAACGCAAGTTTTGTTTTAGGCCTTAGTGACCACCACAGTGGATATCAAGATATGAAACACAAGTTTTGTTTTAGGCCTTAGTGACCACCACAGTGGATATCAAGATAAGAAACACAAGTTTTGTTTTAGACCTTAGTGACCACCACAGTGGATATCAAGATATGAAACACAAGTTTTATTTTAGGCCTTAGTGACCACCACAGTGCATATCAAGATGGGAAACACAAGTTTTGTTTTAGGCCTTAGTGACTACCACAGTGGATATCAAGATTAGAAACACAAGTTTTGTTTTAGGTCTTAGTGACCACCACAGTGGATATCAAGATAAGAAACACAAGTTTTATTTTAGGCCTTAGTGACCACCACAGTGGATATCAAGATATGAAACACAAGTTTTGTTTTAGGCCTTAGTGACCACCACAGTGGATATCAAGATAAGAAACACAAGTTTTATTTTAGGCCTTAGTGACCACCACAGTGGATATCAAGATATGAAACACAAGTTTTATTTTAGGCCTTAGTGACCACCACAGTGGATATCAAGATAAGAAACACAAGTTTAGTTTTAGGTCTTAGTGACCACCACAGTGGATATCAAGATAAGAAACACAAGTTTTATTTTAGGCCTTAGTGACCACCACAGTGGATATCAAGATAAGAAACACAAGTTTTATTTTAGGCCTTAGTGACCACCACAGTGGATATCAAGATAAGAAACACAAGTTTTATTTTAGGTCTTAGTGACCACCACAGTGGATATCAAGATAAGAAACACAAGTTTTATTTTAGGCCATAGTGACCACCACAGTGGATATCAAGATATGAAACACAAGTTTTGTTTTAGGCCTTAGTGACCACCACAGTGGATATCAAGATTAGAAACACAAGTTTTATTTTAGGCCTTAGTGACCACCACAGTGGATATCAAGATATGAAACACAAGTTTTATTTTAGGTCTTAGTGACCACCACAGTGGATATCAAGATATGAAACACAAGTTTTATTTTAGGCCTTAGTGACCACCACAGTGGATATCAAGATAAGAAACACAAGTTTTATTTTAGGTCTTAGTGACCACCACAGTGGATATCAAGATAAGAAACACAAGTTTTATTTTAGGTCTTAGTGACCACCACAGTGGATATCAAGATAAGAAACACAAGTTTTATTTTAGGTCTTAGTGACCACCACAGTGGATATCAAGATAAGAAACACAAGTTTTATTTTAGGCCTTAGTGACCACCACAGTGGATATCAAGATAAGAAACACAAGTTTTATTTTAGGCCTTAGTGACCACCACAGTGGATATCAAGATAAGAAACACAAGTTTTATTTTAGGCCTTAGTGACCACCACAGTGGATATCAAGATAAGAAACACAAGTTTTGTTTTAGGTCTTAGTGACCACCACAGTGGATATCAAGATATGAAACACAAGTTTTATTTTAGGCCTTAGTGACCACCACAGTGGATATCAAGATAAGAAACACAAGTTTTATTTTAGGTCTTAGTGACCACCACAGTGGATATCAAGATAAGAAACACAAGTTTTATTTTAGGCCTTAGTGACCACCACAGTGGATATCAAGATAAGAAACACAAGTTTTATTTTAGGCCTTAGTGACCACCACAGTGGATATCAAGATATGGAACACAAGTTTTATTTTAGGCCTTAGTGACCACCACAGTGGATATCAAGATAAGAAACACAAGTTTTATTTTAGGTCTTAGTGACCACCACAGTGGATATCAAGATATGAAACACAAGTTTTATTTTAGGTCTTAGTGACCACCACAGTGGATAACAAGATATGGAACACAGGTTTTATTTTAGGCCTTAGTGACCACCACAGTGGATATCAAGATAAGAAACACAAGTTTTATTTGAGGCCTTAGTGACCACCACAGTGGATATCAAGATATGAAACACAAGTTTTATTTTAGGTCTTAGTGACCACCACAGTGGATATCAAGATAAGAAACACAAGTTTTGTTTTAGGCCTTAGTGACCACCACAGTGGATATCAAGATGGGAAACACGAGTTTTGTTTTAGGCCTTAGTGACCACCACAGTGGATATCAAGATAAGAAACACAAGTTTTATTTTAGGTCTTAGTGACCACCACAGTGGATATCAAGATATGAAACACAAGTTTTATTTTAGGCCTTAGTGACCACCACAGTGGATATCAAGATATGAAACACAAGTTTTGTTTTAGGCCTTAGTGACCTCCACAGTGGATATCAAGATAAGAAACACAAGTTTTATTTTAGGTCTTAGTGACCACCACAGTGGATATCAAGATATGGAACACAAGTTTTGTTTTAGGTCTTAGTGACCACCACAGTGGATATCAAGATATGAAACACAAGTTTTATTTTAGGCCTTAGTGACCACCACAGTGGATATCAAGATATGAAACACAAGTTTTATTTTAGGTCTTAGTGACCACCACAGTGGATATCAAGATAAGAAACACAAGTTTTGTTTTAGGCCTTAGTGACCACCACAGTGGATATCAAGATTAGAAACACAAGTTTTGTTGTAGACCTTAGTGACCACCACAGTGGATATCAAGATAAGAAACACAAGTTTTGTTTTAGGCCTTAGTGATCACCACAGTGGATATCAAGATAAGAAACACAAGTTTTGTTTTAGGTCTTAGTGACCACCACAGTGGATATCAAGATATGAAACACAAGTTTTATTTTAGGCCTTAGTGACCACCACAGTGGATATCAAGATAAGAAACACAAGTTTTATTTTAGGTCTTAGTGACCACCACAGTGGATATCAAGATAAGAAACACAAGTTTTATTTTAGGCCTTAGTGACCACCACAGTGGATATCAAGATAAGAAACACAAGTTTTATTTTAGGTCTTAGTGACCACCACAGTGGATATCAAGATATGGAACACAAGTTTTGTTTTAGGTCTTAGTGACCACCACAGTGGATATCAAGATATGAAACACAAGTTTTATTTTAGGTCTTAGTGACCACCACAGTGGATATCAAGATAAGAAACACAAGTTTTGTTTTAGGCCTTAGTGACCACCACAGTGGATATCAAGATTAGAAACACAAGTTTTGTTGTAGACCTTAGTGACCACCACAGTGGATATCAAGATAAGAAACACAAGTTTTGTTTTAGGCCTTAGTGATCACCACAGTGGATATCAAGATAAGAAACACAAGTTTTGTTTTAGGTCTTAGTGACCACCACAGTGGATATCAAGATATGAAACACAAGTTTTATTTTAGGCCTTAGTGACCACCACAGTGGATATCAAGATAAGAAACACAAGTTTTATTTTAGGTCTTAGTGACCACCACAGTGGATATCAAGATAAGAAACACAAGTTTTATTTTAGGCCTTAGTGACCACCACAGTGGATATCAAGATAAGAAACACAAGTTTTATTTTAGGTCTTAGTGACCACCACAGTGGATATCAAGATATGGAACACAAGTTTTGTTTTAGGTCTTAGTGACCACCACAGTGGATATCAAGATATGAAACACAAGTTTTATTTTAGGCCTTAGTGACCACCACAGTGGATATCAAGATATGAAACACAAGTTTTATTTTAGGTCTTAGTGACCACCACAGTGGATATCAAGATAAGAAACACAAGTTTTGTTTTAGGCCTTAGTGACCACCACAGTGGATATCAAGATTAGAAACACAAGTTTTGTTGTAGACCTTAGTGACCACCACAGTGGATATCAAGATAAGAAACACAAGTTTTGTTTTAGGCCTTAGTGATCACCACAGTGGATATCAAGATAAGAAACACAAGTTTTGTTTTAGGTCTTAGTGACCACCACAGTGGATATCAAGATATGAAACACAAGTTTTATTTTAGGCCTTAGTGACCACCACAGTGGATATCAAGATAAGAAACACAAGTTTTATTTTAGGTCTTAGTGACCACCACAGTGGATATCAAGATAAGAAACACAAGTTTTGTTTTAGGCCTTAGTGATCACCACAGTGGATATCAAGATAAGAAACACAAGTTTTATTTTAGGCCTTAGTGACCACCACAGTGGATATCAAGATAAGAAACACAAGTTTTATTTTAGGTCTTAGTGACCACCACAGTGGATATCAAGATATGAAGCACAAGTTTTATTTTAGGCCTTAGTGACCACCACAGTGGATATCAAGATGGGAAACACAAGTTTTGTTTTAGACCTTAGTGACCACCACAGTGGATACATGTATCAAGATAAGAAACACAAGTTTTGTTTTAGGCCTTAGTGACCACCACAGTGGATATCAAGATTAGAAACACAAGTTTTGTTGTAGACCTTAGTGACCACCACAGTGGATATCAAGATAAGAAACACAAATTTAGTTTTAGGCCTTAGTGACCACCACAGTGGATATCAAGATATGAAACACAAGTTTTGTTTTAGGTCTTAGTGACCACCACAGTGGATGTCAAGATAAGAAACACAAGTTTAGTTTTAGGCCTTAGTGACCACCACAGTGGATATCAAGATATGAAACGCAAGTTTTGTTTTAGGCCTTAGTGACCACCACAGTGGATATCAAGATATGAAACACAAGTTTTGTTTTAGGCCTTAGTGACCACCACAGTGGATATCAAGATAAGAAACACAAGTTTTGTTTTAGACCTTAGTGACCACCACAGTGGATATCAAGATATGAAACACAAGTTTTATTTTAGGCCTTAGTGACCACCACAGTGCATATCAAGATGGGAAACACAAGTTTTGTTTTAGGCCTTAGTGACTACCACAGTGGATATCAAGATTAGAAACACAAGTTTTGTTTTAGGTCTTAGTGACCACCACAGTGGATATCAAGATAAGAAACACAAGTTTTATTTTAGGCCTTAGTGACCACCACAGTGGATATCAAGATATGAAACACAAGTTTTGTTTTAGGCCTTAGTGACCACCACAGTGGATATCAAGATAAGAAACACAAGTTTTATTTTAGGCCTTAGTGACCACCACAGTGGATATCAAGATATGAAACACAAGTTTTATTTTAGGCCTTAGTGACCACCACAGTGGATATCAAGATAAGAAACACAAGTTTAGTTTTAGGTCTTAGTGACCACCACAGTGGATATCAAGATAAGAAACACAAGTTTTATTTTAGGCCTTAGTGACCACCACAGTGGATATCAAGATAAGAAACACAAGTTTTATTTTAGGCCTTAGTGACCACCACAGTGGATATCAAGATAAGAAACACAAGTTTTATTTTAGGTCTTAGTGACCACCACAGTGGATATCAAGATAAGAAACACAAGTTTTATTTTAGGCCATAGTGACCACCACAGTGGATATCAAGATATGAAACACAAGTTTTGTTTTAGGCCTTAGTGACCACCACAGTGGATATCAAGATTAGAAACACAAGTTTTATTTTAGGCCTTAGTGACCACCACAGTGGATATCAAGATATGAAACACAAGTTTTATTTTAGGTCTTAGTGACCACCACAGTGGATATCAAGATATGAAACACAAGTTTTATTTTAGGCCTTAGTGACCACCACAGTGGATATCAAGATAAGAAACACAAGTTTTATTTTAGGTCTTAGTGACCACCACAGTGGATATCAAGATAAGAAACACAAGTTTTATTTTAGGTCTTAGTGACCACCACAGTGGATATCAAGATAAGAAACACAAGTTTTATTTTAGGTCTTAGTGACCACCACAGTGGATATCAAGATAAGAAACACAAGTTTTATTTTAGGCCTTAGTGACCACCACAGTGGATATCAAGATAAGAAACACAAGTTTTATTTTAGGCCTTAGTGACCACCACAGTGGATATCAAGATAAGAAACACAAGTTTTATTTTAGGCCTTAGTGACCACCACAGTGGATATCAAGATAAGAAACACAAGTTTTGTTTTAGGTCTTAGTGACCACCACAGTGGATATCAAGATATGAAACACAAGTTTTATTTTAGGCCTTAGTGACCACCACAGTGGATATCAAGATAAGAAACACAAGTTTTATTTTAGGTCTTAGTGACCACCACAGTGGATATCAAGATAAGAAACACAAGTTTTATTTTAGGCCTTAGTGACCACCACAGTGGATATCAAGATAAGAAACACAAGTTTTATTTTAGGCCTTAGTGACCACCACAGTGGATATCAAGATATGGAACACAAGTTTTATTTTAGGCCTTAGTGACCACCACAGTGGATATCAAGATAAGAAACACAAGTTTTATTTTAGGTCTTAGTGACCACCACAGTGGATATCAAGATATGAAACACAAGTTTTATTTTAGGTCTTAGTGACCACCACAGTGGATAACAAGATATGGAACACAGGTTTTATTTTAGGCCTTAGTGACCACCACAGTGGATATCAAGATAAGAAACACAAGTTTTATTTTAGGCCTTAGTGACCACCACAGTGGATATCAAGATATGAAACACAAGTTTTATTTTAGGTCTTAGTGACCACCACAGTGGATATCAAGATAAGAAACACAAGTTTTGTTTTAGGCCTTAGTGACCACCACAGTGGATATCAAGATGGGAAACACGAGTTTTGTTTTAGGCCTTAGTGACCACCACAGTGGATATCAAGATAAGAAACACAAGTTTTATTTTAGGTCTTAGTGACCACCACAGTGGATATCAAGATATGAAACACAAGTTTTATTTTAGGCCTTAGTGACCACCACAGTGGATATCAAGATATGAAACACAAGTTTTGTTTTAGGCCTTAGTGACCTCCACAGTGGATATCAAGATAAGAAACACAAGTTTTATTTTAGGTCTTAGTGACCACCACAGTGGATATCAAGATATGGAACACAAGTTTTGTTTTAGGTCTTAGTGACCACCACAGTGGATATCAAGATATGAAACACAAGTTTTATTTTAGGCCTTAGTGACCACCACAGTGGATATCAAGATATGAAACACAAGTTTTATTTTAGGTCTTAGTGACCACCACAGTGGATATCAAGATAAGAAACACAAGTTTTGTTTTAGGCCTTAGTGACCACCACAGTGGATATCAAGATTAGAAACACAAGTTTTGTTGTAGACCTTAGTGACCACCACAGTGGATATCAAGATAAGAAACACAAGTTTTGTTTTAGGCCTTAGTGATCACCACAGTGGATATCAAGATAAGAAACACAAGTTTTGTTTTAGGCCTTAGTGACCACCACAGTGGATATCAAGATAAGAAACACAAGTTTTATATTAGGTCTTAGTTACCACCACAGTGGATATCAAGATAAGAACACAAGTTTTGTTTTAGGCCTTAGTGACCACCACAGTGGATATCAAGATAAGAACACAAGTTTTGTTTTAGGCCTTAGTGACCACCACAGTGGATATCAAGATATGAAACACAAGTTTTGTTTTAGGCCTTAGTGACCACCACAGTGGATATCAAGATAAGAAACACAAGTTTTGTTTTAGGCCTTAGTGACCACCACAGTGGATATCAAGATATGAAACACAAGTTTTATTTTAGGCCTTAGTGACCACCACAGTGGATATCAAGATAAGAACACAAGTTTTGTTTTAGGCCTTAGTGACCACCACAGTGGATATCAAGATAAGAAACACAAGTTTTGTTTTAGGCCTTAGTGACCACCACAGTGGATATCAAGATTAGAAACACAAGTTTTGTTTTAGGCCTTAGTGACCACCACAGTGGATATCAAGATAAGAAACACAAGTTTTGTTTTAGGCCTTAGTGACCACCACAGTGGATATCAAGATAAGAAACACAAGTTTTGTTTTAGGCCTTAGTGACCACCACAGTGGATATCAAGATTAGAAACACAAGTTTTGTTGTAGACCTTAGTGACCACCACAGTGGATATCAAGATAAGAAACACAAGTTTTGTTTTAGGCCTTAGTGACCACCACAGTGGATATCAAGATAAGAAACACAAGTTTTATTTTAGGCCAAAGTGACCAACACAGTGGATATCAAGATATGAAACACGAGTTTTGTTTTAGGCCTTAGTGACCACCACAGTGGATATCAAGATAAGAAATACAAGTTTTATTTTAGGCCTTAGTGACCACCACAGTGGATATCAAGATAAGAAACACAAGTTTTATTTTAGGTCTTAGTGACCACCACAGTGGATATCAAGATATGAAACACAAGTTTTATTTTAGGCCTTAGTGACCACCACAGTGGATATCGAGATGGGAAACACAAGTTTTGTTTTAGGTCTTAGTGACCACCACAGTGGATATCAAGATAAGAAACACAAGTTTTGTTTTAGGCCTTAGTGATCACCACAGTGGATATCAAGATAAGAAACACAAGTTTTATTTTAGGCCTTAGTGACCACCACAGTGGATATCAAGATAAGAAACACAAGTTTTATTTTAGGTCTTAGTGACCACCACAGTGGATATCAAGATATGAAACACAAGTTTTATTTTAGGCCTTAGTGACCACCACAGTGGATATCAAGATGGGAAACACAAGTTTTGTTTTAGACCTTAGTGACCACCACAGTGGATACATGTATCAAGATAAGAAACACAAGTTTTGTTTTAGGCCTTAGTGACCACCACAGTGGATATCAAGATTAGAAACACAAGTTTTGTTGTAGACCTTAGTGACCACCACAGTGGATATCAAGATAAGAAACACAAGTTTTGTTTTAGGTCTTAGTGACCACCACAGTGGATATCAAGATAAGAAACACAAGTTTTGTTTTAGGCCTTAGTGACCACCACAGTGGATATCAAGATTAGAAACACAAGTTTTGTTGTAGACCTTAGTGACCACCACAGTGGATATCAAGATAAGAAACACAAGTTTTGTTTTAGGCCTTAGTGATCACCACAGTGGATATCAAGATAAGAAACACAAGTTTTGTTTTAGGCCTTAGTGACCACCACAGTGGATATCAAGATTAGAAACACAAGTTTTGTTGTAGACCTTAGTGACCACCACAGTGGATATCAAGATAAGAAACACAAGTTTTGTTTTAGGCCTTAGTGATCACCACAGTGGATATCAAGATAAGAAACACAAGTTTTATTTTAGGCCTTAGTGACCACCACAGTGGATATCAAGATAAGAAACACAAGTTTTATTTTAGGTCTTAGTGACCACCACAGTGGATATCAAGATATGAAACACAAGTTTTATTTTAGGCCTTAGTGACCACCACAGTGGATATCAAGATGGGAAACACAAGTTTTGTTTTAGACCTTAGTGACCACCACAGTGGATACATGTATCAAGATAAGAAACACAAGTTTTGTTTTAGGCCTTAGTGACCACCACAGTGGATATCAAGATTAGAAACACAAGTTTTGTTGTAGACCTTAGTGACCACCACAGTGGATATCAAGATAAGAAACACAAGTTTTGTTTTAGGTCTTAGTGACCACCACAGTGGATATCAAGATAAGAAACACAAGTTTTGTTTTAGGCCTTAGTGACCACCACAGTGGATATCAAGATTAGAAACACAAGTTTTGTTGTAGACCTTAGTGACCACCACAGTGGATATCAAGATAAGAAACACAAGTTTTGTTTTAGGCCTTAGTGATCACCACAGTGGATATCAAGATAAGAAACACAAGTTTTGTTTTAGGCCTTAGTGACCACCACAGTGGATATCAAGATAAGAAACACAAGTTTTATTTTAGGTCTTAGTTACCACCACAGTGGATATCAAGATAAGAACACAAGTTTTGTTTTAGGCCTTAGTGACCACCACAGTGGATATCAAGATAAGAACACAAGTTTTGTTTTAGGCCTTAGTGACCACCACAGTGGATATCAAGATATGAAACACAAGTTTTGTTTTAGGCCTTAGTGACCACCACAGTGGATATCAAGATATGAAACACAAGTTTTGTTTTAGGCCTTAGTGACCACCACAGTGGATATCAAGATAAGAAACACAAGTTTTGTTTTAGACCTTAGTGACCACCACAGTGGATATCAAGATATGAAACACAAGTTTTATTTTAGGCCTTAGTGACCACCACAGTGCATATCAAGATGGGAAACACAAGTTTTGTTTTAGGCCTTAGTGACTACCACAGTGGATATCAAGATTAGAAACACAAGTTTTGTTTTAGGTCTTAGTGACCACCACAGTGGATATCAAGATAAGAAACACAAGTTTTATTTTAGGCCTTAGTGACCACCACAGTGGATATCAAGATATGAAACACAAGTTTTGTTTTAGGCCTTAGTGACCACCACAGTGGATATCAAGATAAGAAACACAAGTTTTATTTTAGGCCTTAGTGACCACCACAGTGGATATCAAGATATGAAACACAAGTTTTATTTTAGGCCTTAGTGACCACCACAGTGGATATCAAGATAAGAAACACAAGTTTAGTTTTAGGTCTTAGTGACCACCACAGTGGATATCAAGATAAGAAACACAAGTTTTATTTTAGGCCTTAGTGACCACCACAGTGGATATCAAGATAAGAAACACAAGTTTTATTTTAGGCCTTAGTGACCACCACAGTGGATATCAAGATAAGAAACACAAGTTTTATTTTAGGTCTTAGTGACCACCACAGTGGATATCAAGATAAGAAACACAAGTTTTATTTTAGGCCATAGTGACCACCACAGTGGATATCAAGATATGAAACACAAGTTTTGTTTTAGGCCTTAGTGACCACCACAGTGGATATCAAGATTAGAAACACAAGTTTTATTTTAGGCCTTAGTGACCACCACAGTGGATATCAAGATATGAAACACAAGTTTTATTTTAGGTCTTAGTGACCACCACAGTGGATATCAAGATATGAAACACAAGTTTTATTTTAGGCCTTAGTGACCACCACAGTGGATATCAAGATAAGAAACACAAGTTTTATTTTAGGTCTTAGTGACCACCACAGTGGATATCAAGATAAGAAACACAAGTTTTATTTTAGGTCTTAGTGACCACCACAGTGGATATCAAGATAAGAAACACAAGTTTTATTTTAGGTCTTAGTGACCACCACAGTGGATATCAAGATAAGAAACACAAGTTTTATTTTAGGCCTTAGTGACCACCACAGTGGATATCAAGATAAGAAACACAAGTTTTATTTTAGGCCTTAGTGACCACCACAGTGGATATCAAGATAAGAAACACAAGTTTTATTTTAGGCCTTAGTGACCACCACAGTGGATATCAAGATAAGAAACACAAGTTTTGTTTTAGGTCTTAGTGACCACCACAGTGGATATCAAGATATGAAACACAAGTTTTATTTTAGGCCTTAGTGACCACCACAGTGGATATCAAGATAAGAAACACAAGTTTTATTTTAGGTCTTAGTGACCACCACAGTGGATATCAAGATAAGAAACACAAGTTTTATTTTAGGCCTTAGTGACCACCACAGTGGATATCAAGATAAGAAACACAAGTTTTATTTTAGGCCTTAGTGACCACCACAGTGGATATCAAGATATGGAACACAAGTTTTATTTTAGGCCTTAGTGACCACCACAGTGGATATCAAGATAAGAAACACAAGTTTTATTTTAGGTCTTAGTGACCACCACAGTGGATATCAAGATATGAAACACAAGTTTTATTTTAGGTCTTAGTGACCACCACAGTGGATATCAAGATATGGAACACAGGTTTTATTTTAGGCCTTAGTGACCACCACAGTGGATATCAAGATAAGAAACACAAGTTTTATTTTAGGCCTTAGTGACCACCACAGTGGATATCAAGATATGAAACACAAGTTTTATTTTAGGTCTTAGTGACCACCACAGTGGATATCAAGATAAGAAACACAAGTTTTGTTTTAGGCCTTAGTGACCACCACAGTGGATATCAAGATGGGAAACACGAGTTTTGTTTTAGGCCTTAGTGACCACCACAGTGGATATCAAGATAAGAAACACAAGTTTTATTTTAGGTCTTAGTGACCACCACAGTGGATATCAAGATATGAAACACAAGTTTTATTTTAGGCCTTAGTGACCACCACAGTGGATATCAAGATATGAAACACAAGTTTTGTTTTAGGCCTTAGTGACCTCCACAGTGGATATCAAGATAAGAAACACAAGTTTTATTTTAGGTCTTAGTGACCACCACAGTGGATATCAAGATATGGAACACAAGTTTTGTTTTAGGTCTTAGTGACCACCACAGTGGATATCAAGATATGAAACACAAGTTTTATTTTAGGCCTTAGTGACCACCACAGTGGATATCAAGATATGAAACACAAGTTTTATTTTAGGTCTTAGTGACCACCACAGTGGATATCAAGATAAGAAACACAAGTTTTGTTTTAGGCCTTAGTGACCACCACAGTGGATATCAAGATAAGAAACACAAGTTTTATTTTAGGCCTTAGTGACCACCACAGTGGATATCAAGATAAGAAACACAAGTTTTGTTTTAGGTCTTAGTGACCACCACAGTGGATATCAAGATATGAAACACAAGTTTTATTTTAGGCCTTAGTGACCACCACAGTGGATATCAAGATAAGAAACACAAGTTTTATTTTAGGTCTTAGTGACCACCACAGTGGATATCAAGATAAGAAACACAAGTTTTATTTTAGGCCTTAGTGACCACCACAGTGGATATCAAGATAAGAAACACAAGTTTTATTTTAGGCCTTAGTGACCACCACAGTGGATATCAAGATATGGAACACAAGTTTTATTTTAGGCCTTAGTGACCACCACAGTGGATATCAAGATAAGAAACACAAGTTTTATTTTAGGTCTTAGTGACCACCACAGTGGATATCAAGATATGAAACACAAGTTTTATTTTAGGTCTTAGTGACCACCACAGTGGATATCAAGATATGGAACACAGGTTTTATTTTAGGCCTTAGTGACCACCACAGTGGATATCAAGATAAGAAACACAAGTTTTATTTTAGGCCTTAGTGACCACCACAGTGGATATCAAGATATGAAACACAAGTTTTATTTTAGGTCTTAGTGACCACCACAGTGGATATCAAGATAAGAAACACAAGTTTTGTTTTAGGCCTTAGTGACCACCACAGTGGATATCAAGATGGGAAACACGAGTTTTGTTTTAGGCCTTAGTGACCACCACAGTGGATATCAAGATAAGAAACACAAGTTTTATTTTAGGTCTTAGTGACCACCACAGTGGATATCAAGATATGAAACACAAGTTTTATTTTAGGCCTTAGTGACCACCACAGTGGATATCAAGATATGAAACACAAGTTTTGTTTTAGGCCTTAGTGACCTCCACAGTGGATATCAAGATAAGAAACACAAGTTTTATTTTAGGTCTTAGTGACCACCACAGTGGATATCAAGATATGGAACACAAGTTTTGTTTTAGGTCTTAGTGACCACCACAGTGGATATCAAGATATGAAACACAAGTTTTATTTTAGGCCTTAGTGACCACCACAGTGGATATCAAGATATGAAACACAAGTTTTATTTTAGGTCTTAGTGACCACCACAGTGGATATCAAGATAAGAAACACAAGTTTTGTTTTAGGCCTTAGTGACCACCACAGTGGATATCAAGATTAGAAACACAAGTTTTGTTGTAGACCTTAGTGACCACCACAGTGGATATCAAGATAAGAAACACAAGTTTTGTTTTAGGCCTTAGTGATCACCACAGTGGATATCAAGATAAGAAACACAAGTTTTGTTTTAGGCCTTAGTGACCACCACAGTGGATATCAAGATAAGAAACACAAGTTTTATTTTAGGTCTTAGTTACCACCACAGTGGATATCAAGATAAGAACACAAGTTTTGTTTTAGGCCTTAGTGACCACCACAGTGGATATCAAGATAAGAACACAAGTTTTGTTTTAGGCCTTAGTGACCACCACAGTGGATATCAAGATATGAAACACAAGTTTTGTTTTAGGCCTTAGTGACCACCACAGTGGATATCAAGATAAGAAACACAAGTTTTGTTTTAGGCCTTAGTGACCACCACAGTGGATATCAAGATATGAAACACAAGTTTTATTTTAGGCCTTAGTGACCACCACAGTGGATATCAAGATAAGAACACAAGTTTTGTTTTAGGCCTTAGTGACCACCACAGTGGATATCAAGATAAGAAACACAAGTTTTGTTTTAGGCCTTAGTGACCACCACAGTGGATATCAAGATTAGAAACACAAGTTTTGTTTTAGGCCTTAGTGACCACCACAGTGGATATCAAGATAAGAAACACAAGTTTTGTTTTAGGCCTTAGTGACCACCACAGTGGATATCAAGATAAGAAACACAAGTTTTGTTTTAGGCCTTAGTGACCACCACAGTGGATATCAAGATTAGAAACACAAGTTTTGTTGTAGACCTTAGTGACCACCACAGTGGATATCAAGATAAGAAACACAAGTTTTGTTTTAGGCCTTAGTGACCACCACAGTGGATATCAAGATAAGAAACACAAGTTTTATTTTAGGCCAAAGTGACCACCACAGTGGATATCAAGATATGAAACACGAGTTTTGTTTTAGGCCTTAGTGACCACCACAGTGGATATCAAGATAAGAAATACAAGTTTTATTTTAGGCCTTAGTGACCACCACAGTGGATATCAAGATAAGAAACACAAGTTTTATTTTAGGTCTTAGTGACCACCACAGTGGATATCAAGATATGAAACACAAGTTTTATTTTAGGCCTTAGTGACCACCACAGTGGATATCGAGATGGGAAACACAAGTTTTGTTTTAGGTCTTAGTGACCACCACAGTGGATATCAAGATAAGAAACACAAGTTTTGTTTTAGGCCTTAGTGATCACCACAGTGGATATCAAGATAAGAAACACAAGTTTTATTTTAGGCCTTAGTGACCACCACAGTGGATATCAAGATAAGAAACACAAGTTTTATTTTAGGTCTTAGTGACCACCACAGTGGATATCAAGATATGAAACACAAGTTTTATTTTAGGCCTTAGTGACCACCACAGTGGATATCAAGATGGGAAACACAAGTTTTGTTCTAGACCTTAGTGACCACCACAGTGGATACATGTATCAAGATAAGAAACACAAGTTTTGTTTTAGGCCTTAGTGACCACCACAGTGGATATCAAGATTAGAAACACAAGTTTTGTTGTAGACCTTAGTGACCACCACAGTGGATATCAAGATAAGAAACACAAGTTTAGTTTTAGGCCTTAGTGACCACCACAGTGGAAATCAAGATATGAAACACAAGTTTTGTTTTAGGTCTTAGTGACCACCACAGTGGATATCAAGATAAGAAACACAAGTTTAGTTTTAGGCCTTAGTGACCACCACAGTGGATATCAAGATATGAAACACAAGTTTTGTTTTAGGCCTTAGTGACCACCACAGTGGATATCAAGATATGAAACACAAGTTTTGTTTTAGGCTTTAGTGACCACCACAGTGGATATCAAGATAAGAAACACAAGTTTTGTTTTAGACCTTAGTGACCACCACAGTGGATATCAAGATATGAAACACAAGTTTTATTTTAGGCCTTAGTGACCACCACAGTGGATATCAAGATGGGAAACACAAGTTTTGTTTTAGGCCTTAGTGACCACCACAGTGGATATCAAGATTAGAAACACAAGTTTTGTTTTAGGTCTTAGTGACCACCACAGTGGATATCAAGATAAGAAACACAAGTTTTATTTTAGGCCTTAGTGACCACAACAGTGGATATCAAGATATGAAACACAAGTTTTGTTTTAGGCCTTAGTGACCACCACAGTGGATATCAAGATAAGAAACACAAGTTTTATTTTAGGCCTTAGTGACCACCACAGTGGATATCAAGATATGAAACACAAGTTTTATTTTAGGCCTTAGTGACCACCACAGTGGATATCAAGATAAGAAACACAACTTTGGTTTTAGGTCTTAGTGACCACCACAGTGGATATCAAGATAAGAAACACAAGTTTTATTTTAGGCCTTAGTGACCACCACAGTGGATATCAAGATAAGAAACACAAGTTTTATTTTAGGCCTTAGTGACCACCACAGTGGATATCAAGATAAGAAACACAAGTTTTATTTTAGGTCTTAGTGACCACCACAGTGGATATCAAGATAAGAAACACAAGTTTTATTTTAGGCCATAGTGACCACCACAGTGGATATCAAGATATGAAACACAAGTTTTGTTTTAGGCCTTAGTGACCACCACAGTGGATATCAAGATTAGAAACACAAGTTTTATTTTAGGCCTTAGTGACCACCACAGTGGATATCAAGATATGAAACACAAGTTTTATTTTAGGTCTTAGTGACCACCACAGTGGATATCAAGATATGAAACACAAGTTTTATTTTAGGCCTTAGTGACCACCACAGTGGATATCAAGATAAGAAACACAAGTTTTATTTTAGGTCTTAGTGACCACCACAGTGGATATCAAGATAAGAAACACAAGTTTTATTTTAGGTCTTAGTGACCACCACAGTGGATATCAAGATAAGAAACACAAGTTTTATTTTAGGTCTTAGTGACCACCACAGTGGATATCAAGATAAGAAACACAAGTTATATTTTAGGCATTATAGTGACCACCACAGTGGATATCAAGATAAGAAACACAAGTTTTATTTTAGGCCTTAGTGACCACCACAGTGGATATCAAGATAAGAAACACAAGTTTTATTTTAGGCCTTAGTGACCACCACAGTGGATATCAAGATAAGAAACACAAGTTTTGTTTTAGGTCTTAGTGACCACCACAGTGGATATCAAGATATAAAACACAAGTTTTATTTTAGGCCTTAGTGACCACCACAGTGGATATCAAGATAAGAAACACAAGTTTTATTTTAGGTCTTAGTGACCACCACAGTGGATATCAAGATAAGAAACACAAGTTTTATTTTAGGCCTTAGTGACCACCACAGTGGATATCAAGATAAGAAACACAAGTTTTATTTTAGGCCTTAGTGACCACCACAGTGGATATCAAGATATGGAACACAAGTTTTATTTTAGGCCTTAGTGACCACCACAGTGGATATCAAGATAAGAAACACAAGTTTTATTTTAGGCCTTAGTGACCACCACAGTGGATATCAAGATATGAAACACAAGTTTTATTTTAGGTCTTAGTGACCACCACAGTGGATATCAAAATATGGAACACAAGTTTTATTTTAGGCCTTAGTGACCACCACAGTGGATATCAAGATAAGAACACAAGTTTTGTTTTAGGCCTTAGTGACCACCACAGTGGATATCAAGATAAGAAACACAAGTTTTGTTTTAGGCCTTAGTGACCACCACAGTGGATATCAAGATTAGAAACACAAGTTTTGTTTTAGGCCTTAGTGACCACCACAGTGGATATCAAGATAAGAAACACAAGTTTTGTTTTAGGCCTTAGTGACCACCACAGTGGATATCAAGATAAGAAACACAAGTTTTGTTTTAGGCCTTAGTGACCACCACAGTGGATATCAAGATTAGAAACACAAGTTTTGTTGTAGACCTTAGTGACCACCACAGTGGATATCAAGATAAGAAACACAAGTTTTGTTTTAGGCCTTAGTGACCACCACAGTGGATATCAAGATAAGAAACACAAGTTTTATTTTAGGCCAAAGTGACCACCACAGTGGATATCAAGATATGAAACACGAGTTTTGTTTTAGGCCTTAGTGACCACCACAGTGGATATCAAGATAAGAAATACAAGTTTTATTTTAGGCCTTAGTGACCACCACAGTGGATATCAAGATAAGAAACACAAGTTTTATTTTAGGTCTTAGTGACCACCACAGTGGATATCAAGATATGAAACACAAGTTTTATTTTAGGCCTTAGTGACCACCACAGTGGATATCGAGATGGGAAACACAAGTTTTGTTTTAGGTCTTAGTGACCACCACAGTGGATATCAAGATAAGAAACACAAGTTTTGTTTTAGGCCTTAGTGATCACCACAGTGGATATCAAGATAAGAAACACAAGTTTTATTTTAGGCCTTAGTGACCACCACAGTGGATATCAAGATAAGAAACACAAGTTTTATTTTAGGTCTTAGTGACCACCACAGTGGATATCAAGATATGAAACACAAGTTTTATTTTAGGCCTTAGTGACCACCACAGTGGATATCAAGATGGGAAACACAAGTTTTGTTTTAGACCTTAGTGACCACCACAGTGGATACATGTATCAAGATAAGAAACACAAGTTTTGTTTTAGGCCTTAGTGACCACCACAGTGGATATCAAGATTAGAAACACAAGTTTTGTTGTAGACCTTAGTGACCACCACAGTGGATATCAAGATAAGAAACACAAGTTTAGTTTTAGGCCTTAGTGACCACCACAGTGGATATCAAGATATGAAACACAAGTTTTGTTTTAGGTCTTAGTGACCACCACAGTGGATATCAAGATAAGAAACACAAGTTTAGTTTTAGGCCTTAGTGACCACCACAGTGGATATCAAGATATGAAACACAAGTTTTGTTTTAGGCCTTAGTGACCACCACAGTGGATATCAAGATATGAAACACAAGTTTTGTTTTAGGACTTAGTGACCACCACAGTGGATATCAAGATAAGAAACACAAGTTTTGTTTTAGACCTTAGTGACCACCACAGTGGATATCAAGATATGAAACACAAGTTTTATTTTAGGCCTTAGTGACCACCACAGTGGATATCAAGATGGGAAACACAAGTTTTGTTTTAGGCCTTAGTGACCACCACAGTGGATATCAAGATTAGAAACACAAGTTTTGTTTTAGGTCTTAGTGACCACCACAGTGGATATCAAGATAAGAAACACAAGTTTTATTTTAGGCCTTAGTGACCACCACAGTGGATATCAAGATATGAAACACAAGTTTTGTTTTAGGCCTTAGTGACCACCACAGTGGATATCAAGATAAGAAACACAAGTTTTATTTTAGGCCTTAGTGACCACCACAGTGGATATCAAGATATGAAACACAAGTTTTATTTTAGGCCTTAGTGACCACCACAGTGGATATCAAGATAAGAAACACAACTTTGGTTTTAGGTCTTAGTGACCACCACAGTGGATATCAAGATAAGAAACACAAGTTTTATTTTAGGCCTTAGTGACCACCACAGTGGATATCAAGATAAGAAACACAAGTTTTATTTTAGGCCTTAGTGACCACCACAGTGGATATCAAGATAAGAAACACAAGTTTTATTTTAGGTCTTAGTGACCACCACAGTGGATATCAAGATAAGAAACACAAGTTTTATTTTAGGCCATAGTGACCACCACAGTGGATATCAAGATATGAAACACAAGTTTTGTTTTAGGCCTTAGTGACCACCACAGTGGATATCAAGATTAGAAACACAAGTTTTATTTTAGGCCTTAGTGACCACCACAGTGGATATCAAGATATGAAACACAAGTTTTATTTTAGGTCTTAGTGACCACCACAGTGGATATCAAGATATGAAACACAAGTTTTATTTTAGGCCTTAGTGACCACCACAGTGGATATCAAGATAAGAAACACAAGTTTTATTTTAGGTCTTAGTGACCACCACAGTGGATATCAAGATAAGAAACACAAGTTTTATTTTAGGTCTTAGTGACCACCACAGTGGATATCAAGATAAGAAACACAAGTTTTATTTTAGGTCTTAGTGACCACCACAGTGGATATCAAGATAAGAAACACAAGTTTTATTTTAGGCCTTATAGTGACCACCACAATGGATATCAAGATAAGAAACACAAGTTTTATTTTAGGCCTTAGTGACCACCACAGTGGATATCAAGATAAGAAACACAAGTTTTATTTTAGGCCTTAGTGACCACCACAGTGGATATCAAGATAAGAAACACAAGTTTTGTTTTAGGTCTTAGTGACCACCACAGTGGATATCAAGATATGAAACACAAGTTTTATTTTAGGCCTTAGTGACCACCACAGTGGATATCAAGATAAGAAACACAAGTTTTATTTTAGGTCTTAGTGACCACCACAGTGGATATCAAGATAAGAAACACAAGTTTTATTTTAGGCCTTAGTGACCACCACAGTGGATATCAAGATAAGAAACACAAGTTTTATTTTAGGCCTTAGTGACCACCACAGTGGATATCAAGATATGGAACACAAGTTTTATTTTAGGCCTTAGTGACCACCACAGTGGATATCAAGATAAGAAACACAAGTTTTATTTTAGGCCTTAGTGACCACCACAGTGGATATCAAGATATGAAACACAAGTTTTATTTTAGGTCTTAGTGACCACCACAGTGGATATCAAAATATGGAACACAAGTTTTATTTTAGGCCTTAGTGACCACCACAGTGGATATCAAGATAAGAACACAAGTTTTGTTTTAGGCCTTAGTGACCACCACAGTGGATATCAAGATATGAAACACAAGTTTTATTTTAGGTCTTAGTGACCACCACAGTGGATATCAAGATAAGAAACACAAGTTTTGTTTTAGGCCTTAGTGACCACCACAGTGGATATCAAGATGGGAAACACGAGTTTTGTTTTAGGCCTTAGTGACCACCACAGTGGATATCAAGATAAGAAACACAAGTTTTATTTTAGGTCTTAGTGACCACCACAGTGGATATCAAGATATGAAACACAAGTTTTATTTTAGGCCTTAGTGACCACCGCAGTGGATATCAAGATATGAAACACAAGTTTTGTTTTAGGCCTTAGTGACCTCCACAGTGGATATCAAGATAAGAAACACAAGTTTTATTTTAGGTCTTAGTGACCACCACAGTGGATATCAAGATATGGAACACAAGTTTTGTTTTAGGTCTTAGTGACCACCACAGTGGATATCAAGATATGAAACACAAGTTTTATTTTAGGCCTTAGTGACCACCACAGTGGATATCAAGATATGAAACACAAGTTTTATTTTAGGTCTTAGTGACCACCACAGTGGATATCAAGATAAGAAACACAAGTTTTGTTTTAGGCCTTAGTGACCACCACAGTGGATATCAAGATTAGAAACACAAGTTTTGTTGTAGACCTTAGTGACCACCACAGTGGATATCAAGATAAGAAACACAAGTTTTGTTTTAGGCCTTAGTGATCACGACAGTGGATATCAAGATAAGAAACACAAGTTTTGTTTTAGGCCTTAGTGACCACCACAGTGGATATCAAGATTAGAAACACGAGTTTTGTTTTAGGCCTTAGTGACCACCACAGTGGATATCAAGATAAGAAACACAAGTTTTGTTTTAGGCCTTAGTGACCACCACAGTGGATATCAAGATAAGAAACACAAGTTTTATTTTAGGCCTTAGTGACCACCACAGTGGATATCAAGATGGGAAACACAAGTTTTATTTTAGGTCTTAGTGACCACCACAGTGGATATCAAGATATGAAACACAAGTTTTGTTTTAGGCCTTAGTGATCACCACAGTGGATATCAAGATAAGAAACACAAGTTTTATTTTAGGCCTTAGTGACCACCACAGTGGATATCAAGATATGAAACACAAGTTTTGTTTTAGGCCTTAGTGACCACCACAGTGGATATCAAGATATGAAACACAAGTTTTGTTTTAGGCCTTAGTGACCACCACAGTGGATATCAAGATATGAAACACAAGTTTTATTTTAGGTCTTAGTGACCACCACAGTGGATATCAAGATATGAAACACAAGTTTTGTTTTAGGCCTTAGTGACCACCACAGTGGATATCAAGGTAAGAAACACAAGTTTTGTTTTAGGCCTTAGTGACCACCACAGTGGATATCAAGATAAGAAACACAAGTTTTATTTTAGGCCAAAGTGACCACCACAGTGGATATCAAGATATGAAACACGAGTTTTGTTTTAGGCCTTAGTGACCACCACAGTGGATATCAAGATAAGAACACAAGTTTTGTTTTAGGCCTTAGTGACCACCACAGTGGATATCAAGATAAGAAACACAAGTTTTGTTTTAGGCCTTAGTGACCACCACAGTGGATATCAAGATTAGAAACACAAGTTTTGTTTTAGGCCTTAGTGACCACCACAGTGGATATCAAGATAAGAAACACAAGTTTTGTTTTAGGCCTTAGTGACCACCACAGTGGATATCAAGATAAGAAACACAAGTTTTGTTTTAGGCCTTAGTGACCACCACAGTGGATATCAAGATTAGAAACACAAGTTTTGTTGTAGACCTTAGTGACCACCACAGTGGATATCAAGATAAGAAACACAAGTTTTGTTTTAGGCCTTAGTGACCACCACAGTGGATATCAAGATAAGAAACACAAGTTTTATTTTAGGCCAAAGTGACCACCACAGTGGATATCAAGATATGAAACACGAGTTTTGTTTTAGGCCTTAGTGACCACCACAGTGGATATCAAGATAAGAAATACAAGTTTTATTTTAGGCCTTAGTGACCACCACAGTGGATATCAAGATAAGAAACACAAGTTTTATTTTAGGTCTTAGTGACCACCACAGTGGATATCAAGATATGAAACACAAGTTTTATTTTAGGCCTTAGTGACCACCACCAGTGGATATCAAGATAAGAAACACAAGTTTTGTTTTAGGCCTTAGTGACCACCACAGTGGATATCAAGATTAGAAACACGAGTTTTGTTTTAGGCCTTAGTGACCACAACAGTGGATATCAAGATAAGAAACACAAGTTTTGTTTTAGGCCTTAGTGACCACCACAGTGGATATCAAGATAAGAAACACAAGTTTTGTTTTAGGCCTTAGTGACCACCACAGTGGATATCAAGATATGAAACACAAGTTTTGTTTTAGGTCTTAGTGACCTCCACAGTGGATATCAAGATAAGAAACACAAGTTTTATTTTAGGTCTTTGTGACCACCACAGTGGATATCAAGATATGAAACACGAGTTTTGTTTTAGGCCTTAGTGACCACCACAGTGGATATCAAGATAAGAAACACAAGTTTTATTTTAGGTCTTAGTGACCACCACAGTGGATATCAAGATAAGAAACACAAGTTTTGTTTTAGGCCTTAGTGACCACCACAGTGGATATCAAGATATGAAACACAAGTTTTGTTTTAGGTCTTAGTGATCACCACAGTGGATATCAAGATTAGAAACACGAGTTTTGTTTTAGGCCTTTGAGACCACCACAGTGGATATCAAGATAAGAAACACAAGTTTTATTTTAGGCCTTAGTGACCACCACAGTGGATATCAAGATATGAAACACAAGTTTTATTTTAGGTCTTTGTGACCACCACAGTGGATATCAAGATATGAAACACGAGTTTTGTTTTAGGCCTTAGTGCCCACCACAGTGGATATCAAGATAAGAAACACAAGTTTTATTTTAGGTCTTAGTGACCACCACAGTGGATATCAAGATAAGAAACACAAGTTTTGTTTTAGGCCTTAGTGACCACCACAGTGGATATCAAGATATGAAACACAAGTTTTGTTTTAGGTCTTAGTGATCACCACAGTGGATATCAAGATTAGAAACACGAGTTTTGTTTTAGGCCTTAGTGACCACCACAGTGGATATCAAGATAAGAAACACAAGTTTTATTTTAGGCCTTAGTGACCACCACAGTGGATATCAAGATAAGAAACACAAGTTTTATTTTAGGTCTTAGTGACCACCACAGTGGATATCAAGATGGGAAACACAAGTTTTGTTTTAGACCTTAGTGACCACCACAGTGGATATCAAAATAAGAAACACAAGTTTTGTTTTAGGCCTTAGTGACCACCACAGTGGATATCAAGATTAGAAACACAAGTTTTGTTGTAGACCTTAGTGACCACCACAGTGGATATCAAGATAAGAAACACAAGTTTTGTTTTAGGCCTTAGTGATCACCACAGTGGATATCAAGATAAGAAACACAAGTTTTGTTTTAGGCCTTAGTGACCACCACAGTGGATATCAAGATTAGAAACACGAGTTTTATTTTAGGCCTTAGTGACCACCACAGTGGATATCAAGATGGGAAACACAAGTTTTGTTTTAGGCCTTAGTGACCACCACAGTGGATATCAAGATAAGAAACACAAGTTTTATTTTAGGCCTTAGTGACCACCACAGTGGATATCAAGATAAGAAACACAAGTTTTGTTTTAGGCCTTAGTGACCACCACAGTGGATATC
This sequence comes from Saccoglossus kowalevskii, assembly GCF_978046115.1. Taxonomy (NCBI): domain Eukaryota; kingdom Metazoa; phylum Hemichordata; class Enteropneusta; family Harrimaniidae; genus Saccoglossus; species Saccoglossus kowalevskii. The sequence goes on along the minus strand of NC_140660.1, from coordinate 24,182,098 downwards.
AAGATATGAAACACAAGTTTTGTTTTAGGTCTTAGTGATCACCACAGTGGATATCAAGATTAGAAACACGAGTTTTGTTTTAGGCCTTAGTGACCACCACAGTGGATATCAAGATAAGAAACACAAGTTTTATTTTAGGCCTTAGTGACCACCACAGTGGATATCAAGATAAGAAACACAAGTTTTATTTTAGGTCTTAGTGACCACCACAGTGGATATCAAGATGGGAAACACAAGTTTTGTTTTAGACCTTAGTGACCACCACAGTGGATATCAAAATAAGAAACACAAGTTTTGTTTTAGGCCTTAGTGACCACCACAGTGGATATCAAGATTAGAAACACAAGTTTTGTTGTAGACCTTAGTGACCACCACTATGGATATCAAGATAAGAAACACAAGTTTTGTTTTAGGCCTTAGTGATCACCACAGTGGATATCAAGATAAGAAACACAAGTTTTGTTTTAGGCCTTAGTGACCACCACAGTGGATATCAAGATTAGAAACATTAGTTTTGTTTTAGGCCTTAGTGACCACCACAGTGGATATCAAGATATGAAACACAAGTTTTATTTTAGGCCTTAGTGACCACCACAGTGGATATCAAGATGGGAAACACAAGTTTTGTTTTAGGCCTTAGTGACCACCACAGTGGATATCAAGATAAGAAACACAAGTTTTGTTTTAGGCCTTAGTGACCACCACAGTGGATATCAAGATAAGAAACACAAGTTTTGTTTTAGGCCTTAGTGACCACCACAGTGGATATCAAGATGGGAAACACGAGTTTTGTTTTAGGCCTTAGTGACCACCACAGTGGATATCAAGATGGGAAACACAAGTTTTATTTTAGGCCTTAGTGACCACCACAGTGGATATCAAGATGGGAAACACAAGTTTTATTTTAGGCCTTAGTGACCACCACAGTGGATATCAAGATATGAAACACAAGTTTTGTTTTAGGCCTTAGTGACCACCACAGTGGATATCAAGATAAGAAACACAAGTTTTATTTTAGGCCTTAGTGACCACCACAGTGGATATCAAGATATGAAACACAAGTTTTGTTTTAGGCCTTAGTGACCACCACAGTGGATATCAAGATAAGAAACACAAGTTTTATTTTAGGCCTTAGTGACCACCACAGTGGATATCAAGATAAGAAACACAAGTTTTGTTTTAGGCCTTAGTGACCACCACAGTGGATATCAAGATAAGAAACACAAGTTTTGTTTTAGGTCTTAGTGACCTCCACAGTGGATATCAAGATAAGAAACACAAGTTTTATTTTAGGCCTTAGTGACCACCACAGTGGATATCAAGATAAGAAACACAAGTTTTGTTTTAGGCCTTAGTGACCACCACAGTGGATATCAAGATATGAAACACAAGTTTTATTTTAGGCCTTAGTGACCACCACAGTGGATATCAAGATAAGAAACACAAGTTTTGTTTTAGGCCTTAGTGACCACCACAGTGGATATCAAGATAAGAAACACAATTTTTGTTTTAGGTCTTAGTGACCACCACAGTGGATATCAAGATAAGAAACACAAGTTTTATTTTAGGCCTTAGTGACCACCACAGTGGATATCAAGATAAGAAACACAAGTTTTGTTTTAGGCCTTAGTGACCACCACAGTGGATATCAAGATAAGAAACACAATTTTTGTTTTAGGCCTTAGTGACCACCACAGTGGATATCAAGATTAGAAACACAAGTTTTGTTTTAGGTCTTAGTGACCACCACAGTGGATATCAAGATATGAAACACAAGTTTTATTTTAGGCCTTAGTGACCACCACAGTGGATATCAAGATAAGAAACACAAGTTTTGTTTTAGGTCTTAGTGACCACCACAGTGGATATCAAGATATGAAACACAAGTTTTATTTTAGGCCTTAGTGACCACCACAGTGGATATCAAGATAAGAAACACAAGTTTTGTTTTAGGCCTTAGTGACCACCACAGTGGATATCAAGATAAGAAACACAATTTTTGTTTTAGGCCTTAGTGACCACCACAGTGGATATCAAGATTAGAAACACAAGTTTTATTTTAGGCCTTAGTGACCACCACAGTGGATATCAAGATATGAAACACAAGTTTTGTTTTAGGCCTTAGTGACCACCACAGTGGATATCAAGATGGGAAACACGAGTTTTGTTTTAGGCCTTAGTGACCACCACAGTGGATATCAAGATATGAAACACAAGTTTTATTTTAGGCCTTAGTGACCACCACAGTGGATATCAAGATATGAAACACGAGTTTTGTTTTAGGCCTTAGTGACCACCACAGTGGATATCAAGATAAGAAACACAAGTTTTGTTTTAGGTCTTAGTGATCACCACAGTGGATATCAAGATAAGAAACACAAGTTTTGTTTTAGGCCTTAGTGACTACCACAGTGGATATCAAGATATGAAACACAAGTTTTATTTTAGGCCTTAGTGACCACCACAGTGGATATCAAGATAAGAAACACAAGTTTTGTTTTAGGCCTTAGTGACCACCACAGTGGATATCAAGATAAGAAACACAATTTTTCTTTTAGGCCTTAGTGACCACCACAGTGGATATCAAGATTAGAAACACAAGTTTTATTTTAGGCCTAAGTGACCACCACAGTAGATATCAAGATAAGAAACACAAGTTTTATTTTAGGTCTTAGTGACCACCACAGTGGATATCAAGATATGAAACACAAGTTTTATTTTAGGCCTTAGTGACCACCACAGTGGATATCAAGATGGAAAACACGAGTTTTGTTTTAGGCCTTAGTGACCACCACAGTGGATATCAAGATATGAAACACAAGTTTTATTTTAGGCCTTAGTGACCACCACAGTGGATATCAAGATATGGAACACGAGTTTTGTTTTAGGCCTTAGTGACCACCACAGTGGATATCAAGATAAGAAACACAAGTTTTGTCTTAGGTCTTAGTGATCACCACAGTGAATATCAAGATTAGAAACACAAGTTTTATTTTAGGTCTTAGTGACCACCACAGTGGATATCAAGATATGAAACACAAGTTTTATTTTAGGCCTTAGTGACCACCACAGTGGATATCAAGATGGGAAACACAAGTTTTGTTTTAGGTCTTAGTGATCACCACAGTGGATATCAAGATATGAAACACGAGTTTTGTTTTAGGCCTTAGTGACCACCACAGTGGATATCAAGATAAGAAACACAAGTTTTATTTTAGGTCTTAGTGACCACCACAGTGGATATCAAGATAAGAAACACAAGTTTTATTTTAGGCCTTAGTGACCACCACAGTGGATATCAAGATGGGAAACACAAGTTTTGTTTTAGGTCTTAGTGATCACCACAGTGGATATCAAGATGGGAAACACAAGTTTTGTTTTAGGCCTTAGTGACCACCACAGTGGATATCAAGATATGGAACACGAGTTTTGTTTTAGGCCTTAGTGACCACCACAGTGGATATCAAGATAAGAAACACAAGTTTTATTTTAGGCCTTAGTGACCACCACAGTGAATATCAAGATAAGAAACACAAGTTTTGTTTTAGGCCTTAGTGACCACCACAGTGGATATCAAGATTAGAAACACAAGTTTTATTTTAGGCCTTAGTGACCACCACAGTGGATATCAAGATAAGAAACACAAGTTTTGTTTTAGGCCTTAGTGACCACCACAGTGGATATCAAGATGGGAAACACAAGTTTTGTTTTAGGTCTTAGTGACCACCACAGTGGATATCAAAATAAGAAACACAAGTTTTGTTTTAGGCCTTAGTGACCACCACAGTGGATATCAAGATATGAAACACAAGTTTTATTTTAGGCCTTAGTGACCACCACAGTGGATATCAAGATGGGAAACACGAGTTTTGTTTTAGGCCTTAGTGACCACCACAGTGGATATCAAGATATGGAACACGAGTTTTGTTTTAGGCCTTAGTGACCACCACAGTGGATATCAAGATAAGAAACACAAGTTTTATTTTAGGCCTTAGTGACCACCACAGTGGATATCAAGATAAGAAACACAAGTTTTATTTTAGGTCTTAGTGACCACCACAGTGGATATCAAGATATGAAACACAAGTTTTATTTTAGGCCTTAGTGACCACCACAGTGGATATCAAGATGGGAAACACAAGTTTTGTTTTAGGCCTTAGTGACCACCACAGTGGATATCAAGATAAGAAACACAAGTTTTGTTTTAGGCCTTAGTGACCACCACAGTGGATATCAAGATATGAAACACAAGTTTTATTTTAGGCCTTAGTGACCACCACAGTGGATATCAAGATGGGAAACACGAGTTTTGTTTTAGGCCTTAGTGACCACCACAGTGGATATCAAGATATGGAACACGAGTTTTGTTTTAGGCCTTAGTGACCACCACAGTGGATATCAAGATAAGAAACACAAGTTTTATTTTAGGCCTTAGTGACCACCACAGTGGATATCAAGATAAGAAACACAAGTTTTATTTTAGGCCTTAGTGACCACCACAGTGGATATCAAGATAAGAAACACAAGTTTTATTTTAGGTCTTAGTGACCACCACAGTGGATATCAAGATATGAAACACAAGTTTTGTTTTAGGGCTTAGTGACCACCACAGTGGATATCAAGATTAGAAATGCAAGTTTTGTTTTAGGCCTGAGTGACCACCACAGTGGATATCGAGATGGGAAACACAAGTTTTGTTTTAGGCCTTAGTGACCACCACAGTGGATATCAAGATATGGAGCAAGTTTTGTTTTAGGCCTTAGTGACCACCACAGTGGATATCTAGATAAGAAACACAAGTTTTATTTTAGGCCTTAGTGACCACCACAGTGGATATCAAGATAAGAAACACAAGTTTTGTTTTAGGCCTTAGTGACCACCACAGTGGATATCAAGATAAGAAACACAAGTTTTATTTTAGGCCTTAGTGACCACCACAGTGGATATCAAGATAAGAAACACAAGTTTTGTTTTAGGCCTTAGTGACCACCACAGTTGATATCAAGATAAGAAACACAAGTTTTATTTTAGGTCTTAGTGACCACCACAGTGGATATCAAGATATGAAACACAAGTTTTGTTTTAGGCCTTAGTGACCACCACAGTGGATATCAAGATTAGAAATGCAAGTTTTGTTTTAGGCCTGAGTGACCACCACAGTGGATATCGAGATGGGAAACACAAGTTTTGTTTTAGGCCTTAGTGACCACCACAGTGGATATCAAGATATGGAGCAAGTTTTGTTTTAGACCTTAGTGACCACCACAGTGGATATCTAGATAAGAAACACAAGTTTTGTTTTAGGCCTTAGTGACCACCACAGTGGATATCAAGATATGAAACACAAGTTTTGTTTTAGGCCTTAGTGACCACCACAGTGGATATCAAGTTATGAAACACAAGTTTTATTTTAGGCCTTAGTGACCACCACAGTGGATATCAAGATGGGAAACATGAGTTTTGTTTTAGGCCTTAGTGACCACCACAGTGGATATCAAGATATGGAACACGAGTTTTGTTTTAGGCCTTAGTGACCACCACAGTGGATATCAAGATAAGAAACACAAGTTTTATTTTAGGCCTTAGTGACCACCACAGTGGATATCAAGATAAGAAACACAAGTTTTATTTTAGGTCTTAGTGACCACCACAGTGGATATCAAGATATGAAACACAAGTTTTGTTTTAGGCCTTAGTGACCACCACAGTGGATATCAAGATAAGAAACACAAGTTTTGTTTTAGGCCTTAGTGACCACCACAGTGGATATCGAGATGGGAAACACAAGTTTTGTTTTAGGCCTTAGTGACCACCACAGTGGATATCAAGATATGAAACAAGTTTTGTTTTAGGCCTTAGTGACCACCACAGTGGATATCTAGATAAGAAACACAAGTTTTGTTTTAGGCCTTAGTGACCACCACAGTGGATATCAAGATATGAAACACAAGTTTTGTTTTAGGCCTTAGTGACCACCACAGTGGATATCAAGATAAGAAACACTAGTTTTGTTTTAGGCCTTAGTGACCACCACAGTGGATATCAAGATAAGAAACACAAGTTTTGTTTTAGGCCTTAGTGACCACCACAGTGGATATCAAGATAAGAAACACAAGTTTTGTTTTAGGCCTTAGTGATCACCACAGTGGATATCAAGATAAGAAACACAAGTTTTGTTTTAGGCCTCAGTGAGCACCACAGTGGATATCAAGATAAGAAACACAAGTTTTATTTTAGGTCTTAGTGACCACCACAGTGGATATCAAGATAAGAAACACAAGTTTTATTTCAGGCCTTAGTGATCACCACAGTGGATATCAAGATAAGAAACACAAATTTTGTTTTAGGTCTTAGTGACCACCACAGTGGATATCAAGATAAGAAACACAAATTTTGTTTTAGGTCTTAGTGACCACCACAGTGGATATCAAGATAAGAAACACAAGTTTTATTTTAGACCTTAGTGACCACCACAGTGGATATCAAGATAAGAAACACAAGTTTTATTTTAGGTCTTAGTGACCACCACAGTGGATATCAAGATATGAAACACAAGTTTTATTTTAGGTCTTAGTGACCACCACAGTGGATATCAAGATATGAAACACAAGTTTTGTTTTAGGCCTTAGTGACCACCACAGTGGATATCAAGATACGAAACACGAGTTTTGTTTTAGGCCTTAGTGACCACCACAGTGGATATCAAGATGGGAAACACAAGTTTTGTTTTAGGCCTTAGTGACCACCACAGTGGATATCAAGATAAGAAACACAAGTTTTATTTTAGGTCTTAGTGACCACCACAGTGGATATCAAGATATGATACACAAGTTTTATTTTAGGTCTTAGTGACCACCACAGTGGATATCAAGATAAGAAACACAAGTTTTGTTTTAGGCCTTAGTGACCACCACAGTGGATATCAAGATAAGAAACACAAGTTTTGTTTTAGGCCTTAGTGATCACCACAGTGGATATCAAGATAAGAAACACAAGTTTTGTTTTAGGCCTCAGTGACCACCACAGTGGATATCAAGATAAGAAACACAAGTTTTATTTTACGTCTTAGTGACCACCACAGTGGATATCAAGATAAGAAACACAAGTTTTGTTTTGGGCCTTAGTAACCACCACAGTGGATATCAAGATATGAAACACAAGTTTTGTTTTAGGCCTTAGTGACCACCACAGTGGATATCAAGATATGAAACACAAGTTTTGTTTTAGGCCTTATTGACCACCACAGTGGATATCAAGATACGAAACACGAGTTTTGTTTTAGGCCTTAGTGACCACCACAGTGGACATCAAGATAAAAAACACAAGTTTTATTTTAGGCCTTAGTGACCACCACAGTGGATATCAAGATAAGAAACACAAGTTTTGTTTTAGGCCTTAGTGACCACCACAGTGGACATCAAGATAAGAAACACAAGTTTTGTTTTAGGCCTTAGTGACCACCACAGTGGATATCAAGAAAAGAACCACAAGTTTTATTTTAGGCCTTAGTGACCACCACAGTGGATATCAAGATAAGAAACACAAGTTTTGTTTTAGGCCTTAGTGACCACCACAGTGGATATCAAGATAAGAAACACAAGTTTTGTTTTAGGCCTTAGCGATCACCACAGTGGATATCAAGATAAGAAACACAAGTTTTATTTTAGGTCTTAGTGACCACCACAGTGGATATCAAGATAAGAAACACAAGTTTTGTTTTAGGTCTTAGTGATCACCACAGTGGATTTAAAGATAAGAAACACAAGTTTTGTTTTGGGCCTTAGTAACCACCACAGTGGATATCAAGATATGAAACACAAGTTTTGTTTTAGGCCTTAGTGACCACCACAGTGGATATCAAGATATGAAACACAAGTTTTGTTTTAGGCCTTAGTGACCACCACAGTGGATATCAAGATACGAAACACGAGTTTTGTTTTAGGCCTTAGTGACCACCACAGTGGATATCAAGATGGGAAACACAAGTTTTGTTTTAGGCCTTAGTGACCACCACAGTGGATATCAAGATATGAAACACAAGTTTTATTTTAGGCCTTAGTGACCACCACAGTGGATATCAAGATATGAAACACAAGTTTTGTTTTAGGCCTTATTGACCACCACAGTGGATATCAAGATACGAAACACGAGTTTTGTTTTAGGCCTTAGTGACCACCACAGTGGACATCATGATAAGAAACACAAGTTTTATTTTAGGCCTTAGTGACCACCACAGTGGATATCAAGATAAGAAACACAAGTTTTGTTTTAGGCCTTAGTGACCACCACAGTGGACATCAAGATAAGAAACACAAGTTTTGTTTTAGGCCTTAGTGACCACCACAGTGGATATCAGGAAAAGAACCACAAGTTTTATTTTAGGCCTTAGTGACCACCACAGTGGATATCAAGATAAGAAACACAAGTTTTGTTTTAGGCCTTAGTGACCACCACAGTGGATATCAAGATAAGAAACACAAGATTTGTTTTAGGCCTTAGCGATCACCACAGTGGATATCAAGATAAGAAACACAAATTTTGTTTTAGGTCTTAGTGACCACCACAGTGGATATCAAGATAAGAAACACAAGTTTTATTTTAGACCTTAGTGACCACCACAGTGGATATCAAGATAAGAAACACAAGTTTTATTTTAGGTCTTAGTGACCACCACAGTGGATATCAAGATATGAAACACAAGTTTTATTTTAGGTCTTAGTGACCACCACAGTGGATATCAAGATATGAAACACAAGTTTTGTTTTAGGCCTTAGTGACCACCACAGTGGATATCAAGCTACGAAACACGAGTTTTGTTTTAGGCCTTAGTGACCACCACAGTGGATATCAAGATGGGAAACACAAGTTTTGTTTTAGGCCTTAGTGACCACCACAGTGGATATCAAGATAAGAAACACAAGTTTTATTTTAGGTCTTAGTGACCACCACAGTGGATATCAAGATATGAAACACAAGATTTATTTTAGGTCTTAGTGACCACCACAGTGGATATCAAGATAAGAAACACAAGTTTTGTTTTAGGCCTTAGTGACCACCACAGTGGATATCAAGATAAGAAACACAAGTTTTGTTTTAGGCCTTAGTGATCACCACAGTGGATATCAAGATAAGAAACACAAGTTTTGTTTTAGGCCTCAGTGACCACCACAGTGGATATCAAGATAAGAAACACAAGTTTTATTTTAGGTCTTAGTGACCACCACAGTGGATATCAAGATAAGAAACACAAGTTTTGTTTTGGGCCTTAGTAACCACCACAGTGGATATCAAGATATGAAACACAAGTTTTGTTTTAGGCCTTAGTGACCACCACAGTGGATATCAAGATATGAAACACAAGTTTTGTTTTAGGCCTTATTGACCACCACAGTGGATATCAAGATACGAAACACGAGTTTTGTTTTAGGCCTTAGTGACCACCACAGTGGACATCAAGATAAGAAACACAAGTTTTATTTTAGGCCTTAGTGACCACCACAGTGGATATCAAGATACGAAACACGAGTTTTGTTTTAGGCCTTAGTGACCACCACAGTGGATATCAAGATGGGAAACACAAGTTTTGTTTTAGGCCTTAGTGACCACCACAGTGGATATCAAGATAAGAAACACAAGTTTTATTTTAGGTCTTAGTGACCACCACAGTGGATATCAAGATATGAAACACAAGTTTTATTTTAGGTCTTAGTGACCACCACAGTGGATATCAAGATAAGAAACACAAGTTTTGTTTTATGCCTTAGTGACCACCACAGTGGATATCAAGATAAGAAACACAAGTTTTGTTTTAGGCCTTAGTGATCACCACAGTGGATATCAAGATAAGAAACACAAGTTTTGTTTTGGGCCTTAGTAACCACCACAGTGGATATCAAGATATGAAACACAAGTTTTGTTTTAGGCCTTAGTGACCACCACAGTGGATATCAAGATATGAAACACAAGTTTTGTTTTAGGCCTTATTGACCACCACAGTGGATATCAAGATACGAAACACGAGTTTTGTTTTAGGCCTTAGTGACCACCACAGTGGACATCAAGATAAGAAACACAAGTTTTATTTTAGGCCTTAGTGACCACCACAGTGGATATCAAGATAAGAAACACAAGTTTTGTTTTAGGCCTTAGTGACCACCACAGTGGACATCAAGATAAGAAACACAAGTTTTGTTTTAGGCCTTAGTGACCACCACAGTGGATATCAAGAAAAGAACCACAAGTTTTATTTTAGGCCTTAGTGACCACCACAGTGGATATCAAGATAAGAAACACAAGTTTTGTTTTAGGCCTTAGTGACCACCACAGTGGATATCAAGATAAGAAACACAAGTTTTGTTTTAGGCCTTAGCGATCACCACAGTGGATATCAAGATAAGAAACACAAGTTTTATTTTAGGTCTTAGTGACCACCACAGTGGATATCAAGATAAGAAACACAAGTTTTGTTTTAGGTCTTAGTGATCACCACAGTGGATATCAAGATAAGAAACACAAGTTTTGTTTTGGGCCTTAGTAACCACCACAGTGGATATCAAGATATGAAACACAAGTTTTCTTTTAGGCCTTAGTGACCACCACAGTGGATATCAAGATATGAAACACAAGTTTTGTTTTAGGCCTTAGTGACCACCACAGTGGATATCAAGATACGAAACACGAGTTTTGTTTTAGGCCTTAGTGACCACCACAGTGGATATCAAGATAAGAAACACAAGTTTTGTTTTAGGCCTTAGTGACCACCACAGTGGATATGAAGATAAGAAACACAAGTTTTATTTTAGGCCTTAGTGACCACCACAGTAGATATCAAGATAAGAAACACAAGTTTTATTTTAGGTCTTAGTGATCACCACAGTGGATATCAAGATATGAAACACAAGTTTTATTTTAGGTCTTAGTGACCACCACAGTGGATATCAAGATAAGAAACACAAGTTTTATTTTAGGCCTTAGTGACCACCACAGTGGATATCAAGATAAGAAACACAAGTTTTGTTTTAAGCCTTAGTGATCACCACAGTGGATATCAAGATAAGAAACACAAGTTTTGTTTTAGGCCTTAGTGATCACCACAGTGGATATCAAGATAAGAAACACAAATTTTGTTTTAGGTCTTAGTGACCACCACAGTGGATATCATGATAAGAAACACAAGTTTTGTTTTAGGCCTTAGTGATCACCACAGTGGATATCAAGATAAGAAACACAAATTTTGTTTTAGGTCTTAGTGACCACCACAGTGGATATCAAGATAAGAAACACAAGTTTTATTTTAGACCTTAGTGACCACCACAGTGGATATCAAGATAAGAAACACAAGTTTTATTTTAGGTCTTAGTGACCACCACAGTAGATATCAAGATATGAAACACAAGTTTTATTTTAGGTCTTAGTGACCACCACAGTGGATATCAAGATGGGAAACACAAGTTTTGTTTTAGGCCTTAGTGACCACCACAGTGGATATCAAGATAAGAAACACAAGTTTTATTTTAGGCCTTAGTGACCACCACAGTGGATATCAAGATAAGAAACACAAGTTTTGTTTTAGGCCTTAGTGACCACCACAGTGGACATCAAGATAAGAAACACAAGTTTTGTTTTAGGCCTTAGTGACCACCACAGTGGATATCAAGAAAAGAACCACAAGTTTTATTTTAGGCCTTAGTGACCACCACAGTGGATATCAAGATAAGAAACACAAGTTTTGTTTTAGGCCTTAGTGACCACCACAGTGGATATCAAGATAAGAAACACAAGTTTTGTTTTAGGCCTTAGCGATCACCACAGTGGATATCAAGATAAGAAACACAAGTTTTATTTTAGGTCTTAGTGACCACCACAGTGGATATCAAGATAAGAAACACGAGTTTTGTTTTAGGTCTTAGTGATCACCACAGTGGATATCAAGATAAGAAACACAAGTTTTGTTTTGGGCCTTAGTAACCACCACAGTGGATATCAAGATATGAAACACAAGTTTTGTTTTAGGCCTTAGTGACCACCACAGTGGATATCAAGAAAAGAACCACAAGTTTTATTTTAGGCCTTAGTGACCACCACAGTGGATATCAAGATAAGAAACACAAGTTTTGTTTTAGGCCTTAGTGACCACCACAGTGGATATCAAGATAAGAAACACAAGTTTTATTTTAGACCTTAGTGACCACCACAGTGGATATCAAGATAAGAAACACAAGTTTTATTTTAGGTCTTAGTGACCACCACAGTGGATATCAAGATAAGAAACACAAGTTTTGTTTTAGGCCTTAGTGACCACCACAGTGGATATCAAGATAAGAAACACAAGTTTTATTTTAGACCTTAGTGACCACCACAGTGGATATCAAGATAAGAAACACAAGTTTTATTTTAGGTCTTAGTGACCACCACAGTGGATATCAAGATATGAAACACAAGTTTTATTTTAGGTCTTAGTGACCACCACAGTGGATATCAAGATATGAAACACAAGTTTTGTTTCAGGCCTTAGTGACCACCACAGTGGATATCAAGATACGAAACACGAGTTTTGTTTTAGGCCTTAGTGACCACCACAGTGGATATCAAGATGGGAAACACAAGTTTTGTTTTAGGCCTTAGTGACCACCACAGTGGATATCAAGATAAGAAACACAAGTTTTATTTTAGGTCTTAGTGACCACCACAGTGGATATCAAGATATGAAACACAAGTTTTATTTTAGGTCTTAGTGACCACCACAGTGGATATCAAGATAAGAAACACAAGTTTTGTTTTAGGCCTTAATGACCACCACAGTGGATATCAAGATAAGAAACACAAGTTTTGTTTTAGGTCTTAGTGACCTCCACAGTGGATATCAAGATAAGAAACACAAGTTTTGTTTTAGGCCTTAGTGACCTCCACAGTGGATATCAAGATCAGAAACACAAGTTTTATTTTAGGTCTTAGTGACCACCACAGTGGATATCAAGATATGAAACACTAGTTTTATTTTAGGTCTTAGTGACCACCACAGTGGATATCAAGATAAGAAACACAAGTTTTGTTTTAGGCCTTAGTGACCACCACAGTGGATATCAAGATAAGAAACACAAGTTTTGTTTTAGGCCTTAGTGACCACCACAGTGGATATCAAGATAAGAAACACAAGTTTTGTTTTAGGTCTTAGTGACCTCCACAGTGGATATCAAGATAAGAAACACAAGTTTTGTTTTAGGCCTTAGTGACCTCCACAGTGGATATCAAGATCAGAAACACAAGTTTTGTTTTAGGCCTTAGTGACCTCCACAGTGGATATCAAGATAAGAAACACAAGTTTTGTTTTAGGCCTTAGTGACCTCCACAGTGGATATCAAGATAAGAAACACAAGTTTTGTTTTAGGCCTTAGTGATCACCACAGTGGATATCAAGATAAGAAACACAAGTTTTGTTTTAGGCCTTAGTGACCACCCCAGTGGATATCAAGATAAGAAACACAAGTTTTGTTTTAGGCCTTAGTGACCACCACAGTGGATATCAAGATAAGAAACACAAGTTTTGTTTTAGGTCTTAGTGACCACCACAGTGGATATCAAGATAAGAAACACAAGTTTTATTTTAGGTCTTAGTGACCACCACAGTGGATATCAAGATATGAAACACAAGTTTTATTTTAGGTCTTAGTGACCACCACAGTGGATATCAAGATATGAAACACAAGTTTTGTTTTAGGCCTTAGTGACCACCACAGTGGATATCAAGATACGAAACACGAGTTTTGTTTTAGGCCTTAGTGACCACCACAGTGGATATCAAGATGGGAAACACAAGTTTTGTTTTAGGCCTTAGTGACCACCACAGTGGATATCAAAATAAGAAACACAAGTTTTATTTTAGGTCTTAGTGACCACCACAGTGGATATCAAGATATGAAACACAAGTTTGATTTTGGGTCTTAGTGACCACCACAGTGGATATCAAGATAAGAAACACAAGTTTTGTTTTAGGCCTTAGTGACCACCACAGTGGATATCAAGATAAGAAACACAAGTTTTGGTTTAGGCCTTAGTGACCACCACAGTGGATATCAAGATAAGAAACACAAGTTTTGTTTTAGGTCTTAGTGACCTCCACAGTGGATATCAAGATAAGAAACACAAGTTTTGTTTTAGGCCTTAGTGACCTCCACAGTGGATATCAAGATAAGAAACACAAGTTTTATTTTAGGTCTTAGTGACCACCACAGTGGATATCAAGATATGAAACACAAGTTTTATTTTAGGTCTTAGTGACCACCACAGTGGATATCAAGATAAGAAACACAAGTTTTGTTTTAGGCCTTAGTGACCACCACAGTGGATATCAAGATAAGAAACACAAGTTTTGTTTTAGGCCTTAGTGACCACCACAGTGGATATCAAGATAAGAAACACAAGTTTTGTTTTAGGTCTTAGTGACCTCCACAGTGGATATCAAGATAAGAAACACAAGTTTTGTTTTAGGCCTTAGTGACCTCCACAGTGGATATCAAGATCAGAAACACAAGTTTTATTTTAGGTCTTAGTGACCACCACAGTGGATATCAAGATATGAAACACAAGTTTTATTTTAGGTCTTAGTGACCACCACAGTGGATATCAAGATAAGAAACACAAGTTTTGTTTTAGGCCTTAGTGACCACCGCAGTGGATATCAAGATAAGAAACACAAGTTTTGTTTTAGGTCTTAGTGACCTCCACAGTGGATATCAAGATAAGAAACACAAGTTTTGTTTTAGGCCTTAGTGACCTCCACAATGGATATCAAGATCAGAAACACAAGTTTTGTTTTAGGCCTTAGTGACCTCCACAGTGGATATCAAGATAAGAAACACAAGTTTTGTTTTAGGCCTTAGTGACCTCCACAGTGGATATCAAGATAAGAAACACAAGTTTTGTTTTAAGCCTTAGTGATCACCACAGTGGATATACAGATAAGAAACACAAGTTTTGTTTTAGGCCTTAGTGACCACCACAGTGGATATCAAGATAAGAAACACAAGTTTTGTTTTAGGCCTTAGTGACCACCACAGTGGATATCAAGATAAGAAACACAAGTTTTGTTTTAGGTCTTAGTGAACACCACAGTGGATATCAAGATAAGAAACACAAGTTTTATTTTAGACCTTAGTGACCACCACAGTGGATATCAAGATAAGAAACACAAGTTTTATTTTAAGTCTTAGTGACCACCACAGTGGATATCAAGATAAGAAACACAAGTTTTGTTTTAGGCATTAGTGACCACCACAGTGGATATCAAGATAAGAAACACAAGTTTTGTTTTAGGCCTTAGTGATCACCACAGTGGATATCAAGATAAGAAACACAAATTTTGTTTTAGGTCTTAGTGACCACCACAGTGGATATCAAGATAAGAAACACAAGTTTTATTTTAGACCTTAGTGACCACCACAGTGGATATCAAGATATGAAACACAAGTTTTATTTTAGGTCTTAGTGACCACCACAGTGGATATCAAGATAAGAAACACAAGTTTTGTTTTAGGCCTTAGTGACCACCACAGTGGATATCAAGATAAGAAACACAAGTTTTGTTTTAGGCCTTAGTGATCACCACAGTGGATATCAAGATAAGAAACACAAGTTTTGTTTTAGGCCTCAGTGACCACCACAGTGGATATCAAGATAAGAAACACAAGTTTTATTTTAGGTCTTAGTGACCACCACAGTGGATATCAAGATATGAAACACAAGTTTTGTTTTAGGCCTTAGTGACCACTACAGTGGATATCAAGATATGAAACACAAGTTTTGTTTTAGGCCTTATTGACCACCACAGTGGATATCAAGATAAGAAACACGAGTTTTGTTTTAGGCCTTAGTGACCACCACAGTGGATATCAAGATAAGAAACACAAGTTTTATTTTAGGCCTTAGTGACCACCACAGTGGATATCAAGATAAGAAACACAAGTTTTGTTTTAGGCCTTAGTGACCACCACAGTGGACATCAAGATAAGAAACACAAGTTTTGTTTTAGGCCTTAGTGACCACCACAGTGGATATCAAGATGGGAAACACAAGTTTTATTTTAGGTCTTAGTGACCACCACAGTGGATATCAAGATATGAAACACAAGTTTTGTTTTAGGCCTTAGTGATCACCACAGTGGATATCAAGATAAGAACCACAAGTTTTATTTTAGGCCTTAGTGACCACCACAGTGGATATCAAGATAAGAAACACAAGTTTTGTTTTAGGCCTTAGTGACCACCACAGTGGATATCAAGATATGAAACACAAGTTTTATTTTAGGTCTTAGTGACCACCACAGTGGATATCAAGATAAGAAACACAAGTTTTGTTTTAGGCCTTAGTGACCACCACAGTGGATATCAAGATAAGAAACACAAGTTTTGTTTTAGGCCTTAGTGACCACCACAGTGGATATCAAGATAAGAAACACAAGTTTTGTTTTAGGTCTTAGTGACCTCCACAGTGGATATCAAGATAAGAAACACAAGTTTTGTTTTAGGCCTTAGTGACCTCCACAGTGGATATCAAGATCAGAAACACAAGTTTTATTTTAGGTCTTAGTGACCACCACAGTGGATATCAAGATATGAAACACAAGTTTTATTTTAGGTCTTAGTGACCACCACAGTGGATATCAAGATAAGAAACACAAGTTTTGTTTTAGGCCTTAGTGACCACCGCAGTGGATATCAAGATAAGAAACACAAGTTTTGTTTTAGGTCTTAGTGACCTCCACAGTGGATATCAAGATAAGAAACACAAGTTTTGTTTTAGGCCTTAGTGACCTCCACAATGGATATCAAGATCAGAAACACAAGTTTTGTTTTAGGCCTTAGTGACCTCCACAGTGGATATCAAGATAAGAAACACAAGTTTTGTTTTAGGCCTTAGTGACCTCCACAGTGGATATCAAGATAAGAAACACAAGTTTTGTTTTAAGCCTTAGTGATCACCACAGTGGATATACAGATAAGAAACACAAGTTTTGTTTTAGGCCTTAGTGACCACCACAGTGGATATCAAGATAAGAAACACAAGTTTTGTTTTAGGTCTTAGTGACCACCACAGTGGATATCAAGATAAGAAACACAAGTTTTATTTTAGACCTTAGTGACCACCACAGTGGATATCAAGATAAGAAACACAAGTTTTATTTTAGGTCTTAGTGACCACCACAGTGGATATCAAGATAAGAAACACAAGTTTTGTTTTAGGCCTTAGTGACCACCACAGTGGATATCAAGATAAGAAACACAAGTTTTGTTTTAGGCCTTAGTGATCACCACAGTGGATATCAAGATAAGAAACACAAATTTTGTTTTAGGCCTTAGTGACCACCACAGTGGATATCAAGATAAGAAACACAAGTTTTATTTTAGGCCAAAGTGACCACCACAGTGGATATCAAGATATGAAACACGAGTTTTGTTTTAGGCCTTAGTGACCACCACAGTGGATATCAAGATAAGAAATACAAGTTTTATTTTAGGCCTTAGTGACCACCACAGTGGATATCAAGATAAGAAACACAAGTTTTATTTTAGGTCTTAGTGACCACCACAGTGGATATCAAGATATGAAACACAAGTTTTATTTTAGGCCTTAGTGACCACCACAGTGGATATCGAGATGGGAAACACAAGTTTTGTTTTAGGTCTTAGTGACCACCACAGTGGATATCAAGATAAGAAACACAAGTTTTGTTTTAGGCCTTAGTGATCACCACAGTGGATATCAAGATAAGAAACACAAGTTTTATTTTAGGCCTTAGTGACCACCACAGTGGATATCAAGATAAGAAACACAAGTTTTATTTTAGGTCTTAGTGACCACCACAGTGGATATCAAGATATGAAACACAAGTTTTATTTTAGGTCTTAGTGACCACCACAGTGGATATCAAGATAAGAAACACAAGTTTTGTTTTAGGCCTTAGTGACCACCACAGTGGATATCAAGATAAGAAACACAAGTTTTGTTTTAGGCCTTAGTGACCACCACAGTGGATATCAAGATAAGAAACACAAGTTTTGTTTTAGGTCTTAGTGACCTCCACAGTGGATATCAAGATAAGAAACACAAGTTTTGTTTTAGGCCTTAGTGACCTCCACAGTGGATATCAAGATCAGAAACACAAGTTTTATTTTAGGTCTTAGTGACCACCACAGTGGATATCAAGATATGAAACACAAGTTTTATTTTAGGTCTTAGTGACCACCACAGTGGATATCAAGATAAGAAACACAAGTTTTGTTTTAGGCCTTAGTGACCACCGCAGTGGATATCAAGATAAGAAACACAAGTTTTGTTTTAGGTCTTAGTGACCTCCACAGTGGATATCAAGATAAGAAACACAAGTTTTGTTTTAGGCCTTAGTGACCTCCACAATGGATATCAAGATCAGAAACACAAGTTTTGTTTTAGGCCTTAGTGACCTCCACAGTGGATATCAAGATAAGAAACACAAGTTTTGTTTTAGGCCTTAGTGACCTCCACAGTGGATATCAAGATAAGAAACACAAGTTTTGTTTTAAGCCTTAGTGATCACCACAGTGGATATACAGATAAGAAACACAAGTTTTGTTTTAGGCCTTAGTGACCACCACAGTGGATATCAAGATAAGAAACACAAGTTTTGTTTTAGGCCTTAGTGACCACCACAGTGGATATCAAGATAAGAAACACAAGTTTTGTTTTAGGTCTTAGTGACCACCACAGTGGATATCAAGATAAGAAACACAAGTTTTATTTTAGACCTTAGTGACCACCACAGTGGATATCAAGATAAGAAACACAAGTTTTATTTTAGGTCTTAGTGACCACCACAGTGGATATCAAGATAAGAAACACAAGTTTTGTTTTAGGCCTTAGTGACCACCACAGTGGATATCAAGATAAGAAACACAAGTTTTGTTTTAGGCCTTAGTGATCACCACAGTGGATATCAAGATAAGAAACACAAATTTTGTTTTAGGTCTTAGTGACCACCACAGTGGATATCAAGATAAGAAACACAAGTTTTATTTTAGACCTTAGTGACCACCACAGTGGATATCAAGATATGAAACACAAGTTTTATTTTAGGTCTTAGTGACCACCACAGTGGATATCAAGATAAGAAACACAAGTGTTGTTTTAGGCCTTAGTGACCACCACAGTGGATATCAAGATAAAAAACACAAGTTTTGTTTTAGGCCTTAGTGATCACCACAGTGGATATCAAGATAAGAAACACAAGTTTTGTTTTAGGCCTCAGTGACCACCACAGTGGATATCAAGATAAGAAACACAAGTTTTATTTTAGGTCTTAGTGACCACCACAGTGGATATCAAGATAAGAAACACAAGTTTTGTTTTGGGCCTTAGTAACCACCACAGTGGATATCAAGATATGAAACACAAGTTTTGTTTTAGGCCTTAGTGACCACCACAGTGGATATCAAGATATGAAACACAAGTTTTGTTTTAGGCCTTATTGACCACCACAGTGGATATCAAGATAAGAAACACGAGTTTTGTTTTAGGCCTTAGTGACCACCACAGTGGATATCAAGATAAGAAACACAAGTTTTATTTTAGGCCTTAGTGACCACCACAGTGGATATCAAGATAAGAAACACAAGTTTTGTTTTAGGCCTTAGTGACCACCACAGTGGACATCAAGATAAGAAACACAAGTTTTGTTTTAGGCCTTAGTGACCACCACAGTGGATATCAAGAAAAGAACCACAAGTTTTATTTTAGGCCTTAGTGACCACCACAGTGGATATCAAGATAAGAAACACAAGTTTTGTTTTAGGCCTTAGTGACCACCACAGTGGATATCAAGATAAGAAACACAAGTTTTGTTTTAGGCCTTAGCGATCACCACAGTGGATATCAAGATAAGAAACACAAGTTTTATTTTAGGTCTTAGTGACCACCACAGTGGATATCAAGATAAGAAACACAAGTTTTGTTTTAGGTCTTAGTGATCACCACAGTGGATATCAAGATAAGAAACACAAGTTTTGTTTTGGGCCTTAGTAACCACCACAGTGGATATCAAGATATGAAACACAAGTTTTGTTTTAGGCCTTAGTGACCACCACAGTGGATATCAAGATATGAAACACAAGTTTTGTTTTAGGCCTTAGTGACCACCACAGTGGATATCAAGATACGAAACACGAGTTTTGTTTTAGGCCTTAGTGACCACCACAGTGAATATCAAGATAAGAAACACAAGTTTTGTTTTAGGCCTTAGTGACCACCACAGTGGATATGAAGATAAGAAACACAAGTTTTATTTTAGGCCTTAGTGACCACCACAGTAGATATCAAGATAAGAAACACAAGTTTTATTTTAGGTCTTAGTGATCACCACAGTGGATATCAAGATAAGAAACACAAATTTTGTTTTAGGTCTTAGTGACCACCACAGTGGATATCATGATAAGAAACACAAGTTTTGTTTTAGGCCTTAGTGATCACCACAGTGGATATCAAGATAAGAAACACAAATTTTGTTTTAGGTCTTAGTGACCACCACAGTGGATATCAAGATAAGAAACACAAGTTTTATTTTAGACCTTAGTGACCACCACAGTGGATATCAAGATAAGAAACACAAGTTTTATTTTAGGCCTTAGTGACCACCACAGTGGATATCAAGATACGAAACACGAGTTTTGTTTTAGGCCTTAGTGACCACCACAGTGGATATCAAGATGGGAAACACAAGTTTTGTTTTAGGCCTTAGTGACCACCACAGTGGATATCAAGATAAGAAACACAAGTTTTATTTTAGGTCTTAGTGACCACCACAGTGGATATCAAGATATGAAACACAAGTTTTATTTTAGGTCTTAGTGACCACCACAGTGGATATCAAGATAAGAAACACAAGTTTTGTTTTAGGCCTTAGTGACCACCACAGTGGATATCAAGATATGAAACACAAGTTTTGTTTCAGGCCTTAGTGACCACCACAGTGGATATCAAGATACGAAACACGAGTTTTGTTTTAGGCCTTAGTGACCACCACAGTGGATATCAAGATGGGAAACACAAGTTTTGTTTTAGGCCTTAGTGACCACCACAGTGGATATCAAGATAAGAAACACAAGTTTTATTTTAGGTCTTAGTGACCACCACAGTGGATATCAAGATATGAAACACAAGTTTTATTTTAGGTCTTAGTGACCACCACAGTGGATATCAAGATAAGAAACACAAGTTTTGTTTTAGGCCTTAGTGACCACCACAGTGGATATCAAGATAAGAAACACAAGTTTTGTTTTAGGTCTTAGTGACCTCCACAGTGGATATCAAGATAAGAAACACAAGTTTTGTTTTAGGCCTTAGTGACCTCCACAGTGGATATCAAGATCAGAAACACAAGTTTTATTTTAGGTCTTAGTGACCACCACAGTGGATATCAAGATATGAAACACTAGTTTTATTTTAGGTCTTAGTGACCACCACAGTGGATATCAAGATAAGAAACACAAGTTTTGTTTTAGGCCTTAGTGACCACCACAGTGGATATCAAGATAAGAAACACAAGTTTTGTTTTAGGCCTTAGTGACCACCACAGTGGATATCAAGATAAGAAACACAAGTTTTGTTTTAGGTCTTAGTGACCTCCACAGTGGATATCAAGATAAGAAACACAAGTTTTGTTTTAGGCCTTAGTGACCTCCACAGTGGATATCAAGATCAGAAACACAAGTTTTGTTTTAGGCCTTAGTGACCTCCACAGTGGATATCAAGATAAGAAACACAAGTTTTGTTTTAGGCCTTAGTGACCTCCACAGTGGATATCAAGATAAGAAACACAAGTTTTGTTTTAGGCCTTAGTGATCACCACAGTGGATATCAAGATAAGAAACACAAGTTTTGTTTTAGGCCTTAGTGACCACCCCAGTGGATATCAAGATAAGAAACACAAGTTTTGTTTTAGGCCTTAGTGACCACCACAGTGGATATCAAGATAAGAAACACAAGTTTTGTTTTAGGTCTTAGTGACCACCACAGTGGATATCAAGATAAGAAACACAAGTTTTATTTTAGGTCTTAGTGACCACCACAGTGGATATCAAGATATGAAACACAAGTTTTATTTTAGGTCTTAGTGACCACCACAGTGGATATCAAGATATGAAACACAAGTTTTGTTTTAGGCCTTAGTGACCACCACAGTGGATATCAAGATACGAAACACGAGTTTTGTTTTAGGCCTTAGTGACCACCACAGTGGATATCAAGATGGGAAACACAAGTTTTGTTTTAGGCCTTAGTGACCACCACAGTGGATATCAAAATAAGAAACACAAGTTTTATTTTAGGTCTTAGTGACCACCACAGTGGATATCAAGATATGAAACACAAGTTTGATTTTAGGTCTTAGTGACCACCACAGTGGATATCAAGATAAGAAACACAAGTTTTGTTTTAGGCCTTAGTGACCACCACAGTGGATATCAAGATAAGAAACACAAGTTTTGTTTTAGGCCTTAGTGACCACCACAGTGGATATCAAGATAAGAAACACAAGTTTTGTTTTAGGTCTTAGTGACCTCCACAGTGGATATCAAGATAAGAAACACAAGTTTTGTTTTAGGCCTTAGTGACCTCCACAGTGGATATCAAGATAAGAAACACAAGTTTTATTTTAGGTCTTAGTGACCACCACAGTGGATATCAAGATATGAAACACAAGTTTTATTTTAGGTCTTAGTGACCACCACAGTGGATATCAAGATAAGAAACACAAGTTTTGTTTTAGGCCTTAGTGACCACCACAGTGGATATCAAGATAAGAAACACAAGTTTTGTTTTAGGCCTTAGTGACCACCACAGTGGATATCAAGATAAGAAACACAAGTTTTGTTTTAGGTCTTAGTGACCTCCACAGTGGATATCAAGATAAGAAACACAAGTTTTGTTTTAGGCCTTAGTGACCTCCACAGTGGATATCAAGATCAGAAACACAAGTTTTATTTTAGGTCTTAGTGACCACCACAGTGGATATCAAGATATGAAACACAAGTTTTATTTTAGGTCTTAGTGACCACCACAGTGGATATCAAGATAAGAAACACAAGTTTTGTTTTAGGCCTTAGTGACCACCGCAGTGGATATCAAGATAAGAAACACAAGTTTTGTTTTAGGTCTTAGTGACCTCCACAGTGGATATCAAGATAAGAAACACAAGTTTTGTTTTAGGCCTTAGTGACCTCCACAATGGATATCAAGATCAGAAACACAAGTTTTGTTTTAGGCCTTAGTGACCTCCACAGTGGATATCAAGATAAGAAACACAAGTTTTGTTTTAGGCCTTAGTGACCTCCACAGTGGATATCAAGATAAGAAACACAAGTTTTGTTTTAAGCCTTAGTGATCACCACAGTGGATATACAGATAAGAAACACAAGTTTTGTTTTAGGCCTTAGTGACCACCACAGTGGATATCAAGATAAGAAACACAAGTTTTGTTTTAGGCCTTAGTGACCACCACAGTGGATATCAAGATAAGAAACACAAGTTTTGTTTTAGGTCTTAGTGACCACCACAGTGGATATCAAGATAAGAAACACAAGTTTTATTTTAGACCTTAGTGACCACCACAGTGGATATCAAGATAAGAAACACAAGTTTTATTTTAGGTCTTAGTGACCACCACAGTGGATATCAAGATAAGAAACACAAGTTTTGTTTTAGGCCTTAGTGACCACCACAGTGGATATCAAGATAAGAAACACAAGTTTTGTTTTAGGCCTTAGTGATCACCACAGTGGATATCAAGATAAGAAACACAAATTTTGTTTTAGGTCTTAGTGACCACCACAGTGGATATCAAGATAAGAAACACAAGTTTTATTTTAGACCTTAGTGACCACCACAGTGGATATCAAGATATGAAACACAAGTTTTATTTTAGGTCTTAGTGACCACCACAGTGGATATCAAGATAAGAAACACAAGTTTTGTTTTAGGCCTTAGTGACCACCACAGTGGATATCAAGATAAGAAACACAAGTTTTGTTTTAGGCCTTAGTGATCACCACAGTGGATATCAAGATAAGAAACACAAGTTTTGTTTTAGGCCTCAGTGACCACCACAGTGGATATCAAGATAAGAAACACAAGTTTTATTTTAGGTCTTAGTGACCACCACAGTGGATATCAAGATAAGAAACACAAGTTTTGTTTTGGGCCTTAGTAACCACCACAGTGGATATCAAGATATGAAACACAAGTTTTGTTTTAGGCCTTAGTGACCACCACATTGGATATCAAGATATGAAACACAAGTTTTGTTTTAGGCCTTATTGACCACCACAGTGGATATCAAGATAAGAAACACGAGTTTTGTTTTAGGCCTTAGTGACCACCACAGTGGATATCAAGATAAGAAACACAAGTTTTATTTTAGGCCTTAGTGACCACCACAGTGGATATCAAGATAAGAAACACAAGTTTTGTTTTAGGCCTTAGTGACCACCACAGTGGACATCAAGATAAGAAACACAAGTTTTGTTTTAGGCCTTAGTGACCACCACAGTGGATATCAAGAAAAGAACCACAAGTTTTATTTTAGGCCTTAGTGACCACCACAGTGGATATCAAGATAAGAAACACAAGTTTTGTTTTAGGCCTTAGTGACCACCACAGTGGATATCAAGATAAGAAACACAAGTTTTGTTTTAGGCCTTAGCGATCACCACAGTGGATATCAAGATAAGAAACACAAGTTTTATTTTAGGTCTTAGTGATCACCACAGTGGATATCAAGATAAGAAACACAAGTTTTGTTTTAGGTCTTAGTGATCACCACAGTGGATATCAAGATAAGAAACACAAGTTTTGTTTTGGGCCTTAGTAACCACCACAGTGGATATCAAGATATGAAACACAAGTTTTGTTTTAGGCCTTAGTGACCACCACAGTGGATATCAAGATATGAAACACAAGTTTTGTTTTAGGCCTTAGTGACCACCACAGTGGATATCAAGATACGAAACACGAGTTTTGTTTTAGGCCTTAGTGACCACCACAGTGGATATCAAGATAAGAAACACAAGTTTTGTTTTAGGCCTTAGTGACCACCACAGTGGATATGAAGATAAGAAACACAAGTTTTATTTTAGGCCTTAGTGACCACCACAGTAGATATCAAGATAAGAAACACAAGTTTTATTTTAGGTCTTAGTGATCACCACAGTGGATATCAAGATAAGAAACACAAATTTTGTTTTAGGTCTTAGTGACCACCACAGTGGATATCATGATAAGAAACACAAGTTTTGTTTTAGGCCTTAGTGATCACCACAGTGGATATCAAGATAAGAAACACAAATTTTGTTTTAGGTCTTAGTGACCACCACAGTGGATATCAAGATAAGAAACACAAGTTTTATTTTAGACCTTAGTGACCACCACAGTGGATATCAAGATAAGAAACACAAGTTTTATTTTAGGCCTTAGTGACCACCACAGTGGATATCAAGATACGAAACACGAGTTTTGTTTTAGGCCTTAGTGACCACCACAGTGGATATCAAGATGGGAAACACAAGTTTTGTTTTAGGCCTTAGTGACCACCACAGTGGATATCAAGATAAGAAACACAAGTTTTATTTTAGGTCTTAGTGACCACCACAGTGGATATCAAGATATGAAACACAAGTTTTATTTTAGGTCTTAGTGACCACCACAGTGGATATCAAGATAAGAAACACAAGTTTTGTTTTAGGCCTTAGTGACCACCACAGTGGATATCAAGATAAGAAACACAAGTTTTGTTTTAGGTCTTAGTGACCTCCACAGTGGATATCAAGATAAGAAACACAAGTTTTGTTTTAGGCCTTAGTGACCTCCACAGTGGATATCAAGATCAGAAACACAAGTTTTATTTTAGGTCTTAGTGACCACCACAGTGGATATCAAGATATGAAACACTAGTTTTATTTTAGGTCTTAGTGACCACCACAGTGGATATCAAGATAAGAAACACAAGTTTTGTTTTAGGCCTTAGTGACCACCACAGTGGATATCAAGATAAGAAACACAAGTTTTATTTTAGACCTTAGTGACCACCACAGTGGATATCAAGATAAGAAACACAAGTTTTATTTTAGGTCTTAGTGACCACCACAGTGGATATCAAGATATGAAACACAAGTTTTATTTTAGGTCTTAGTGACCACCACAGTGGATATCAAGATATGAAACACAAGTTTTGTTTTAGGCCTTAGTGACCACCACAGTGGATATCAAGATACGAAACACGAGTTTTGTTTTAGGCCTTAGTGACCACCACAGTGGATATCAAGATGGGAAACACAAGTTTTGTTTTAGGCCTTAGTGACCACCACAGTGGATATCAAGATAAGAAACACAAGTTTTATTTTAGACCTTAGTGACCACCACAGTGGATATCAAGATAAGAAACACAAGTTTTATTTTAGGTCTTAGTGACCACCACAGTGGATATCAAGATAAGAAACACAATTTTTGTTTTAGGCCTTAGTGACCACCACAGTGGATATCAAGATAAGAAACACAAGTTTTATTTTAGACCTTAGTGACCACCACAGTGGATATCAAGATAAGAAACACAAGTTTTATTTTAGGTCTTAGTGACCACCACAGTGGATATCAAGATATGAAACACAAGTTTTATTTTAGGTCTTAGTGACCACCACAGTGGATATCAAGATATGAAACACAAGTTTTGTTTTAGGCCTTAGTGACCACCACAGTGGATATCAAGATACGAAACACGAGTTTTGTTTTAGGCCTTAGTGACCACCACAGTGGATATCAAGATGGGAAACACAAGTTTTGTTTTAGGCCTTAGTGACCACCACAGTGGATATCAAGATAAGAAACACAAGTTTTATTTTAGGTCTTAGTGACCACCACAGCGGATATCAAGATATGAAACACAAGTTTTATTTTAGGTCTTAGTGACCACCACAGTGGATATCAAGATAAGAAACACAAGTTTTGTTTTAGGCCTTAGTGACCACCACAGTGGATATCAAGATAAGAAACACAAGTTTTGTTTTAGGTCTTAGTGACCTCCACAGTGGATATCAAGATAAGAAACACAAGTTTTGTTTTAGGCCTTAGTGACCTCCACAGTGGATATCAAGATCAGAAACACAAGTTTTATTTTAGGTCTTAGTGACCACCACAGTGGATATCAAGATATGAAACACTAGTTTTATTTTAGGTCTTAGTGACCACCACAGTGGATATCAAGATAAGAAACACAAGTTTTGTTTTAGGTCTTAGTGACCTCCACAGTGGATATCAAGATAAGAAACACAAGTTTTGTTTTAGGCCTTAGTGACCACCACAGTGGATATCAAGATCAGAAACACAAGTTTTGTTTTAGGCCTTAGTGACCTCCACAGTGGATATCAAGATAAGAAACACAAGTTTTGTTTTAGGCCTTAGTGATCACCACAGTGGATATCAAGATAAGAAACACAAGTTTTGTTTTAGGCCTTAGTGACCACCACAGTGGATATCAAGATAAGAAACACAAGTTTTGTTTTAGGCCTTAGTGACCACCACAGTGGATATCAAGATAAGAAACACAAGTTTTGTTTTAGCTCTTAGTGACCACCACAGTGGATATCAAGATAAGAAACACAAGTTTTATTTTAGACCTTAGTGACCACCACAGTGGATATCAAGATAAGAAACACAAGTTTTATTTTAGGTCTTAGTGACCACCACAGTGGATATCAAGATAAGAAACACAAGTTTTGTTTTAGGCCTTAGTGACCACCACAGTGGATATCAAGATAAGAAACACAAGTTTTATTTTAGACCTTAGTGACCACCACAGTGGATATCAAGATAAGAAACACAAGTTTTGTTTTAGGCCTTAGTGACCACCACAGTGGATATCAAGATAAGAAACACAAGTTTTGTTTTAGGTCTTAGTGACCACCACAGAAGATATCAAGATAAGAAACACAAGTTTTATTTTAGACCTTAGTGACCACCACAGTGGATATCAAGATAAGAAACACAAGTTTTATTTTAGGTCTTAGTGACCACCACAGTGGATATCAAGATAAGAAACACAAGTTTTGTTTTAGGCCTTAGTGACCACCACAGTGGATATCAAGATAAGAAACACAAGTTTTGTTTTAGGCCTTAGTGATCACCACAGTGGATATCAAGATAAGAAACACAAATTTTGTTTTAGGTCTTAGTGACCACCACAGTGGATATCAAGATAAGAAACACAAGTTTTATTTTAGACCTTAGTGACCACCACAGTGGATATCAAGATATGAAACACAAGTTTTATTTTAGGTCTTAGTGACCACCACAGTGGATATCAAGATAAGAAACACAAGTTTTGTTTTAGGCCTTAGTGACCACCACAGTGGATATCAAGATATGAAACACAAGTTTTGTTTTAGGCCTTAGTGACCACCACAGTGGATATCAAGATATGAAACACAAGTTTTGTTTTAGGCCTTATTGACCACCACAGTGGATATCAAGATACGAAACACGAGTTTTGTTTTAGGCCTTAGTGACCACCACAGTGGATATCAAGATAAGAAACACAAGTTTTATTTTAGGCCTTAGTGACCACCACAGTGGATATCAAGATAAGAAACACAAGTTTTGTTTTAGGCCTTAGTGACCACCACAGTGGACATCAAGATAAGAAACACAAGTTTTGTTTTAGGCCTTAGTGACCACCACAGTGGATATCAAGAAAAGAACCACAAGTTTTATTTTAGGCCTTAGTGACCACCACAGTGGATATCAAGATAAGAAACACAAGTTTTGTTTTAGGCCTTAGTGACCACCACAGTGGATATCAAGATAAGAAACACAAGTTTTGTTTTAGGCCTTAGCGATCACCACAGTGGATATCAAGATAAGAAACACAAGTTTTATTTTAGGTCTTAGTGACCACCACAGTGGATATCAAGATAAGAAACACAAGTTTTGTTTTAGGTCTTAGTGATCACCACAGTGGATATCAAGATAAGAAACACAAGTTTTGTTTTGGGCCTTAGTAACCACCACAGTGGATATCAAGATATGAAACACAAGTTTTGTTTTAGGCCTTAGTGACCACCACAGTGGATATCAAGATATGAAACACAAGTTTTGTTTTAGGCCTTAGTGACCACCACAGTGGATATCAAGATACGAAACACGAGTTTTGTTTTAGGCCTTAGTGACCACCACAGTGGATATCAAGATAAGAAACACAAGTTTTGTTTTAGGCCTTAGTGACCACCACAGTGGATATGAAGATAAGAAACACAAGTTTTATTTTAGGCCTTAGTGACCACCACAGTAGATATCAAGATAAGAAACACAAGTTTTATTTTAGGTCTTAGTGATCACCACAGTGGATATCAAGATAAGAAACACAAATTTTGTTTTAGGTCTTAGTGACCACCACAGTGGATATCATGATAAGAAACACAAGTTTTGTTTTAGGCCTTAGTGATCACCACAGTGGATATCAAGATAAGAAACACAAATTTTGTTTTAGGTCTTAGTGACCACCACAGTGGATATCAAGATAAGAAACACAAGTTTTATTTTAGACCTTAGTGACCACCACAGTGGATATCAAGATAAGAAACACAAGTTTTATTTTAGGTCTTAGTGACCACCACAGTGGATATCAAGATATGAAACACAAGTTTTATTTTAGGTCTTAGTGACCACCACAGTGGATATCAAGATATGAAACACAAGTTTTGTTTTAGGCCTTAGTGACCACCACAGTGGATATCAAGATACGAAACACGAGTTTTGTTTTAGGCCTTAGTGACCACCACAGTGGATATCAAGATGGGAAACACAAGTTTTGTTTTAGGCCTTAGTGACCACCACAGTGGATATCAAGATAAGAAACACAAGTTTTATTTTAGACCTTAGTGACCACCACAGTGGATATCAAGATAAGAAACACAAGTTTTATTTTAGGTCTTAGTGACCACCACAGTGGATATCAAGATAAGAAACACAATTTTTGTTTTAGGCCTTAGTGACCACCACAGTGGATATCAAGATAAGAAACACAAGTTTTATTTTAGACCTTAGTGACCACCACAGTGGATATCAAGATAAGAAACACAAGTTTTATTTTAGGTCTTAGTGACCACCACAGTGGATATCAAGATATGAAACACAAGTTTTATTTTAGGTCTTAGTGACCACCACAGTGGATATCAAGATATGAAACACAAGTTTTGTTTTAGGCCTTAGTGACCACCACAGTGGATATCAAGATACGAAACACGAGTTTTGTTTTAGGCCTTAGTGACCACCACAGTGGATATCAAGATGGGAAACACAAGTTTTGTTTTAGGCCTTAGTGACCACCACAGTGGATATCAAGATAAGAAACACAAGTTTTATTTTAGGTCTTAGTGACCACCACAGCGGATATCAAGATATGAAACACAAGTTTTATTTTAGGTCTTAGTGACCACCACAGTGGATATCAAGATAAGAAACACAAGTTTTGTTTTAGGCCTTAGTGACCACCACAGTGGATATCAAGATAAGAAACACAAGTTTTGTTTTAGGTCTTAGTGACCTCCACAGTGGATATCAAGATAAGAAACACAAGTTTTGTTTTAGGCCTTAGTGACCTCCACAGTGGATATCAAGATCAGAAACACAAGTTTTATTTTAGGTCTTAGTGACCACCACAGTGGATATCAAGATATGAAACACTAGTTTTATTTTAGGTCTTAGTGACCACCACAGTGGATATCAAGATAAGAAACACAAGTTTTGTTTTAGGTCTTAGTGACCTCCACAGTGGATATCAAGATAAGAAACACAAGTTTTGTTTTAGGCCTTAGTGACCACCACAGTGGATATCAAGATCAGAAACACAAGTTTTGTTTTAGGCCTTAGTGACCTCCACAGTGGATATCAAGATAAGAAACACAAGTTTTGTTTTAGGCCTTAGTGATCACCACAGTGGATATCAAGATAAGAAACACAAGTTTTGTTTTAGGCCTTAGTGACCACCACAGTGGATATCAAGATAAGAAACACAAGTTTTGTTTTAGGCCTTAGTGACCACCACAGTGGATATCAAGATAAGAAACACAAGTTTTGTTTTAGCTCTTAGTGACCACCACAGTGGATATCAAGATAAGAAACACAAGTTTTATTTTAGACCTTAGTGACCACCACAGTGGATATCAAGATAAGAAACACAAGTTTTATTTTAGGTCTTAGTGACCACCACAGTGGATATCAAGATAAGAAACACAAGTTTTGTTTTAGGCCTTAGTGACCACCACAGTGGATATCAAGATAAGAAACACAAGTTTTATTTTAGACCTTAGTGACCACCACAGTGGATATCAAGATAAGAAACACAAGTTTTGTTTTAGGCCTTAGTGACCACCACAGTGGATATCAAGATAAGAAACACAAGTTTTGTTTTAGGCCTTAGTGACCACCACAGTGGATATCAAGATAAGAAACACAAGTTTTGTTTTAGGCCTTAGTGATCACCACAGTGGATATCAAGATAAGAAACACAAATTTTGTTTTAGGTCTTAGTGACCACCACAGTGGATATCAAGATAAGAAACACAAGTTTTATTTTAGACCTTAGTGACCACCACAGTGGATATCAAGATATGAAACACAAGTTTTATTTTAGGTCTTAGTGACCACCACAGTGGATATCAAGATAAGAAACACAAGTTTTGTTTTAGGCCTTAGTGACCACCACAGTGGATATCAAGATAAGAAACACAAGTTTTGTTTTAGGCCTTAGTGATCACCACAGTGGATATCAAGATAAGAAACACAAGTTTTGTTTTAGGCCTCAGTGACCACCACAGTGGATATCAAGATAAGAAACACAAGTTTTATTTTAGGTCTTAGTGACCACCACAGTGGATATCAAGATAAGAAACACAAGTTTTGTTTTGGGCCTTAGTAACCACCACAGTGGATATCAAGATATGAAACACAAGTTTTGTTTTAGGCCTTAGTGACCACCACAGTGGATATCAAGATATGAAACACAAGTTTTGTTTTAGGCCTTATTGACCACCACAGTGGATATCAAGATACGAAACACGAGTTTTGTTTTAGGCCTTAGTGACCACCACAGTGGATATCAAGATAAGAAACACAAGTTTTATTTTAGGCCTTAGTGACCACCACAGTGGATATCAAGATAAGAAACACAAGTTTTGTTTTAGGCCTTAGTGACCACCACAGTGGACATCAAGATAAGAAACACAAGTTTTGTTTTAGGCCTTAGTGACCACCACAGTGGATATCAAGAAAAGAACCACAAGTTTTATTTTAGGCCTTAGTGACCACCACAGTGGATATCAAGATAAGAAACACAAGTTTTGTTTTAGGCCTTAGTGACCACCACAGTGGATATCAAGATAAGAAACACAAGTTTTGTTTTAGGCCTTAGCGATCACCACAGTGGATATCAAGATAAGAAACACAAGTTTTATTTTAGGTCTTAGTGACCACCACAGTGGATATCAAGATAAGAAACACAAGTTTTGTTTTAGGTCTTAGTGATCACCACAGTGGATATCAAGATAAGAAACACAAGTTTTGTTTTGGGCCTTAGTAACCACCACAGTGGATATCAAGATATGAAACACAAGTTTTGTTTTAGGCCTTAGTGACCACCACAGTGGATATCAAGATATGAAACACAAGTTTTGTTTTAGGCCTTAGTGACCACCACAGTGGATATCAAGATACGAAACACGAGTTTTGTTTTAGCCCTTAGTGACCACCACAATGGATATCAAGATAAGAAACACAAGTTTTGTTTTAGGCCTTAGTGACCACCACAGTGGATATGAAGATAAGAAACACAAGTTTTATTTTAGGCCTTAGTGACCACCACAGTAGATATCAAGATAAGAAACACAAGTTTTATTTTAGGTCTTAGTGATCACCACAGTGGATATCAAGATAAGAAACACAAATTTTGTTTTAGGTCTTAGTGACCACCACAGTGGATATCATGATAAGAAACACAAGTTTTGTTTTAGGCCTTAGTGATCACCACAGTGGATATCAAGATAGGAAACACAAATTTTGTTTTAGGTCTTAGTGACCACCACAGTGGATATCAAGATAAGAAACACAAGTTTTATTTTAGACCTTAGTGACCACCACAGTGGATATCAAGATAAGAAACACAAGTTTTATTTTAGGTCTTAGTGACCACCACAGTGGATATCAAGATATGAAACACAAGTTTTATTTTAGGTCTTAGTGACCACCACAGTGGATATCAAGATATGAAACACAAGTTTTGTTTTAGGCCTTAGTGACCACCACAGTGGATATCAAGATACGAAACACGAGTTTTGTTTTAGGCCTTAGTGACCAGCACAGTGGATATCAAGATGGGAAACACAAGTTTTGTTTTAGGCCTTAGTGACCACCACAGTGGATATCAAGATAAGAAACACAAGTTTTATTTTAGACCTTAGTGACCACCACAGTGGATATCAAGATAAGAAACACAAGTTTTATTTTAGGTCTTAGTGACCACCACAGTGGATATCAAGATAAGAAACACAATTTTTGTTTTAGGCCTTAGTGACCACCACAGTGGATATCAAGATAAGAAACACAAGTTTTATTTTAGACCTTAGTGACCACCACAGTGGATATCAAGATAAGAAACACAAGTTTTATTTTAGGTCTTAGTGACCACCACAGTGGATATCAAGATATGAAACACAAGTTTTATTTTAGGTCTTAGTGACCACCACAGTGGATATCAAGATATGAAACACAAGTTTTGTTTTAGGCCTTAGTGACCACCACAGTGGATATCAAGATACGAAACACGAGTTTTGTTTTAGGCCTTAGTGACCACCACAGTGGATATCAAGATGGGAAACACAAGTTTTGTTTTAGGCCTTAGTGACCACCACAGTGGATATCAAGATAAGAAACACAAGTTTTATTTTAGGTCTTAGTGACCACCACAGTGGATATCAAGATATGAAACACAAGTTTTATTTTAGGTCTTAGTGACCACCACAGTGGATATCAAGATAAGAAACACAAGTTTTGTTTTAGGCCTTAGTGACCACCACAGTGGATATCAAGATAAGAAACACAAGTTTTGTTTTAGGTCTTAGTGACCTCCACAGTGGATATCAAGATAAGAAACACAAGTTTTGTTTTAGGCCTTAGTGACCTCCACAGTGGATATCAAGATCAGAAACACAAGTTTTATTTTAGGTCTTAGTGACCACCACAGTGGATATCAAGATATGAAACACTAGTTTTATTTTAGGTCTTAGTGACCACCACAGTGGATATCAAGATAAGAAACACAAGTTTTGTTTTAGGCCTTAGTGACCACCACAGTGGATATCAAGATAAGAAACACAAGTTTTGTTTTAGGCCTTAGTGACCACCACAGTGGATATCAAGATAAGAAACACAAGTTTTGTTTTAGGTCTTAGTGACCTCCACAGTGGATATCAAGATAAGAAACACAAGTTTTGTTTTAGGCCTTAGTGACCACCACAGTGGATATCAAGATCAGAAACACAAGTTTTGTTTTAGGCCTTAGTGACCTCCACAGTGGATATCAAGATAAGAAACACAAGTTTTGTTTTAGGCCTTAGTGACCTCCACAGTGGATATCAAGATAAGAAACACAAGTTTTGTTTTAAGCCTTAGTGACCTCCACAGTGGATATCAAGATAAGAAACACAAGTTTTGTTTTAGGTCTTAGTGACCACCACAGTGGATATCAAGATAAGAAACACAAGATTTGTTTTAGGCCTTAGTGACCACCACAGTGGATATCAAGATAAGAAACACAAGTTTTGTTTTAGGCCTTAGTGACCACCACAGTGGATATCAAGATAAGAAACACAAGTTTTGTTTTAGGTCTTAGTGACCACCACAGTGGATATCAAGATAAGAAACACAAGTTTTATTTTAGACCTTAGTGACCACCACAGTGGATATCAAGATAAGAAACACAAGTTTTATTTTAGGTCTTAGTGACCACCACAGTGGATATCAAGATAAGAAACACAAGTTTTGTTTTAGGCCTTAGTGACCACCACAGTGGATATCAAGATAAGAAACACAAGTTTTATTTTAGACCTTAGTGACCACCACAGTGGATATCAAGATAAGAAACACAAGTTTTATTTTAGGTCTTAGTGACCACCACAGTGGATATCAAGATATGAAACACAAGTTTTATTTTAGGTCTTAGTGACCACCACAGTGGATATCAAGATATGAAACACAAGTTTTGTTTTAGGCCTTAGTGACCACCACAGTGGATATCAAGATACGAAACACGAGTTTTGTTTTAGGCCTTAGTGACCACCACAGTGGATATCAAGATGGGAAACACAAGTTTTGTTTTAGGCCTTAGTGACCACCACAGTGGATATCAAAATAAGAAACACAAGTTTTATTTTAGGTCTTAGTGACCACCACAGTGGATATCAAGATATGAAACACAAGTTTTATTTTAGGTCTTAGTGACCACCACAGTGGATATCAAGATAAGAAACACACGTTTTGTTTTAGGCCTTAGTGACCACCACAGTGGATATCAAGATAAGAAACACAAGTTTTGTTTTAGGCCTTAGTGACCACCACAGTGGATATCAAGATAAGAAACACAAGTTTTGTTTTAGGTCTTAGTGACCTCCACAGTGGATATCAAGATAAGAAACACAAGTTTTGTTTTAGGCCTTAGTGACCTCCACAGTGGATATCAAGATCAGAAACACAAGTTTTATTTTAGGTCTTAGTGACCACCACAGTGGATATCAAGATATGAAACACAAGTTTTATTTTAGGTCTTAGTGACCACCACAGTGGATATCAAGATAAGAAACACAAGTTTTGTTTTAGGCCTTAGTGACCACCACAGTGGATATCAAGATAAGAAACACAAGTTTTGTTTTAGGCCTTAGTGACCACCAGAGTGGATATCAAGATAAGAAACACAAGTTTTGTTTTAGGTCTTAGTGACCTCCACAGTGGATATCAAGATAAGAAACACAAGTTTTGTTTTAGGCCTTAGTGACCTCCACAGTGGATATCAAGATCAGAAACACAAGTTTTATTTTAGGTCTTAGTGACCACCACAGTGGATATCAAGATATGAAACACAAGTTTTATTTTAGGTCTTAGTGACCACCACAGTGGATATCAAGATATGAAACACAAGTTTTGTTTTAGGCCTTAGTGACCACCACAGTGGATATCAAGATACGAAACACGAGTTTTGTTTTAGGCCTTAGTGACCACCACAGTGGATATCAAGATGGGAAACACAAGTTTTGTTTTAGGCCTTAGTGACCACCACAATGGATATCAAGATAAGAAACACAAGTTTTGTTTTAGGCCTTAGTGACCACCACAGTGGATATGAAGATAAGAAACACAAGTTTTATTTTAGGCCTTAGTGACCACCACAGTAGATATCAAGATAAGAAACACAAGTTTTATTTTAGGTCTTAGTGATCACCACAGTGGATATCAAGATAAGAAACACAAATTTTGTTTTAGGTCTTAGTGACCACCACAGTGGATATCATGATAAGAAACACAAGTTTTGTTTTAGGCCTTAGTGATCACCACAGTGGATATCAAGATAAGAAACACAAATTTTGTTTTAGGTCTTAGTGACCACCACAGTGGATATCAAGATAAGAAACACAAGTTTTATTTTAGACCTTAGTGACCACCACAGTGGATATCAAGATAAGAAACACAAGTTTTATTTTAGGTCTTAGTGACCACCACAGTGGATATCAAGATATGAAACACAAGTTTTATTTTAGGTCTTAGTGACCACCACAGTGGATATCAAGATATGAAACACAAGTTTTGTTTTAGGCCTTAGTGACCACCACAGTGGATATCAAGATACGAAACACGAGTTTTGTTTTAGGCCTTAGTGACCAGCACAGTGGATATCAAGATGGGAAACACAAGTTTTGTTTTAGGCCTTAGTGACCACCACAGTGGATATCAAGATAAGAAACACAAGTTTTATTTTAGACCTTAGTGACCACCACAGTGGATATCAAGATAAGAAACACAAGTTTTATTTTAGGTCTTAGTGACCACCACAGTGGATATCAAGATAAGAAACACAATTTTTGTTTTAGGCCTTAGTGACCACCACAGTGGATATCAAGATAAGAAACACAAGTTTTATTTTAGACCTTAGTGACCACCACAGTGGATATCAAGATAAGAAACACAAGTTTTATTTTAGGTCTTAGTGACCACCACAGTGGATATCAAGATATGAAACACAAGTTTTATTTTAGGTCTTAGTGACCACCACAGTGGATATCAAGATATGAAACACAAGTTTTGTTTTAGGCCTTAGTGACCACCACAGTGGATATCAAGATACGAAACACGAGTTTTGTTTTAGGCCTTAGTGACCACCACAGTGGATATCAAGATGGGAAACACAAGTTTTGTTTTAGGCCTTAGTGACCACCACAGTGGATATCAAGATAAGAAACACAAGTTTTATTTTAGGTCTTAGTGACCACCACAGTGGATATCAAGATATGAAACACAAGTTTTATTTTAGGTCTTAGTGACCACCACAGTGGATATCAAGATAAGAAACACAAGTTTTGTTTTAGGCCTTAGTGACCACCACAGTGGATATCAAGATAAGAAACACAAGTTTTGTTTTAGGTCTTAGTGACCTCCACAGTGGATATCAAGATAAGAAACACAAGTTTTGTTTTAGGCCTTAGTGACCTCCACAGTGGATATCAAGATCAGAAACACAAGTTTTATTTTAGGTCTTAGTGACCACCACAGTGGATATCAAGATATGAAACACTAGTTTTATTTTAGGTCTTAGTGACCACCACAGTGGATATCAAGATAAGAAACACAAGTTTTGTTTTAGGCCTTAGTGACCACCACAGTGGATATCAAGATAAGAAACACAAGTTTTGTTTTAGGCCTTAGTGACCACCACAGTGGATATCAAGATAAGAAACACAAGTTTTGTTTTAGGTCTTAGTGACCTCCACAGTGGATATCAAGATAAGAAACACAAGTTTTGTTTTAGGCCTTAGTGACCACCACAGTGGATATCAAGATCAGAAACACAAGTTTTGTTTTAGGCCTTAGTGACCTCCACAGTGGATATCAAGATAAGAAACACAAGTTTTGTTTTAGGCCTTAGTGACCTCCACAGTGGATATCAAGATAAGAAACACAAGTTTTGTTTTAAGCCTTAGTGACCTCCACAGTGGATATCAAGATAAGAAACACAAGTTTTGTTTTAGGTCTTAGTGACCACCACAGTGGATATCAAGATAAGAAACACAAGATTTGTTTTAGGCCTTAGTGACCACCACAGTGGATATCAAGATAAGAAACACAAGTTTTGTTTTAGGCCTTAGTGACCACCACAGTGGATATCAAGATAAGAAACACAAGTTTTGTTTTAGGTCTTAGTGACCACCACAGTGGATATCAAGATAAGAAACACAAGTTTTATTTTAGACCTTAGTGACCACCACAGTGGATATCAAGATAAGAAACACAAGTTTTATTTTAGGTCTTAGTGACCACCACAGTGGATATCAAGATAAGAAACACAAGTTTTGTTTTAGGCCTTAGTGACCACCACAGTGGATATCAAGATAAGAAACACAAGTTTTATTTTAGACCTTAGTGACCACCACAGTGGATATCAAGATAAGAAACAACACAAGTTTTGTTTTAGGCCTTAGTGACCACCACAGTGGATATCAAGAAAAGAACCACAAGTTTTATTTTAGGCCTTAGTGACCACCACAGTGGATATCAAGATGAGAAACACAAGTTTTATTTTAGGCCTTAGTGACCACCACAGTGGATAGATATCAAGATAAGAAACACAAGTTTTGTTTTAGGCCTTAGTGACCACCACAGTGGATATCAAGAAAAGAACCACAAGTTTTATTTTAAGCCTTAGTGACCACCACAGTGGATATCAAGATAAGAAACACAAGTTTTGTTTTAGGCCTTAGTGACCACCACAGTGGATATCAAGATAAGAAACACAAGTTTTATTTTAGACCTTAGTGACCACCACAGTGGATATCAAGATAAGAAACACAAGTTTTATTTTAGGTCTTAGTGGCCACCACAGTGGATATCAAGATAAGAAACACAAGTTTTGTTTTAGGCCTTAGTGACCACCACAGTGGATATCAAGATAAGAAACACAAGTTTTATTTTAGACCTTAGTGACCACCACAGTGGATATCAAGATAAGAAACACAAGTTTTATTTTAGGTCTTAGTGACCACCACAGTGGATATCAAGATATGAAACACAAGTTTTATTTTAGGTCTTAGTGACCACCACAGTGGATATCAAGATATGAAACACAAGTTTTGTTTTAGGCCTTAGTGACCACCACAGTGGATATCAAGATACGAAACACGAGTTTTGTT
This sequence comes from Saccoglossus kowalevskii, assembly GCF_978046115.1. NCBI lineage: Eukaryota > Metazoa > Hemichordata > Enteropneusta > Harrimaniidae > Saccoglossus > Saccoglossus kowalevskii. Next base: position 24,142,583 of record NC_140660.1, on the reverse strand, counting down.
TTAGGCCTTAGTGACCACCACAGTGGATATCAAGATGGGAAACACAAGTTTTGTTTTAGGCCTTAGTGACCACCACAGTGGATATCAAGATAAGAAACACAAGTTTTATTTTAGGTCTTAGTGACCACCACAGTGGATATCAAGATATGAAACACAAGTTTTGTTTTAGGCCTTAGTGACCACCACAGTGGATATCAAGATTAGAAACACAAGTTTTGTTTTAGGCCTTAGTGACCACCACAGTGGATATCAAGATAAGAAACACAAGTTTTATTTTAGGTCTTAGTGACCACCACAGTGGATATCAAGATATGAAACACAAGTTTTGTTTTAGGCCTTAGTGACCACCACAGTGGATATCAAGATAAGAAACACAAGTTTTATTTTAGGTCTTAGTGACCCACCACAGTGGATATCAAGATATGAAAACACAAGTTTTGTTTTAGGTCTTAGTGACCACCACAGTGGATATCAAGATATGAAACACAAGTTTTATTTTAGGTCTTAGTGACCACCACAGTGGATATCAAGATAAGAAACACAAGTTTTGTTTTAGGCCTTAGTGACCACCACAGTGGATATCAAGATAAGAAACACAAGTTTTTGTTTTAGGCCTTAGTGACCACCACAGTGGATATCAAGATAAGAAACACAAGTTTTGTTTTAGGTCTTAGTGACCTCCACAGTGGATATCAAGAAAAGAAACACAAGTTTTGTTTTAGGCCTTAGTGACCTCCACAGTGGATATCAAGATCAGAAACACAAGTTTTATTTTAGGTCTTAGTGACCACCACAGTGGATATCAAGATATGAAACACAAGTTTTATTTTAGGTCTTAGTAATAATAATAATTTTATTAACACTTACACATTCCCCGGAGGGATTGGCAATGGTTACAAAAGTTTAAAAAGGAATAAAAGGTTACAAAACAGAAAATAGATAAGAAAAAAAAAAAAAAAAAATCTAAGCTAATACATTACAGATAATAGCTAGTATAAAATTATGATACTACGATAGATAGAAAACAAAATGCAAAACTCAAATAGTGAGAGAAGGTTGTCACTGGGGTTATTGTCTTATTTCAAAACACTTCTTTAGGTACCTTGCTACAGGGAGTGTTAGGCCACTGTTGTTTAGCAAGGCTATGAATTGAGTCTTTAGCGGCAAATTTTTAAAGTTTTGGATTATAGTTTTTGCTATTTCGAATAGGACATTTCTTTCGGGGGTATATCTTTTACATGACATCATGAGGTGATACTCATCTTCTACTTCATTTTTATCACAAAGGTTGCATAATCTATTAGCAGGGGTATTCCTTTGTGTCTGCCAGTCTCAATTTTCAAGTTATGGTCACTGAGGCGGAATTTAGTTAAATTTTCGCGCATATCAATGTTTTTCAGGGTAACAAGGTATGTTTCGAAAGCAAAATTGTTTTTTAATTCTCTGTATGTTCTTAATTTATTTTTTTCATTTTGTTTTGATCGATTGTCATTATGTAATTCACTTTTCCAAGTTCATATGAATGATGTTTGTATATTTTTGTTGATTTGTCCTAATTCCCTTGCAGTTAGAGTTTCATCGCTGTCGATCAGGTAAGAATGGTTGATGTTATTTAAAAGGGAATCAATATTGGTGTACCATTTACTGTTAATTTCTTTATTTTCTTGGAAAGCTAGTTTTAGTAATGGATTTGACGAGTTCTTTATACGATTAAAATATTTTATCATTTGTTTTTCGATAAAAGTCCCCAATGGGTAACGTCCAAGTTCGCCGTATAAACCCATTGTTGTAGTGTTTTTGGATGTACCCAAAAGAAAACGAAGATAATTTATATGTACATCTTCAATTGGTGATTTTAGTGAAATTTCATCTCCCCATACATCACTACCATATGTGAGAATTGGTCTGATTAGTTTATCAAACAGAGAGAGTGACAGTGGTATACTTAGATTTTTGCCTGTTTTTCCCTTTAAGGAAAATAAGGCCTTTAAAGCTTTTCTTTTTATGCTTTTTAGGCCTTCCTTGAATTTTCCATTAGCGCTTACTATTAATCCTAGGTAATTGGTTGATTTTACAGTAATTAACTCACAACCTTCAAAGAAGAAAATATCATTCTCTAGAAGTCTGTTTGATCTGTTAAAGATCATAGTTTTTGTCTTTTCCGTGTTAACAGTTAGATGCCATTTTTTAGTGTATATCGATAAATTATCAAGGCAAGTTTGTAATCCTGTTTTTGATTCAGAAAGTATTACAAGATCGTCAGCATACATTATACAGTTAATAGGTGTGTTTTGTAGTTTGGGTGGGTCACATCTAGGTTTATTAAGGACATCTGGTAAATCGTTTATGAAAATGTTGAATGTTGAATAGTGACCACCACAGTGGATATCAAGATAAGAAACACAAGTTTTGTTTTAGGCCTTAGTGACCACCACAGTGGATATCAAGATAAGAAACACAAGTTTTGTTTTAGGCCTTAGTGACCACCACAGTGGATATCAAGATAAGAAACACAAGTTTTGTTTTAGGTCTTAGTGACCTCCACAGTGGATATCAAGATAAGAAACACAAGTTTTGTTTTAGGCCTTAGTGACCTCCACAGTGGATATCAAGATCAGAAACACAAGTTTTGTTTTAGGCCTTAGTGACCTCCACAGTGGATATCAAGATAAGAAACACAAGTTTTGTTTTAGGCCTTAGTGACCTCCACAGTGGATATCAAGATAAGAAACACAAGTTTTGTTTTAAGCCTTAGTGATCACCACAGTGGATATCAAGATAAGAAACACAAGTTTTGTTTTAGGCCTTAGTGACCACCACAGTGGATATCAAGATAAGAAACACAAGTTTTGTTTTAGGCCTTAGTGACCACCACAGTGGATATCAAGATAAGAAACACAAGTTTTGTTTTAGGTCTTAGTGACCACCACAGTGGATATCAAGATAAGAAACACAAGTTTTATTTTAGACCTTAGTGACCACCACAGTGGATATCAAGATAAGAAACACAAGTTTTATTTTAGGTCTTAGTGACCACCACAGTGGATATCAAGATAAGAAACACAAGTTTTGTTTTAGGCCTTAGTGACCACCACAGTGGATATCAAGATAAGAAACACAAGTTTTATTTTAGACCTTAGTGACCACCACAGTGGATATCAAGATAAGAAACACAAGTTTTATTTTAGGTCTTAGTGACCACCACAGTGGATATCAAGATATGAAACACAAGTTTTATTTTAGGTCTTAGTGACCACCACAGTGGATATCAAGATATGAAACACAAGTTTTGTTTTAGGCCTTAGTGACCACCACAGTGGATATCAAGATACGAAACACGAGTTTTGTTTTAGGCCATAGTGACCACCACAGTGGATATCAAGATGGGAAACACAAGTTTTGTTTTAGGCCTTAGTGACCACCACAGTGGATATCAAGATAAGAAACACAAGTTTTATTTTAGGTCTTAGTGACCACCACAGTGGATATCAAGATATGAAACACAAGTTTTATTTTAGGTCTTAGTGACCACCACAGTGGATATCAAGATAAGAAACACAAGTTTTGTTTTAGGCCTTAGTGACCACCACAGTGGATATCAAGATAAGAAACACAAGTTTTGTTTTAGGCCTTAGTGACCACCACAGTGGATATCAAGATAAGAAACACAAGTTTTGTTTTAGGTCTTAGTGACCTCCACAGTGGATATCAAGATAAGAAACACAAGTTTTGTTTTAGGCCTTAGTGACCTCCACAGTGGATATCAAGATCAGAAACACAAGTTTTGTTTTAGGCCTTAGTGACCTCCACAGTGGATATCAAGATAAGAAACACAAGTTTTGTTTTAGGCCTTAGTGACCTCCACAGTGGATATCAAGATAAGAAACACAAGTTTTGTTTTAAGCCTTAGTGATCACCACAGTGGATATCAAGATAAGAAACACAAGTTTTGTTTTAGGCCTTAGTGACCACCACAGTGGATATCAAGATAAGAAACACAAGTTTTGTTTTAGGCCTTAGTGACCACCACAGTGGATATCAAGATAAGAAACACAAGTTTTGTTTTAGGTCTTAGTGACCACCACAGTGGATATCAAGATAAGAAACACAAGTTTTATTTTAGACCTTAGTGACCACCACAGTGGATATCAAGATAAGAAACACAAGTTTTATTTTAGGTCTTAGTGACCACCACAGTGGATATCAAGATAAGAAACACAAGTTTTGTTTTAGGCCTTAGTGACCACCACAGTGGATATCAAGATAAGAAACACAAGTTTTATTTTAGACCTTAGTGACCACCACAGTGGATATCAAAATAAGAAACACAAGTTTTATTTTAGGTCTTAGTGACCACCACAGTGGATATCAAGATAAGAAACACAAGTTTTATTTTAGACCTTAGTGACCACCACAGTGGATATCAAGATAAGAAACACAAGTTTTATTTTAGGTCTTAGTGACCACCACAGTGGATATCAAGATAAGAAACACAAGTTTTATTTTAGGCCTTAGTGACCACCACAGTGGATATCAAGATAAGAAACACAAGTTTTGTTTTAGGCCTTAGTGACCACCACAGTGGATATCAAGATAAGAAACACAAGTTTTATTTTAGACCTTAGTGATCACCACAGTGGATATCAAGATAAGAAACACAAGTTTTATTTTAGGTCTTAGTGACCACCACAGTGGATATCAAGATAAGAAACACAAGTTTCGTTTTAGGCCTTAGTGACCCCCACAGTGGATATCAAGATAAGAAACACAAGTTTTATTTTAGGTCTTAGTGACCACCACAGTGGATATCAAAATATGAAACACAAGTTTTGTTTTAGGCCTTAGTGACCACCACAGTGGATATCAAGATACGAAACACGAGTTTTGTTTTAGGCCTTAGTGACCACCACAGTGGATATCAAGATGGGAAACACAAGTTTTGTTTTAGGCCTTAGTGACCACCACAGTGGATATCAAGATAAGAAACACAAGTTTTATTTTAGGTCTTAGTGACCACCACAGTGGATATCAAGATATGAAACACAAGTTTTATTTTAGGTCTTAGTGACCACCACAGTGGATATCAAGATAAGAAACACAAGTTTTGTTTTAGGCCTTAGTGACCACCACAGTGGATATCAAGATAAGAAACACAAGTTTTGTTTTAGGCCTTAGTTACCACCACAGTGGATATCAAGATAAGAAACACAAGTTTTGTTTTAGGTCTTAGTGACCTCCACAGTGGATATCAAGATAAGAAACACAAGTTTTGTTTTAGACCTTAGTGACCTCCACAGTGGATATCAAGATCAGAAACACAAGTTTTATTTTAGGTCTTAGTGACCACCACAGTGGATATCAAGATAAGAAACACAAGTTTTATTTTAGGTCTTAGTGACCACCACAGTGGATATCAAGATAAGAAACACAAGTTTTGTTTTAGGCCTTAGTGACCACCACAGTGGATATCAAGATAAGAAACACAAGTTTTGTTTTAGGCCTTAGTGACCACCACAGTGGATATCAAGATAAGAAACACAAGTTTTGTTTTAGGTCTTAGTGACCTCCACAGTGGATATCAAGATAAGAAACACAAGTTTTGTTTTAGGCCTTAGTGACCTCCACAGTGGATATCAAGATCAGAAACACAAGTTTTGTTTTAGGCCTTAGTGACCTCCACAGTGGATATCAAGATAAGAAACACAAGTTTTGTTTTAGGCCTTAGTGACCTCCACAGTGGATATCAAGATAAGAAACACAAGTTTTGTTTTAAGCCTTAGTGATCACCACAGTGGATATCAAGATAAGAAACACAAGTTTTGTTTTAGGCCTTAGTGACCACCACAGTGGATATCAAGATACGAAACACAAGTTTTGTTTTAGGCCTTAGTGACCACCACAGTGGATATCATGATAAGAAACACAAGTTTTGTTTTAGGTTTTAGTGACCTCCACAGTGGATATCAAGATAAGAAACACAAGTTTTGTTTTAGGCCTTAGTGACTTCCACAGTGGATATCAAGATCAGAAACACAAGTTTTGTTTTAGGCCTTAGTGACCTCCACAGTGGATATCAAGATAAGAAACACAAGTTTTGTTTTAGGCATTAGTGATCACCACAGTGGATATCAAGATAAGAAACACAAGTATTGTTTTAGGTCTTAGTGACCTCCACAGTGGATATCAAGATAAGAAACACAAGTTTTGTTTTAGGCTTCAGTGAGCACCACAGTGGATATCAAGATAAGAAACACAAGTTTTATTTTAGGTCTTAGTGACCACCACAGTGGATATCAAGATAAGAAACACAAGTTTTGTTTTAGGCCTTAGTGACTACCACAGTGGATATCAAGATGGGAAACACAAGTTTTGTTTTAGGCCTTAGTGACCACCACAGTGGATATCAAGATAAGAAACACAAGTTTTATTTTAGGTCTTAGTGACCACCACAGTGGATATCAAGATATGAAACACAAGTTTTATTTTAGGTCTTAGTGACCACCACAGTGGATATCAAGATAAGAAACACAAGTTTTGTTTTAGGCCTTAGTGACCACCACAGTGGATATCAAGATAAGAAACACAAGTTTTGTTTTAGGCCTTAGTTACCACCACAGTGGATATCAAGATAAGAAACACAAGTTTTGTTTTAGGTCTTAGTGACCTCCACAGTGGATATCAAGATCAGAAACACAAGTTTTGTTTTAGGCCTTAGTGACCTCCACAGTGGATATCAAGATAAGAAACACAAGTTTTGTTTTAAGCCTTAGTGATCACCACAGTGGATATCAAGATAAGAAACACAAGTTTTGTTTTAGGCCTTAGTGACCACCACAGTGGATATCAAGATAAGAAACACAAGTTTTGTTTTAGGCCTTAGTGACCACCACAGTGGATATCAAGATAAGAAACACAAGTTTTGTTTTAGGTCTTAGTGACCTCCACAGTGGATATCAAGATAAGAAACACAAGTTTTGTTTTAGGCCTTAGTGACCTCCACAGTGGATATCAAGATCAGAAACACAAGTTTTGTTTTAGGCCTTAGTGACCTCCACAGTGGATATCAAGATAAGAAACACAAGTTTTGTTTTAGGCATTAGTGATCACCACAGTGGATATCAAGATAAGAAACACAAATATTGTTTTAGGTCTTAGTGACCTCCACAGTGGATATCAAGATAAGAAACACAAGTTTTGTTTTAGGCTTCAGTGACCACCACAGTGGATATCAAGATAAGAAACACAAGTTTTGTTTTGGGCCTTAGTAACCACCACAGTGGATATCAAGATATGAAACACAAGTTTTGTTTTAGGCCTTAGTGACCACCACAGTGGATATCAAGATGGGAAACACAAGTTTTGTTTTAGGCCTTAGTGACCACCACAGTGGATATCAAGATAAGAAACACAAGTTTTATTTTAGGTCTTAGTGACCACCACAGTGGATATCAAGATATGAAACACAAGTTTTATTTTAGGTCTTAGTGACCACCACAGTGGATATCAAGATAAGAAACACAAGTTTTGTTTTAGGCCTTAGTGACCACCACAGTGGATATCAAGATAAGAAACACAAGTTTTGTTTTAGGCCTTAGTTACCACCACAGTGGATATCAAGATAAGAAACACAAGTTTTGTTTTAGGTCTTAGTGACCTCCACAGTGGATATCAAGATAAGAAACACAAGTTTTGTTTTAGGCCTTAGTGACCTCCACAGTGGATATCAAGATCAGAAACACAAGTTTTGTTTTAGGCCTTAGTGACCTCCACAGTGGATATCAAGATAAGAAACACAAGTTTTGTTTTAAGCCTTAGTGATCACCACAGTGGATATCAAGATAAGAAACACAAGTTTTGTTTTAGGCCTTAGTGACCACCACAGTGGATATCAAGATAAGAAACACAAGTTTTGTTTTAGGCCTTAGTGACCACCACAGTGGATATCAAGATAAGAAACACAAGTTTTGTTTTAGGCCTTAGTGACCACCACAGTGGATATCAAGATAAGAAACACAAGTTTTGTTTTAGGCCTTAGTGACCACCACAGTGGATATCAAGATAAGAAACACAAGTTTTGTTTTAGGTCTTAGTGACCTCCACAGTGGATATCAAGATAAGAAACACAAGTTTTGTTTTAGGCCTTAGTGACCTCCACAGTGGATATCAAGATCAGAAACACAAGTTTTGTTTTAGGCCTTAGTGACCTCCACAGTGGATATCAAGATAAGAAACACAAGTTTTGTTTTAGGCATTAGTGATCACCACAGTGGATATCAAGATAAGAAACACAAATATTGTTTTAGGTCTTAGTGACCTCCACAGTGGATATCAAGATAAGAAACACAAGTTTTGTTTTAGGCTTCAGTGACCACCACAGTGGATATCAAGATAAGAAACACAAGTTTTGTTTTGGGCCTTAGTAACCACCACAGTGGATATCAAGATATGAAACACAAGTTTTGTTTTAGGCCTTAGTGACCACCACAGTGGATATCAAGATGGGAAACACAAGTTTTGTTTTAGGCCTTAGTGACCACCACAGTGGATATCAAGATAAGAAACACAAGTTTTATTTTAGGTCTTAGTGACCACCACAGTGGATATCAAGATATGAAACACAAGTTTTATTTTAGGTCTTAGTGACCACCACAGTGGATATCAAGATAAGAAACACAAGTTTTGTTTTAGGCCTTAGTGACCACCACAGTGGATATCAAGATAAGAAACACAAGTTTTGTTTTAGGCCTTAGTTACCACCACAGTGGATATCAAGATAAGAAACACAAGTTTTGTTTTAGGTCTTAGTGACCTCCACAGTGGATATCAAGATAAGAAACACAAGTTTTGTTTTAGGCCTTAGTGACCTCCACAGTGGATATCAAGATCAGAAACACAAGTTTTGTTTTAGGCCTTAGTGACCTCCACAGTGGATATCAAGATAAGAAACACAAGTTTTGTTTTAAGCCTTAGTGATCACCACAGTGGATATCAAGATAAGAAACACAAGTTTTGTTTTAGGCCTTAGTGACCACCACAGTGGATATCAAGATAAGAAACACAAGTTTTGTTTTAGGCCTTAGTGACCACCACAGTGGATATCAAGATAAGAAACACAAGTTTTGTTTTAGGTCTTAGTGACCTCCAATGTGGATATCAAGATAAGAAACACAAGTTTTGTTTTAGGCCTTAGTGACCTCCACAGTGGATATCAAGATCAGAAACACAAGTTTTGTTTTAGGCCTTAGTGACCTCCACAGTGGATATCAAGATAAGAAACACAAGTTTTGTTTTAGGCATTAGTGATCACCACAGTGGATATCAAGATAAGAAACACAAATATTGTTTTAGGTCTTAGTGACCTCCACAGTGGATATCAAGATAAGAAACACAAGTTTTGTTTTAGGCTTCAGTGACCACCACAGTGGATATCAAGATAAGAAACACAAGTTTTGTTTTAGGCCTTAGTGACCTCCACAGTGGATATCAAGATCAGAAACACAAGTTTTGTTTTAGGCCTTAGTGACCTCCACAGTGGATATCAAGATAAGAAACACAAGTATTGTTTTAAGCCTTAGTGATCACCACAGTGGATATCAAGATAAGAAACACAAGTTTTGTTTTAGGCCTTAGTGACCACCACAGTGGATATCAAGATAAGAAACACAAGTTTTGTTTTAGGCCTTAGTGACCACCACAGTGGATATCAAGATAAGAAACACAAGTTTTGTTTTAGGTCTTAGTGACCTCCACAGTGGATATCAAGATAAGAAACACAAGTTTTGTTTTAGGCCTTAGTGACCTCCACAGTGGATATCAAGATCAGAAACACAAGTTTTGTTTTAGGCCTTAGTGACCTCCACAGTGGATATCAAGATAAGAAACACAAGTTTTGTTTTAGGCATTAGTGATCACCACAGTGGATATCAAGATAAGAAACACAAATATTGTTTTAGGTCTTAGTGACCTCCACAGTGGATATCAAGATAAGAAACACAAGTTTTGTTTTAGGCTTCAGTGACCACCACAGTGGATATCAAGATAAGAAACACAAGTTTTGTTTTGGGCCTTAGTAACCACCACAGTGGATATCAAGATATGAAACACAAGTTTTGTTTTAGGCCTTAGTGACCACCACAGTGGATATCAAGATGGGAAACACAAGTTTTGTTTTAGGCCTTAGTGACCACCACAGTGGATATCAAGATAAGAAACACAAGTTTTATTTTAGGTCTTAGTGACCACCACAGTGGATATCAAGATATGAAACACAAGTTTTATTTTAGGTCTTAGTGACCACCACAGTGGATATCAAGATAAGAAACACAAGTTTTCTTTTAGGCCTTAGTGACCACCACAGTGGATATCAAGATAAGAAACACAAGTTTTGTTTTAGGCCTTAGTGACCACCACAGTGGATATCAAGATAAGAAACACAAGTTTTGTTTTAGGTCTTAGTGACCTCCACAGTGGATATCAAGATAAGAAACACAAGTTTTGTTTTAGGCCTTAGTGACCTCCACAGTGGATATCAAGATCAGAAACACAAGTTTTATTTTAGGTCTTAGTGACCACCACAGTGGATATCAAGATATGAAACACAAGTTTTATTTTAGGTCTTAGTGACCACCACAGTAGATATCAAGATAAGAAACACAAGTTTTGTTTTAGGCCTTAGTGACCACCACAGTGGATATCAAGATAAGAAACACAAGTTTTGTTTTAGGCCTTAGTGACCTCCACAGTGGATATCAAGATAAGAAACACAAGTTTTGTTTTAGGTCTTAGTGACCTCCACAGTGGATATCAAGATAAGAAACACAAGTTTTATTTTAGGCCTTAGTGACCTCCACAGTGGATATCAAGATCAGAAACACAAGTTTTGTTTTAGGCCTTAGTGACCTCCACAGTGGATATCAAGATAAGAAACACAAGTTTTGTTTTAGGCCTTAGTGACCTCCACAGTGGATATCAAGATAAGAAACACAAGTTTTGTTTTAAGCCTTAGTGATCACCACAGTGGATATCAAGATAAGAAACACAAGTTATGTTTTAGGCCTTAGTGACCACCACAGTGGATATCAAGATAAGAAACACAAGTTTTGTTTTAAGCCTTAGTGACCACCACAGTGGATATCAAGATAAGAAACACAAGTTTTGTTTTAGGTCTTAGTGACCTCCACAGTGGATATCAAGATAAGAAACACAAGTTTTGTTTTAGGCCTTAGTGACCTCCACAGTGGATATCAAGATCAGAAACACAAGTTTTGTTTTAGGCCTTAGTGACCTCCACAGTGGATATCAAGATAAGAAACACAAGTTTTGTTTTAGGCATTAGTGATCACCACAGTGGATATCAAGATAAGAAACACAAGTATTGTTTTAGGTCTTAGTGACCTCCACAGTGGATATCAAGATAAGAAACACAAGTTTTGTTTTAGGCTTCAGTGAGCACCACAGTGGATATCAAGATAAGAAACACAAGTTTTATTTTAGGTCTTAGTGACCACCACAGTGGATATCAAGATAAGAAACACAAGTTTTGTTTTGGGCCTTAGTAACCACCACAGTGGATATCAAGATATGAAACACAAGTTTTGTTTTAGGCCTTAGTGACCACCACAGTGGATATCAAGATAAGAAACACAAGTTTTGTTTTAGGCCTTAGTGACCACCACAGTGGATATCAAGATACGAAACACAAGTTTTGTTTTAGGCCTTAGTGACCACCACAGTGGATATCAAGATAAGAAACACAAGTTTTGTTTTAGGTCTTAGTGACCTCCACAGTGGATATCAAGATAAGAAACACAAGTTTTGTTTTAGGCCTTAGTGACCTCCACAGTGGATATCAAGATCAGAAACACAAGTTTTGTTTTAGGCCTTAGTGACCTCCACAGTGGATATCAAGATAAGAAACACAAGTTTTGTTTTAGGCCTTAGTGACCTCCACAGTGGATATCAAGATAAGAAACACAAGTTTTGTTTTAAGCCTTAGTGATCACCACAGTGGATATCAAGATAAGAAACACAAGTTTTGTTTTAGGCCTTAGTGACCACCACAGTGGATATCAAGATAAGAAACACAAGTTTTGTTTTAGGCCTTAGTGACCACCACAGTGGATATCAAGATAAGAAACACAAGTTTTGTTTTAGGTCTTAGTGACCTCCACAGTGGATATCAAGATAAGAAACACAAGTTTTGTTTTAGGCCTTAGTGACCACCACAGTGGATATCAAGATACGAAACACAAGTTTTGTTTTAGGCCTTAGTGACCACCACAGTGGATATCAAGATAAGAAACACAAGTTTTGTTTTAGGTCTTAGTGACCTCCACAGTGGATATCAAGATAAGAAACACAAGTTTTGTTTTAGGCCTTAGTGATCACCACAGTGGATATCAAGATAAGAAACACAAGTTTTGTTTTAGGCCTTAGTAACCACCACAGTGGATATCAAGATATGAAACACAAGTTTTGTTTTAGGCCTTAGTGACCACCACAGTGGATATCAAGATAAGAAACACAAGTTTTGTTTTAGGCCTTAGTGACCTCCACAGTGGATATCAAGATAAGAAACACAAGTTTTGTTTTAGGCATTAGTGATCACCACAGTGGATATCAAGATAAGAAACACAAGTATTGTTTTAGGTCTTAGTGACCTCCACAGTGGATATCAAGATATGAAACACAAGTTTTGTTTTAGGCCTTAGTGACCACCACAGTGGATATCAAGATAAGAAACACAAGTTTTGTTTTAGGCCTTAGTGACCACCACAGTGGATATCAAGATACAAAACACAAGTTTTGTTTTAGGCCTTAGTGACCACCACAGTGGATATCAAGATAAGAAACACAAGTTTTGTTTTAGGTCTTAGTGACCTCCACAGTGGATATCAAGATAAGAAACACAAGTTTTGTTTTAGGCCTTAGTGACCTCCACAGTGGATATCAAGATCAGAAACACAAGTTTTGTTTTAGGCCTTAGTGACCTCCACAGTGGATATCAAGATAAGAAACACAAGTTTTGTTTTAGGCCTTAGTGACCTCCACAGTGGATATCAAGATAAGAAACACAAGTTTTGTTTTAAGCCTTAGTGATCACCACAGTGGATATCAAGATAAGAAACACAAGTTTTGTTTTAGCCCTTAGTGACCACCACAGTGGATATCAAGATAAGAAACACAAGTTTTGTTTTAGGCCTTAGTGACCACCACAGTGGATATCAAGATAAGAAACACAAGTTTTGTTTTAGGTCTTAGTGACCTCCACAGTTGATATCAAGATAAGAAACACAAGTTTTGTTTCAGGTCTTAGTGACCTCCACAGTGGATATCAAGATAAGAAACACAAGTTTTGTTTTAGGCCTTAGTGATCACCACAGTGGATATCAAGATAAGAAACACAAGTTTTGTTTTAGGCCTTAGTGACCTCCACAGTGGATATCAAGATAAGAAACACAAGTTTTGTTTTAGGCCTTAGTGACCTCCACAGTGGATATCAAGATAAGAAACACAAGTTTTGTTTTAAGCCTTAGTGATCACCACAGTGGATATCAAGATAAGAAACACAAGTTTTGTTTTAGGCCTTAGTGACCACCACAGTGGATATCAAGATAAGAAACACAAGTTTTGTTTTAGGCCTTAGTGACCACCACAGTGGATATCAAGATAAGAAACACAAGTTTTGTTTTAGGTCTTAGTGACCTCCACAGTTGATATCAAGATAAGAAACACAAGTTTTGTTTTAGGTCTTAGTGACCTCCACAGTGGATATCAAGATAAGAAACACAAGTTTTGTTTTAGGCCTTAGTGATCACCACAGTGGATATCAAGATAAGAAACACAAGTTTTGTTTTAGGCCTTAGTGACCACCACAGTGGATATCAAGATATGAAACACAAGTTTTGTTTTAGGCCTTAGTGACCACCACAGTGGATATCAAGATCAGAAACACAAGTTTTGTTTTAGGCTTCAGTGACCACCACAGTGGATATCAAGATATGAAACACAAGTTTTTTTTTAGGCCTTAGTGACCACCACAGTGGATATCAAGATAAAAAACACAAGTTTTGTTTTAAGCCTTAGTGACCTCCACAGTGGATATCAAGATAAGAAACACAAGTTTTGTTTTAGGCCTTAGTGACCTCCACAGTGGATATCAAGATCAGAAACACAAGTTTTGTTTTAGGCCTTAGTGACCTCCACAGTGGATATCAAGATAAGAAACACAAGTTTTGTTTTAGGCCTTAGTGATCACCACAGTGGATATCAAGATAAGAAACACAAGTATTGTTTTAGGTCTTAGTGACCTCCACAGTGGATATCAAGATAAGAAACACAAGTTTTGTTTTAGGCTTCAGTGACCACCACAGTGGATATCAAGATATGAAACACAAGTTTTGTTTTAGGCCTTAGTGACCACCACAGTGGATATCAAGATACGAAACACGAGTTTTGTTTTAGGCCTTAGTGACCACCACAGTGGATATCAAGATAAGAAACACAAGTTTTGTTTTAGGCCTTAGTGACTACCACAGTGGATATCAAGATAAGAAACACAAGTTTTATTTTAGACCTTAGTGACCACCACAGTGGATATCAAGATAAGAAACACAAGTTTTGTTTTAGGCCTTAGTGACCACCACAGTGGATATCAAGATATGAAACACAAGTTTTGTTTTAGGCCTTAGTGACCACCACAGTGGATATCAAGATACGAAACACGAGTTTTGTTTTAGGTCTTAGTGACCACCACAGTGGATATCAAGATATGAAACACAAGTTTTGTTTTAGGCCTTAGTGACCACCACAGTGGATATCAAGATAAGAAACACAAGTTTTGTTTTAGGCCTTAGTGACCACCACAGTGGATATCAAGATAAGAAACACAAGTTTTGTTTTAGGTCTTAGTGACCTCCACAGTGGATATCAAGATAAGAAACACAAGTTTTGTTTTAGGCCTTAGTGACCTCCACAGTGGATATCAAGATCAGAAACACAAGTTTTGTTTTAGGCCTTAGTGACCTCCACAGTGGATATCAAGATAAGAAACACAAGTTTTGTTTTAGGCCTTAGTGACCTCCACAGTGGATATCAAGATAAGAAACACAAGTTTTGTTTTAAGCCTTAGTGATCACCACAGTGGATATCAAGATAAGAAACACAAGTTTTGTTTTAGGCCTTAGTGACCACCACAGTGGATATCAAGATAAGAAACACAAGTTTTGTTTTAGGCCTTAGTGACCACCACAGTGGATATCAAGATAAGAAACACAAGTTTTGTTTTAGGTCTTAGTGACCTCCACAGTGGATATCAAGATAAGAAACACAAGTTTTGTTTTAGGCCTTAGTGACCTCCACAGTGGATATCAAGATCAGAAACACAAGTTTTGTTTTAGGACTTAGTGACCTCCACAGTGGATATCAAGATAAGAAACACAAGTTTTGTTTTAGGCATTAGTGATCACCACAGTGGATATCAAGATAAGAAACACAAGTATTGTTTTAGGTCTTAGTGACCTCCACAGTGGATATCAAGATAAGAAACACAAGTTTTGTTTTAGGCTTCAGTGACCACCACAGTGGATATCAAGATAAGAAACACAAGTTTTGTTTTGGGCCTTAGTAACCACCACAGTGGATATCAAGATATGAAACACAAGTTTTGTTTTAGGCCTTAGTGACCACCACAGTGGATATCAAGATGGGAAACACAAGTTTTGTTTTAGGCCTTAGTGACCACCACAGTGGATATCAAGATAAGAAACACAAGTTTTATTTTAGGTCTTAGTGACCACCACAGTGGATATCAAGATATGAAACACAAGTTTTATTTTAGGTCTTAGTGACCACCACAGTGGATATCAAGATAAGAAACACAAGTTTTGTTTTAGGCCTTAGTGACCACCACAGTGGATACCAAGATAAGAAACACAAGTTTTGTTTTAGGCCTTAGTGACCACCACAGTGGATATCAAGATAAGAAACACAAGTTTTGTTTTAGGTCTTAGTGACCTCCACAGTGGATATCAAGATAAGAAACACAAGTTTTGTTTTAGGCCTTAGTGACCTCCACAGTGGATATCAAGATCAGAAACACAAGTTTTATTTTAGGTCTTAGTGACCACCACAGTGGATATCAAGATATGAAACACAAGTTTTATTTTAGGTCTTAGTGACCACCACAGTGGATATCAAGATAAGAAACACAAGTTTTGTTTTAGGCCTTAGTGACCACCACAGTGGATATCAAGATAAGAAACACAAGTTTTGTTTTAGGCCTTAGTGACCTCCACAGTGGATATCAAGATAAGAAACACAAGTTTTGTTTTAGGTCTTAGTGACCTCCACAGTGGATATCAAGATAAGAAACACAAGTTTTATTTTAGGCCTTAGTGACCTCCACAGTGGATATCAAGATCAGAAACACAAGTTTTGTTTTAGGCCTTAGTGACCTCCACAGTGGATATCAAGATAAGAAACACAAGTTTTGTTTTAGGCCTTAGTGACCTCCACAGTGGATATCAAGATAAGAAACACAAGTTTTGTTTTAAGCCTTAGTGATCACCACAGTGGATATCAAGATAAGAAACACAAGTTTTGTTTTAGGCCTTAGTGACCACCACAGTGGTTATCAAGATAAGAAACACAAGTTTTGTTTTAGGCCTTAGTGACCACCACAGTGGATATCAAGATAAGAAACACAAGTTTTGTTTTAGGTCTTAGTGACCTCCACAGTGGATATCAAGATAAGAAACACAAGTTTTGTTTTAGGCCTTAGTGACCTCCACAGTGGATATCAAGATCAGAAACACAAGTTTTGTTTTAGGCCTTAGTGACCTCCACAGTGGATATCAAGATAAGAAACACAAGTTTTGTTTTAGGCATTAGTGATCACCACAGTGGATATCAAGATAAGAAACACAAGTATTGTTTTAGGTCTTAGTGACCTCCACAGTGGATATCAAGATAAGAAACACAAGTTTTGTTTTAGGCTTCAGTGAGCACCACAGTGGATATCAAGATAAGAAACACAAGTTTTATTTTAGGTCTTAGTGACCACCACAGTGGATATCAAGATAAGAAACACAAGTTTTGTTTTGGGCCTTAGTAACCACCACAGTGGATATCAAGATATGAAACACAAGTTTTGTTTTAGGCCTTAGTGACCTCCACAGTGGATATCAAGATAAGAAACACAAGTTTTGTTTTAGGCCTTAGTGACCACCACAGTGGATATCAAGATAAGAAACACAAGTTTTGTTTTAGGCCTTAGTGACCACCACAGTGGATATCAAGATAAGAAACACAAGTTTTGTTTTAGGTCTTAGTGACCTCCACAGTGGATATCAAGATAAGAAACACAAGTTTTGTTTTAGGCCTTAGTGACCTCCACAGTGGATATCAAGATCAGAAACACAAGTTTTGTTTTAGGCCTTAGTGACCTCCACAGTGGATATCAAGATAAGAAACACAAGTTTTGTTTTAGGTCTTAGTGACCTCCACAGTGGATATCAAGATAAGAAACACAAGTTTTATTTTAGGCCTTAGTGACCTCCACAGTGGATATCAAGATCAGAAACACAAGTTTTGTTTTAGGCCTTAGTGACCTCCACAGTGGATATCAAGATAAGAAACACAAGTTTTGTTTTAGGCCTTAGTGACCTCCACAGTGGATATCAAGATAAGAAACACAAGTTTTGTTTTAAGCCTTAGTGATCACCACAGTGGATATCAAGATAAGAAACACAAGTTTTGTTTTAGGCCTTAGTGACCACCACAGTGGTTATCAAGATAAGAAACACAAGTTTTGTTTTAGGCCTTAGTGACCACCACAGTGGATATCAAGATAAGAAACACAAGTTTTGTTTTAGGTCTTAGTGACCTCCACAGTTGATATCAAGATAAGAAACACAAGTTTTGTTTTAGGTCTTAGTGACCTCCACAGTGGATATCAAGATAAGAAACACAAGTTTTGTTTTAGGCCTTAGTGATCACCACAGTGGATATCAAGATAAGAAACACAAGTTTTGTTTTAGGCCTTAGTGACCACCACAGTGGATATCAAGATATGAAACACAAGTTTTGTTTTAGGCCTTAGTGACCACCACAGTGGATATCAAGATCAGAAACACAAGTTTTGTTTTAGGCTTCAGTGACCACCACAGTGGATATCAAGATATGAAACACAAGTTTTTTTTTAGGCCTTAGTGACCACCACAGTGGATATCAAGATAAAAAACACAAGTTTTGTTTTAAGCCTTAGTGACCTCCACAGTGGATATCAAGATAAGAAACACAAGTTTTGTTTTAGGCCTTAGTGACCTCCACAGTGGATATCAAGATCAGAAACACAAGTTTTGTTTTAGGCCTTAGTGACCTCCACAGTGGATATCAAGATAAGAAACACAAGTTTTGTTTTAGGCCTTAGTGATCACCACAGTGGATATCAAGATAAGAAACACAAGTATTGTTTTAGGTCTTAGTGACCTCCACAGTGGATATCAAGATAAGAAACACAAGTTTTGTTTTAGGCTTCAGTGACCACCACAGTGGATATCAAGATATGAAACACAAGTTTTGTTTTAGGCCTTAGTGACCACCACAGTGGATATCAAGATACGAAACACGAGTTTTGTTTTAGGCCTTAGTGACCACCACAGTGGATATCAAGATAAGAAACACAAGTTTTGTTTTAGGCCTTAGTGACTACCACAGTGGATATCAAGATAAGAAACACAAGTTTTATTTTAGACCTTAGTGACCACCACAGTGGATATCAAGATAAGAAACACAAGTTTTGTTTTAGGCCTTAGTGACCACCACAGTGGATATCAAGATATGAAACACAAGTTTTGTTTTAGGCCTTAGTGACCACCACAGTGGATATCAAGATACGAAACACGAGTTTTGTTTTAGGTCTTAGTGACCACCACAGTGGATATCAAGATATGAAACACAAGTTTTGTTTTAGGCCTTAGTGACCACCACAGTGGATATCAAGATAAGAAACACAAGTTTTGTTTTAGGCCTTAGTGACCACCACAGTGGATATCAAGATAAGAAACACAAGTTTTGTTTTAGGTCTTAGTGACCTCCACAGTGGATATCAAGATAAGAAACACAAGTTTTGTTTTAGGCCTTAGTGACCTCCACAGTGGATATCAAGATCAGAAACACAAGTTTTGTTTTAGGCCTTAGTGACCTCCACAGTGGATATCAAGATAAGAAACACAAGTTTTGTTTTAGGCCTTAGTGACCTCCACAGTGGATATCAAGATAAGAAACACAAGTTTTGTTTTAAGCCTTAGTGATCACCACAGTGGATATCAAGATAAGAAACACAAGTTTTGTTTTAGGCCTTAGTGACCACCACAGTGGATATCAAGATAAGAAACACAAGTTTTGTTTTAGGCCTTAGTGACCACCACAGTGGATATCAAGATAAGAAACACAAGTTTTGTTTTAGGTCTTAGTGACCTCCACAGTGGATATCAAGATAAGAAACACAAGTTTTGTTTTAGGCCTTAGTGACCTCCACAGTGGATATCAAGATCAGAAACACAAGTTTTGTTTTAGGACTTAGTGACCTCCACAGTGGATATCAAGATAAGAAACACAAGTTTTGTTTTAGGCATTAGTGATCACCACAGTGGATATCAAGATAAGAAACACAAGTATTGTTTTAGGTCTTAGTGACCTCCACAGTGGATATCAAGATAAGAAACACAAGTTTTGTTTTAGGCTTCAGTGACCACCACAGTGGATATCAAGATAAGAAACACAAGTTTTGTTTTGGGCCTTAGTAACCACCACAGTGGATATCAAGATATGAAACACAAGTTTTGTTTTAGGCCTTAGTGACCACCACAGTGGATATCAAGATGGGAAACACAAGTTTTGTTTTAGGCCTTAGTGACCACCACAGTGGATATCAAGATAAGAAACACAAGTTTTATTTTAGGTCTTAGTGACCACCACAGTGGATATCAAGATATGAAACACAAGTTTTATTTTAGGTCTTAGTGACCACCACAGTGGATATCAAGATAAGAAACACAAGTTTTGTTTTAGGCCTTAGTGACCACCACAGTGGATACCAAGATAAGAAACACAAGTTTTGTTTTAGGCCTTAGTGACCACCACAGTGGATATCAAGATAAGAAACACAAGTTTTGTTTTAGGTCTTAGTGACCTCCACAGTGGATATCAAGATAAGAAACACAAGTTTTGTTTTAGGCCTTAGTGACCTCCACAGTGGATATCAAGATCAGAAACACAAGTTTTATTTTAGGTCTTAGTGACCACCACAGTGGATATCAAGATATGAAACACAAGTTTTATTTTAGGTCTTAGTGACCACCACAGTGGATATCAAGATAAGAAACACAAGTTTTGTTTTAGGCCTTAGTGACCACCACAGTGGATATCAAGATAAGAAACACAAGTTTTGTTTTAGGCCTTAGTGACCTCCACAGTGGATATCAAGATAAGAAACACAAGTTTTGTTTTAGGTCTTAGTGACCTCCACAGTGGATATCAAGATAAGAAACACAAGTTTTATTTTAGGCCTTAGTGACCTCCACAGTGGATATCAAGATCAGAAACACAAGTTTTGTTTTAGGCCTTAGTGACCTCCACAGTGGATATCAAGATAAGAAACACAAGTTTTGTTTTAGGCCTTAGTGACCTCCACAGTGGATATCAAGATAAGAAACACAAGTTTTGTTTTAAGCCTTAGTGATCACCACAGTGGATATCAAGATAAGAAACACAAGTTTTGTTTTAGGCCTTAGTGACCACCACAGTGGTTATCAAGATAAGAAACACAAGTTTTGTTTTAGGCCTTAGTGACCACCACAGTGGATATCAAGATAAGAAACACAAGTTTTGTTTTAGGTCTTAGTGACCTCCACAGTGGATATCAAGATAAGAAACACAAGTTTTGTTTTAGGCCTTAGTGACCTCCACAGTGGATATCAAGATCAGAAACACAAGTTTTGTTTTAGGCCTTAGTGACCTCCACAGTGGATATCAAGATAAGAAACACAAGTTTTGTTTTAGGCATTAGTGATCACCACAGTGGATATCAAGATAAGAAACACAAGTATTGTTTTAGGTCTTAGTGACCTCCACAGTGGATATCAAGATAAGAAACACAAGTTTTGTTTTAGGCTTCAGTGAGCACCACAGTGGATATCAAGATAAGAAACACAAGTTTTATTTTAGGTCTTAGTGACCACCACAGTGGATATCAAGATAAGAAACACAAGTTTTGTTTTGGGCCTTAGTAACCACCACAGTGGATATCAAGATATGAAACACAAGTTTTGTTTTAGGCCTTAGTGACCTCCACAGTGGATATCAAGATAAGAAACACAAGTTTTGTTTTAGGCCTTAGTGACCACCACAGTGGATATCAAGATAAGAAACACAAGTTTTGTTTTAGGCCTTAGTGACCACCACAGTGGATATCAAGATAAGAAACACAAGTTTTGTTTTAGGTCTTAGTGACCTCCACAGTGGATATCAAGATAAGAAACACAAGTTTTGTTTTAGGCCTTAGTGACCTCCACAGTGGATATCAAGATCAGAAACACAAGTTTTGTTTTAGGCCTTAGTGACCTCCACAGTGGATATCAAGATAAGAAACACAAGTTTTGTTTTAGGTCTTAGTGACCTCCACAGTGGATATCAAGATAAGAAACACAAGTTTTATTTTAGGCCTTAGTGACCTCCACAGTGGATATCAAGATCAGAAACACAAGTTTTGTTTTAGGCCTTAGTGACCTCCACAGTGGATATCAAGATAAGAAACACAAGTTTTGTTTTAGGCCTTAGTGACCTCCACAGTGGATATCAAGATAAGAAACACAAGTTTTGTTTTAAGCCTTAGTGATCACCACAGTGGATATCAAGATAAGAAACACAAGTTTTGTTTTAGGCCTTAGTGACCACCACAGTGGTTATCAAGATAAGAAACACAAGTTTTGTTTTAGGCCTTAGTGACCACCACAGTGGATATCAAGATAAGAAACACAAGTTTTGTTTTAGGTCTTAGTGACCTCCACAGTGGATATCAAGATAAGAAACACAAGTTTTGTTTTAGGCCTTAGTGACCTCCACAGTGGATATCAAGATCAGAAACACAAGTTTTGTTTTAGGCCTTAGTGACCTCCACAGTGGATATCAAGATAAGAAACACAAGTTTTGTTTTAGGCATTAGTGATCACCACAGTGGATATCAAGATAAGAAACACAAGTATTGTTTTAGGTCTTAGTGACCTCCACAGTGGATATCAAGATAAGAAACACAAGTTTTGTTTTAGGCTTCAGTGAGCACCACAGTGGATATCAAGATAAGAAACACAAGTTTTATTTTAGGTCTTAGTGACCACCACAGTGGATATCAAGATAAGAAACACAAGTTTTGTTTTGGGCCTTAGTAACCACCACAGTGGATATCAAGATATGAAACACAAGTTTTGTTTTAGGCCTTAGTGACCACCACAGTGGATATCAAGATAAGAAACACAAGTTTTGTTTTAGGCCTTAGTGACCACCACAGTGGATATCAAGATACGAAACACAAGTTTTGTTTTAGGCCTTAGTGACCACCACAGTGGATATCAAGATAAGAAACACAAGTTTTGTTTTAGGTCTTAGTGACCTCCACAGTGGATATCAAGATAAGAAACACAAGTTTTGTTTTAGGCCTTAGTGACCTCCACAGTGGATATCAAGATCAGAAACACAAGTTTTGTTTTAGGCCTTAGTGACCTCCACAGTGGATATCAAGATAAGAAACACAAGTTTTGTTTTAGGCCTTAGTGACCTCCACAGTGGATATCAAGATAAGAAACACAAGTTTTGTTTTAAGCCTTAGTGATCACCACAGTGGATATCAAGATAAGAAACACAAGTTTTGTTTTAGGCCTTAGTGACCACCACAGTGGATATCAAGATAAGAAACACAAGTTTTGTTTTAGGCCTTAGTGACCACCACAGTGGATATCAAGATAAGAAACACAAGTTTTGTTTTAGGTCTTAGTGACCTCCACAGTGGATATCAAGATAAGAAACACAAGTTTTGTTTTAGGCCTTAGTGACCACCACAGTGGATATCAAGATACGAAACACAAGTTTTGTTTTAGGCCTTAGTGACCACCACAGTGGATATCAAGATAAGAAACACAAGTTTTGTTTTAGGTCTTAGTGACCTCCACAGTGGATATCAAGATAAGAAACACAAGTTTTGTTTTAGGCCTTAGTGATCACCACAGTGGATATCAAGATAAGAAACACAAGTTTTGTTTTAGGCCTTAGTAACCACCACAGTGGATATCAAGATATGAAACACAAGTTTTGTTTTAGGCCTTAGTGACCACCACAGTGGATATCAAGATAAGAAACACAAGTTTTGTTTTAGGCCTTAGTGACCTCCACAGTGGATATCAAGATAAGAAACACAAGTTTTGTTTTAGGCATTAGTGATCACCAGAGTGGATATCAAGATAAGAAACACAAGTATTGTTTTAGGTCTTAGTGACCTCCACAGTGGATATCAAGATATGAAACACAAGTTTTGTTTTAGGCCTTAGTGACCACCACAGTGGATATCAAGATAAGAAACACAAGTTTTGTTTTAGGCCTTAGTGACCACCACAGTGGATATCAAGATACGAAACACAAGTTTTGTTTTAGGCCTTAGTGACCACCACAGTGGATATCAAGATAAGAAACACAAGTTTTGTTTTAGGTCTTAGTGACCTCCACAGTGGATATCAAGATAAGAAACACAAGTTTTGTTTTAGGCCTTAGTGACCTCCACAGTGGATATCAAGATCAGAAACACAAGTTTTGTTTTAGGCCTTAGTGACCTCCACAGTGGATATCAAGATAAGAAACACAAGTTTTGTTTTAGGCCTTAGTGACCTCCACAGTGGATATCAAGATAAGAAACACAAGTTTTGTTTTAAGCCTTAGTGATCACCACAGTGGATATCAAGATAAGAAACACAAGTTTTGTTTTAGGCCTTAGTGACCACCACAGTGGATATCAAGATAAGAAACACAAGTTTTGTTTTAGGCCTTAGTGACCACCACAGTGGATATCAAGATAAGAAACACAAGTTTTGTTTTAGGTCTTAGTGACCTCCACAGTTGATATCAAGATAAGAAACACAAGTTTTGTTTTAGGTCTTAGTGACCTCCACAGTGGATATCAAGATAAGAAACACAAGTTTTGTTTTAGGCCTTAGTGATCACCACAGTGGATATCAAGATAAGAAACACAAGTTTTGTTTTAGGCCTTAGTGACCACCACAGTGGATATCAAGATATGAAACACAAGTTTTGTTTTAGGCCTTAGTGACCACCACAGTGGATATCAAGATCAGAAACACAAGTTTTGTTTTAGGCTTCAGTGACCACCACAGTGGATATCAAGATATGAAACACAAGTTTTTTTTAGGCCTTAGTGACCACCACAGTGGATATCAAGATAAGAAACACAAGTTTTGTTTTAAGCCTTAGTGACCTCCACAGTGGATATCAAGATAAGAAACACAAGTTTTGTTTTAGGCCTTAGTGACCTCCACAGTGGATATCAAGATCAGAAACACAAGTTTTGTTTTAGGCCTTAGTGACCTCCACAGTGGATATCAAGATAAGAAACACAAGTTTTGTTTTAGGCCTTAGTGATCACCACAGTGGATATCAAGATAAGAAACACAAGTATTGTTTTAGGTCTTAGTGACCTCCACAGTGGATATCAAGATAAGAAACACAAGTTTTGTTTTAGGCTTCAGTGACCACCACAGTGGATATCAAGATATGAAACACAAGTTTTGTTTTAGGCCTTAGTGACCACCACAGTGGATATCAAGATACGAAACACGAGTTTTGTTTTAGGCCTTAGTGACCACCACAGTGGATATCAAGATAAGAAACACAAGTTTTGTTTTAGGCCTTAGTGACTACCACAGTGGATATCAAGATAAGAAACACAAGTTTTATTTTAGACCTTAGTGACCACCACAGTGGATATCAAGATAAGAAACACAAGTTTTGTTTTAGGCCTTAGTGACCACCACAGTGGATATCAAGATATGAAACACAAGTTTTGTTTTAGGCCTTAGTGACCACCACAGTGGATATCAAGATATGAAACACGAGTTTTGTTTTAGGTCTTAGTGACCACCACAGTGGATATCAAGATGGGAAACACAAGTTTTGTTTTAGGCCTTAGTGACCACCACAGTGGATATCAAGATATGAAACACAAGTTTTGTTTTAGGCCTTAGTGACCACCACAGTGGATATCAAGATAAGAAACACAAGTTTTGTTTTAGGCCTTAGTGACCACCACAGTGGATATCAAGATAAGAAACACAAGTTTTGTTTTAGGCCTTAGTGACCACCACAGTGGATATCAAGATAAGAAACACAAGTTTTATTTTAGGTCTTAGTGACCTCCACAGTGGATATCAAGATAAGAAACACAAGTTTTGTTTTAGGCCTTAGTGACCACCACAGTGGATATCAAGATAAGAAACACAAGTTTTGTTTTAGGCCTTAGTGACCACCACAGTGGATATCAAGATAAGAAACACAAGTTTTATTTTAGGTCTTAGTGACCTCCACAGTGGATATCAAGATAAGAAACACAAGTTTTGTTTTAGGCCTTAGTGACCTCCACAGTGGATATCAAGATCAGAAACACAAGTTTTGTTTTAGGCCTTAGTGACCTCCACAGTGGATATCAAGATAAGAAACACAAGTTTTGTTTTAGGCCTTAGTGACCTCCACAGTGGATATCAAGATAAGAAACACAAGTTTTGTTTTAAGCCTTAGTGATCACCACAGTGGATATCAAGATAAGAAACACAAGTTTTGTTTTAGGCCTTAGTGACCACCACAGTGGATATCAAGATAAGAAACACAAGTTTTGTTTTAGGCCTTAGTGACCACCACAGTGGATATCAAGATAAGAAACACAAGTTTTGTTTTAGGTCTTAGTGACCTCCACAGTGGATATCAAGATAAGAAACACAAGTTTTGTTTTAGGCCTTAGTGACCACCACAGTGGATATCAAGATACGAAACACAAGTTTTGTTTTAGGTCTTAGTGACCTCCACAGTGGATATCAAGATAAGAAACACAAGTTTTGTTTTAGGCCTTAGTGATCACCACAGTGGATATCAAGATAAGAAACACAAGTTTTGTTTTAGGTCTTAGTGACCTCCACAGTTGATATCAAGATAAGAAACACAAGTTTTGTTTTAGGTCTTAGTGACCTCCACAGTGGATATCAAGATAAGAAACACAAGTTTTGTTTTAGGCCTTAGTGATCACCACAGTGGATATCAAGATAAGAAACACAAGTTTTGTTTTAGGCCTTAGTGACCACCACAGTGGATATCAAGATATGAAACACAAGTTTTGTTTTAGGCCTTAGTGACCACCACAGTGGATATCAAGATCAGAAACACAAGTTTTGTTTTAGGCTTCAGTGACCACCACAGTGGATATCAAGATATGAAACACAAGTTTTTTTTAGGCCTTAGTGACCACCACAGTGGATATCAAGATAAGAAACACAAGTTTTGTTTTAGGCCTTAGTGACCACCACAGTGGATATCAAGATAAGAAACACAAGTTTTGTTTTAGGTCTTAGTGACCTCCACAGTGGATATCAAGATAAGAAACACAAGTTTTGTTTTAGGCCTTAGTGACCACCACAGTGGATATCAAGATACGAAACACAAGTTTTGTTTTAGGCCTTAGTGACCACCACAGTGGATATCAAGATAAGAAACACAAGTTTTGTTTTAGGTCTTAGTGACCTCCACAGTGGATATCAAGATAAGAAACACAAGTTTTGTTTTAGGCCTTAGTGATCACCACAGTGGATATCAAGATAAGAAACACAAGTTTTGTTTTAGGCCTTAGTGACCACCACAGTGGATATCAAGATATGAAACACAAGTTTTGTTTTAGGCCTTAGTGACCACCACAGTGGATATCAAGATAAGAAACACAAGTTTTGTTTTAGGTCTTAGTGACCTCCACAGTGGATATCAAGATAAGAAACACAAGTTTTGTTTTAGGCCTTAGTGACCACCACAGTGGATATCAAGATAAGAAACACAAGTTTTGTTTTAGGTCTTAGTGACCTCCACAGTTGATATCAAGATAAGAAACACAAGTTTTGTTTTAGGCCTTAGTGACCACCACAGTGGATATCAAGATGGGAAACACAAGTTTTGTTTTAGGCCTTAGTGACCACCACAGTGGATATCAAGATAAGAAACACAAGTTTTATTTTAGGTCTTAGTGACCACCACAGTGGATATCAAGATATGAAACACAAGTTTTATTTTAGGTCTTAGTGACCACCACAGTGGATATCAAGATAAGAAACACAAGTTTTGTTTTAGGCCTTAGTGACCACCACAGTGGATATCAAGATAAGAAACACAAGTTTTGTTTTAGGCCTTAGTGACCACCACAGTGGATATCAAGATAAGAAACACAAGTTTTGTTTTAGGTCTTAGTGACCTCCACAGTGGATATCAAGATAAGAAACACAAGTTTTGTTTTAGGCCTTAGTGATCACCACAGTGGATATCAAGATTAGAAACACAAGTTTTGTTTTAGGCCTTAGTGACCACCACAGTGGATATCAAGATAAGAAACACAAGTTTTGTTTTAGGCCTTAGTGACCACCACAGTGGATATCAAGATAAGAAACACAAGTTTTGTTTTAGGCCTTAGTGACCACCACAGTGGATATCAAGATAAGAAACACAAGTTTTGTTTTAGGCCTTAGTGACCACCACAGTGGATATCAAGATAAGAAACACAAGTTTTGTTTTAGGCCTTAGTGACCACCACAGTGGATATCAAGATAAGAAACACAAGTTTAGTTTTAGGCTTTAGTGACCACCACAGTGGATATCAAGATAAGAAACACAAGTTTTGTTTTAGGCCTTAGTGACCACCACAGTGGATATCAAGATAAGAAACACAAGTTTTGTTTTAGGCCTTAGTGACCACCACAGTGGATATCAAGATAAGAAACACAAGTTTTGTTTTAGGCCTTAGTGACCACCACAGTGGATATCAAGATAAGAAACACAAGTTTTATTTTAGGCCTTAGTGACCACCACAGTGGATATCAAGATAAGAAACACAAGTTTTGCTTTAGGTCTTAGTGACCACCACAGTGGATATCAAGATAAGAAACACAAGTTTTGTTTTAGGTCTTAGTGACCACCACAGTGGATATCAAGATAAGAAACATGAGTTTTGTTTTAGGCCTTAGTGACCACCACAGTGGATATCAAGATAAGAAACACAAGTTTTGTTTTAGGTCTTAGTGACCTCCACAGTGGATATCAAGATAAGAAACACAAGTTTTGTTTTAGGCCTTAGTGACCACCACAGTGGATATCAAGATCAGAAACACAAGTTTTGTTTTAGGCCTTAGTGACCTCCACAGTGGATATCAAGATCAGAAACACAAGTTTTGTTTTAGGCCTTTGTGACCACCACAGTAGATATCAAGATAAGAAACACAAGTTTTGTTTTAGGCCTTAGTGATCACAACAGTGGATATCAGGATAAGAAACACAAGTTTTGTTTTAGGCCTTAGTGACCACTACAGTGGATATCAAGATAAAAAAAGCTAAACATACCTTACTCTGGCTGGAAACTGAAAAAAAGAAGAAAAAAATATTACTGTGGAATACTTTATTTTCGCTGGAATTAATTTTTGCGGAAAAGGCTTTTTGGGTGTTTTGCTTGGAATTTATTTTCACTAATTTTTGATGAGATTAATGGAAAATATAGGAAAAAATGTATATTCGCTGGATTTTATTTTCACGGAATCACTCCTTCAGCGAAAATAGCGAAAATAAATTCCAAGCGAAAATAAAATATTCTACAGTATGTTAAAATATTATTCAGGTGTTGAATGGCATGTTACACAAAATGAATGAAATGCTGTTTTCCTGTTCATATTGTAATTGTTTGTAATATTATTTAGCTTAATTTAGCATTCTGTTTAGTTTACGTTGTGATGTAATTCAAAATGGACGCCTTCAGTTGCGATACTTACTCGGTCTGTTCATACAGTTATTTTAATGTTTATTGATTTCATGTACATACCATAATATTCATATCTTGTTTGGTAAATTATTTTATTGAAACAATACAATAAATGTAAATATAATCACCGGAGGCAAACTCTGGTGTCTTTCATTTGTCCTGTGTTTACAGCACATGTAATTGTTGTTTCAATTGAAGTTACACCCACCCTGAATAAACCGACTCCCTTTGAAAACCGATCATAGATCCCAGTCCCAGTCATGGTATCAGTCCCAGTCATGGTACCAGTCCCAGTCATGGTATCAGTCCCAGTCATGGTACCAGTCCCAGTCATGGTACCAGTACCAGTCATGGTATCAGTCCCAGTCATGGTACCAGTCCCAGTCATGGTACCAGTCCCAGTCATGGTACCAGTCCCAGTCATGGTATCAGTCCCAGTCATGGTACCAGTCCCAGTCATGGTACCAGTCCCAGTCATGGTATCAGTCCCAGTCATGGTATCAGTCCCAGTCATGGTACCAGTCCCAGTCATGGTACCAGTCCCAGTCATGGTACCAGTCCCAGTCATGGTATCAGTCCCAGTCATGGTATCAGTTCCAGTCATGGTATCAGTCCTAGTCATGGTACCAGTCCCAGTCATGGTATCAGTCCCAGTCATGGTACCAGTCCCAGTCATGGTACCAGTCCCAGTCATGGTATCAGTCCCAGTCATGATACCAGTCCCAGTCATGGTATCAGTCCCAGTCATGGTACCGGTCCCAGTCATGGTATCGGTCCCAGTCAAGGTATCGGTCCCAGTCATGGTACCAGTCCCAGTCATGGTACCAGTCCCAGTCATGGTATCAGTCCCAGTCATGGTATCAGTCCCAGTCATGGTATCAGTCCCAGTCATGGTATCAGTCCCAGTCATGGTACCAGTCCCAGTCATGGTATCAGTCCCAGTCATTGTATCAGTCCCAGTCATGGTATCAGTCCCAGTCATTGTATCAGTCCCAGTCATGGTACCAGTCCCAGTCATGGTACCAGTCCCAGTCATGGTATCAGTCCCAGTCATGGTACCAGTCCCAGTCATGGTATCAGTCCCAGTCATGGTACCAGTACCAGTCATGGTACCAGTACCAGTCATGGTATCAGTCCCAGTCATGGTACCAGTCCCAGTCATGGTACCAGTCCCAGTCATGGTATCAGTCCCAGTCATGGTACCAGTCCCAGTCATGGTACCAGTCCCAGTCATGGTATCAGTCCCAGTCATGGTATCAGTCCCAGTCATGGTACCAGTCCCAGTCATGGTATCAGTCCCAGTCATGGTATCAGTCCCAGTCATGGTACCAGTCCCAGTCATGGTATCAGTCCCAGTCATTGTATCAGTCCCAGTCATTGTATCAGTCCCAGTCATGGTATCAGTCCCAGTCATTGTATCAGTCCCAGTCATGGTACCAGTCCCAGTCATGGTACCAGTCCCAGTCATGGTATCAGTCCCAGTCATGGTACCAGTCCCACTCATGGTACCAGTCCCACTCATGGTACCAGTCCCACTCATGGTACCAGTCCCAGTCATGGTACCAGTCCCAGTCATGGTATCGGTCCCAGTCATGGTATCGGTCCCAGTCATGGTACCAGTCCCAGTCATGGTACCAGTCCCAGTCATGGTATCAGTCCCAGTCATGGTATCAGTCCCAGTCATGGTACCAGTCCCAGTCATGGTATCAGTCCCAGTCATGGTACCAGTCCCACTCATGGTACCAGTCCCACTCATGGTACCAGTCCCACTCATGGTACCAGTCCCAGTCATGGTACCAGTCCCAGTCATGGTATCGGTCCCAGTCATGGTATCGGTCCCAGTCATGGTACCAGTCCCAGTCATGGTACCAGTCCCAGTCATGGTATCAGTCCCAGTCATGGTATCAGTCCCAGTCATGGTACCAGTCCCAGTCATGGTACCAGTCCCAGTCATGGTATCGGTCCCAGTCATGGTATCGGTCCCAGTCATGGTACCAGTCCCAGTCATGGTACCAGTCCCAGTCATGGTATCAGTCCCAGTCATGGTATCAGTCCCAGTCATGGTACCAGTCCCAGTCATGGTACCGGTCCCAGTCATGGTACCGGTCCCAGTCATGGTATCGGTCCCAGTCATGGTATCGGTCCCAGTCATGGTATCAGTCCCAGTCATGGTACCAGTCCCAGTCATGGTATCAGTCCCAGTCATTGTATCAGTCCCAGTCATGGTATCAGTCCCAGTCATTGTATCAGTCCCAGTCATGGTACCAGTCCCAGTCATGGTACCAGTCCCAGTCATGGTATCAGTCCCAGTCATGGTACCAGTCCCACTCATGGTACCAGTCCCACTCATGGTACCAGTCCCACTCATGGTACCAGTCCCAGTCATGGTACCAGTCCCAGTCATGGTATCGGTCCCAGTCATGGTATCGGTCCCAGTCATGGTATCAGTCCCAGTCATGGTATCAGTCCCAGTCATGGTACCAGTCCCAGTCATGGTACCAGTCCCAGTCATGGTATCGGTCCCAGTCATGGTACCAGTCCCAGTCATGGTACCAGTCCCAGTCATGGTACCGGTCCCAGTCATGGTATCGGTCCCAGTCATGGTATCAGTCCCAGTCATGGTACCAGTCCCAGTCATGGTATCAGTCCCAGTCATGGTATCGGTCCCAGTCATGGTATCGGTCCCAGTCATGGTATCAGTCCCAGTCATGGTACCAGTCCCAGTCATGGTACCATTCCCAGTCATGGTACCAGTCCCAGTCATGGTATCAGTCCCAGTCATGGTATCAGTCCCAGTCATGGTACCAATCCCAGTCATGGTATCAGTCCCAGTCATGGTACCAATCCCAGTCATGGTACCAGTCCTAGTCATGGTATCAGTCCCAGTCATGGTACCAATCCCAGTCATGGTATCAGTCCCAGTCATGGTATCAGTCCCAGTCATGGTACCAATCCCAGTCATGGTATCAGTCCCAGTCATGGTACCAGTTCCAGTCATGGTATCAGTCCCAGTCATGGTACCAGTCCCAGTCATGGTATCAGTCCCAGTCATGGTACCAATCCCAGTCATGGTACCAGTCCCAGTCATGGTATCAGTCCCAGTCATGGTACCAATCCCAGTCATGGTACCAATCCCAGTCATGGTATCAGTCCCAGTCATGGTATCAGTCCCAGTCATGGTATCAGTCCCAGTCATGAGATATCATCATGCCTAAATAAATATCTGAAATATCTGGGGAAAAAAACACAAATTTCAGTTTTTGTGTAATTTATTATATATTTGTAAAAACAATAAACAACCAACAATTTTGTACATGGCTACTCAATTTTTTAGAGTGCATTATTTTTCCTGTGCTGTTTGAAAACAATGGATATTTCTACCAGCGGGGGCGCTTCACAAGAGAAATTTGTCTGTCAGTTTAGATTTCGGACTATACAACTGAATTACCGCTATAGATGCATTGTACTACACGTGATTTGATGTGAATTATACAATGAAATTGAAGATGAAGAACACTTTCTCTTCAATTGTAACCTGTACAAATTTGAAAGAGATGCTTTGTTTGAAAACGTAAACTTATCCGGTAATCTGAAAGCACTTCTCAATAACAAAAATTCTGAAACCGTCCAAGCAATTGCCAAGTTTATCAGCGACTGTTTCACTAAAAGAGAGAATTTCATGAAAAGCAATTTACCAGCTGCCTCAAAATAACACCAAAAAATATTTATATAATAATATTTTCACAGTATTACTATTTATTTCTTTTTTATTATTATTATTACTTATGTATTTTATTGTTTCTTATATCCTTATTGTATTCTAATCTAGATCCCAGAAGGGATACGATATCAATAAAGGTTGTTACATACAATGCCATATCCTAGTACGGGTCGTTGGTGTTTCAAAGCGCGAGACAATTCTTTCATTAAAGAAGGTTAATTTAAATACTAGTGTCGTACAGTTTCTGTGGAGTGCGTGCCAATGACAACATCAGGGGACCAGCTTGCTGCAGTTTAGCAGCTCTTATTGGCCGCTTAAGCTATTTTGATATTACGTTGCGGCTGCAGTTTAGCAGCTCTTATTGGCCGCTTAAGCTATTTTGATATTACGTTGCGGCCATAGAGCTGCAGATCGCGTCCATTGAGAACCGCACAGTTCGCCGCCCCGGGATCCCGGGGCGCAGGCTATTTTTGATGTTATCGAACGATTTCAATGAAATTTAAAACGAATAAAAGTTATCCTTGCAAACACAAACATCTTAGGTATCTACTGACCGAAAATGAAGGACTATTTCTTCTTGAAAAGTATATATTTCTGTGTATAATTAGACCGAACGTAATTTAATCGATTTAACGACGGATTTCAAGATGACCTCTGTCATGTGTCCTGATCACATGACAATGACGAAGCATGCGCAGTTGACATTTTAACTGAAAATTGAGAATGGCAGGTTTTTGTATTCATTGTGGAGATGAGTTTCAGAAAAAAAGTTAAAGGGTATCGCAGGCAATCCATTGCATCTAGACTTAAAACCTCGGAAACTGTTGACAATGCATTAGTGAATGTTCTAAAGCTGAAACCCATTACCCCGTTGGCTTGTTGTCTCTTTCCGCATAATATTGAGGAGCATTGGTGGTAAAATATACATCATACTTTTGCCATACCCTGTTGGTAATATGGCCAATGTGTGTATATTATTTAAAATACAAGTAGTACCTTCTACTTGTTGAGCTTTTAGGTCAAATTTAAAAATATCTTTCAGATTCTGGTCAAGAGACTCAACAATTTTGTCCTTTGTGAATTCCATGCTGTCTGCTGTCTGCTCCTGTCACTTGTAACACTCTTTGGCAAGTTACAAGATTATTTTTAGATTTTTCACAATATATAAATAAAACTGCTTGAAAAAAATATTTTTAATAATACATGTACTTTATTTGATTTTTTTCAAAAAAAGATGAGTCACTTAATGGTGAAATGAAATTAAAATTATAAAAAGCCGTCTGCCGTTGTTTCGTCACATGAAGCGCTGTCCCAGACAGGCGCCGATGGCCGTCTGCTGTAGTCACGTGATTACACTGGTCACTAAAAGAGCCAAGTCACGTGATAGAGGTCGGCTTCAAAATGGCGGCGTTCAATCGGAGGTTTCACTTCGGCACAGTTTTAACGTGAAATAGTCTCATTTACACGGGCAAATTTGCTTAAAGCTTGCTGTAATCAGTAACAGATATATTTCTGAGAACATATTTGTCTATTTTTTCCTACAAGTCGAGGTAATTTTATTACAATCACAATTTTAATGATACATAACTGGCATATTTAAAAATCTGTGCATTTCTTTAGGGAAGGGAACTGCAGCTCTCTGGTCGCCTGCAACGTATACCACGACCAAGAGAGCTGCATAAACTGCAGCAAGGGACCAGCAACTATTGAAGAGCGAACCGCACCAAAGTGGGTCAACGGGACGTGCACACTTTACGCACGTACTCCACTGCAAAACGAGTACACACAGCACCACACAAGTACAGATACACCTTACGCACCTGCAAAAGCCCTAATCGGGCCATGGGTACGATGGAAACCGACAAAACGGCAAGACAACAAGCATGCACTTCTACACAGAGACGCCATTTTGAAACTAGAGGATCATGGGAGTTGTCGCAGAATGACGTTTGGCCTGAGATTACTGGGAAAGTATGAATTGCTTGGCTTTGTTTTTTAGATATTCACGAGGCTAAAATTTCATTAAATTCAACTAGTCTTAGGGTATGTAATTAACAGCTCATCGAAGACACAAGTCGTATCATAGAATTATAAATCCACATTTGGATCATATTACACAGTAGTGTGTTCCCTTGCTGCAGTTTATGCTGCTCTCTTGGTCGTGGTATACGTTGCGGGGCGACGTAATATCAAAATAGCTTAAGCGGCCAATAAGAGCTGCTAAACTGCAGCAATGT
Organism: Saccoglossus kowalevskii; assembly: GCF_978046115.1. Lineage (NCBI taxonomy): Eukaryota > Metazoa > Hemichordata > Enteropneusta > Harrimaniidae > Saccoglossus > Saccoglossus kowalevskii. The sequence continues at coordinate 24,107,512 of NC_140660.1, read as the reverse complement.
GTTCCCGTGTATTTATGCGCTATGCAAATATTTGGCCCGTTTTTCGTTTTTCTATTTGCTTAAACAATGAGTTTATTTTGACCATTGACTGGTGAACTGATTCCGTTCAACTTTTAAATCAGACCAATTTCCACATACTAGTATCAAACAATGGCCGTTTTTTCTCGGTTGTCTGTGAACCCCGAACCGGAAATCGAAATGGGATTTTTGTACTCAAGAAACAAAACGAAAATGACTTTTACAGTATCCGGTGTACAAAAGTACGACCACGCGTGTTACAGTGCGTGGTTTTCAAATAGTCTACGTACATACGGTGTTTAGGGTTATTAAAATAAGAAACAAAAAACAAAATGATATGTTTGTTTTCTTCCAAATTGATTTTGTAATCTCCTCAGCAATCTCCGTGTGAATATGTCTCCCATTATACATAACGTTTAAAATTCCGAGGAATCTCAAATATGGCTTCCTATTGATGTTTTTACTTGGAATGAGTTTTTTTTTTTAAAAGCCATGTAAGTCCTTAAGGGATTATTTGTTATTTTTCAATCAATTGAAACCGTGACGTGTTACAGTGTTTTTGGAATATTACAACCTTTTGAAATACATATTTTCTGCAGTCTCGCTTTGCAAACGTTTTACGTAAAGCTCTGTTCAAAGCCAGTTTGGTTGATTTACTTTCTCAAATAACCTCACGGAAGTACGGCGTTTTTATATCTGTAAATAGCTTGTACGTTGCAAGTAGGTTAAGGCGGGAGGGTTGTCACCTGCGCACATACGGGAATTGAGTCCCAAGCGACGATAACAACACACGCTAAAACGCAAAGGCTCATGGGTAGACTCTTGTTTGTAAACAATGACACGCTATGACCATCTGACGCATGCGCAGGTGACGACTGCTCCGCTTTAATTATATCATGGAGCTACAAATATGTTTTTACTTATAACCCGTACGTTGTAAATACGTCGTTTTTATGTTTATTTGCTAACTTAATAATTCATGCGTTGCGCGCACGGCGTAGTTATAATTTAGTTTTAACTCGTACGTTGTAAGGCGGTAAGGACGGCTTAATTACTAGTATATTTATTTACTAAAAAGCTTGTATTTTACAAGCACGGTGTAGTTATAATTTATTTGTAACTCAGGCTCGCACGTTGTAAGTAAAGCTTAATTACTAGTATATTTATTTACTAAAAAGCTTGTATTTTACAAGCATGGCGTATTTATAATTTAGTTTTAAGAAATGATAACTCAGTTGGTATGGCAACACATCTAGAAATATTGGAGCACTGAAAGTCGTGGTGCCTAATCACTAAATTAAACTTTTTGCAAGTGTTGCGTCTCTAAATTCAATTTCAAGATATGTTTGAATAAGATTTCACATGAACTATTAAAATTCAAAGTCCGATTATGCTTACAGTTGTCAACGAGATGTTTTCCATGTACATGTATTAAACATGTGCATGCAGCTCTAATGCAAACGTGCAAGTCATAAATGTGAAAACACAAAACCAGTTTGCTCATTGCTACCTAAATTTGCATATACTTTTACAATCGTAGCCTCTCGTGGGTTTCTTGTGTATCTAATATGCTGTACAATGACGTCAGCAATTTGTAGACTTGTTCAGTCGAAGTTATTGCAGATAAGAACCAAATGAATACGGTAGATTTAATGGCGCCCACCACATGATACTAAAACCTGCAAGTTGTTCACAGACGATTTTTCTCTCATTCTCGAGTTTTGTGAAGCCAACAATGCAATTCTGTGCAGCCATCAGTTGTATGAGAAACTCAGGAAGTCAACAATCGGGTCATATTTACTCTGCTCATAACACTAATTCTTTTACATCGCATTTACAGATTGTGACTGTTAACACTTGTTGCCTGAATGTTAGTTTTAACACAACATGTCTAATTGGTCAAGAGGTCCAGCATTAATGTCGTTGGAAGCTACTAATCTAACAGGAATCAGGTGCAGTCAATGGAGCTGTTCATCGGAAAATATGTCCAATGGATTTTTTTTGAGGACAGGGGATTTTTTCTATTTTTGTAGGGGGCGGGAAATATCATTACCCCCCCCCCCCACTGGACAGGGCAGATTTCTTAAAAGAATGCAAGGACAGGGAAACTTTTTTTTAATAGGTAGGGTAGTTACATAAAGAAATATCGCAGGGTGGGCAAACAGCCTTTAGGGCAGGGTATAATAAAGAACGCATTGGGGGAAATGACATCTGCTAAATTTGAGCAGCTGTGTGCTATCAATAACTGAAAATGCGAGTCACCCACTGATCTGCTGAGTGGTTAATGTATTCAAGAAGCCCATAGAAGCCATTGGCTCGATGAATTACGCCACCAATCGACACAACAATGTAGCCTGTCACTGTGAATATTCACCCGGGATATTCACAAACATTGTACTGCAACCAGTGTAAGTGAGGAATAGAGCTCATAACAGTCATCACTATGAATGTACGAAGTTTATGTTACACAGATTTGTTTGTAACCGGCAAAAGTTGACGTCACTAGTACAATATAAGCTAACAGCCGAACAATAACAAAAAATAGCTTACCAAACTCCGCCTCCCCTTCAATCCGTGTAGGTAACTTAAAGGGGCACAGTTGCTAACTTTTATATTATACCAATATGATTCTGTGTATAACCTGGACTACATTCTCCCATTTGGTAAAGAACACAATTATCACATGTCTGATCATTGTATGTGGCATATTTGCTAGTAGTTAACATGTACTGCACTATAAAATAATTTAGGGGACAGACCCAAAATTCAGAAAGACTGTTTTAATGAAACGGCACGCGCCACCACACGTCTTAGATGCAGTCTTGTCGAAATCAGCCGTTACGACGTATTCAGCAGAATGATACATGCTCCTTACTCTGACTAATTCAATAAAAAGCACTACCATGTCATTGTGGGACAATTTTGAATGCTCAAAATGAATGATCGACCGTTATTGGGCAGTAATTTGGGCGAGTGTATCCAAATTCTCAGACTTGTTCTGACATTGATATCGTAAATTTGCAACGTCAACGGAGCTTAGTGGACTGATTTTCACATACATTTTTAATTTTGTTTCGTCATAAAAATGACAGTAGGGTAAATGTTGAATAGTATTAAGTGTGTACTAAAGATAGCGACTGAGCTCCTTATTAACTTTGTTGGCATTACCTTTGCTTTAAAATGTGCATACCAGTTTGATGTTTTTTGTTACGTTCGGGGGGGGGGTTATAAAATTGATATTTGCAATTATTTATTGAAACTGGTATATGTACTAAGTTTTTTTGACGAATTTAACTGTATGACGAAATAAAAATTGGTTGTTTTATCCATTTTTGGAGTTTAAGGTGTCTGTCTGCATGTGTGTTGAAATTCTGAAGAACCGTTCATTTTATTTCGATGAAATTTGGTACATATATGCTTTGGGGTATTCCTCAGACCTGATTAGTTTTTGGGCCAAATTTGTTTAGGGTAAATTAGGCAATTTGCATACGTTTTTTACTGATATGGGATTATCTAGTTGACAACTCAACAGATTAGGATCAAATTTGGTAGGATGTACATTGATGTAATATGCATGCCATATTAGTGTTCGGAATAATTTGCATATGTAAATTATCTATTTAGCTAATGCCTCAATTATGGTTATCTATTTGATAAGATGTCCTGGGGGCGTACTCACCGAGAAAAGTGGTAGGGGTGTCCACCGGGACCTCCAAATCCATGTACATTGGGATAATTTGCATATTGTTTATACTAAATTTCGATTATCTTTCAAACAGTTTGCTGAAAGTGTTCATTGAATGATTGTAGGGCAGTGGGGAAAGGGCAACACAACGAGAGAAGAGTAGGGAAAAAACACTTTTTAATGAGGGGAGGGGAAAGATGAATTTGGTCAGCAGGAGGGCAAAAAAAGCAAGTTGGCAGTGGGTGAGTAGGCAAAAAAGTGTTTTTTAATGAGGGCAGGGGAAAGATAAATTTGGTCTGCAGGAGGGGAAGACAATTTTTTTCAGGTGGAGGGTAGCTTATGAACAGCTTTTAATTTCCCCTCTTTCCTTTATATTAATTAGCATACATGTACCTCAAAAGGTCCATAAAATAATTTTTGTCCCAGAGAATTGACTATTTCAATTTATTGCTCGTTGGCTGCACCTGAGGAATCATTGCCAGTTTCCACTGCACCGTGGGATGGATCGCTTAACATGTCGATAGATCCAGCATCAATATCATTGAAAGCTACTAATCTAACAGGAACCATTGTGAGTTTCTACTGTAATGTGGGACGGGTCGCTTAACATGTCGATAGATCCAGCATCAATATCATTGAAAGCTACTAATCTAACATGAATCATTGTGAGTTTCTACTGCATCGTGGGATGGGTCGCTTAACATGTCGATAGATCCAGCATCAATATCATTGAAAGCTACTAATCTAACATGAATCATTGTGAGTTTCTACTGCATCGTGGGATGGGTCGCTTAACATGTCAATAGATCCAGCATCAATGTCATTGGAAGCTACTAATCTAACATGAATCATTGTGAGTTTCTACTGCATCGTGGGATGGATCGCTTAACATGTCAATAGATCCAGCATCAATGTCATTGGAAGCTACTAATCTAACAGGAACCATTGTGAGTTTCTACTGCATCGTGGGATGGGTCGCTTAACATGTCAATAGATCCAGCATCAATATCATTGAAAGCTACTAATCTAACATGAATCATTGTGAGTTTCTACTGCATCGTGGGATGGGTCGCTTAACATGTCGATAGGTCCAGCATCAATATCATTGAAAGCTACTAATCTAACATGAATCATTGTGAGTTTCTACTGCATCGTGGGATGGGTCGCTTAACATGTCGATAGGTCCAGCATCAATATCATTGAAAGCTACTAATCTAACATGAATCATTGTGAGTTTCTACTGCATTGTGGGATGGATCGCTTAACATGTTGATAGATTAGTAGCTTTCTACATGTCGATAGATCCAGTATCAATGTCGTTGAAAGCTACTAATCTAACAGGAATCATTTTGAGTCTCCACTGCACTGTGGGGTGGGCCGCGTTCTTTCTACTATGGCAATGACAATGTCCAATGCAATACACAAAATATTTATTCACCCTTGAATGTACCCCATTGATGGTATTTTCGAACGAGACACTCAACAACCACTTATTTTTGCAGTCATTACTATTTTTGTTGTCTTCTGTGAGAAATGTCCTGTGAATTAGACTAAATGCCGCCTTATCGTAAGACTTTCTTTAGGTGCAATTCAGAATGGTTGTGGGTCCCATTTATGAAAAAGCTACTCAAGACAAGTAAGGTTACCATTGCAATGTACAGAACTGTGTATTTCCATCTTATTTAATAAGATGCCAATTCACTGACTCACTGGAGATTCAAACTACAGATTAAATTATATTATTATACATCTGTCACCGTAACAACACAAGTTACAGCGTGCCATAATTTTGCTGTAATGCATTGGGTATTACAGGTATCATCCTACAATATCAGAAAATGCTAATTCTGAATATGGAACGATTATGCACGTAAGCGTCCTCTAATAAAAACAAACATAGCAGCCCCGGGTTTGACCAAACCCCGCAAAAAGAAGTTAACTAAATTTTTCTGGATATTGGCCATTCCCATGATGTATCCTTGGAAGCAAAAAAATATGTATCACTCAGTACGCACATTGGTCAATACGCCCTCTGTACTGTCTTCGTGCATACTTTGCGATACTGTTGTAATTCCCTCATAATATTTCTAGAACTAATTAATAGTACCATTGGTATATTCGTTATTTTATTAAAAAACCTTTCTCTAAGTGACATCGCCATGGTTTTGTATATTGTAGAATTGTGACAGGTCAAAACAACAAAAGAACACAGCAATATAGCTGCAGCCATTGAGGGCATAGTTCATTATGAGCCACTTAATCACACAGACCTCCCTGTCAGAGTACTAGAATGAAAATAGATGATAAATAGAGACAATGTCCACAATAAATAGTGTGCAATATCATTGCAGTACTTTTTTTTAATTCACAGATATACATGTACTTACACCAGGCTATATTTCAATAAAAATACAGAAATAAATGACTACGCAGTAATCAAAAATCTCTTCCTGGTCCCATTAAATTTATATTGTGCAAAATTGTAACAACTTCTAAGAACAGACTACTTTCACTGGAATAAATTTTCCCTGAAAAGACTTCTTGGGTATTTTGTATGGAATTTATTTTCACTGATTTTTGGTGAGTTGAATGTAAAATATAGGAAAAAAGGTATATGTGCTGGATTTTATTTTCACTGAATCATCCCTTCAGTAAAAATAGAGAAAATTAATTCCAAGTGAAAATAGAGTATCTCACAGTATCAATACATTTATGTAACAGGTGAGCTATTTAGAAAAGAAAAAAATATTTGCGTAAAGACATAGCTTAAAAAAAATGTATAAATCTTTTGTGGCGGTGTGGCAATCGTGTAGTTTAATTATCAAAAAATATCTATGCTTGCTTTATTTTCAATCATTTTAAACACTTTGTATATTGTGAAATGTCACTGTATTTTAGTTTTAATAAAAATAGTCCCTATTTACGAGTTTTTTTTCTCCAATGTTTTTGAAGTAATCAGAACCAGATGTTGTATAGAACATAAGAAAATTCTTAAAAACTTGGCAGAACTATTACAAACTTGTCTATTGAAAACATAACAAATATAGGAATAGACAACAAACTAAAAATGATCAGAGCATTTTGCATGGAAAATAGAAAAAAGTCATAATTATATATAAACAAGCATCTTCTCAGCTGAGATAGCTCCGCTGTTAGCAATGCACGTGTCAATTAAAAAACTGAAGATATCATTAGAAAATGAACAACTCTGAGAAAGGTCTACCTGTGGTGCCTATATGTATAGTATCAAAGCAATTGGACTTGCGGTTTTTAACAAGAAGTCAAAAATATCACTTTACACCAAAAATGACAAAAATATTCATAAAAATTAGAGAATTAAAGATATCGAAATGAATAAATCTAAGAGAGGTTTACCCAAGATACATATACACCGAGTATCAAAGCAATAAGAATTGTAGTTTTCAAGAAGAAGTTGAAAAGGTAAAAAGTTGATGCAGACGAAGAACAATCAGTCATATAATAAGCTCTGCTTGACAAAGTCAACAGCAGAGCTAAAAATTAATGTTTAAGTTTCTCAAATAATACTACATGTACTGTATTAATCTCATTGTTCTTTACAGAATAAAATAACATGAATTGTATAAAATTTCCAGTAAAATAATAGAACGGCAACATATCTAAGCAAAATTTGGGAAGCAAAATTCAAGTCAATGTGTTCCTCAATTAATATCACACTTACTGTATTAATCTCATTGTCCCTTACAGAATAAGATAACATGAATTGTATAAAAGTTCCACAAAAATAATAGTACAGCAACATATCTAAGCAAAATTTGACAAGAAAACTACTAGACATTGTATTCCTCAATTAATACAACATGTACTGTATTAATCTCATTGTCCCTCACAGAATAAAATAAAATGAATTGTATAAAAGTTCTCATAAAATAATAAAAGTTCCTAACTGCAGTTAGACAGTTTAAAATATCATTTTTCACCAACCAAAATATTTACTGAAAGTAGAAAATAAAACTTGTTGACACGAAATGAAAAAAAAAATAATCAGATCCAAGGTTTCTGCATATATAATTTTAAAGAAGTCATTAAAAATAAATGTAAATTCATTCACTGTCAGGTATGCTAATACATTAGGACTGACATGCCTGCTTTTAACTTGAAATTACAGGTTGCCATGGCACTGACCTGAGGCCACAGCATCATGCAATTACAGAGGTCAAATTAATTTTGTTTTGTAATAAGTCAACAGCTGCCATTATATTATGTGGTGGATAAGTTTGTATCGCAAAACTAGGCGTTGCGGTGTTCTTTTCGTCACATAAAACGAACTGACTAATCATGCGGAATTGTTATTGAAACGAACATCGATTGCATTGTGTTTTCTTGAGTTGAACAGACGTGAGATATAATTCAAATTTGTTTATTTGTACTCAACATGAACATCAATACGTTGTACAGCAAATACTTCTTGGTATAAAATATAGATCGCTAAATAATAGCTCCATGAGGAGTTGGCATCGTAGAGAGCATAGAAAGGAGGGTGTGCATAACGAGCATCAAGTTGCGAAGCTACCATAGAAGGAATTACAGCGACGGCCTGATGCGGACTTCTCACGACAGCGCTTTGCCTGGTTAATGTAATTGTCAATGTTAGAGCGGCATTTGTCTCGGTGACAGCTAATCGGAGAAGTGCCAAACAAGTGTTTGTACTCTAGAATATATCATGCCAAAAACGTTCCGAAAATAAAACAACGCTAATGATTGGCGCATACAAACGAAACATAGCGCTGTCATTCCATATTAGGAGTGACACGCGACTAACACGAGGCAGAACTTTGGTGGGAATTTTGGGCGATAAACAGACAAGTACCACGAGAACGCAATGGGAAACAATGTAGTGAACGTTTGGATATAGCGTCACGGTTGCTACAGAAACCGATCTAGTCTCTCAGGACTCAACTTGTGGTTATCAAAACAATGTCTGAAATTACAAACTAGCTTGGAGAACATCATACAGAAAGTAAAATTTGTTCATGTTAGATAACTGCGCGCGACATATTATACATCACTGTAGATGGACAGGAAACTGGCTGGATGTAATTATAAACTCACTGGAACAAGAATTAAGTGATGAAGTGTGCTGCTCTAGCTCTCAACCATCCAAACAGATCTTCAGTCCTTGTTTGTCAACAACCATATAAATCAACAAAAGATAATTTGGCTCCAGCCACATCTTTCACAATGAGTTGATTCACTTCAATAAATCTGAAAACTAGAAATAAATATAAATCAGATAATTTGGCTCTAGTCACATCTTTCACAATGAGTTGGTTCACTTCAATAAATCTGAAAACTAGAAATAAATATACATCAGTGATCAATGGGGTAATTGATATAATCAAATAAAATAATACCTAATATTCTAATTTCAGACAATATTTACCTTTACTGTTTCTTTGATGTAAATGGCAATACAAATTTCTCCACCAGATCATTCCTCCTTATCTCCTCTAATAATTTTTCCAACCATTCTGTGTTGTCAATGCTGATTTTGGATTGTTCACGCAAAGATTCAAACACTTTATATGCATCTGTCTTTTTCTCTAAATCCCCCTTTGGTATTAGCTGATAAACATCACATTCCTCTTTCAATGATTTCAATTCAGCTGTAAAAAGTGACAAGTCAATATAAGTATGGTAAATTTCAATGTTGATTCCCTCAATCTTGTAATGTATGAAATGACTAAATTAAATATACTTTATATAAAATGTGAATGATGTTTTATATTTGGCAGACATATTCACTTTTTAGTAACATGATATTATTTAAAATTAAAAGATATCAGAAAATAGCATGTTGATAAGTAAATGTGATTATTAATTTACCTTCCCCCATTTCCTTGGCAATATTAAAAAGCATGTCTCTCAATTCTGTTTCTCTTGAAACTGCTGGATTCTTTGATGAAGAGGCACCTTCAGTTAAATGATCTTCTATAGTGACAATAATAAACAATTCAAGTGAATAGCCACATTGACTATGCTAAACAGTGGATCTTAGGGCTTAATAAAAATGTTTTTTGATAATTCATATGTCAATTCATTATATAACTTTATACTGAACTGATGAAGATGGCAATGAACATGCAAATGCAGATCTGAGAAGTTTTTTCAAACAACTATGAACTTCTGTAATTTTTACAGTGTAAATTTGAAATGATCCTGAAAAAATGTTACGCACGCGTTTGTGTGTATTAAGCCTGTATGTTGTGGCGAGGAAATCCTAATGAAAATGATTCCACACTGTTGATTTTTATTATTTGTCACAATATAAGCACTAAATTATTTTTGTTATACTTCTAATGTTGCATATTGTTCATTTATTTCTGTTGAATGTTCTTATTTGCCGTTCTATTCCTTGCTGCAGTTCGATCTGCGTGTTGTCAATTTTCGTTTTTTTGCAAGGGATGTTCATGCATAGGTCCATCCTTATTTTTAGGCAATGTTCCATGTTCAGAACCTTGGGCGCTTACTATGATATATTAGTTCAAACAAAAACAAAACCACTCAAACAGTAAGGTGTTGATGAAAAACATCATCAGTACAATCCATCCACACTTGTGATATATCTACACTATACTAAATAAGTACACAGCAAACACTGAACTCACTATACACTATGATACTAGCTGTAAGTACAGACTTTACATACATAGTACTGATCACATCATACCAACAACATGCTATCAGTACAATCCATGCAAACACTTGTGATATATCTACACTATACTAAATAAGTACACAGCAAACACTGAACTCACTATACACTATGATACTAGCTGTAAGTACAGACTTTACATACATAGTACTGATCACATAATACCAACAACATGCTATCAGCACAATCCATCCACACTTGTGATATATCTACACTATACTAAATAAGTACACAGCAAACACTGAACTCACTATACACTATGATACTAGCTGTAAGTACAGACTTTACATACATAGTACTGATCACATCATACCAACAACATGCTATCAGCACAATCCATCCACACTTGTGATATATCTACACTATACTAAATAAGTACACAGCAAACACTGAACTCACTATACACTATGATACTAGCTGTAAGTACAGACTTTACATACATAGTACTGATCACATCATACCAACAACATGCTATCAGTACAATCCATGCAAACACTTGTGATATATCTACACTATACTAAATAAGTACACAGCAAACACTGAACTCACTATACACTATGATACTAGCTGTAAGTAAAGACTTTACATACACAGTACTGATCACATCATACCAACAACATGCTATCAGTACAATCCATCCACACTTGTGATATATCTACACTATACTAAATAAGTACACAGCAAACACTGAACTCACTATACACTATGATACTAGCTGTAAGTAAAGACTTTACATACATAGTACTGATGACATCATACCAACAACATGCTATCAGCACAATCCATCCACACATGTGATATACATTTATCTACACTATACTAAATAAGGAGGTATGTAAATGTGTCGAAATGGGCGTAGTGCGAGTGGTTAGTGCTAGTAGCACTAATCCGAAATGGCACTAGATCTAGTGCTAATATGTACATAGTGCGAGTGGCATTGATATCGCATTGTCAACGACGTCAATACATCCCGTAATTGTCCGAAAATGAATTAATATTTATGTAAATTGTTGTATCTTTCATTCATTGGAAATGTGCTGCAGTGGGAAAATTGAGAATGTACATGAATGTCATTGTCCACGTTTGTCGTAATCACGGTTACTAAAAGAGACCTTTGAAACAACGCGATCGGCCGGGAAACTAGCTCCACGGACAGTGAAACTGCAGGTCAAACTTCGCAATTTTTACAAATTGTGAATAGATACACTGTATGAAATCGTATTGTGTGGAAGTTTGTGTTTTCAGCTTCGGTGGATATAAACTTGTAACTTGTATGTAAATGGTGGAATTCAGCGTTGATTTTTTTTATATCGCTGACGTATCGTTTTATTTCTAGTCGGCGCCACATTTAATGAAAATAGATCTTCAATGAAATTATGATGCCATATATGAACTAAATAAAAAATTGTATGCTCCTAGTCTAAGTCCCGGGTCCCTGTAAAATTCGGTGGATTTTGTGTGTACGGCGACCTGTGAATGGGCATGTCGCTCAGTACCGCTGGGAACCAGACAGAAAATGAACCGTTGTCTGGTTGTCATGACATTGACCTTTGCGGACATAATCAACCAATGATAAAAGTGGATTCACGCAATGCTGTTGTTACATTGTACCAAGGAGCATAGACCTTAGAATGTCTATGCAAGGAGGTACTAACGGAAGCAGCGACAACCCCTCTCAAGTGGCCATTTAAGCCTCTTAACTGACTTATTCCCCTTTGTTTCAACCCAAGTTAATCCTGACAAGGACACTGTCAAGCTCATCTTTACACAAGTAACCAGTTAGCGGAATATGATAGATAGATAGATAGATAGATATTTTATTTGACACAAAATTTAGCATGAATGAAAAAAAAACATACAATAAATCAATGGTCAAGATATGATATGATATAAGCTCGCCGATTTTTTAACATGACCATATAATATATGTCTAGACACTTTCTCAGCAATAGTATTTTTAGGAGTCCTATTATTTGTTCTAGACTCTCGAAATTTTGTTCTTGTTACAGTTGCTAATAATTAAAACATGCGAAATCTGTGAAGTTACAAGTTAGTCTGTTGAATTTCCGGTTGTGAAATGCGTATTTTAACCCTTCACAGCTAAACAAACCCAGTGCGCATACGTGATGACCGTAGTTTCGTAATGCAGCGATTTTTCGGCAGTTTTTAAATATTTTGGCGTAATTTTTTAGACATTTCAATCTTTCCGGACGCCTAAAATAGTCTATTTAAGCACCGTCCCTCAACACGGACGGTGATTTAAATTTTTATTCAAGAGCGTGTTTATTGTTACAAGCGTGAATGGGTAAGCTTCGTTTGGACAAAGAGCTGCTATCACTGTAAACAATATTAAATTATTCTTCTGATGCTCAGTTTATCTTTTGAAAACAACTATTTTTTGACTTGAAAAAAAAAATCATGCCATTTTCCCATCAAAATCCAAGCCAAAATATCGTACTACAACATCGGCAAATCTCTTCTGCGTTGCGTTTAACCTATTTAAATGAGCTATGGTGATTTGAACACATGGGCATCCTTCAGCATTTTGATTGGTTAATTAGCGATTTGACCTATTAGCTCAACTCATGCAAAAGAAACATGGAGGATACCCATACAGCATCGAGCGTTTATATGCGATCGGAATCATTTGCTTACGATGAAACTAAGTGAATTTTATTTGAATTTCATAACAATTCAACGAATTTATTTTTTGTGCATTATTATAATCACTACTGAATAATATTCAACAATTGTGAGACGCAGCATGACCGGATTGCGCAACCATAATCATTTGCTACTACGCAATGCAGTTGTGTTTGTTTTTATTTGAAACTTCGTTGAGAATATACTTTCGTTACCAATAAAATAAAAACAAATATTTGAAAAATGACACTGGGCGATATTGTAATGAAATTGCAGGCGGTCTACTTTTTAATTCAACAAGAATTATTAATTATTATTGTTAACTCTGCAATAGTTTCTTTCGTCTTAGGTGGCCCAACTGACGGTGTTGAAAGTCTGCGTAGTTAGATACTTCAATGATGAAAATGGAAGTCCCCAAAAAATATTTAATGATTATTTTTTGAAATTCTGAGCCCAAAATAAGTGCCCACCAGCCGTGAAATCCCCAGGGAGATTTTCGGATGGCTAATTTACGACGGCATATAAAGAAAGTATTATTATGGACATCTCGCGTATATTGTACCCCAGACGATTCGTCCCGGTGTTATCGATAGCGATAACACCGGGACGAATGGTCTGGGGTACGTATATTGCCGATGTTTTATACTGTTTGTAGTTTGAATATGAAAGTGGTTGTTGATGCCCCTCCTATTATTCGACGTCGTTGACAATGCGATAACAATGCCACTCGCACTGTGCACATTTTAGCACTAGATCTAGTGCCATTTTAGCACTAGATCTAGTACTTTTTCGGATTAGTGCTACTAGCACTAACCACTCGCACTACGCCCATTTCGACACATTTACATACATGAAATAAGTACACAGCAAACACTGAACTCACTATACACTATGATACTAGCTGTAACTAAAGACTTTACATACATAGTACTGATCACATCATACCAACAAGATGCTATCAGCACAATCCATCCACACTTGTGATATATCTATACTATACTAAATAAGTACACAGCAAACACTGAACTCACTATACACTATGATACTAGCTGTAAGTAAAAACTTTACATACATCATACCAACAACCTGCTATCAGCACAATCCATCCACACTTGTGATATATCTATACTATACTAAATAAGTACACAGCAAACACTGAACTCATTATACACTATGATACTAGCTGTAAGTAAAGACTTTACATACATAGTACTGATGACATCATACCAACAACATGCTATCAGCACAATCCATCCACACTTGTGATATATCTACACTATACTAAATAAGTACACAGCAAACACTGAACTCACTATACACTATGATACTAGCTGTAAGTACAGACTTTACATACATAGTACTGATCACATCATACCAACAACATGCTATCAGTACAATCCATCCACACTTGTGATATATCTACACTATACTAAATAAGTACACAGCAAACACTGAACTCACTATACACTATGATACTAGCTGTAAGTACAGACTTTACATACATAGTACTGATGACATCATACTAACAACATGCTATCAGTACAATCCATCCACACATGTGATATATCTACACTATACTAAATGAGTACACAGCAAACACTGAACTCATTATACACTATGATACTAGCTGTAAGTAAAGACTTTACATACATAGTACTGATCACATCATACCAACAACATGCTATCAGTACAATCCATCCACACTTGTGATATATCTACACCATACTAAATAAGTACACAGCAAACACTGAACTCACTATACACTATGATACTAGCTGTAAGTAAAGACTTTACATACATAGTACTGATGACATCATACCAACAACCTGCTATCAGCACAATCCATCCACACATGTGATATATCTACACTATACTAAATAAGTACACAGCAAACACTGAACTCACTATACACTATGATACTAGCTGTAAGTAAAGACTTTACATACATAGTACTGATCACATCATACCAACAACATGCTATCAGTACAATCCATCCACACTTGTGATATATCTACACTATACTAAATAAGTACACAGCAAACACTGAACTCACTATACACTATGATACTAGCTGTAAGTACAGACTTTACATACATAGTACTGATCACATCATACCAACAACATGCTATCAGTACAATCCATCCACACTTGTGATATATCTACACTACCCCCGGTATACTAAATAAGTACACAGCAAACACTGAACTCACTATACACTATGATACTAGCTGTAAGTAAAGACTTTACATACATAGTACTGATCACATACCAACAACATGCTATCAGCACAATCCATCCACACTTGTGATATATCTACATTATACTAAATAAGTACACAGCAAACACTGAACTCACTATACACTATGATACTAGCTGTAAGTACAGACTTTACATACACAGTACTGATCACATCATACTAACAACATGCTAACATCACAATCCATCCACACTTGTGATATATCTACACTATATTAAATAAGTACACAGCAAACACTGAACTCACTATACACTATGATACTAGCTGTAAGTAAAGACTTTACAGACATAGTACTGATGACATCATACCAACAACCTGCTATCAGTACAATCCATCCACACTTGTGATATATCTACACTGAACTAAATAAGTACACAGCAAACACTGAACTCATTATACACTATGATACTACATTGTAGCTGTAAGTACAGACATTACATACATAGTACTGATCACATCATACCAACAACATGCTATCAGTACAATCCATCCACACTTGTGATATATCTACCCTATACTAAATAAGTACACAGCAAACACTGAACTCATTATACACTATGATACTAGCTGTAAGTACAGACTTTACATACACAGTACTGATGACATAATACCAACAACATGCTATCAGCACAATCCATCCACACTTGTGATATATCTATACTATACTAAATAAGTACACAGCAAACACTGAACTCACTATACACTATGATACTAGCTGTAAGTAAAGACTTTACATACATAGTACTGATCACATCATACCAACAACATGCTATCAGTACAATCCATCCACACTTGTGATATATCTACACTATACTAAATAAGTACACAGCAAACACTGAACTCACTATACACTATGAAACTAGCTGTAAGTACAGACTTTACATACATAGTACTGATCACATCATACCAACAACATGCTATCAGTACAATCCATCCACACTTGTGATATATCTATACTATACTAAATGAGTACACAGCAAACACTGAACTCACTATACACGATGATACTAGCTGTAAGTAAAGACTTTACATACATAGTACTGATCACATCATACCAACAACATGCTATCAGCACAATCCATCCACACTTGTGATATATCTACACTATACTAAATGAGTACACAGCAAACACTGAACTCATTATACACTATGATACTAGCTGTAAGTAAAGACTTTACATACACAGTACTGATCACATCATACCAACAACATGCTATCAGTACAATCCATCCACACTTGTGATATATCTACATGATACTAAATAAGTACACAGCAAACACTGAACTCACTATACACTATGATACTAGCTGTAAGTACAGACTTTACATACATAGTACTGATCACATCATACCAACAACATGCTATCAGTACAATCCATCCACACTTGTGATATATCTATACTATACTAAATGAGTACACAGCAAACACTGAACTCACTATACACTATGATACTAGCTGTAAGTACAGACTTTACATACACAGTACTGATCACATCATACTAACAACATGCTATCAGCACAATCCATCCACACTTGTGATATATCTATACTATACTAAATAAGTACACAGCCAACACTGAACTCACTATACACTATGATACTAGCTGTAAGTAAAGACTTTACATACATAGTACTGATCACATCATACCAACAACATGCTATCAGCACAATCCATCCACACTTGTGATATATCTACACTATACTAAATAAGTACACAGCCAACACTGAACTCACTATACACTATGATACTAGCTGTAAGTAAAGACTTTACATACATAGTACTGATCACATCATAGCAACAACATGCTATCAGTACAATCCATCCACACTTGTGATATATCTACACTATACTAAATAAGTACACAGCAAACAGTGAACTCACTATACACTATGATACTAGCTGTAAGTAAAGACTTTACATACATAGTACTGATCACATCATACCAACAACATGCTATCAGTACAATCCATCCACACTTGTGATATATCTACACTATACTAAATAAGTACACAGCAAACACTGAACTCACTATACACTATGATACTAGCTGTAAGTACAGACTTTACATACATAGTACTGATCACATCATACCAACAACATGCTATCAGTACAATCCATCCACACTTGTGATATATCTACACTACCCCCGGTATACTAAATAAGTACACAGCAAACACTGAACTCACTATACACTATGATACTAGCTGTAAGTAAAGACTTTACATACATAGTACTGATCACATACCAACAACATGCTATCAGCACAATCCATCCACACTTGTGATATATCTACATTATACTAAATAAGTACACAGCAAACACTGAACTCACTATACACTATGATACTAGCTGTAAGTACAGACTTTACATACACAGTACTGATCACATCATACTAACAACATGCTAACATCACAATCCATCCACACTTGTGATATATCTACACTATATTAAATAAGTACACAGCAAACACTGAACTCACTATACACTATGATACTAGCTGTAAGTAAAGACTTTACAGACATAGTACTGATGACATCATACCAACAACCTGCTATCAGTACAATCCATCCACACTTGTGATATATCTACACTGAACTAAATAAGTACACAGCAAACACTGAACTCATTATACACTATGATACTACATTGTAGCTGTAAGTACAGACATTACATACATTGTACTGATCACATCATACCAACAACATGCTATCAGTACAATCCATCCACACTTGTGATATATCTACCCTATACTAAATAAGTACACAGCAAACACTGAACTCATTATACACTATGATACTAGCTGTAAGTACAGACTTTACATACACAGTACTGATGACATAATACCAACAACATGCTATCAGCACAATCCATCCACACTTGTGATATATCTATACTATACTAAATAAGTACACAGCAAACACTGAACTCACTATACACTATGATACTAGCTGTAAGTAAAGACTTTACATACATAGTACTGATCACATCATACCAACAACATGCTATCAGTACAATCCATCCACACTTGTGATATATCTACACTATACTAAATAAGTACACAGCAAACACTGAACTCACTATACACTATGAAACTAGCTGTAAGTACAGACTTTACATACATAGTACTGATCACATCATACCAACAACATGCTATCAGTACAATCCATCCACACTTGTGATATATCTATACTATACTAAATGAGTACACAGCAAACACTGAACTCACTATACACGATGATACTAGCTGTAAGTAAAGACTTTACATACATAGTACTGATCACATCATACCAACAACATGCTATCAGCACAATCCATCCACACTTGTGATATATCTACACTATACTAAATGAGTACACAGCAAACACTGAACTCATTATACACTATGATACTAGCTGTAAGTAAAGACTTTACATACACAGTACTGATCACATCATACCAACAACATGCTATCAGTACAATCCATCCACACTTGTGATATATCTACATGATACTAAATAAGTACACAGCAAACACTGAACTCACTATACACTATGATACTAGCTGTAAGTACAGACTTTACATACATAGTACTGATCACATCATACCAACAACATGCTATCAGTACAATCCATCCACACTTGTGATATATCTATACTATACTAAATGAGTACACAGCAAACACTGAACTCACTATACACTATGATACTAGCTGTAAGTACAGACTTTACATACACAGTACTGATCACATCATACTAACAACATGCTATCAGCACAATCCATCCACACTTGTGATATATCTATACTATACTAAATAAGTACACAGCCAACACTGAACTCACTATACACTATGATACTAGCTGTAAGTAAAGACTTTACATACATAGTACTGATCACATCATACCAACAACATGCTATCAGCACAATCCATCCACACTTGTGATATATCTACACTATACTAAATAAGTACACAGCCAACACTGAACTCACTATACACTATGATACTAGCTGTAAGTAAAGACTTTACATACATAGTACTGATCACATCATAGCAACAACATGCTATCAGTACAATCCATCCACACTTGTGATATATCTACACTATACTAAATAAGTACACAGCAAACAGTGAACTCACTATACACTATGATACTAGCTGTAAGTAAAGACTTTACATACATAGTACTGATCACATCATACCAACAACATGCTATCAGTACAATCCATCCACACTTGTGATATATCTACATTATACTGAAGACTGTACCTACCGAGCATTGATCATAGCACACATGCATATATTAGTTCAAACAAAAACAAAACCACTCAAACAGTATGGTATTTGTGAAAAACATCAACAAAACCATCAATCATTCACTGAATTATGTACTATACTCACTGTTTTCAGTATGTGTGAGTCTTGGACTCTTAGCAGGCTGGATAGGTGTTTCTGCACCTGCAATTATTATAAACATTTTTAGATATTAGGATATCAAGATATGGATATCAAGGTGCCAATGACAAAACCATCAACTCATCATAATGATTCACTAAACCATGTACACTACACTACATATATTCATTATTGTCATATTCTCTGTATATTGGCCATGTATGGATAGTATAATGTAAAGCTGATTCTATTATAATTCGAAAAAACAATACTTAAACCATGTACTAATATCTCATAATGTTTAATGTCTGTTGGTACAATCTACCCACACTTGTAATATATCAACTCTATATACTCATTGACTGTATCTACCTATCACTGATCAAATCATACCAACTATATGATACCAGCTGTTGGTACAATCTATCCACACTTGTGATATATCTACTCCATATACTCATGACTGTACCTACCTATCACTGATCAAACCATGCCAACTATATGATACTACCTGTTGGTACAATCCATCCACACTTGTGATACATCTACTCTATATACTCATGACTGTACCTACCTATCACTGATCAAACCATGCCAACTATATGATACCACCTGTTGGTACAATCCATCCACACTTGTGATACATCTACTCTATATACTCATGACTGTACCTACCTATCACTGATCAAACCATACCAACTATATGATACCAGCTGTAGTTACAATCTATCCAGACTTGTGATATATCTACTCTATATACTCATGACTGTACCTACCTATCACTGATCCCACCATACCAACTATATGATACCACCTGTTGGTACAATCTATCCACACTTGTGATATATATACTCTATATTCTCATGACTGTACCTACCTATCACTAATCACACCATACCAACTATAAGATACCATCTGTTGGTACACTCTATCCACACTTGTGATATATCTACTCTATATACTCATGACTGTATCTACCTATCACTGATCAAATCATACCAACTATATGATACCAGCTGTTGGTACAATCCATCCACACTTGTGATATATCTACTCTATATACTCATGACTGTACCTACCTATCACTGATCACACCATACCAACTATAAGATACCATCTGTTGGTACACTCTATCCACACTTGTGATATATCTACTCATGACTGTACCTACCTATCACTGATCACACCATACCAACTATATGATACCAGCTGTTGGTACAATCTATAATATCCATACTTATGATATATCTACTCATAGCATTTAAAAAATAACTTTTCTAGTAGTATTGTAAACTTACCATATAGGAATGCATTGACTTTAGATATCAGGATACCTTTTCCAATCTTTGTTAAAATCCCTTCTAAATAGCTAATATTAGTGTAGGTGATGATACTCTGATCATACAGATCTTTAAAAACATCATATGCGGTTTTGTGCTTCTCCATGCGTAATTCTGGTATATTCGAATTGCAGTATTGTTTTAATGACCTTAATGGTTCTGTAATATACAAATAAAAATAATCCTGAATTATATGTGGAATTTTTTGAAAATCTAAATGGTAGTTGTAAAAACATGGTATTATAACTTTTGAAATCCATACCATCAATGCAGCTTAGTACAAATTAATAAATAGTGATGAATACTGTAAACTATTTCATGCTCAGAAAGTTATCCATATATATTAGAAAGTTTGTATGAAATAGAATTGTTCTCGTTAATACAACCCACATACTATATCATAAATGACAACAATTGTGAAAAATATAGCATAACACTTCCTGTTTCACTTTAATCCAAGATGACACCATAGCACATAATCAATTGTGGTTTTCTTTTTAAAGGTACATGCCACATATATGTCATATATCAGATTAATGTATTTGATTCCAGAGTAATTGATTATTGAGTATTTATAGGCTGTTTTTTTAATCCAATATCGCTGCCATAATATGTCACTGAATTAGATTATACTTCAAGAAAAAAGAAGTTGATTAGTTTGAATGTTTTAGAATTGTATCCTCAAGTCCCATCAAGATGTAATAGTTTCCATAAAAGTTAGTTGAACCATCTCATAGCAATAGGTCTGGAACTAATTCATTCATTTCCAATCAAAAAAACAGTGACATATATCAGATCCCATTATGTGCAAAAACTGTGCATACATGACTCAGTTCTGGAATGGTAGAGAAGCTTGATGCATTGGGACATCTTGAATATCAGGCCATCAAATAAATATGGACAAAGCAGGTGCATTAAAATGAACATTGATACATTATATTTGGTATTATATGAATCAGACTTTTTGTGAAAAAGGTAATTTATTTTAATGTCTGGCTGGCAATAGCTACCCACCATGTACTTTTCAGTATTCTTGATTGGAACATATGGAACTTAATTCTTGGGAGAGTCTAGTTTCTCAGTGTGTAGGATGATTAGAGACATGTTACTCACCCTTGCCTATATGCTGACTTAACTCAACAAACAGGTCATTGAACTTAGTGGATACTTTCTCATCAACTACAGAAAGATTGCAACATGGTAAATAAAAACAAACAAACACATCCAAATACATATATTGGTATTCATCATTACATCACCAAAAACATAGTTGAACTCTGGTGACCCCTTGTTATATACATATTACTCCCTTTATCATAGTTTGTTTCAATATGAATATGCATTGTCATAATTAATTTGGAATACAAACAAGTTTTGGGTTGAAACAACAGTGGGAAAGCAGTCTGCGAAATGTCCTTGATAGATGTAAATATCTTACAAAAACATTGGTGCCTAATTTGTTTAATTAGTTTAAGGGACATAATTTCCAGCTTTATTCCCTGTAATTCAGATACCATACTTCCCCGAGTATAAGCCCAGGGGCCTGAACATGTAAAAACGGGAAAATTAGGGGTTGGGTTTACACTCGAGGCCCACCTCAGAAAAGACAAGTAACCTGTAGAATACTGTGTGGGTAATATTTTTTATATTGATTTTTGTTGCATTTGAGAAATCTATAGGATTGAATATACCCCACAGCTGGCTTCACATGCATTGTTCATAGTTCATATGGTGCTTACACCAGGATTTAATTACAGCACCTAGGCGGTATGTGGTTACAGCTTAATGTTCGAGTAATCGCAAGAAATTGACATGACAATAGAAATTCATTAAAGACTGCCACTCCCATGCAATTAACAGCGAGTGAAATTCCTGGGATTGAAACATATATTTTGAAGTCACTGATGTAGGCAACGAATAACTGCAAGTTGACATAAAGACGAGGTAGTTTATTTAATCAGTGGTCAACTAGAGGCTGAAATTATAATTAATTTGTTTATTTCAATTTCTCCTGACGTCAAATAGAATACACTGGTGAAACACGGTAGTAACTGTGGGTGAAAGGATGTTTTGGGGTGTAGTTTACATTGTATATGGAGTGGTAGGGTCGGGTGTAATGTGTTCATTTCCAACTATTATGAAGTCACGTAGAATTTCACTTAATTTATTTTTGCTGACATGTTTTCAAGCATTACATGTGAATCTAATTTTCACTGTGCTGTGTCTCAATATAGTATGAGGGAAATGGCATATTCACTGGAATTTATTTCAGGGGAAAAATGTTTTCAGTGATAATGAAGTATTATGACAGATACCCTCCCCGTGGCTTTCATTGCGTATGGAAGTTATTTTCACGAGTGATGCAGTGTATCCTGCTGCCATACTTTCACGAGCGAAGCCACGGGGAGGGTGTGGGGTTCTGTTATTATACACATGTCCCATATTTGATTATTTCATATTAAAAAAAGAACGTGCAACAAACCGGGATAGAAATTTAGATCGGGGAACCCAATTGCCCATTAATATGCTCCAAGACAGTGCTGCGACCTAGCAACGCTTGTCAGTGTAGAACGCGTGTCGCTGTACGTGTGAAAATAAAATAATCAGACATCTAATTTAAGTCATTGTCCGAATAAATAACTCGTGGATGTTTAAGCGTGGTGGTCGTAGCACAGCGCGTGTTCGAATTTCATGTAAATAAACAATGTATTTTACACGCGTTGTATACGTCGCTGTGAGTCCCATATCGAACAGGACGCGACACGACGACTGTCGCCCTTTAGTTGGGACCACGACAGAACCAGAACTTAAACTGGGCGACTACGATACACGGTTGATGTTGAAGTTAAAAGTTCCTCCACAGATCTGTACATTGGCAAACATGCCGTGCAACTGCGGTACTCCACTGACGGAGTGACTTTCGTTGAAATCGGTCGTCGCTGACTCGTGAGCTGCACACTACAACCTCGTTTGGGATGTTGCTTGCTTGTCGTGGATAGACTGAGTCTTGGTTACCGGTTAAATTTTGCTAATTTGGCGTTGGTAATCTTTATTTGGAACTGAGTAACGCCGCAACGTCGCCAGCAGAAACCTCATGGTATATCGATGTTGATGGTTGCGGCTCCATATTAATCGGAGATTTTACTGCGGGTCCAGGCAGCGGATGGATCTTCCGAGAGCCCTTCAAGATTTATAAAACTCAGATTCCAGGTGGTCAACAAACATTAAGTTCTCCCAATCCTAGTATTCTATGTGATGTACATCTAACATGCCAAAAATGCTGGTGAACGATTTGAACCTGACAAAAATACTTGAAATAGATACCAGGAAGGGGAGGGGGGTAAAATAAAAGTTATATAACATTTTTATTAAAATACACAAGTTTGTCCAACTCCCTGTGATACAACACCTCAGACATAGCTCATTGTACTCGGCTGGAGTGTGGGCAAAAAGTTACTATTTGAATTTTTGATATCTTTTTTCATTAATGAGAAAGTTGACCCCGAAGTTAGAGTAACTGTTCAGCAGGAATGGCTTTTTAACTCTTCTGTGATTTTTTTTTGGCTTGGCTGATTTTGTCACGGTTCATACTTGACAGGCAGGTCGTACCATCACTAATTGGAAAAACAATCCTGACCCACCGCTACCATGGCAACAGCCAAAGTCTTGTAATAGCAGTGCCCAAATGATCATGCCTTTTATTTTGGCTACGTTGCGCACTGGTAAGAGATCACCGGCGCCGACATTGTTACCACTGTCAACGGAATCCCAACGCAGCTTTGAACTTTGAATAAAATGTAAATGCTGCTTCCAATCTAGAAAATACTATCGCAAAACGATTGGAAATTATACATTTAACGGCTGAATACGTCCTAACAATAAAATAAAGTGACTTCTAATGACTGCCATGTTATTTTGCAAACCTCGTATAAGGTGCCCGGTTTTAGTTATAAACAGACATTAGCTTCACGTTCATGTCCCTTCCATGATAACAGCCGAAAACATATTGCTTGTTTTTTACCGGTTTTCATTGGCAACCGAAGTATTTTTATTTTGTAAACAAAATTTCGTCTGCTATTTTTATTCAGTTCAAATCGTTCAGCAACATTTTTGGCATATTAGGTGTACATCACATGGAATACTACGATTGAGAGAACTTGATGTATGTTGACTGATTTTTATCATAGTACGAAGTACCAGGAAGTTACTCAGTTCCAAATAAAGATTACCAACGTCAAATGAGCAACATTTGACTGGTAATCAAGATTCATGTAATCCATGGCTAACAAGCAACATCACAAGCGAAGTTGTAGCATGCAGTAAGTCATCCCGTCAGTGGAGTACCGCAGTAACACGGCATGTTTGCCATCAGCATTGTATTCAAACGAATCACGTGGTGTGCCGTTCTCGTTCAAACCCGGGATTCGATCAATAGGAGAGTCCCATTAAAAAACACATTGCAAATCATGCAAGTTCAACATTTTCAAACCAATATACTAAAACATAAATGCTCAGAGATGTAAATGAAGGATAGATATTACTTTTCACTATACACATCTCTGTTGATACTATCCCTCACATATTGTACTCCCAATTACTCCTGCGTAAAATGGACTAGCCTCTTCTTGTTGACATTCAGACTAAAATCACATGACAGGCTGTTAAAATTGGCTGTTGCATACTCTTTCGCCGGTCTGGAAAATGTGTTTAATTATTAACTCACATTCAAGCAACAATGCAGATTTTCCAGTGGGAGTGAGACTATTCAAACTCTGCCACTAAAAAATAGGGGTGTTTTCAGCAAAAAACGAATAACCCTGGAATACACACAATATACTGAATTTCGGAACAAATCGTGCATTACTTACAGCAGCAGAATACCACAGAAATATCAGACGAAACATGAAAACACTATATATTGTATTTCAGCCTGAACCCTCTATATTGCAATTCAAGGAATTAACCCCATATGTGCATCCATTTCCCACCTTGGTATCATCCACCCCTGAAAACAAACTCTTAATACCACGCTGAAGCGTTTGGTGATAATTTGGGGGGGGGGGGTAAAATTGTAACCATCTTACGTCTTTTTGATTTCCACGACACTTTTTAGAATGAAGAAACAAACATGTTCATAAAAATACACACATTTTATTACAATACAGTTCACATACAATGTACCGTCTGAATTTAGGGTCTGTGGGAAAACAGTTGAAGGCAAGATCTTTGTTGTGAAAATGTTTTCGATCGTACACAAACTCCTGATACAAAGCAATTTCCGCCATGGCGTTTTTCATCATGATGTAACCTGAACGTCTTCCTTCCAAGGTGTTTTCAACGCAATGCGGAAGTGAATTACAAAATTAAAATGCGATCTGATTTTGATTTTTTCCCTAAAGCTGTTGATTCGCAATTTCCGAAAGGTAAACTGAGGGTGGAGAAAGTATTTAAACTGTTCATGGTCGCCAACAAGTCATGTCGAAAAATAGTTTGCTCGTTCATATTCCATTCATGAAAGTCTCAATAGACATGATTATTCAGAAAATTAAAGCGATGTTCAATGACCAGGTTTCACAACTTGACGATCACATTTTTGGCATTTCTAAAACTACCACACAAAAGAAATTTGAATTACTTAAGTATTGCAACATCGAGGTTCATACTGAGTAAATAACAGAATAGAAAAGGTGCGAACCATGTTCCGTATGTTCCCCCGACATGCACTCTGAAATTAATGCGAGTTTTCTCGTAAAAGTAGGAACCAAACTAGTGTACTAATCACGATTATTATGCAATGAAATACACTTTTTACATGCATATTTTAATAAATGTCATCGGCGCTCGGTAAAACATCCTGGGCCGATACTCGGGGATGCCCTCAACTCATTAGATGTCTAAAAACAGAGGGGTGGGCTTATACTCAGGAAGGGGCTTATGCTCGGGAAGTACGGTATTTTGGTATAAAAACAAATGCTTCATCTCAGAAAAAAAGTGCTGCATTTAGACGTGAATAGATTCATAAAACATGCAAGATACCAGAAAATCTTAGCTGGCTTTTGTCCAAGTATTTTGTACAGATGTCTGTCAAAAATTAATGATTCACTGAGACAAATATGAACTGTCTTATTATATTCATTGGGTGACTACTATTTGAAAAGTAAACAAGCAGCCTATCGACCGAGATAGCTCCGCTGTTAGCAATGCACATTTCAATTAAAGAACTGAAGACATCATTAGAAAATGAACAATATGTATAGTATCAAAGCAATCAGACTTACAGTTTTTAACAAGTCGAAAATATCACTTTCTACCAAAAATGACAAAAATATTCACCAAAGTTAGAGAATTGAAGATATCATCACAAAATGAACAAATCTGAGAAAGGTCTACATGTAGTATCTATATATGTAATATCAAAGCAAATGACCTTTTGGATTTTAACAAGAAGTCGAAAATATCACTTTTTACCAAAAATTACAAAAATATTCACCAAAATTAGAGAATTGAAGATATCATCACAAAATCAACAAATCTGAGAGAGGTCCACATGTAGTAGTAATTATATATGTAATATCAAAGCAATTGGACTTGCGGTTTTTAACAAGAAGTCGAAAATATCACTTTTTACCAAAAATGACAAAAATATTCACCAAAATTAGAGAATTGAAGATATCATCACAAAATCAACAAATCTGAGAGAGGTCCACATGTAGTAGTAATTATATATGTAATATCAAAGTAATTGGACTTGCGGTTTTTAACAAGAAGTCGAAAATATCACTTTTTACCAAAAATGACAAAAATATTCACCAAAATTAGAGAATTGAAGATATCAACATGAAATGAACAAACCTAAGAGAGGTCTACCCAAGGTACATATACACCAAGTATCAAAGCATTTAGGCTTGTAGTTTTCAAGTAGAAGTAGAAAAAGTAAAACACTGACACGAACAACGATGGACAATCACTCATATGATAAGCTCCGCTCGACAAAGTCGACAGCGGAGCTAAAAAAAACACGTGATTATGTTCCAAGTGCTGCTTTGTATGCAATTCAACTTAAATGGTTAATAGTTGGTGTCCAGTGGACAGAGAAGTCAGTAGTACTGTTGCCTCCTGAGAATTTACATCTTCAAACACTGCAATCTTTGTTTTTGAAGCGCATTTTTAAATTAGTATTATAAAGCTCTATCATTCTGTGAATTTTCATTTGTCGAATGAACTGTTTGACAATTACAGAATACATATATTTGAGAACAATTTTCTTTTCAAAATGTGGAAGCAACATTTTGCTTTTTATGTATTGTTTATGTATTGTTTTTGATTTGATAAACAGATTTTCTATTAGCTTCAGATCTTGATCAAAGTTTGACACGTAATTCATAGGAGTGCTTATATTAATTATCTGACACCTTGTTTTCTGTAAAGATTTTATTGGTAGGTTTGCAAATGTGTATCAGACTGTGCCAAAACTCTCGCCATGAGTTGGTTTTGAAACCCAGTCTAGTATTCCCATGGGATTTGGGAGATACATTACCAAGGATATTATTACAAGATAAATAATTTGCTTCATTGAACACATACAACAATGCATACCATACATGTATTTCCACTGAGATCAGTGACCTTTGAATGTGTATCACCAGTGATCAATCAAGTAGAAACAGTCAAAATATTTTATCAAATTTTCTCAATTTTTGCATGATATTTTCATACAGGACATCTGTCTTCATACTCAGGGAAGACTATATACTGATGAATAAGGTGACCAAGTTTGATAAAGTTTGGAATAGAATTAGTAAAGTTATTGTGCACACAATAACAATTATTAACAACAACGATGGCAACGCCGGACGTTAATTTTTCCCTTAATATACCTTTCCTTTCCATCTTTGATGGTACGGGAAGGTTAAATCAAAGAAAGCTTAGAAAGAACTCCAATGTGCTGAGAGTATAGGAGACATATTAAAAATAATTCGAAATTACTTGTATTATGCAAATTAGAAAATTAATATGAACAGAATTGAGTGTAAAACTAATGAGGTCTTCGCAATGTAACAGACCATCTATGTACCAAAAAATTATGAATTATTAGGGTTGTACAAACCCGTTTGTTTACCTAATCATACCTACCAGAAAGTCTTTGGAAATAATAAATTCCATTTATTACTCGTAGGCTCAACTATATATAGATTACAGCCCCAATCCGAAAGTATTTGGGAATATAGAACACATTAGGGTAGCATTCCCTATAGATAACATAGTTGAACTTTGGTGACCTTGCCCTTTGTTATATAATATAATTACCTTTATCATAGTTTGTTTCAATATAAATATGCATTGTCATAATTAATTTTGAATACAAACAAGTTTTGGGGTTAAACCAACAGTGGGGAATCAGTCTACCGAATGTCCTTAAAAGATGTAAATATCTTACAAAAACATTGGTGCCTTATTTGTTTAATTATTTTAAATAACATAATTTCCAGCTTTATTGAAAGTAATTGAGATATTTTTGAATAAAAACAAATGTCTCATTGCAAAAAAAAAAGTGCTGCATTTAGATGTGAATAGATTCATAAAACATGCAAGATAACAGAAAATTTTAGCTGGCTTTACTTCAAGTATTTTGTACAGGTGTCTGTCAAAAATGAATGATTCACTGAGACAAATATGAACTGCCTCATTGTGTGACTACTGTATTATATGAAAAGTAAAAAAAACACCCTTTATGAATAGCTATCATGTTGCAAGCTCTGCTTTGTATGCAAATCAACTTAAATAGTTGGTGTCCAGTGGAGGGAGAAGTCAACAGTACTGTTGTCTCCTGAGAAACTACATTTTCAAACACTGCAATCTCTGAAGTGCGTTTTTAAACTAGTATTATAAAAACTATCATTCTGTTCCAATAGCTGAAACATATACCTGTGAGTTTTCATTTGTCGAATGAACTGTTTGTCAAATACAGAATACATATATTTTAGAATAATTTTCTTTTTAAAAGGTGGATGAAATGTTTTGCTTTTAATGTATTTTTTATGTATTGTTTTTGATTTGATAACTTTTGACTAAACATATTTTCTATTAGCTTCAGATCTTGATCAAAGTTTGGCACCCAGTTCATAGCAGTGCTTATATTGATTTTCTGACATCTTGTTTTCTGTAAAGATTTTATTGGTAGGTTTGCCAATGTGTATCAGACTGTGCAATCTCTCCATGAGTTGGTTTTGAAACCCAGTATGGGATTCTGAGATACATTACCAAGGATATTATTACAAGATAAATCATTTGCTTCATTGCACACATACAACAATGCATATTTCCACTGAGATCAGTGACCTTTGATGTGTATCACCAGTGATTAGTCAAGTAGAAACAGTCAAAATATTTTATCAGATTTTCTCAATTTTTGCATGATATTTTCATACAGGACATCTGTTGTTCAAACTCAGGGAAGACTTTATACTGATGAATAAGGTGACCAAGTTTGATAAAGTTTGGAATAGAATTAGTAAAGTTATTATGCACACAATAACAATTATTAACGACGACGACAACAACAACAACGACGACGACAACGACGACGACAACCTTGGACAAAATTTTTCCCTTAATATACCTTTCCCTTCCATCTTTGATGGTATGGGCAAGGTAAAAAGGCCTCTCCTAAGAGGTCATCCCGTGGGGTGATCACGCGTAAGAGGCCTGATCCGACATTCTCACAAACGTTTCCGCTGCACCAACGGGTCGCCGGAAGCTTGTGGGAAGGTGGGCGGGTTCCACAGACTTTCTGGTAGATTTGATTAGGTAAACAAACAGGTTTGTACAACCCTAATAGTTTACTACATCACCTACCAGAAAGTCCATGGAAATAATCAATTCCATTTATTACTTGTAGGCAGAGTAGCACGCTCACCGGAGGTGGGGAAGTTCCAACGGCTGAAATGTATATTTTTCGACACCAAAAAGAAAGGTAAAAAAACTGGGAAATCTAAAGCTACTCACCAACAAGGAGTTTAGTCCCAGGATAAAACCACTTAGGCGAATCTTCAGGGACCGGGTGCTTCGGGGGTAGACCCCCTAATTTAGGGAGGCTACTAAAGCCGGTCAACTGAACAATAAATAGGGCCCCCAACAATTTTAATGCATCGAAACAGTACATTGCTAGGGTTCGATATCGCAGAATGAAACCGGTAGCTGAAGACACTATCGCGCTAACGCTTTCACGCATAGGGCCCCTTGGTGGTGCAGGCTGACTCAGCGAACACAGTCTGACCCATCACCACTGGACCCAAACTGTAGAGACCCTCCTGCAGCGCTTGGAGGTCTCTCAGGTAATAGTTAATGAAGACATTCTGAGATCTCCAGAACTCTGCTCGAAGCACCTGCTCGAGCGAGGCCCCAGACATCAAAGCCAATGAGTTAGCTACTCGGCGAACCTTGTGTGCCTTCACCTGGTGGTGTTCCAAATGAACCAATGAAGAACCCGTTAACTTATACACTTCCACGACGTATCGACAATCCAATGGTGATATTCGAAGCAGAGCGTCTCTGTTTGCCCCGCCCCATAGCAGACAAACATGTGATTCTCACTGCCCCTAGACACCGTGTTGCGATCGCAGTACCAGCTCAGAGCTCGAACCGGGCATAGAATCCGCTCCTGACGGTCCTCTCTGCCCACAATGTTAGTGAGGCGTGGAATGACAATTGGCTCAGGATCGCATCCTGCGATTTGATTCTTGGCAAGAAAGCCCAGTCGAGTCTTCAAAATAACTTGAGAGTTCATAAAAGAGGCCCATCCGTCACTAAAGGACAGTGCCCCTACCTCTGAGCGCCGCCTGTTTTCATAGTGACATACTTCATGTCTGCCTTATCCATAGGCTCGAAGGGGGGTGTCATAACGCCGACAGAACTAACAGAGAATTCGTTAGCCCCTTGGCTGAATCATAATAGAGCTCGAGGCCAGTTTCAGTCCAGCAGATTCCAATAAAACTGGGAATAAAACTGACCGATATCCAATAATGGTTGATATAGATTTCCCTTGATTAAACAAATAAAGGAAAAAATCGGCTACCTTGCTAATAGAGGGACTGAGATGATCAATCTCCCTTCCGTCACACCAATCAGAGTACAGTTTCCATCTGGATTCTTACAACCGTCTGGTGCCGTTGGACTGTGCCGAAGCGAGGAATTTGGACAACTCTGCAGAAAAGCTTTGCGCTTGCACGAGTTTATCGATAGCTTCCATGTGTGAAGATGGAATAGCACAGGGCTCATTGGTAGTGTGCCGTCCGGCTGGGACAACAGATCTGGAAGATCCGGCAGCTTCATGGTCGATTCGACTAGAAGTTCCAGTAACAATGGGAACCAGATCTTCACTGGCCATTTTGGCGCCACCAACGTCAGAAGACAGGTGGGCTCGAGTCGTAACTTCTCCAACACTTGATGCACCAGTTGGAACAGTGGAAATGCGCAAGCGTCTATAAGGCTCCAAGAGATCAATAGAGCATCCGTGGCCAATGCGCTTGTCTCCGGAAGGAGTGACATGTACGTTGGGAGCTTGGCGTTCTGGTGATTGGCAAACAGATCTATCCGGGGCCCGTCCCAGAGACAAAAAAGATGGTCCACCACATGTTGGGGGATCTGCCACTCGGTGTTCTGGAACCGAATACGTCTTGAGAGGGCGTCCGCGGCACTGTTGCATATCCCCGGAAGGTGGTGAGCCGATAGCTCCACTTGGTTCTCCAGGCACCAAAGGAGAATCTCCTCTGCTAGCTTCGACAACATGGGGGAACGTGCCCCCCCTCCTTGTTGATGTACGACACTACTGAGGTGTTGTCTGTCCGAAGCAGGACTCTGTGGTGGTGTGCGACTTCCTGAAAATGTTTCAGAGACAGTAGAACGGTCTGCAACTCCAACCAATTGATGTGGCGATCCCAATACACGGGTGGCCACATCCCCTGGACCTGAAGGTCCATCAGATGACCACTCCATCCCTGGAGTGAGGCATCTGCAATGAGAGTCAGAGAGGGAGTCGTCGGATCTTGGGGTACACCCGTTTCCAAGTTCTGTGCGTCCTGCCACCAAAGGAGGGTCGCCGCCACTTGTGGACTTTGTAGTCCAGTAAGCACCTCTGAATCGGACGAGACCGGAGAGCTGCTAACGGAACCAGACGACGAAATGACGTCATTTTGCCAATAATCCGCATCAGTTCGCGCATTGACGTCGATCCTGTCAACCGAGCCGCATCGCTCCTGGGAGGGACGAACGTGCCCTTGCTTCGTGTCGAACTGCATACTCAGGAAAACCAGGCAGTGGGACAGTATTGGGTTGGTGTTGGCAATATTTATTAAAAAAGCCCAACTCGTGTAGGAGTGTCTGCGTCAACCGCACATGCTCCACTAACACCTCCCTGTCTCGATTGTGTATTAACCAATCGTCGAGATATGGGTTCAGATAGACCGACGACCGGTGTAGCAGCTGGGTCACCTGTCTTAGCACTCTGGTGAAGACATACTGTGCTGTGCACAGATCAAAAGTGAGGGTGGTAAATTCGTAAACTTTGCCCTCTAACGGGAACCTGAGATACTGGCTGCATGAGTGGTGAATGGGAATGTGGAGGTGAGCGACAATCGTCTGAGTGCACTGACAGAAGTGCCGAATTCGGCGTTTCCATCCGGAAGCGTTTGAGTTCTACAAACCTGTTCAGCCGACTGAGGTCTAGGACTGGACTCTGCCCCCCGAACTCTTGGGAACGAGGAAGATGCAGGAATAGAACCCTGGTGATACACGGGGTTCCCCACGCGGCGTATTGCCATTTCTCCAGAAGGCTTGCTACTTCCTGATGGATCATCTCCACCTTGACCTTGTCCATCGGTAAAAGACCTGAGGAAGGGTGAGGAGTCAGAGGAGGAGACCGAAGAGGAATCTGATACCCACGAGACACTACTTTGACCGTCCAGGGATCGGGAACCCCCCTGTGCCAAGCTGATATGTGCTGCATAAGGCGCAAACCCACGGGAAGAAGCAGACTGGGGTTCGGAGCTAGTGCTTCTTGATCTCTGTCCACCAGAATGGGAGGATGAAGAGGGGGAGACTGAGCCCGAGGACCCCAGGGAGGGAGACCCGGAGTCGTACCACTATCCGTGTCCAGGCAGCTGGTGTAACCTTCAAAGAGACTTTGCAGCCCTCCGGTCCCCAGAAGTGTCAGAACGCCCGCCACCTATGCCACATTTATTTGGCTTTCTTTGACACTTCTCCTGCCCCTTCGAAGGAGACCATGCGCACTTTGATCCTCGCCGGTTGAGGCTCCGGGCGACAGACATACTACCTGGGCTGCCTTGCGGTTTTGGTTTGACCGATTGACCAGAAGGACTCGCTACCTTGGCCAACAGGGACGATTGCTTCAATTGGATACGTTGATCATCCGCAACCGCCAAACCGTTCACCGCATCCACTAACTGGCCACCTTCTCCGCATGCGATCAAACTAGTCTCCCGCTGGAGTAGGATAGGTTCACAGACCCAGAACTGCCTCACGCTCAGCTGAAACCGCTCCTGCCAAGAGGACAGTATGGACTTGCAGGATATTGCACATAGCGACTCTCTGCGCTGCCAGGAACTGGCCCATCTGCCCAAGGATCAAGGTTCGTTGCTGAGCACTCAGATGGTCGGAACTTCGCAAGGTGAGCTGATGCTCTAAAGCTAAAGAAACCCATTCTATAAAATTGATGGGTCTGAGTTCTGCCCGTAAAGCCCTATGCACTAGTAGGCTCAGGTGCCGGTCAAATGACCACGCAACGTGGCCTTCCCGATCTGCACTACCCGCCTTAACACTGCAAGTGAACCCGTAGAGAGGGCTGTGGTGCTGCGTGAGTGTCCCACACAGGAAACCCATAGACGGTCCGCGTAGCCCCAATGGAGTATCAATTCACCCAACGGAAGGCATTGGACTTGACTGCTACGAAACCAGGTTCAAGCTGTTTGTCCTTCTCCCCCGAAGGGTACCAATCGCCCCCTCCATAGCCTGGGTCACATGAGGCGCCCAGGGGAGTTGGCCGATGACAGTGGGAGAGGAGAGCGCTGGTGAAAATGGGTCCAAAGGTGACTCCCCCATACGAGGGAAGGGGTGGGATTACCACCGGCCCTGTGCGAAACAAGAGTCTCGCGGCCGTCACTGCCCGGTTCACAAGCTGCGACCTCAACTGCATTTTAGTAAGGGACAGCTGGGCTCCGGTTGGTTGGGTATCCTGTGCCTCTCCCGATAAAGTAGGGACAAGAAACGACCAAGCGCTCGCCCCCCTCCTGATGGAGAAGTGGTAGCTGCACCACATAAGAGGGTTGCATACCACCCTGTACAAAGGTACCAACACTGGAGTCCCCTCCCCTCACAGAGTCATAAGAGGGGGCACTCTGCACAGCTTGGAAAGACGTAGGAAACAAGTCATTGTCAATGACACGTCCCCGTTTCGTTCATATTTGAGTGACATATACATTCAAAGCAGATCATGACCGAAATGCACCTGCATATGTACAACACATTGTACTAAATCTGAACAAAATCCATCCATGCATGACTGAGATCTGGTTCCGGAATTGTGAAAATACGTGATTTTAATGCATTTTCGGTCTTAAAATGGCCATCATTCAGCTATTGTTAAGCGGATCATGAAACAAATGCACATATCTATTTGTGACATGATGCACCATGTGTGTGTGAAGTTTGAACTTGATCAATCCAGACATGTCTTGGATACGGATCCAGAACTGAATTTTTTAAGAAAATGGCTGCCAGTCGGCCATTTCGAACTTGATCCAGAAAAAAAATGACGTGCATCAAGGTCCTATTATGTTTAATGTAAGTACCAAATTTGAACGAAATCCGTTCATGCATAACTGAGATCCGGGTTCGGAATGGTGAAAATGTGCGATTTCAATGCATTTTCAGCCTTAAAGCGGCCGCCATTTGGCTATCGTTAATGGGATCATGAAACAAATGCACATACATATTTGTGATATGATGTACCTTGTGTGTGTGAAGTTTGAACTTGATCAATCCAGACATGTCTCGAATACGAATCCAGAACTGAATTCTTTAAAACAAAATGGCTGCCAGTCGGCCATTTCGAACTTGATCTGGAAAAAAAAATGACGTGCATCAAGGTCCTATTATGTTTAATGTATGTACCAAATTTGAATGAAATCCGTCCATGCATAACTGAGATCTGGGTCCGGAATGGTGAAAATGTGCGATTTCAATGCATTTTCGGCCTTAAAGCGGCCGCCATTTGGCTATCGTTAATGGGATCATGAAACAAATGCACATACATATTTGTGACATGATGTACCTTGTGTGTGTGAAGTTTGAACTTGATCAATCCAGATATGTCTCGGATATGGATCCAGAACTGAATTCTTTAAAACAAAATGGCCGCCAGTCGGCCATTTCGAACTTGATCCGAAAAAAAAATGACGTGCATCAAGGTCCTATTATGTTTAATGTATGTACCAAATTTGAACGAAATCCGTCCATGCATAACTGAGATCCGGGTCCGGAATGGTGAAAATGTGCGATTTTGATGCATTTTCGGCCTTAAAATGGCCGCTATTCGGCTATCGTTAATCGGATCATGAAAAAAATGCATGTGCATATGTCCCATATAATGTGTGATGTATGAGTGAAGTTTGAACATAATCGGTCCAGTGTTCTCCCCAGACTCTAAGCCAAGCATCGTGGCTAATTTACATAACAATACATCTTATTTGCATAATTTTGTTTGCATAATAATTAGTTTCCCCAACAAACATTATAACTGAAATAAAGAAGAGATACATATCTCATATATTTTTTATCATTTACATTCATTTACATTCATTGTGTTTTATGTGTGCATCAAGTCAAATACAGTTTGAAATAGAACAGGAAAGAAATGGAAATACTTATAGCCAGTCAGTAAATATATTGTTTATCCGTGGAGGTAACTGGTTCATCATTATTTTGTGTACAAGTAGTCAGTTTTAGTGCCAATGTTACTGTCAGTTCATACGACGGGGGGGGGGGGGGGGGGGGGGGGGGGGGGGGGGGGGGGGGGGGGGGGATTTGTTTGTTAAATTTGTAAAATCTGTATGAAGAAATTAATAAATCAATAATGACATTTTTTTCTATAACGGCATTTCAAAACTAAAGTCAGTGAATTTTCATTGATCTATTATTTGTGTAACGCTACGATCACCGTAACATTGTCAGCTGACGGCATTGCGTTGAACGGGTATTCACCGCTGCTGTTGCGATCATCGGTCCCTGACTTTTTTGTTTAAAAATACACAAACTTAGAATTTTTGCTTAATTAAAACGATTCATTGATGATTAACTTAGAAACTACATCAAAATCGCCAACGAAATGTTGTTTTTAAACATCGCGGAAAAACATGCACTCTGCGCCGCCATTTTTGTTACCTCAATCAAAATCTCCGTTGTAACCCAGCATGCATCGGTTGTGATGTCACTACATGCGTTACATCGCCTTAGGGTGGCGTTCCTCGGTAATGACGCACTATGAATGAGGTATTTCTAGAGGTCAGGGTTCGTTTTTTCCTCGTCCGTCTCGTCTGCAGTTGAATAATTTTTACTTCGATTTATTTACAGCTTTTTTTTCCGATGCGACTTAATTTCACTTGTTTTTTTAATTCTTGGTAATTAGTGTCACTGGCGATGAAGTAGTAAAAACGCAATTAATCGCAGTGCAGCAACTCGGGATAGACCATCCCAACGCAATTGGCAAATTATTACTACCCTAGTATTTTGGGTTTGCCAGCTCCGCACCCTTGATAGACTTGGTAACTTCTTGTAGACTTCCGTTTTTATCACTGTTTTTGTAAGGCTAACTATGTACAAAGGCGGGATTACCTTTCGATCAATACATGTTATTGTTTTAAAGATGTGCTAGACGAGGCTGACACTTGTAAACAATACAACGTGAATAAGCATCGCGGGCAGGATTTCAAGGATCGCGGGCGAAACAAAATTGACGCGGCTGTTTGTTTAAGCGACGCGGGCCCGCAGTCCTTGAAAGGCCTGGGGAGAACACTGTCGGTCCATGCATGTTTGAGATACAGGTGATCACGGACGGACGCACGCACGGACGGATGGACGGACGCACACAGTGCAAAACATAAGTCCCCGTTTTCGGACTCCGTTCGAACGGGGACTAACAATGCCTGGTTAGCCCGAGCCTGAGGGGGGTGGGGAATACGGAAGAGGACGCGTAAGGCGACCCTATCCAGAGAGGGCCCCCTCTATAGAAGAAGTGGACACTCCCCTTCCCACTGATGTGAATTGTCCCCCCACTGACCCTCTAAAGGAGAGATCACTGGGAGAAAGGGACACACCTGACCCTAGTCCTGGTGGTGGAGGTACAGACAATATCTCAACCCTCCCCCTATCTGACTTACCCCCCTAGGTCACTCCTGCGTCCTACCCTGAGACTGCAGAAGGGAGTTGATTTGTGAAGCCAGACTACGCATCCAGGCTGTCCAAGCCATCTCTTCAACCTGGGAGAGTCGTTTGCCACCTTGACTAGTACCGGTACAGGAAGGCAACTGGGCCTGTCCCTGTGATTGCACAATGCACTCAGGCTGCGTTGGTAACGGTAAAATCTCGGTGGATTGAACGGTTCAGTCTCTAAAAGTCATGCCAATTCCACCACGGGACTCTGTGCCGATGTCAGCGCCCCAGAGGGAACACGCTGTTTATCGACGTCAGTCGCTGTGGTGACTGAAAACTCTGATCTCCCTGCAAAAGCGACTGACCGATGGTTGCTAGCCTCGGTAATATCCGGTGGAGAAGCCAACTCCACGTTGGGAGAATTTAGATCCACCGCCGGTGTTCCCGCCCTATCGACCGACATTTCTGTTACCGCAACGGTGAACTGCTCTGATGGTCTTGTCTCAATCGACGACCCTGCCACCTCAAGCAGGGAGTCAGATCGTAACAACTCTCCCATAAGTCGCAAATTCC
This sequence comes from Saccoglossus kowalevskii, assembly GCF_978046115.1. Classification (NCBI taxonomy): domain Eukaryota; kingdom Metazoa; phylum Hemichordata; class Enteropneusta; family Harrimaniidae; genus Saccoglossus; species Saccoglossus kowalevskii. Next base: position 24,068,491 of record NC_140660.1, on the reverse strand, counting down.
TTCTAAGCAGAACCCGGAGTCCCTGACGCAACCAAGGCAACCGTGACAACACATATGAGGGTCCCAATCGGGCATTCGCTCGAAGCAGGAAGAGCATGTCTCACGTCCCGACTGCGGCGAGACATTCTTCATCTTTTTTTGTGACATCTGCAAAAATGAGTAAATTCACCTTGCCAAAAAATCGGAATCCGGTGAAGTAAACTGAGCCGGAGATTCAACTAAAAACAGGTAAAAACAGGGTGGTCTCTAATAATGGAAAGCCTTTACCGTAATGAAGTCGATCACTACTAGAAACTTCTAGATTTCTCAGCCAGTAACTGTAACCTGTCTCTTGTCGTGCTTGTAGTAGGGGAATGTAAAAATATCGCTGCCGTTGTAAGCGGAAACAAAAGAAAATGTCGGATCAGGCCTCTTACGCATGACTACCTCGTGCATGAGGTTTTCCCCTTAAGATAGACCTTTTCTCTATAGGAAATGCTACCCTAAGGTGTTCTTTGTGAACAGGGTATATTACCCACAATTAATGTCTATGGTCCTACAGCATCCATGTACAAAGTTTCATTGAAATGTGATGATTAGTACTTGAGATATCAGTGTGAAAAGCTGGAAAATAATTAATTATGCAAGTTAGGTAATCAATATGCATAATTGTTTACCCTAAAACTAATCAGGTCTCCGCATAGTCTTAGAGGATCTATGTACCAAGTTTCATTGAAAGGTAATGCTTACTACTTGAAATATCAAAAGCTGAAAATTAATTAATTATGCAAATTCGGTACTATAAACTATCAGGTCTGTGCAGTGTCCTATGACATCTATGTACCAAGTTTCATTGAAATGTGATGATTAGTACTTGAGACACGAAAAAAAACCCCAAAACCTAGCATTAGTTCAGAGCATCTATGTACCAAGTTTCATCAAAATCCAATGAGTGGCTGTTTAGATATCAGTGGAACAATCATGGAACAGCTAAAAATTGGCTAACTATCATGCAAATTAGGTAATTAATATGCACGGATTTCTACCAAAACCTAATCAATCTGCACATCTATGCACCAAGTTGCATAAAAAGCAATGCGTGGTTCTTCAGATAGCAGTGGAACAGCCGGACACACATACACACACATGCAGACACACTTAACTGCAAAGACTGCCAATGTGTGCTTCGCACATGGGAGTCAAAAAGAAGAGGTACTACCAGGTACATCCAATATATAATGTTATGATAACAATAGTGAATCTGTCACTGTGATATCATGCAACTATATAATACCAGCTGTTGGTACAATCTATCCACACTTGTGATATATCTACTCTATATACTCATGACTGTACCTACCTATCACTGATCACACCATACCAACTATATGATACCAGCTGTAGGTACAATCCATCCACACTTGTGATATATCTACTCTATATACTCATGACTGTATCTACCTATCACTGATCATACCATACCAACTATATGATACCAGCTGTAGGTACAATCCATCCACACTTGTGATATATCTACTCTATATACTCATGACTGTACCTACCTATCACTGATCAAACCATGCCAACTATATGATACCACCTGTTGGTACAATCTATCCACACTTGTGATATATCTACTCTATATACTCATGACTGTACCTACCTATCCCTGATCAAACCATACCAACTATATAATACCAGCTGTTGGTACAATCTATCCACACTTGTGATATATCTGCTCTATATACTCATGACTGTACCTACCTATCACTGATCACACCATACCAACTATATAATACCAGCTGTTAGTACAATCTATCCACACTTGTGATATATCTACTCTATATACTCATGACTGTACCTACCTATCACTGATCACACCATACCAACTATATAATACCAGCTGTTGGTACAATCTATCCACACTTGTGATATATCTACTCTACATGACTAAAGTCTTATTGGAAACTACAGGCCTATATTTCATGTTTACCTGCCATAAGTTAGGTTTTGGAAAGGTACATTTATTAACATTTAAGAGCATGTAAAACCTTTAATTGATTCTATGCAACATGACTTCCTCTGTGTCAAAGCTACTGTGTCACAATTATTCAATGAAGTGAATGGAAATTTGGATGATTGCCAAACTGATATAAATTACTTTCTTTTAATTTTTTGACAGTGATCCAGTAACTTCATCTGTATGATATTCAAGGTAACCTACCTGCCATGGTTTTCCAGTTTTCTAACTCACCAGACAAATGCACAGAATAGCTTTCTGCAATTTCCGGATTTCGTCAGGATTCTATCTTAGGACCACTCCTATTTCTGTTATACATTAATGATTTGCTGTTAGTTACAAAAAACAAAACATGCAGATGATGCCAAAATATTTAAATCTGTAAATTTCCCTGAAGATTGCCCCTCTTCACAGAATTACCCTAAGACTTGAGTGTCGAATGGGTTAGGGGGGGAGTTGGAAATCAAACAAGTGGTGCATCACTGCCCTCGCTATAATGCAGCACAGATCACTGACAAAAGAGTGCAAACTTATTATAATTTAGGTTCTTCAAGAAAGTGACTACTACACCTCGTCTTCAAGGTGTGAAATACATATCAGTTTTTTTGCATTGATGGGGTGTTAGATTGTGAAATAATAAACACGAAGGATTACAAATTTCAGCACATGCGGAGATCCTGTAACATGAACACAAGTAAACACTCGTGGTTAAGTACTTTTGAAGAAGTCGTTTTAAAGGAAAACTTCACGTGGGACAGGGGGCGCGATGGACGATGCCGGAGAGACTCCAATACCAACATCTTCGCTGGGTCATCTGTGATGACAGTGGAGCTAAAAATGGTAGCCCCAGGACATGAGTTGGTAATATGTGTACACCTTGGGTTAATTTTGAGCCCATTTGATAGGTCATAGGTCACACTGTAACTGGCATATGGAACAAATTCAATGCTTACTGGTCGTTGTCAGGATAGTTTTATCATTTATATGATTAATGTCAACACACAATGCAGAATAATTACAGGGATTTAGTTTTCCCAAAATTACTTAAGGACATTTTGTTCAAAATAGCAACTAGCATCATGGGACATTTCTAATCATTGGTCATACAAATGTAAGACCCTCACTTTTTTTTTTAAATTAAAATTTTACACAGGTTCATCGGGTACTACCTTCCATAACAAAGACGATTCTTCAGTGACAGACTTGGATAGATAATTTGTTCATATAATCTAAATGTGTTCATACGTACTAAGGCTAATTAGAATTCTGTACACAACAACTACAAGACAGAAACACAAACAACAACTCACACCACAGCTACATTTAATTAACTCGTCTGATAATGACAACTTATAGTCACAACTTTGTAGATATTACCTGAGATATGTATCTTCACTCTGGAGCAGGCAAGGTGTCACTCTTAGCTGTTGCAGTCTGGATATATGGTCTGGTACCACTGATATTGCAATACGTACCACTGAGCTGTTTCTTGACTTTAGTTAATTATTAACTGAAAGCTGTAAACAAAACAATAAAAGCAGTGCATTTGTCAGTTTGACCAGTCTGTCTATATCACCTGTCTGACAACAGCTGTTGTTTTAGGTATGCAACAGCTTATTCCCTGGGACCAATGATGAATGGTATGCTATATAATTAGTCTAGTGCCTGAGGTTGTCTGTTTCATCATCATGCCTGCCATTATTCACCTTGTCTTGTTTTCCCAATGCGTTTTTACCCAATCTCACCAGTTATAAACAATTCCCAAACAGTTTTAACAATTATAAAGTGTAATTCTCATGTGAAGTACTTTTTACTATCAATCTTATTTTAGCAATAATTTTTACTAATTTTTTACAAACTCAGAAAGCAACATGCATTGATACAATTAGCATTTTATCTATGTTTCATTTCCCTGACACAAAGGTTCAATTCATTAACTTTTAATGCCACACCAGATATTAATAACATCTTCATAAATAATTATTCACATAATGTAATCATATAAAACAAACCCTATTGATGAAATCATGTAACTTTTAAAATTCATATATGTTTCAACATGTCATTGACTTGACACAATCTCTGTCATGTAATAAACAAAACAGAAAACAGTCAGCCACTTTAAATCATTGCTATATATAGAGATACATATGTGTAAAGTTTGATTAGATCGTGTTTCCGATTTGCAGAAATGCTAGAATAGAAACCATTTTCAGTTTTAAAATGCTAACTAGTATGTACATTAGAAACATATTTAGAACAAAAACATCTGTGTTTGATTTAATAAAATATCAAAACAAGTTTTACATTGTGCAGGAGAAGTTTATAATTGTACTACAAAAACAAGATGAATTAACTCACAGAATTGTGGTAACATGTTAAGATGGCAGATCAGCATAAGATGTGGACAACACGGTGCTGGCACATACACTGTTCAGATTGAGATGTGTGGCTGCAAGTGTAGGCTGTATTTTGTAAAGTGATTGTAACTAATGTTAAACTGATAATGTTGCTACATACTCTAGTTAATGATTATATGTAATCAATAATAATCAATAAACATAGAGATATTCTTACAGTACAGGCTGGGCATAACTTAACTTTTAAACTGACTGACTGTCTTTTTATAGAAACTTACAATTATTGGACAATTAGTTCACAAGATATTAAGAAAAATTAATTAATTAAATATGCAAATGAGCTTGTTAAGTTGAAACTCAATATTGCATAGCATATATCTTATATTGACAAATCAAGTTTTATCTCACTTGGACTATTAGTTCACAAGATATTAACAAGAATTCAAATTAATAATTAAATATGCAAATGAGCTCATTAATTGATTCTTTGAAAAAATTAATCAATGTGCATCTGTACCAGTGGTCACTCTGTCTTTGTACCAAGCCTCAGCAAAATCGGTCCAGGCATCTGCGTGAAATGATGATAGACACGCCAAAAAAAATGGAGGCCAGGCAGCCATACTTGATCAAATCAGGAAATAAATCCATGTGAATATGTACAACTCCTCACTGTGTCTCTGTACCTAGTATCATTGAAATCAGTCAAGGCATCTCTGAGAAATATCAATGGACAGACAAAAGCCATGATTAACAATCAAAATGGAGGCCAGAGAAATAACATTGGACACGAAAGGACCCAATTTGGCTGAATTTTGGCATTAAAAATATTTGTCAAAACCGGAAATAATTCACGCGTATGGGGCTGCGTGTTTGTCGACAGGGATATTCTAATTCTAATGAATCTTCACTGTAGATTTTTATTATTTCTGGTTTATTTGTCACATTCTAAGCAATAAATTAATTTTTGTTACACTTCTAATGCTGCATATTGTTCATTTATTTTTGTTGCATGTTTTTATTTGCCGTTTTACTCCCTGTCGCAGTTCGATCTGCTTGTTGCCAATTTTCGCGATCTTTCGATTTTTTGCCGGGGATATCCGGACAAATGCCCACCCCTTCTTTTTGTCGATTTTCCATGTTCAGGACCCTGGGCTCTTACCCGGATAAATACGGTAGTACCATATTTACTCTATTAGTGGAGCAACTTTCATAGAGACACATGTACTGTATTTGTACCATTAAGTGCATCCATGGTCTCAAGTTCTTGCATACCGGGTAACATACTTTATTTTAGCTGGAATCATTTTTCACTGGAAAAACCTTTTGAATATATTTTCTATGGAGTTTATTTTCATTGATTTTTGATGAGTTGAATGTAAAATATAGGAGAAAAAGGTATATTCTCTGAATTACATTTTCACTGATCATCCTTTCAGCAAAAATAAATGATTATACAATAAGTGAAACACTTTGGAACTTTTTACATTAATTACCTCAGTTATAATTTCTGAAAATTACAGTGTTTCTTAATGTGTGTAAAGTTCATCCATGTAGTTGAGAAAGACAGAAATAAAGTTGTACGTAAAACTGTGCAATAAACAGATTTTACGGCATTATAAACATAGTTTGGTGCCAAACATTCTAAAGTTGTTAGGTGAGTTTGCAATGTTTGTATTTGTCTTTCTCATGCTAAGCATAATTATTGTTTTTATTTGACAAGTCGGTCTTTTTGAACTGAGAATATCATATATTACAGGAGATGTCACTGTGGAAATGTAACAGTCCAACAAAATGGCGTCTGAAATGAATAATTTAAAGATACAGTATACATTTGAAATGCAATTCCTCACCCCTTGGTTATTATCACCAATTTTTCATCACCTGAGTGATATACATCCCAAATTTTGGTTTCCTGTGCATCTAATAAATAACTTATCTAACCACTCGACTGAATTAATGATTTTATCAAAAATTTATAGAAGATTGGGCGTAATATCAGTCAATTTTGCCCTCAAAATTTTCTCACTCAAAAATGCAATTGCAATGCAACTAGATTTTCAAGGTCACTGGTTGTTTAGATCGAATGGTTTCTTTTTTGTTTCAAGTTTGTTTGTCTAGAAACATATCAATGTTGATTTTTGGTGAATACAGAACATGTTCATTCCCGATAAAGGATTTTGATATGCCAATATAAAAAATCCCTTTAACATCTTGCATATAAATAGTTCTTGACTCTCCAAATTTTTACAATGGTACTATAACCCTGAATGGAATTCCTTTCTGATAACACACCATGTGTGTTTTATTGCATGTCACTCAGAAACCTATTTTTTGTAGTCATCTGTTCAGAGTTGCCCTCAATAAATGCATGTTTCAAGGACACCATGTATGTTTCTTAGCACCAAATTCCGCAGCAGGCTATTTATTTGTTGCTTTTATAGTCCAGAGCAACTTAATAAGCACCTTGTTTTTCTGAAGTCATATTGTAGTGATTAATTCTATCGCATAAATCCAATAATTAATGTCTACTTCAAAAATCTCATAAAAACTGTAGAGTTAACCAGGCTACATAGAGTCTTGCTGGTTTGTCATGATAAAATTGAACAATTATGACCCCCCAGTTGTTTTTTCATATTCCAGATTGAGTCATACAAATACAAGTGTGAAAATAAAACTTGCCAAAATATTACCATAGAGAGGACATGTGGTCTAAACAAGATCATACCACTTTTTTTAAGAACTGATATTGCTTGATTGGGTTTGAGTGTTTGGTTCAGGGCCAGCATAAGACATGACAGTGCATATACACAGGCCTTGTTTTTCCAGTTAGTCATCATTGTCTGGTCTAGCTGGGAACCAAAGTGTTTGGATCAGGGCTAACAGTAACATAAGACATGGTACAACATGTATGTCCATGCATAGGCCTTGTTTTTCCAGTTATCCCTCATTGTCTGGTCTTGCTTGGGACCACACTGTTTGGTTCAGGGCCGGCATAAGACATGGCAATGCATATACACAGGTCTTGTTTTTCCAGTTATCCAGCATTGTCTGGTCTTGCTGGGGACCAGAGTGTTTGATTCAGGGTTGATGTAATACATGGTAATGCATATACACTAGCCTTGTTTTTCAAGTTATTCTTCATTGTCTGGTCATCCTGGGGACCAGAGTGTCTGGTACAGGGCCGACATAAGCATGGCAATGCATACACACAGGCCTCGTTTTTCCAGTTATCCCTCATTGTCTGGTCTTGATGAGAACCAGAGTGTTTGGTTCAGAGCCAGCATAAGACATGGCAATGCATATACACAGGCTTTGTTTTTCCAGTTATCCATCATTGTCTGGTCTTGCTGAAAACCAGAGTATTTGGTTCAGGGCCTGCATAAGACATGGCAATGCATATACACAGGCTTTGTTTTTTCTGTTATCCATCATTGTCTGGTCTTGATGAGAACCAGAGTATTTGGTTCAGGGCCTGCATAAGACATGGCAATGCATATACACAGGCTTTATTTTTTCTGTTATCCATCATTGTCTGGTCTTGATGAGAACCAGAGTGTTTGGTTCAGGGCCAGCATAAGACATGGCAATGCATATACACAGGCTTTGTTTTTTTCAGTTATCCATCATTGTCTGGTCTTGCTGAGAACCAGAGTGTTTGGTTCAGGGCCAGCATAAGACATGGCAATGCATATACACAGGCTTTGTTTTTTCTGTTATGCATCATTGTCTGATCTTGCTGAGAACCAGAGTGTTTGGTTCAGAGCCAGCATAAGACATGGCAATGCATATACACAGGCTTTGTTTTTTCTGTTATGCATCATTGTCTGATCTTGCTGAGAACCAGAGTGTTTGGTTCAGGGCCAGCATAAGACATGGCAATGCATATACACAGGCTTTGTTTTTTCTGTTATGCATCATTGTCTGATCTTGCTGAGAACCAGAGTGTTTGGTTCAGGGCCAGCATAAGACATGGCAATGCATATACACAGGCTTTGTTTTTCCAGTTATCCATCATTGTTTGGTCTTGCTGGCGATCTGAGATACCCATAATTCATTGCAATGCATCTATTTACTGTAGTTCCCACATATGACACATCGTGAGAAATGTCACTACCCATAATTCATTGCAATGCACTACACTGTAGTCTCCAGATATTTTCCCAAGATACATGTACTCAATATCAAGTTTCATCACCCACAATGCATTGCATTGAGCCTAGCATCACTGTCGTATCCTGATATATCACAAGGTATATTGCTATTATCATTTCATTTTATGATGTTTTATCAGACTCTCTTACATGATAGTTGGCCATTCCCTGTCACTTTCATACCTAAACATACCTAAATTATCTCTATATTACTGTGTCAAACTCAAATACATTATATTTTATGTGGCAAATTAGCCAATCACAATGTGACCTATTTTGTGCAGTCACCTGCACTCTACAAATCTGTTTCAAGGACACCATGTAGGTTTCTTTATACAAGAGTGGACCAAACAATACATTTACTTATTCCATAGTTCAGAGCAACACCAATTTTACAATCTTGTTTTTCTGTAGTTGTATTGTGTTCTTATCTATAGGATCAGTAGTGCTGAATTCCATAACATAAATCCACCAATAAATGTCTCCTCAAAGATAATAAATACCTGAGTGGAGGTTTACACAGAATTTGCAAATTAATTAAAGTTGACATTAAATGAATGCAAAAATAAAAGTATCAAATGTGTACATAAAGTGGTACACTAATAATACTTTAATATAGAATATGTTTACTAGGGATAAAACACTGACTAATTGTTATCAATACTCCTGTATATATTAAGTGTCACATTAAACAGACTGTTATAAAATAATAAGTTGATTATAAATTACCCACTATGAGTAGTATAGCACAGATAAACCGATAGTGGGGGAGGGGGTGAATTTGTATTCAAGCACAACTGATTGTTTGTCAGCTGCAATAAAAAAGATAAAAACATGCACAGATTTCTGTGAGCATATTTCATAAATAGTACACAATCACTTATCTTACTACAGGGTAAAATTACAGAATCTAGACTGAGTATATTATTACCAAACGCTTCAGTGTGGTATTAAGAGTTTGTTTTCAGGGGTGGGTGATACCAAGGTGGAAAATGGATGCACATACATGTATGAGGTTAATTCCTTGAATTGCAATATAGAGGGTTCAGGCTGAAATACAATATATAGTGTTTTCATGTTTCATCTGATATTTCTGTGTTATTCTGCTGCTGTAACTAATGCACGATTTGTTCCGAAATTCAGTGGGTTGTGTGCACTCCAGGGTTATTCGTTTTTTACTGAAAACACCCCTATGTTTTAATGGAAGAGTCGAATAGTTTCACTCCCACTGGGAAATCTGCATTGTTGCTTGAATGAGAGCTAATTAAACACATTTTCCAGACCGGCGAAAGAGTATGCCACAGCCAATTTTAACAGCTTGTCACATGATTTTACTCTGAATGAAAAGAGGCTAGTCCATTTTACGAAGGAGTAATTGGGAGTAGAATATGTGAGGGATAGTATCAACAGAGATGTGTATACTGAAAAGTAATATCTATCCTTTTTTGGCATCGTCAAGCATTTTTGTTTTACTGAAACTTCCCTATTGATCGAATCCTGGGGTTGAAGGAGAAGGGCACACCACATGTTTGAATACAATGGTGAAGGCAAACATGACTTGCGTCGACAGCGGTCGTCACTGAGCAGCACGCTACAACTTTGCTTGTGATGTTGCTTACTGATCGTGGATTGAATGAGCCTTGGTTACCGGTTAAAATGTTGCTCTTTTGCCGTTGGTAATCTTTATTTGGAACTGGGTAACGTCGCCAGCAGAAACCTCATGATACTTTGATGTTGATGGTGGTGCCTCTATGGTAATCGCTAATTTTACTGCAGGTGGATCTTCGAAGAGCCCTTCAGGGTTTATAAACCTCAGTCAACAAAATTAGCAGACGAAAATTTGTTTACAAAATAAAAATAGTCCGATTGCCATTATAACTAAAACCGAGCACCATATACGCAGTTTGCAAAAAAACATTCAGTCTTTAGAAGTCACTTTATTTTATTTGCGATAGTATTTTCTAGATTGAAGACAGCATTTACATTTCATTCAAAGTTCAAAGTTGCGTTGAGATTACTTTGATACAGTGTAACATTATCGGTGCCGGTGATCTCTCACCGATGCAACGTAGCCAAAATAAAAGGTATGATCATTTGAACACTGCTATTACAAGACTGGTAGGAGGTAATACATTTGGGGCGAAAGTATTCAAAAAACAGTTTTTGACTGTTGCCATGGTAGCTGTGGGCCAGGATTGTTTTTCCAATTAGTGACTGTACGACCTGCCTGTCAAATATGAACAAAATTAGCCAAGCCAAAAAAAATCTCTAAGCCGTTGCTGGTGAAAAGTTACCCCAAGTTCGGGTCAATTTTCTCGGTAATGAAAATAAACATAAAAAACAGTAAATTGTTGCCCACACTCAAGCTGAGTAGAATGATCTCCGTCCGTGCTTTTTAATCATAGAAATGTAGGGTGTGATACATTTGACTTAAAGGTATTCAAAAAATTCAGTTTTTGGCTGTTGCCATGGAAATGGTGGTCAGAATTTGTTTTCAGATGTTACAAATAGTTACTTTGTGCCCACACTCAAGCTGAGTAGAATGAACTATTTATGAGGTGTTTTATCTTAAATTTGTAGCAGGAGATACATGTACATTTAGCACTCTGCTGTGTGGTGTCCTAAGTGGTATAAAAGTTTTAAACCTCAAGTAAGTCAGCTACGATGTTGACATGTGATCAGAATAGTAATGATTCACAGAAAATCAATGCTACTTGTGTAGTTCATGAAGTCACAGATGCAAGTAGGCATCCATGTTTACAGGGACAAGATAGAGTTGAGTTGCAATTTGGCCACGATCTGCCAATTATTAGTGTTGTCAGTGTGGCACATAAATACTCATTCTTTATCCAGAGAAATAGTTTAGGGGCAGTAAACAAGAAACCTGAAAAACTAAAATGTCGTCTGCATGGATGATTAAAAAAAAAACAGAGTTAAGGGGTCCTGCACGTTTCATAAATCTTGCCCATATATTTTTTGTATTGATTTGTGTTATTTTTATCAAAGGAAATTTATTTAAGTCTTGTCATCGTGTTCAATGTACTTGTGAAGCGCTAAACCCATTTTTGACAAATATTAGTAACTACATCGTTGTACGTCAAGCTAAGTGGCCCGAATTGTAACATCACAGCGCATAAATTGTGGAAGTCTTTGCCCGTTACCGCACGTAGGTTAAACAGGTGTTTATTTGAGTTCAGTCGGGATGTACGCAAATACTGAGTGACCCACTTTAATAAGTACCTTGTTTTTGTGAAGTCGTCTTGTATTCTTATCAGTGGAACCAGGAAGGATTAATTTCATCACATAAATTCAATAATAAATGTCTCCTTTATAAAACTCGTAAAAACTGTAAACTGTAGTAAAACAGTCGACGAGCCAATATCATACTTAAATGCAGGCACTGACTGACTGAGTTGAAAAAAAATACGACAAAAACTCAAACTATGAACCGATGACAGAAATAAAAACAAATATCAGGCACTGTTAATGTATTATCCTGATTTTGAAATTCATTGCAGAGACTGTACATGCAATAGTATCTTGTAAGACATATATAACTCTGACGTCAATTAAATGACCACAGTAGCATGGTCTGATAGCATACTGTGTGTGTGTTGTTTTATTGCATGTCACTCAGTAATCTATTTTTGTAGTCATCTGTTGAAAATAGTCCTAGATAAATCCATGTTTCAAGGACACCATGTACGTTTCTTAGCAACAAATGCAGAAACAGACCCAGCTATTTATTTGTTGTTTTCGTAGTCCCGAGCAACATCCACTTTAATAAGCGCCTTGTTTTTGTGTAGTCGTATTGCATTCTTATCAATATAACCAGGTGTGATTAATTCCATCGCATAAATCCAATAATAAATGTCTTCTTTATAAAACTTGTAAAACTGTAAACTGCACAAAAAACAATGTGCGAGCCAATAACATAATTAATAGCAGGCACCAACTGAATGAGTAAAAAGAACAGGGCAAAAACTCAAACTATGAATGGATGACAGAAATAAAAAAATAGCAGGCACTGTCAGGCCTTGCTGTTGTATTGTCATTCACTAGTACGACAGACAACTTTTTTTTAAAACTTCCTTTCACCTATCCAACTTGTTTCTGATCGTATATTATAACGTGTAGACAGGTTTTTGAAATTATTATGATTAAGAAGCCATAAATGGCGTGTTACCTTGAAATAAATTTAAGACGCCAAAGCACGGATCCTTTCAAAAATTAACCCGATGTCACGATGCTGGTTGCATACATAATTAAAGGAAAAATTTAAATGATCGATTAAGTGATGACTAAATCCTAATCATATCTTGCAAATTTCCCATAGAATATGACTGCCTAGTTTTATTTCATTACAATCACCGATTCCTGAGACATCTTGTTTAAAAATTTGCTGCACAGACAGGTAACACAGGACACAAGCACGTGTTGACTGTCAACGGGTGCTAAATACGAGACTTGAAGAAACCAATGTAACCTGGAATTGCGTTCATGTCATAGAATGCTAGAGATTTTATTTAATGGTACATGTAGATTGATGATGTTAGTCGTGATCAAACTCTGTATTATCCCGATTTTGAAATTAATGGCGGAGAATGTACATGCAATAGTATCTTGTAAGACAAATATAACTCTGTGACGTCAATTAAATGACCACAGTAGCATGGTCTGATAGCATACTGTGTGTGTGTTGTTTTATTGCTTGTCACTCAGTAATCTATCTTTTGTAGTTTTTTGTAATTTTCCTCTATAAATTCATGTTTCAAGGACACCATGTACGTTTAAAAGCGCCTAATGCAGGACCAAGCTATCCATTCGATAATCGCAAGCAACACCCACTTTAATAAGCACCTTGTTTTTGTGAAGTCGTATTGTATTCTTATCAATGGGACCATAAATCCAATAATAAATGTCTCCTATGCAAAACTCGTAAAATCTGCAAAAACAAAGTTCGAGTAAATGACATAGTTAAAACAAGTAACCTGTAGAATACTGTGTGGGTAATATTTTTTATATTGATTTTTGTTGCATTTGCAGCAAATAGTTACCAAACAATGAGAAATCTATAGGATTGAATATACCCCACAGCTGGCTTCACATGCATTGTTCATAGTTCATATGGTGCTTACACCAGGATTTAATTACAGCACCTAGGCGGTATGTGGTTACAGCTTAATGTTCGAGTAAGAAATTGACATGACAATAGAAATTCATTAAAGACTGCCACTCCCATGCAATTAACAGCGAGTGAAATTCCTGGGATTGAAACATATATTTTGAAGTCACTGATGTAGGCAACGAATAACTGCAAGTTGACATAAAGACGAGGTAGTTTATTTAATCAGTGGTAAACTAGAGGCTGAAATTATAATTAATTTGTTTATTTCAATTTCTCCTGACGTCAAATAGAATACACTGGTGAAACACGGTAGTAACTGTGGGTGAAAGGATGTTTTGGGGTGTAGTTTACATTGTATATGGAGTGGTAGGGTCGGGTGTAATGTGTTCATTTCCAACTATTATGAAGTCACGTAGAATTTCACTTAATTTATTTTTGCTGACATGTTTTCAAGCATTACATGTGAATCTAATTTTCACTGCGCTGTGTCTCAATATAGTATGAGGGAAATGGCATATTCACTGGAATTTATTTCAGGGGAAAAATGTTTTCAGTGATAATGAAGTATTATGACAGATACCCTCCCCGTGGCTTTCATTGCGTATGGAAGTTATTTTCACGAGTGATGCGGTGTATCCTGCTGCCGTACTTTCACGAGCGAAGCCACGGGGAGGGTGTGGGGTTCTGTTATTATACACATGTCCCATATTTGATTATTTCATATTAAAAAAAGAACGTGCAACAAACCGGGATAGAAATTTAGATCGGGGAACCCAATTGCCCATTAATATGCTCCAAGACAGTGCTGCGACCTAGCAACGCTTGTCAGTGTAGAACGCGTGTCGCTGTACGTGTGAAAATAAAATAATCAGACGTCTAATTTAAGTCATTGTCCGAATAAATAACTCGTGGATGTTTAAGCGCGGTGGTCGTAGCACAGCGCGTGTTCGAATTTCGTGTAAATAAACAATGTATTTTACACGCATTGTATACGTCGCTGTGAGTCCCATATTGAACAGGACGCGACACGACGACTGTCGCCCTTTAGTTGGGACCACGACAGAACCAGAACTTAAACTGGGCGACTACGATACACGGTTGATGTTGAAGTTAAAAGTTCCTCCACAGATCTGTGCATTGGCAAACATGCCGTGCAACTGCGGTACTCCACTGACGGAATGACTTTCGTTGAAATCGGTCGTCGCTGACTCGTGAGCTGCACACTACAACCTCGTTTGTGATGTTGCTTGCTTGTCGTGGATAGACCGAGTCTTGGTTACCGGTTAAATTTTGCTAATTTGGCGTTGGTAATCTTTATTTGGAACTGAGTAACGCCGCAACGTCGCCAGCAGAAACCTCATGGTATATCGATGTTGATGGTTGCGGCTCCATATTAATCGGAGATTTTACTGCGGGTCCAGGCAGTGGGTGGATCTTCCGAGAGCCCTTCAAGATTTATAAAACTCAGATTCCAGGTGGTCAACAAACATTAAGTTCTCCCAATCCTAGTATTCTATGTGATGTACATCTAACATGCCAAAAATGCTGGTGAACGATTTGAACCTGACAAAAATACTTGAAATAGATACCAGGAAGGGGAGGGGGGTAAAAGAAAAGTTATATAACATTTTATTATTCAATAATTTATTAAAATACACAAGTTTGTCCAACTCCCTGTGATACAACACCTCAGACATAGCTCATTGTACTCGGCTGGAGTGTGGGCAAAAAGTTACTAAAAGTATTTGAATTTTTGATATTTTTTTTCATTAATGAGAAAGTTGACCCCGAAGTTAGAGTAACTGTTCAGCAGGAATGGCTTTTTAACTCTTTTGTGATTTTTTTTTGGCTTGGCTGATTTTGTCACGGTTCATACTTGACAGGCAGGTCGTACCATCACTAATTGGAAAAACAATCCTGACCCACCGCTACCATGGCAACAGCCAAAGTCTTGTAATAGCAGTGCCCAAATGATCATGCCTTTTATTTTGGCTACGTTGCGCACTGGTAAGCGATCACCGGCGCCGACATTGTTACCACTGTCAACGGAATCCCAACGCAGCTTTGAACTTTGAATAAAATGTAAATGCTGCTTCCAATCTAGAAAATACTATCGCAAAACGATTGGAAATTATACATTTAACGGCTGAATACGTCCTAACAATAAAATAAAGTGACTTCTAATGACTGCCATGTTATTTTGCAAACCTCGTATAAGGTGCCCGGTTTTAGTTATAAACAGACGTTAGCTTCACGTTCATGTCCCTTCCATGATAACAGCCGAAAACATATTGCTTGTTTTTTACCGGTTTTCATTGGCAACCGAAGTATTTTTATTTTGTAAACAAATTTTCGTCTGCTATTTTTATTCAGTTCAAATCGTTCAGCAACATTTTTGGCATATTAGGTGTACATCACATGGAATACTACGATTGAGAGAACTTGGTGTATGTTGACTGATTTTTATCATAGTACGAAGTACCAGGAAGTTACTCAGTTCCAAATAAAGATTACCAACGTCAAATGAGCAACATTTGACTGGTAATCAAGATTCATGTAATCCATGGCTAACAAGCAACATCACAAGCGAAGTTTTAGCATGCAGTAAGTCATCCCGTTAGTGGAGTACCGCAGTAACACGGCATGTTTGCCATCAGCATTGTATTCAAACGAATCACGTGGTGTGCCGTTCTCGTTCAAACCCGGGATTCGATCAATAGGGGAGTCCCATTAAAAAAAAACACATTGCAAATCATGCAAGTTCAACATTTTCAAACCAATATACTAAAACAGAAATGCTCAGAGATGTAAATGAAGGATAGATATTACTTTTCACTATACACATCTCTGTTGATACTATCCCTCACATATTCTACTCCCAATTACTCCTGCGTAAAATGGACTAGCCTCTTCATGTTGACATTCAGACTAAAATCACGTGACAGGCTGTTAAAATTGGCTGTTGCATACTCTTTCGCCGTTCTGGAAAATGTGTTTAATTAACTCACATTCAAGCAACAATGCAGATTTCCCAGTGGGAGTGAGACTATTCAAACTCTGCCACTAAAAAATAGGGGTGTTTTCAGCAAAAAACGAATAACCCTGGAATACACACAATATACTGAATTTCGGAACAAATCGTGCATTACTTACAGCAGCAGAATACCACAGAAATATCAGACGAAACATGAAAACACTATATATTGTATTTCAGCCTGAACCCTCTATATTGCAATTCAAGGAATTAACCCCATATGTGCATCCATTTCCCACCTTGGTATCACCCACCCCTGAAAACAAACTCTTAATACCACGCTGAAGCGTTTGGTAATAATTGAAAGCAGGCACTTACTGAAATGAAAATAGCCCGGGAAAAAACACAAACTATTGACAGAATTTGAAAAAGAATAATAAAAGCACATGTGAGACAGACAACTTTTTCCTTTCTTCTTTTTTGAACTTTCTTTTACTTATTTAATTTATTCTTGATCGTGTCACACGAACTTACATTATGGTCAATGTGCTTGGGAATACTACTAGGTTACTGATGGGACTCATGTGCATTGAAATGCATTTTGTCAAGATGGCTATCAAATGTCCTGCCTAATTTGCATAACAGCTAACTGACACAGAAGCATAGCAATATGAGATGTTAATCCAAACAACTTGGGATGATCCATTTATTTGTAGGCTTGCCACAAACGTAGTTTTAATTGTTATAACTAAAGTAAAACAGTATTCCATCTAAAACGTTAGTTATTAATTACGTTGGCATTAAATTTAAACAAAAGTAATTCTCATATTCACACACAGTTGTGTCTTTCAACCCTATGCTATAAATGGTATCTCCCATCTAGATTCTCAGTACAGTGCGATACATGAGGGAATTGTAATGAATCCAGGATCCAAAGGTTTTGCACACAATTTTTCAGACAAAACTTTACGCATTTGATATAACCGTTGTTCCGTGGCATTTTCGTCTGAATAGGTCATCATCTATCAGTATACACAGTAGAGTCAGAAATGTTTGTGTCAGAAGTGGGATTGTGAGTCTGATTTGGATTTTACTGTCAATCCCCTGACTAAATTGACTGTTTAGTAACTGCTTAAGGTCTGAAGAACACGGTGTTCAGACCAGTTTGTACTGCTTAGTAACTGCTTAAGGTCTAGAGAACAAGGTGTTCAGACCAGTTTGTACTGTTTAGTAACTGCTTAAGGTCTAGAGAACACAGTGTTCAGACCAGTTTGTACTGTTTAGTAACTGCTTAAGGTCTAGAGAACAAGGTGTTCAGACCAGTTTGTACTGTTTAGTAACTGCTTAAGGTCTAGAGAACAAGGTGTTCAGACCAGTTTGTACTGCTTAGTAACTGCTTAAGGTCTAGAGACCAAGGTGTTCAGACCAGTTTGTACTGTTTAGTAACTGCTTAAGGTCTAGAGAACACAGTGTTCAGACCAGTTTGTACTGTTTAGTAACTGCTTAAGGTCTAGAGAACAAGGTGTTCAGACCAGTTTGTACTGTTTAGTAACTGCTTAAGGTCTAGAGAACAAGGTGTTCAGACCAGTTTGTACTGTTTAGTAACTGCTTAAGGTCTAGAGACCAAGGTGTTCAGACCAGTTTGTACTGTTTAGTAACTGCTTAAGGTCTAGAGAACACAGTGTTCAGACCAGTTTGTACTGTTTAGTAACTGCTTAAGGTCTAGAGAACAAGGTGTTCAGACCAGTTTGTACTGTTTAGTAACTGCTTAAGGTCTAGAGAACAAGGTGTTCAGACCAGTTTGTACTGCTTAGTAACTGCTTAAGGTCTAGAGAACAAGGTGTTCAGACCAGTTTGTACTGTTTAGTAACTGCTTAAGATCTGGAGAACACGGTGTTCAGACCAGTTTGTACTGTTTAGTAACTGCTTAAGGTCTAGAGAACAAGGTGTTCAGACCAGTTTGTACTGCTTAGTAACTGCTTAAGGTCTAGAGAACACAGTGTTCAGACCAGTTTGTACTGTTTAGTAACTGCTTAAGGTCTAGAGAACAAGGTGTTCAGACCAGTTTGTACTGTTTAGTAACTGCTTAAGGTCTAGAGAACAAGGTGTTCAGACCAGTTTGTACTGTTTAGTAACTGCTTAAGGTCTAGAGAACAAGGTGTTCAGACCAGTTTGTACTGTTTAGTAACTGCTTAAGGTCTAGAGAACAAGGTGTTCAGACCAGTTTGTACTGTTTAGTAACTGCTTAAGGTCTAGAGAACACGGTGTTCAGACCAGTTTGTACTGTTTAGTAACTGCTTAAGGTCTAGAGAAGAAGGTGTTCAGACCAGTTTGTACTGTTTAGTAACTGCTTAAGATCTAGAGACCAAGGTGTTCAGACCAGTTAGTACTGCTTAGTAACTGCTTAAGGTCTAGAGAACATGGTGTTCAGACCAGTTTGTACTGCTTAGTAACTGCTTAAGATCTGGAGAACAAGGTGTTCAGACCAGTTTGTACTGTTTAGTAACTGCTTAAGGTCTAGAGAACACAGTGTTCAGACCAGTTTGTACTGTTTAGTAACTGCTTAAGGTCTAGAGAACACGGTGTTCAGACCAGTTTGTACTGTTTAGTAACTGCTTAAGGTCTAGAGAACACAGTGTTCAGACCAGTTTGTACTGTTTAGTAACTGCTTAAGGTCTAGAGAACAAGGTGTTCAGACCAGTTTGTACTGTTTAGTAACTGCTTAAGATCTAGAGAACAAGGTGTTCAGACCAGTTTGTACTGCTTAGTAACTGCTTAAGGTCTAGAGACCAAGGTGTTCAGACCAGTTTGTATTGTTTAGTAACTGCTTAAGGTCTAGAGAACACGGTGTTCAGACCAGTTTGTACTGTTTAGTAACTGCTTAAGGTCTAGAGAAGAAGGTGTTCAGACCAGTTTGTACTGTTTAGTAACTGCTTAAGATCTAGAGACCAAGGTGTTCAGACCAGTTAGTACTGCTTAGTAACTGCTTAAGGTCTAGAGAACACGGTGTTCAGACCAGTTTGTACTGTTTAGTAACTGCTTAAGATCTGGAGAACAAGGTGTTCAGACCAGTTTGTACTGTTTAGTAACTGCTTAAGGTCTAGAGAACACAGTGTTCAGACCAGTTTGTACTGTTTAGTAACTGCTTAAGGTCTAGAGAACACGGTGTTCAGACCAGTTTGTACTGTTTAGTAACTGCTTAAGGTCTAGAGAACAAGGTGTTCAGACCAGTTTGTACTGCTTAGTAACTGCTTAAGGTCTAGAGAACACGGTGTTCAGACCAGTTTGTACTGTTTAGTAACTGCTTAAGGTCTAGAGAACAAGGTGTTCATACCAGTCTGTACTGCTTAGTAACTGCTTAAGGTCTAGAGAACACGGTGTTCAGACCAGTTTGTACTGTTTAGTAACTGCTTAAGGTCTAGAGACCAAGGTGTTCAGACCAGTTAGTACTGCTTAGTAACTGCTTAAGGTCTAGAGAACACGGTGTTCAGACCAGTTTGTACTGTTTAGTAACTGCTTAAGGTCTAAAGAACAAGGTGTTCAGACCAGTTTGTACTGCTTAGTAACTGCTTAAGATCTGGAGAACAAGGTGTTCAGACCAGTTTGTACTGTTTAGTAACTGCTTAAGGTCTAGAGAACACAGTGTTCAGACCAGTTTGTACTGTTTAGTAACTGCTTAAGGTCTAGAGAACAAGGTGTTCAGACCAGTTTGTACTGTTTAGTAACTGCTTAAGGTCTAGAGAACAAGGTGTTCAGACCAGTTTGTACTGCTTAGTAACTGCTTAAGGTCTAGAGACCAAGGTGTTCAGACCAGTTTGTACTGTTTAGTAACTGCTTAAGGTCTAGAGAACACGGTGTTCAGACCAGTTTGTACTGTTTAGTAACTGCTTAAGATCTAGAGACCAAGGTGTTCAGACCAGTTAGTACTGCTTAGTAACTGCTTAAGGTCTAGAGAACACGGTGTTCAGACCAGTTTGTACTGCTTAGTAACTGCTTAAGATCTGGAGAACAAGGTGTTCAGACCAGTTTGTACTGTTTAGTAACTGCTTAAGGTCTAGAGAACACAGTGTTCAGACCAGTTTGTACTGTTTAGTAACTGCTTAAGGTCTAGAGAACATGGTGTTCAGACCAGTTTGTACTGTTTAGTAACTGCTTAAGGTCTAGAGAACAAGGTGTTCATACCAGTCTGTACTGCTTAGTAACTGCTTAAGGTCTAGAGAACACGGTGTTCAGACCAGTTTGTACTGTTTAGTAACTGCTTAAGGTCTAGAGAACAAGGTGTTCATACCAGTCTGTACTGCTTAGTAACTGCTTAAGGTCTAGAGAACACGGTGTTCAGACCAGTTTGTACTGTTTAGTAACTGCTTAAGGTCTAGAGACCAAGGTGTTCAGACCAGTTAGTACTGCTTAGTAACTGCTTAAGGTCTAGAGAACACGGTGTTCAGACCAGTTTGTACTGCTTAGTAACTGCTTAAGGTCTAGAGAACAAGGTGTTCAGACCAGTTTGTAATGTTTAGTAACTGCTTAAGGTCTAGAGAACAAGGTGTTCAGGCCAGTTTGTACTGCTTAGTAACTGCTTAAGGTCTAGAGAACAAGGTGTTCAGACCAGTTTCTACTGCTTAGTAACTGCTTAAGGTCTAGAGAACACGGTGTTCAGACCAGTTTGTACTGTTTAGTAACTGCTTAAGGTCTAGAGAACAAGGTGTTCAGACCAGTTTGTACTGCTTAGTAACTGCTTAAGATCTGGAGAACAAGGTGTTCAGACCAGTTTGTACTGTTTAGTAACTGCTTAAGGTCTAGAGAACACAGTGTTCAGACCAGTTTGTACTGTTTAGTAACTGCTTAAGGTCTAGAGAACAAGGTGTTCAGACCAGTTTGTACTGTTTAGTAACTGCTTAAGGTCTAGAGAACAAGGTGTTCAGACCAGTTTGTACTGCTTAGTAACTGCTTAAGGTCTAGAGACCAAGGTGTTCAGACCAGTTTGTACTGTTTAGTAACTGCTTAAGGTCTAGAGAACACGGTGTTCAGACCAGTTTGTACTGTTTAGTAACTGCTTAAGGTCTAGAGAAGAAGGTGTTCAGACCAGTTTGTACTGTTTAGTAACTGCTTAAGATCTAGAGACCAAGGTGTTCAGACCAGTTAGTACTGCTTAGTAACTGCTTAAGGTCTAGAGAACACGGTGTTCAGACCAGTTTGTACTGCTTAGTAACTGCTTAAGATCTGGAGAACAAGGTGTTCAGACCAGTTTGTACTGTTTAGTAACTGCTTAAGGTCTAGAGAACACAGTGTTCAGACAAGTTTGTACTGTTTAGTAACTGCTTAAGGTCTAGAGAACACGGTGTTCAGACCAGTTTGTACTGTTTAGTAACTGCTTAAGGTCTAGAGAACAAGGTGTTCCGACCAGTTTGTACTGCTTAGTAACTGCTTAAGGTCTAGAGAACACGGTGTTCAGACCAGTTTGTACTGTTTAGTAACTGCTTAAGGTCTAGAGAACAAGGTGTTCATACCAGTCTGTACTGCTTAGTAACTGCTTAAGGTCTAGAGAACACGGTGTTCAGACCAGTTTGTACTGTTTAGTAACTGCTTAAGGTCTAGAGACCAAGGTGTTCAGACCAGTTAGTACTGCTTAGTAACTGCTTAAGGTCTAGAGAACACGGTGTTCAGACCAGTTTCTACTGCTTAGTAACTGCTTAAGGTCTAGAGAACAAGGTGTTCAGACCAGTTTCTACTGCTTAGTAACTGCTTAAGGTCTAGAGAACAAGGTGTTCAGACCAGTTTGTACTGTTTAGTAACTGCTTAAGGTCTAGAGAACAAGGTGTTCAGACCAGTTTGTACTGCTTAGTAACTGCTTAAGGTCTAGAGAACAAGGTGTTCAGACCAGTTTGTACTGCTTAGTAACTGCTTAAGGTCTAGAGAGCAAGGTGTTCAGACCAGTTTGTACTGCTTAAGGTCTAGAGAGCAAGGTGTTCAGACCAGTTTGTACTGTTTAGTAACTGCTTAAGGTCTAGAGAACAAGGTGTTCAGACCAGTTTGTACTGCTTAGTAACTGCTTAAGGTCTAGAGAACAAGGTGTTCAGACCAGTTTGTACTGTTTAGTAACTGCTTAAGGTCTAGTGAACAATGTGTTCAGACCAGTTTGTACTGTTTAGTAACTGCTTAAGGTCTAGAGAACAAGGTGTTCAGACCAGTTTGTACTGTTTAGTAACTGCTTAAGGTCTAGAGAACAAGGTGTTCAGACCAGTTTGTACTGCTTAGTAACTGCTTAAGGTCTAGAGAACAAGGTGTTCAGACCAGTTTGTACTGCTTAGTAACTGCTTAAGGTCTAGAGAACAAGGTGTTCAGACCAGTTTGTACTGTTTAGTAACTGCTTAAGGTCTAGAGAACAAGGTGTTCAGACCAGTCTGTACTGCTTAGTAACTGCTTAAGGTCTAGAGAACAAGGTGTTCAGACCAGTTTGTACTGCTTAGTAACTGCTTAAGGTCTAGAGAACAAGGTGTTCAGACCAGTTTGTACTGTTTAGTAACTGCTTAAGGTCTAGAGAACAAGGTGTTCAGACCAGTTTGTACTGTTTAGTAACTGCTTAAGGTCTAGAGAACAAGATGTTCAGACCAGTTTGTACTGTTTAGTAACTGCTTAAGATCTGGAGAACAAGGTGTTCAGACCAGTTTGTACTGTTTAGTAACTGCTTAAGGTCTAGAGAACAAGGTGTTCATACGAGTCTGTACTGCTTAGTAACTGCTTAAGGTCTAGAGAACAAGGTATTCAGACCAGTTTGTACTGTTTAGTAACTGCTTAAGGTCTAGAGAACAAGGTGTTCAGACCAGTTTGTACTGTTCAGTAACTGCTTAAGGTCTAGAGAACATGGTGTTCAGACCAGTTTGTACTGCTTAGTAACTGCTTAAGGTGGATCGCCAATACCATGTTCATTTGCATATTGACCGTGAAAATACCAAAAACATTATTGCATTGGTAATATGCAAATTAGTTTTAGTCAACATAAGTGACTGCCTAGAAGTTCCATTACTGTTGTTCAAATTTCATTTCACTCGGCGAGTATATTCATGAACCCAAGGGTAATATATCGTAGCTCTAAATATTGTTTATTTCTGTTATGTTTCGAAAAACGCTACTCTTGAAAGGACTACTTTGTTTGCTCCCAGACCTCATTTGCATATGGGGTGTGGTAATACCGATGTTGATTTCTGGGACGAATCAAAATAAACTGCAGCACATATGGAATAATGTGGAATACATTTTTAATGTAAACATTTTTCCTCTAAAATAAATTCCAGTGAAAACTTTCCTCATACTCTATTGAGAATTGACACAGCACAGTGAACATTGGAATCACACGTTATGCTTGAAAACTTTTCATCAAAAATAAATTAAGTGAAATTCTATGTGACTTCATGAGAGTTGGAAATGAACAAATTATATGAAACCCAACCTTACCGATCCATACACAAAGTAAACTATATCCCAAAACATCCTTTCACCAGTGTATTCTATTTGACTTCAGGAGAAATTGAAATAAACAAATTATATGACAACAAACTTAATTATAATTTCAGCCTCTAGTTGACCACTGATTAAATAAACTACCTCGTCTTTATGTCAATTTGAAGTTATTCAATGCCTACATCAGTGACTTCAAAATATATGTTTCAATCACAGGAATTTCACTTGCTATTAGTTGCATATGAGTGCAAGTCTTTTATTGTCTATTGTAAAGGGGGTAATTATTCACTGTGAATATGTAAAATTTAGCATAGAACACATTATCTAAATGACGAAACCGTGAATTTAAAACCCACTGAATATGCCCGAAATGGTAAATCAGTGAAATTTAAACCCAGTGAAAATTAGTCATTTTACAGTATTGCAATGTCAATTTCTTGCGATTACTCGGAACATGAAGCTATAACCACAGGCTGTCTAGGTAATACCTGGTGTAAGCACCGGTTAGGCAGTCTTGAACTATGCATGTGAAGCCAGCTGAGATATATATCCAATCTTATAGATTTCTCATTGTTTGGTAACTATTTGATGCAAATGCAACAAAAATCAATATAAAAATATTACCCACACAGCATTCTACAGGTTACTTGTATATTACTAGTTTTTGATACATGTATTAGCATACAGTCTTGGCAGGATATCGCCATAGACTGCGTACATCACATGTGTACACTTACAACAAAACGATTTTATCATTGAGCGTGTTACTATATACATACTGTCAATCATATCCTGTACTGCCCTCTGTAGGTGACATACTGTCAATCATTACACAGTAATAAATACACTTGGCAATACTAACTAGTGTCGGTATCAGTGAGTTTATGTGTACTGCCCTCTGTAGGTGACATACTGTCAATCATTACACAGTAATAAATACACTTGGCAATACTAACTAGTGTCGGTATCAGTGAGTTTATGTGTACTGCCCTCTGTAGGTGACATACTGTCAATCATTACACAGTAATAAATACACTAGGCAATACTAACTAGTGTTGGTATCAGTGAGTTGATGTGTACTGCCCTCTGTAGGTGACATACTGTCAATCATAACACAGTAATAAATACACTAGGCAATACTAACTATTGTTGGTATCAGTGAGTTGATGTGTACTGCCCTCTGTAGGTGACATAGTGTCAATCATTACACAGTAATAAATAGACAAGGCAATCCTCGGAGGCGGACATCCGGGCATTTTCACCACCTGGCAACCCGCGGCGGTGAAAACAAAGACCCAAAACTCGCAGAAAACGGTACTTTGGGGTGATTGTTGAGACTCCCCTGAACAGTGTAAC
Organism: Saccoglossus kowalevskii; assembly: GCF_978046115.1. Classification (NCBI taxonomy): domain Eukaryota; kingdom Metazoa; phylum Hemichordata; class Enteropneusta; family Harrimaniidae; genus Saccoglossus; species Saccoglossus kowalevskii. Next base: position 24,043,065 of record NC_140660.1, on the reverse strand, counting down.
AAGATTAGCCCTACGTGTGTAACATATATAAATTTGGTTGTTCAGGATTACTTCAAAGTTGAGTTTGTGTTGTTTTCTCGAATTTTCACCGGCTCGACCAGCGTTCCACAGCAGCGCGCACAGAGCCCATAGAAATGCATGGTACAGTGGTGCGCGTCTTAGCAACGTGGAACGTCTGTGACGTAGCTCCGCCCCCGAGGATACTAACTAGTGTTGGTATCACTGAGTTGATGTGTACTGCCCTCTGTAGGTGACATACTGTCAATTATTACACAGTAATAAATACACTAGGCAATACTAACTAGTGTTGGTATCAGTCAGTTGATGTGTACTGCCCTCTGTAGGTGACATACTGTCAATCATTACACAGTAATAAATACACTTGGCAATACTAACTAGTGTCGGTATCAGTGAGTTGATGTGTACTGCCCTCTGTAGGTGACATACTGTCAATCATTACACAGTAATAAATACACTTGGCAATACTAACTAGCATTGGTATCAGTGAGTTGATGTGTACTGCCCTCTGTAGGTGACATACTGTCAATCATTACACAGTAATAAATACACTAGGCAATACTAACTATTGTTGGTATCAGTGAGTTGATGTGTACTGCCCTCTGTAGGTGACATACTGTCAATCATTACACAGTAATAAATACACTAGGCAATACTAACTAGCATTGGTATCAGTGAGTTGATGTGTACTGCCCTCTGTAGGTGACATACTGTCAATCATTACACAGTAATAAATACACTTGGCAATACTAACTAGTGTCGGTATCAGTGAGTTTATGTGTACTGCCCTCTGTAGGTGACATACTGTCAATCATTACACAGTAATAAACACACTTGGCAATACTAACTAGTGTTGGTATCAGTGAGTTGATGTGTACTGCCCTCTGTAGGTGACATACTGTCAATCATTACACAGTAATAAATACACTAAGCAATACTAACTAGTGTTGGTATCAGTCAGTTGATGTGTACTGCCCTCTGTAGGTGACATACTGTCAATCATTACACAGTAATAAACACACTTGGCAATACTAACTAGTGTTGGTATCAGTGAGTTGATATGTACTGCCCTCTGTAGGAGACATACTGTCAATCATTACACAGAAATAAATACACTTGGCAATACTAACTAGTGTTGGTATCAGTGAGTTGATGTGTACTGCCCTCTGTAGGTGACATACTATCAATCATTACACAGTAATAAATACACTTAGCAATACTAACTAGTGTTGGTATCAGTCAGTTGATGTGTACTGCCATCTGTAGGTGACATACTGTCAATCATTACACAGTAATAAATACACTAAGCAATACTAACTAGTGTTGGTATCAGTCAGTTGATGTGTACTGTCCTCTGTAGGTGACATACTGTCAATCATTACATTTTGTTAACCGCGTTTCGCAGTATAGCGGTTAACTATTGTCTGTTCGAGATGGCAAACAGACATGTATGGTATGTTGGGTCATGTGACAAGGGACATTTAAGTGGAGGACAGAAGGTTGAATGTCAGTCTAGGCCAGTCTCGCTACAGTGCAGTTTTCGGCGGTTTCCCTTTTTAGTCACACTTTGTTCATTCCTGTGCTTCTGTTAATCATCACGAGTCAGGCAGTGCAGCACTATCAACCCAGCAGTAAACCTTTAACATCATGACTATGTTTTTTCAAGTGCAAGTAGAAGAGACGATTGATGGAACTAGCAGATCCCTTAATGTCGGGAATGCACGACAACGCTCACTTCGGTTAGCAGATTGGGAAGACTTTAGATGAGATGTCAAAACATACAGGACATGCATTTTGGCCTATGTTTTGGATGGCAAAAAAGCTGACAAGAAACATTCTGAAGCCAAGAAGAAACAGAGGGCAATATTAATTGTATTTACTACGGTATGTAGCCTCGTTGGCATCATATCCAGCACCACAGCAAGATAGCTAACAGATCGCATCGAGTACTGTTTTGAGGGCAGAGAATTCAAAGAAACCGTAATTGGCCATAGGCGTTATGTGTCCTTCAACTTAAAAGATGACGAACATTAAGTTAAGTAACTCTTTATGTAACTATTTTAACACTTACGCCGATCTTCATTGTTCGTTTTTGTGAGGCAAAAAAAAAACCAATCCTGTTTGCATTGAGTTGTACGATGTGAGTGGTGTTACAGTCACTCCACTATTTGACTGACTTGCTATTTTAAGATTTGTGTCCCTTTGCCCAGGGTTCTCCCCAGAAAAAATGCATAGCGCCGGGGATAATTTGCATAATAATTTGCATATCATTTACATATCTTTCCTTCATTGATTAACAGAACTTATTTACAATTATGAATATTAGTGAGCTCAGTCACAGGGCAAATATTTTTTTTAATGGATTCAACACATTATGTTTCACAATTTAGAAGAGTTTGAAACATTCTCGAAATACAAATGCTGCAGACTAAAAACAAACACAAATACATTATTGTTGCAATTTAATTGTTTTGTAAAACGTTGAAGGAAACGCATTCAAAACGTTAAGCCAGATTTATGTTCACGAATTTCATAATTTTATTCACTCCAAAAACATTCTCCTTCAAAAAATCGATCACGTAATTAATTGACGTATTGTTGTAATTTATTATTCGTACCATCAACTTCTAAAACGTTTACAATTACAGTAATGAGCGAACAAATAAAGCTTCAAAACGATCATCAAAATTACGACGTGACATAACTTACTTGGCCATGTTATACACCAGTTATAGCAATAATTCCTCAACAAATTTTACTTCTTTTTTTTTTTTGATATGAAATGTAAGTAAAATCCGAATTATTTTTATCGGGAGCGATTATTTTTGATCACTTGATCGCTTCGGTAAAAAAAAACAGACCCGCCATGATGTTTGTGAAACATTAGCATGTGTCCTTTTACCCGATGGGTCAAGAATTCCATTAACCAATCAAAATGACGCATGGTAATGCCGGTAGAACCCGAAGTTTTCCGAATGGTAGTGATCATAAAAATTACATTGCGGAAGTAAAGCGATGTCGTAGCACGATGTGTTGGCATCGATTTCAATTGAAAACTGCATGACAGCTTTCAAAAGAGGTGATTTGCAATTTTTAAAAGGTAAATTAGGTCTTGAAAGAAGAGTTTTTACATGATTCGCAATGATAACAGTTCAAATGTATTTTATCAAATCACGCAATAAACACGTTGTTTTTTTCTTGAGTAGCGTGAACTGATCGTGAACTCCGATTTGACCATGTTATATCGAGGTGGAATTGATTTTGAAATAATTTTAGCTTTAAATCTAAAGACTGTGTCTATCGCAGAAAGTATTTACTTACAAACAAAGAGGTGCTAATTCCACAAATTTGACTAGCCGCTACGTATCGTGCGACTAGGTCTATTGTTTATAAATTATATTCCACGACTGGCAGGATGCGTGTCGGTCGGTATGTAATTAATAGTCCTCGTCGGAAGCATTTCCGTGGTGGTCACTAATTTTGAGTGACGGTCGGGGCCGACCGGCGTGGCGAACAAAGCTTTTTCACATCTGATATTGGCATGTCAAATATGAAATCAAGCGCCAAGGTGGGAACACATAGCGCCGAGGTCGCAAGTGAAGCGCCGAGATTCACAGGTATAGCGCCGCAGACCTCGGCGCTAAAAAGCCCTGGGGAGAACCCTGCCTTTGCCAGTGACTATTGTGAGCAGGTTTAGAGTTGCGGTAATTTGTAAAGTGACAACCACTTGGTCTCAAGTGTTGGACGTGTGTGCCGTTTATGATGGCTACTTCCCCACGGTATTTATTTGCGTCAACTGAAATTGATAGATGGATCTTGGAGGGAAGTATTGAATGTGTTAGATTGTAGGAACGTTATTTTTTTGTCCTTGTTCAAGTTCAACGTTCGTTGTTAAGATGCGTCTCTCGCTTGACAATTATTCGTTCATTTGGATCATTTAATTATGTTTTACATTAAGTCCATGTACCATCACATCACGATCATCTGGAAACATCAGTCAGGTCTATTTTAGATTCTCCTAAGATTCTAGTTACGGTCGTGAGTATTGTGTATCCAAGGCGTTTAGCTTTGGAATTCGACATTTCCATCGCGCCATGTTTATTTCCAAAAATATCAAAGCAAAGGTAAGTTGGTGGTCAGTTGAGTGTGTGTGACTACGTTATTGGTGAGCTTGCATCAACGTATCGATGAAATCAAAGCTGGTAACGGTCTATTTAAATCTAGGGCTCCGTCATACCGTGCATGTTTGAAGGAATCAGTAAAACACTGCAATTCCACAATAGGTATATTTGTGCCTGTTTTCATCATGTTAGATAAGCGAGTTAGGAATTTAATGCACATGAATGGGACTACGCCATGCTTCAGTACATGACGGCTATGGTGGTTTATAATGTTAAAGAAGAAGGTAAGAGTGTGTGTGGTAAGTGTTCTGTATTGCATTGTTGAAAGTTCAACCTGGCGAGCATAGTTGAAGCTCACTGTATGTTATTATGAAAGATTGGAGCGGATAACCAGAAAGTGGTGAGGATTGTATGCAACAGTAAATACTTTGAAGGCGTTTTTTCATACATCGTGTGTGTTTTTATACTGACACGTCCTCAATTGGCTATGGCAGGTGTATTGACCAAGGAGGTAAGGAGGCGAGTGTAAGTGGTCTCTATAAGAACAAGTCGAAAGTTCAACCTGGAAGGAACTCGTTGCAGTTCATCGTATGTTATTATAAAACAGTAAAGGTTTTGAAGGCTTTGTGCACAAATAACTAGAACGTGGCGAAAATTGCGAGAGTCAAAAGTAGAGTACCTGAGTTACAGGATATAGTGTTATGCAATTTGATTTATGAGATAGCATAAACGCTTTTATGCCCAAGGTGTGCGCCTCGGGCAGAATGTTTTAGCCGATAGGCCTATACCCTATAATATTTGACAACATTTAAATTAGTGGTACAAACAACATACCTGTATGTTTTTGTAAAATCTGATTTCAGAGTACAGTTGTTTACAGAAATATTTAATAAATAGTCTATTGGTTATGTCGGCATACAGTTGTTTACAGAAATATTTTATGCATAGCCATTCTGTGGCAAAGATCATATTACCATTGAACTCTACTTAGGCCAAAACGTCCGCCCTGGTCAAAACCCTTGGCCAAAATGTCCACTGCCCAAATGTCCGGCATTCCTACAATCACTCTGAATAAATCTGGTATTCAAAACTGTATGTATTACAATCCAATATTTATTTATTTATTTATTTTTTATTAGACGCATAAAATCCTTAAGAAAGGATAAAAAGGGTCTTACAGAAAGAAATTAAAAAAAAAAAACTACAATCTAAAAAAGAAAACAAAAAAGAAAAACTTTTCTAAAAAAAATAAAATAAAACAAGTCAAAAACAAAAAAATACAATTTGCAGCCAATGGTGAATACAGAATATAGAATGAACAAAAAATGTGGCCTAATAGTGTGGAAAGCACCATGGAAGAAAGAATATATTGAACATTTAAATCTCCTAATTAAACAAACTAATCACTAAAAAATTAAATTACTAAATTTGAAGTAAATACCCAAATCACAATAAAATAATATACAAGTAATTAACCACAAAAATAATCTTTGTAGATACACACATGTCATGTATGTGTATTGACTGCTAAAACAATTCCAAGTTTGAAAAATATCAAAAATTAAAAACCCATCCAGTTCACATGTTTTACAGATAGGAGATACAATGACCAAATAGAGAGAAATATGAAAGTCATCATGACCAGTGAAAATGAGGGAGTACTTTCTGTTTACGAGAGGAAAAAAATAAAATTGTCAGCTTCCTCATAATAATTTTGTCATGTTATTTATTTTTTCTAGATTTATTTTTTATCATTTTTCTGATATGTTCTGCTATTTGACTGTGTGTGAAGTATTTTGTTGATTTTGTCTCGTCTTTTGATTGTCATCTCATGCTTAATTCAATAAAGATTATTATTATTAAAAATGGTAATTTATATACTTGTATACCTTGAAATGGAAAATTAATTAAATTCAGACTTTCATCATTCTTAGAACAAACAAAAGGTTTATTATTTTTATAGCTTACTAAAACAATACAATGTAGTTGAAGGTTAGTTTGATTTGTCAGTACTTAATCCATTTTTAACACCTTGGTTGACATTGGCTGTTTATTCTACTGATGTAGTTCTTGAGCTAACTGACAACAGATTTTCATAATTAGTTATAAGATAACACCCTGGTTTAGGGTGGATTAAAGGAATAGCTTATAAGGGTGCTTTCAACTCATGTAAATTTCATGTTCACCACACTATTTTGCCGTTACACATAAATTAATTGAAATGTATGCGCCTGGACAGAGGTAAGACAGCCCAGCCATATTTTGCATGCACATCACATTATACCATAATTAGATAAAATAATACAGGGTCCAGACCACCAAAAAAGAATGCAAGACAAGAAAATAGAAAATCCCCCGAGTTCACGCAAGAAATGTTCGTGTGAGAACAGTTCACAAATAACTTTGGATCCCTTTCAGAATAAGTTACTCACCAAGACACCATTTCAGCCAAATAATATCCCGGGTTTATCTAGCAGTCGGTCCAGTGAGGCGCCAATCACAAAGGCGTAACTTTCTGCACCACTATCTCTCAGAATTCCGAAGTATTCCACGCAGGTTTAGATGTTCCAGACAGTTTTACTACTCCATTAAAGACAATGAGTGTCCTCGTTGCATGTGATACATTTTGTAAACCGCCTTGACTCAATCAATGACTATTCTTCCACTGCTGTTAGAGCATTCGTTGTTTCTCTCCTCCAATGTAACGTCTTCAGAAAGATCTCAACAAAGTGGCCCTTTACACGTTCACATGATAACGCACAATACGCCATAAATTACAAAACTATGAATTTACAAGCTTTGTTCATGACTGAAACAATTAATTACATAAAGTACTCATTATTAAAAATCATACAGTATTTGCATAACAGTACCACAAGAGGGCGTTATGTCACACAAACTGTACCTGTGCATATCAAAGTTGGGTTTGAAGTTACAGTTTCATTTTTGTTTTTTGTGCAGTTGTATGAGCAAGTAATAAGCTATTTCGATTCATTTTTGAAAGTTCAGTGTTAGAATAAAAATTAACTATAATTATTTTAATATGGCTATGTATGCATTCATGCATGCGATAAACTAAGATTCATAAAAATACAGTTTTCATCACAATATTTCATTATTATAATATTGATTTTTTTTAAATCAAAACCTATTTCTAATTGTGTTTTTTTTTGTTCGCCCATTCTCCCTCCATGGTTCGCCATAGAGTCCCGTGTATCAGCGTAATCTGCGTATAATTATATCAGCATTTTAATTTCCTGAACACATCGTTCTGATTGATTCTGATTCATACACCGAACACACTCACTGGCTTTAGGTGTTATAGATTCATTTCTTTTTCGGTTCTGTGTCGACGTAACAATACTTGTGATATCCGGCCATTCTGTGTAAATAAATGACGTCATATTTTATCGACGGTAAACATGATATTCAGAACTTGGTACAGACTGCTTCACAATTTTTGTTTGCCTATTCCGATAGCCTAACATACGAAAGATATGTTTATATATATATATAAGATACGATTCACGCTCTGAAAAAATATATATGTAATTAAAATTCATATCGTAATATTGACACTGTTTATCTGGCATGTATCTTCCTTGTTAGCCGGTCACGTGATCTAGCGAACAAACTATCGGGAATCATTATAAGCACTCGAGCTCAATGCAACTTTTGGATTCTGCATACAAAAGATTCAGCCTATCACAACGCATATATTTTAGCCAATCACATACCCTCCTTATTGACCTATCACAAACATGTAATATACCCCCTTCCTGCCTAAATTTAAAAATGCACCATTCCCCTATAAATTGAGAAATTTTCCGTGTACTTGTCAGATGCTGTGTTATGTCAGTATAATAAACCTCGTTAATTCTTCAAGCCACTGTTATCTCGCCTCCATTATCTCTATCAACTCGAATATCTTCTATATAATTCTACACACAAACATACTCTTCGGACTTTAGTTACTCTCTTCGGTTATTCTGAATGAAGTCAGAGAAACTGTGAATTCTGTATCATGGCCACGAACGGGGCTCGAATCCATGTACATTCACTTCCGATCAGCAGGCAGTTTCATTTGTTCAGAAAATGTTATTCTGCATTGCGCTACTGGACAACCGTTTATAAAATCGACATATCTTTCTGTACTGAGAGCACAATTAGTAACGTAGCAACTGTCATGAATTTGTTTTTGCGTATCTGTTAACCGACTTAATTGACTGATTATTAGCGAATTGCTGTGTTATGTCTGTCATCGTTTAGGTCTATTTGAAGTTTTGGACGGAACTTGGCTCAGTGGTTTGGAACTAATTACAAGATACCGTCGCTATTCTGACATCCGTAGTTATTAATGTAGTGAACGATTAATCAAAAGATATGACGTATTCAGTACTTAGTGTGATTGGCTTTATGATTGAAGGTTACGCCCTAGAGTCTTTTTACTGCATTGTAATTGGTCAGAGTTTTGAAAATGAATAAAGAGAGTTTGAGTTGGTCTTGGCGAATACTCCACGACAGACGCAGCCTTGGGCAGTCGAGTCCAGTCCGAGAGAGTCCAGGGGCGAGCCTTGAGGCAGTCCAGTCTTGGGCGAGTCTTGGGTCAGCCTTGTGATAGCCTTGGGGATTTTTCCCCAGGGCGCTGTGTCTTATAGAGTGCTCCACAGATCGACTAAGACGAGAGCTGAAACGTATTTCGTTGTGTGTGTCTTATTTGACTGTAAAGTATAAGTGACTTTCCCGATCCCGTACCTCAAGGGGACGAGATATAGAGACGAGACGAGTTTCCCCCCTGACAAGTGTGGAGACCCAGAGAGAGAAGAGATTTACCCTTGATACAACCATGCGAACAGGAATTCGAAACTCAACGGCGAATCATCTGGATCTCTAGATTTTTTTAGTGACCCTGTGGTAATTTAAAACAGAGAACAGGACACGGACGCATTTCCCATCATAATGTAATTGTTACAATTCATCTTGGAATGTTTCGTAAATTAAAACAAATCTCAATTTACTTCATTTACTGTTGACAAAGGACAAACTGTGTTTTGTCATGGATTTGTTTTAAGTATGTCAAGTATATCTCTGGAATTTGGGTGACCTCGAAACCATGGATACGTAATTTAGTGTGACGAGACCACAGTCGACACTTAACATCAAACAGTCTCAGAAAAAAACGTGTTTAGTTTAGTATTAGTCATAATAGGAAATATACCGCTATACCAAATGTCTTTGGTGAATTTCCCACGATGCCACCGGGGTGACAACCTGACAGTCCGAAGAACACTGATTGTTCGCTGTACATCACTGACAGAAACCTCATTCACTTCACTTTAAATCGATAATATTGTCCCTATATTTTTTATAAACTTACGTCATGTTTCGTTGAACGTCAACAACACAATAACAATATTGCCTATTTCTAGAACTCATCCACACAGTGGCGGATCCAGCAAAATGTATTGGGGGGGGGGGGGGGGGCAAGCTTCGCTTAAAATTACGGAGCGTAAATCACAGAGAAGCTACATGTATGCGTAATCCAGATGATATGAATCGTCATGCGTTTGGGGGGCATGGCCCCCTGCTCCCCCTGGATCCGCCACTGCATCCACACCAGATATCCATGTTTTTCACACACCTTACAGTAATCCAATAATCTTACTTAAGAGTCCATAAGCTTTATTTTTGATGATTCAGTTTAACCATAGAACCATTGAGCTAGAAAGGGATCTGTATTCTACGAACATATTCTACGCTCACTGAAACGTCTGACCTGGTTCAACGTAAAACTATACTCGATAATATTCCTTGTACAACTACATACTATATTTATATAATGCGGTTGTCATTGGATTGAAAATATTGCATTTTGAATTGCGAGGAAAATCCACTTGATTCACTCACTCTCCTTGCAATATGATGAAGGAAACACATAGTGGACGGTCGAATTGTCCCAAAGTCGATTCTATCCAAATTTATTCGCCATTTCACCTGATAATAAAGTCCGCAGTGAATTGTGGGTCAGTGCAGAACTGACTCTGAACACTCGCTTAAAATGACGAATGATGAGTTGAGGAATTAAAAAAAGAATGTTGCTGTTGTCGGCACTACTTTGTTAATTGGAGGTAAAGGTAGGAAAATGTCTGAGACTATTTTCTAGAAGTTATAATGTTCAGTTTTGACACAGGCAACTAATAGTTGTCTGAGGTATTGAGGTCTGAAGAAAACCAACAATGAAAACAGCTATGATATCGTGTGTGACGTGCTACTGAATTGCAGTTTTGAAGAACCAAGACATTTGATCGAAATCGTACATCGTGTTCCTTTACATGCAGGTGATACTAAATATACTTACACTTTTCAACATCGATACCAGGGTCCGTCTTCAATCTCAGTGTTTGTAATAAGATACTATTTATTTTTTTTCATCAAATATAATTTAGTTAATGTTTGTATTCAAATATTTTATTTAATTTTATTTGCTGGTATTTTTAAAATGTTGGTAAAAAAATAAACTAAATTATATTTGATAAAAAATACCCACTACTAGTAGGGTTTTTATAATAAAAAAAATCTATAGTTATAATAGAAAACATAACAGCGGAAATTTCTGGATTTAGAACAGACCGCATCAACCACACATCAACCGGAAGACATTAAAAACAAGTCATTGTCATTGACACGTCCCCGTTCCGTTCATATTTGAGTGACATATACATTCAAAGCAGATCATGAACGAAATCTCAGACCACTTTCAGTGGTCTGATCCGAAATGCACCTGCAAATGTAACAACACATTGTACTAAATCTGAACAAAATCCATCCATGCATGACTGAGATCCGGTTCCGGAATTGTGAAAATACGTGATTTTGATGCATTTTCGGCCTTAAAATGGCCATCATTCAGCTATTGTTAAGCGGATCATGAAACAAATGCACATATCTATTTGTGACATGATGTACCATGTGTGTGTAAAGTTTGAACTTGATCAATCCAGACATGTCTCGGATACGGATCAAGAACTGAATTCTTTAAAACAAAATGGCCGCCAGTCGGCCATTTCGAACTTGACCCGAAAAAAATGACGTGCATCAAGGTTCTATTATGTTTAATGTATGTACCAAATTTGAACAAAATCCGTCCATGCATAACTGAGATCCGGGTCCGGAATGGTGAAAATGTGCGATTTCAATGCATTTTCGGCCTTAAAACGGCCGCCATTTGGCTATCGTTAATGAGATCATGAAACAAATGCACATACATATTTGTGACATGATGTACCTTATGTGTGTGAAGTTTGAACTCGATCAATCCAGGCATGTCTCAGATACGGATCCAGAACTGAATTCTTTAAAACAAAATGGCCGCCAGTCGGCCATTTCAAACCCGATCCAAAAAAATGACGTGCATCAAGGTCCTATTATGTTTAATGTATGTACCAAATTTGAACAAAATCCGTCCATGCATAACTGAGATCCGGGTCCGGAATGGTGAAAATGTGCGATTTCAATGCATTTTCGGCCTTAAAGCGGCCGCCATTTGGCTATTGTTAATGAGATCATGAAACAAATGCACATACATATTTGTGACATGGTGTACCTTGTGTGTGTGAAGTTTGAACTCGATCAATCCAGGCATGTCTCAGATACAGATCCAGAACTGAATTCTTTAAAACAAAATGGCCGCCAGTCGACCATTTCAAACCCGATCCCAAAAAAAATGACGTGCATCAAGGTCCTATTATGTTTAATGTATGTACCAAATTTGAACAAAATCCGTCCATGCATAACTGTGATCCGGGTTCGGAATGGTGAAAATGTGCGATTTTGATGCATTTTCGGCCTTAAAATGGCCGCTATTCGGCTATCGTTAATCGGATCATGAAAAAATGCATGTGCGTATGTCCCATATAATGTGTGATGTATGAGTGAAGTTTGAACTTAATCGGTCCATGCATGTTTGAGATACAGGTGATCACGGACGCACAGACGCACGGACTACGTCCGAACGGGGACTAATAAGGGGGATGTTAATCTAGTTTGCAGTGCATTAGAAAAACAATATATTAAAAAGTGAAAGCAGAATTTGTTACTTGTACTGAAAACCTGGATTTATTGATTTACACAATTTAGAATCTAGCAATACCGTGACGATGGGGGTTGTGTGAATAAAACCATGGATACAAAATAATAAAAGATATTAACTAGAAAATTACTTATTACAAACATATTTTGAAGGAGAAAAAAACATTACGAAAAACTTTATGGTGGCCTAATGAATATTCATAACATGGTTCTGGGTGTCATGACATCAGCACAGAGCAAACAATCAACGAGGAACGATTAACTTAGAAATTCTACTGACGGTTGTAGAAGCCGAAAATGTGCTTACAGTTATGCCAAACTAAAAAAATCCAGGTGCGTTCTGGCTTTACCACGGAATTTTATAAAGCATTTTAGAGCCGGTTTAGCATCGGGGTTCAACGACGTATACGTGGCTGTAGAAATAAAATAATAATAGTAGCGGTAATGTATAGTGACGTGTATAGTGCCCCGCCCCTACTCTACAACACGTACGTATGGGAGATCGTGAAAGTTATGCGGCACAAACATTTTACTATTAACTTAAATTAAATTATAGATTCCGTAAACGGGTGAACATTTTAAACACTAGAGTTGAGGGTTTTCTGTTGTTTTCCCAATTGCAGCTTGGGCTTGAAAAAGAGGAAACTCTCTTACGCCATACCTTTCATAAGCAGTTAAATATGCGATCTGCCAAAACCTCAGGCTAAACAGAATACCGTACAGCGCTGATCGATATTCTGATTTTCATTTACCGGTACTATCAGTTTGAGTGTCTAGCGCCCCAAGTGTTCACTTATTGAATAAAGCAAGAACAGTCGTATAATACTGCGTTATTGTTATTTGTTATTATTGCCATAATTTTATTTTTTTCCCGCACATCCATTCCCACCTCTGGTGCTGTAGAGAATCAAGAACACGCTCCCAAAAAAGTGTATTATTAAATCTGCAGTGAAAAATAAGCTTACAGCTCACATGTACCACAGTCCCTCTATCCCAAGTCTGGAAACAATGGGAGTGTGAGATGCTTACGTTCAGTAAGGAAAATGTATGGAAATGATCCACAAGATCAAAATCACCATCAGCACTTTTCATGTTGAAATTGACAACCCCGGTACCCTGGATCGAAATCTACAACGCCGGTATTTTTTCATGTTAAAATCGACAGCACTGGAATTTTTATGTAGAAATAGACAACACCGATACCCTAGAATGAAATCGACAATACCGGTAATTTTGTTTATGTTGAAATGGACAACACCGATACCCTAGATCGAAATCGACAACACCGGTATTTTTTTTACGTCGAATACTAAATCGAGTTGGTACTAGTATTCGGGTGAGTTGGTTTAGGTGCCCCTACCCTGTCACAAAGTATTGAAAAAAAAAGCCCATAGTTCCACAGGGAGAAAAAACACATAGAATAATTCTGCCAGAAACATTATAATCTCGACCAAATCACTGTGACCGTGCATGGAGGTAAAAAGAGAAGGAATCACAGCCAAAATAATCCTCCTAAAATGTGTTTACTGATTACTTACAGTACCCCCTAGGCAAGCTACAACGAATCCCTCAAATGCGAGATGCTCAAATTCAGTGATCCCATGTAGGAATGGAAATGGTCGCATGTAGGAATGGAAATCATCGCATTTAGGGATGAAAATGGTCGCATGTAGGAATGGAAATCATCGCACTTAGGGATAAAAATGGTCACATGTAGGAATGGAAATCATCGCACTTAAGGATAAAAATATAGGACGTTAATTTTGGCATGGATACCGCGCCATATTATGGACGTTAATTTTGACATGGATACCGCGCTATATTATGGACGTTAATTTTGGCATGGATACCGCGCCATATTATGGACGTTAATTTTGGCACGGATACCGCGCCATATTACGGACGTTACTTTTGGCGCCGATACCGCGCCATATTATGGACGTTAATTTTGGCATGGATACCGCGCCATATTATGGACGTTAATTTTGGCATGGATACCGCGCCATATTATGGACGTTAATTTAGGTATGGATACCGCGCCATATTATGGACGTTAATTTTGGCATGGATACCGCGCCATATTATGGACGTTAATTTAGGTATGGATACCGCACCATATTATGGACGTTAATTTAGGTATGGATACCGCACCATATTATGGACGTTAATGTTGGCATGGATACCGCGCCATATTATGGACGTTAATTTTGGCATGGATACCGCGCCATATTATGGACGTTAATTTTGGCATGGATACCACGCCATATTATGGACGTTAATTTTGGCATGGATACCGCGCCATATTATGGACGTTAATTTATGCATGGATACCGCGCCATATTATGGACGTTAATTTAGGTATGGATACCGCACCATATTATGGACGTTAATTTAGGTATGGATACCGCACCATATTATGGACGTTAATTTTGGCATGGATACCGCGCCATATTATGGACGTTAATTTTGGCATGGATACCGCGCCATATTATGGACGTTAATTTATGCATGGATACCGCGCCATATTATGGACGTTAATTTAGGTATGGATACCGCACCATATTATGGACGTTAATTTAGGTATGGATACCGCACCATATTATGGACGTTAATTTTGGCATGGATACCGCGCCATATTATGGACGTTAATTTTGGCATGGATACCGCGCCATATTATGGACGTTAATTTTGGCATGGATACCGCGCCATATTACGGACGTTAATTTTGGCATGGATACCGCGCCATATTACGGACGTTAATTTTGGCATGGATACCGCGCCATATTATGGACGTTAATTTTGGCATGGATACCGCGCCATATTATGGACGTTAATTTTGGCATGGATACCGCGCCATATTATGGACGTTAATTTTGGCATGGATACCGCGCCATATTATGGACGTTAATTTAGGTATGGATAGCGCGCCATATTATGGACGTTAATTTAGGTAATGGTACCGCACCATATTATGGACGATAATTTTGGCATGGATACCGCACCATATTATGGACGTTAATTTTGGCATGGATACCGCGCCTTATTATGGACGTTAATTTTGGCATGGATACCGCGCCATATTATGGACGTTAATTTTGGCATGGATACCGCGCCTTATTATGGACGTTAATTTTGGCATGGATACCGCGCCTTATTATGGACGTTAATTTTGGCATCGATACCGCGCCATATTATAGACGTTAATTTTGGCATCGATACCGCGCCATATTATGGACGTTAATTTTGGCATGGATACCGCACCATATTATGGACGTTAATTTTGGCATGGATACCGCGCCTTATTATGGACGTTAATTTTGGCATGGATACCGCGCCTTATTATGGACGTTAATTTTGGCATCGATACCGCGCCATATTATGGACGTTAATTTAGGTATGGATACCGCGCCATATTATGGACGTTAATTTTGGCATGGATACCGCGCCATATTATAGACGTTAATTTTGGCATGGATACCGCGCCATATTATGGACGTTAATGTTGGCATGGATACCGCACCATATTATGGACGTTAATTTTGGCATGGATACCGCGCCATATTATGGACGTTAATTTAGGTATGGATACCGCACCTCATTATGGACGTTAATTTTGGCATGGATACCGCACCATATTATAGACGTTAATTTTGGCATCGATACCGCGCCATATTATGGACGTTAATTTAGGTATGGATACCGCGCCATATTATGGACGTTAATTTTGGCATGGATACCGCGCCATATTATGGACGTTAATTTAGGTATGGATACCGCGTCATATTATGGACGTTAATTTTGGCATCGATACCGCGCCATATTATGGACGTTAATTTAGGTATGGATACCGCGCCATATTATGGACGTTAATTTTGGCATGGATACCGCGCCATATTATGGACGTTAATTTAGGTATGGATACCGCACCATATTATGGACGTTAATTTAGGTATGGATACCGCACCATATTATGGACGTTAATTTTGGCATGGATACCGCGCCATATTATGGACGTTAATTTTGGCATGGATACCGCGCCATATTATGGACGTTAATTTTGGCATGGATACCGCGCCATATTATGGACGTTAATTTTGGCATGGATACCGCGCCATATTATGGACGTTAATTTTGGCATGGATACCGCGCCATATTATGGACGTTAATTTTGGCATGGATACCGCGCCATATTATGGACGTTAATTTTGGCATGGATACCGCGCCATATTATGGACGTTAATTTTGGCATGGATACCGCGCCTTATTATGGACGTTAATTTTGGCACGAATACCGCGCCATATTATGGACGTTAATTTTGGCATGGATACCGCGCCTTATTATGGACGTTAATTTTGGCATGGATACCGCGCCAAATTATAGACGTTAATTTTGGCATCGATACCGCGCCTTATTATGGACGTTAATTTTGGCATGGATACCGCGCCATATTATAGACGTTAATTTTGGCATGGATACCGCGCCATATTATGGACGTTAATTTAGGTAATGGTACCGCGCCATATTATGGACGTTAATTTTGGCATGGATACCGCGCCATATTATGGACGTTAATTTTGGCATGGATACCGCGCCTTATTATGGACGTTAATTTTGGCATGGATACCGCGCCATATTATGGACGTTAATTTTGGCATGGATACCGCGCCTTATTATGGACGTTAATTTTGGCATGGATACCGCGCCATATTATAGACGTTAATTTTGGCATCGATACCGCGCCTTATTATGGACGTTAATTTTGGCATGGATACCGCGCCATATTATAGACGTTAATTTTGGCATCGATACCGCGCCATATTATGGACGTTAATTTTGGCATGAATACCGCGCCATATTATGGACGTTAATTTTGGCATGGATACCGCGCCATATTATGGACGTTAATTTAGGTATGGATACCGCACCATATTATGGACGTTAATTTTGGCATGGATACCGCGCCATATTATAGACGTTAATTTTGGCATCGATACCGCGCCATATTACGGACGTTAATTTAGGTATGGATACCGCGCCATATTATGGACGTTAATTTTGGCATGGATACCGCGCCATATTATGGACGTTAATTTAGGTATGGATACCGCGTCATATTATGGACGTTAATTTTGGCATCGATACCGCGCCATATTATGGACGTTAATTTAGGTATGGATACCGCGCCATATTATGGACGTTAATTTTGGCATGGATACCGCGCCATATTATGGACGTTAATTTAGGTATGGATACCGCACCATATTATGGACGTTAATTTAGGTATGGATACCGCACCATATTATGGACGTTAATTTTGGCATGGATACCGCGCCATATTATGGACGTTAATTTTGGCATGGATACCGCGCCATATTATGGACGTTAATTTTGGCATGGATACCGCGCCATATTATGGACGTTAATTTTGGCATGGATACCGCGCCATATTATGGACGTTAATTTTGGCATGGATACCGCGCCATATTATGGACGTTAATTTTGGCATGGATACCGCGCCATATTATGGACGTTAATTTTGGCATGGATACCGCGCCATATTATGGACGTTAATTTTGGCATGGATACCGCGCCATATTATGGACGTTAATTTTGGCATGGATACCGCGCCATATTATGGACGTTAATTTAGGTAATGGTACCGCACCATATTATGGACGATAGTTTTGGCATGGATACCGCACCATATTATGGACGTTAATTTTGGCATGGATACCGCGCCATATTATGGACGTTAATTTTGGCATGGATACCGCGCCATATTATGGACGTTAATTTAGGTATGGATACTGCACCATATTATGGACGTTAATTTTGGCATGGATACCGCGCCATATTATGGACGTTAATTTTGGCATGGATACCGCGCCATATTATGAACGTTAATTTTGGCATGGATACCGCGCCATATTATGGACGTTAATTTTGGCATGGATACCGCGCCATATTATGGACGTTAATTTTGGTATGGATACCGCGTCATATTATAGACGTTAATTTTGGCATCGATACCACGCCATATTATGGACGTTAATTTAGGTATGGATACCGCGCCATATTATGGACGTTAATTTTGGCATGGATACCGCGCCATATTATGGACGTTAATTTAGGTATGGATACCGCACCATATTATGGACGTTAATTTAGGTATGGATAGCGCACCATATTATGGACGTTAATGTTGGCATGGATACCGCGCCATATTATGGACGTTAATTTTGGCATGGATACCGCGCCATATTATAGACGTTAATTTTGGCATGGATACCGCGCCATATTATGGACGTTAATTTAGGTATGGATACCGCGCCATATTATGGACGTTAATTTTGGCATGGATACCGCGCCATATTATGGACGTTAATTTAGGTATGGATACCGCACAATATTATGGACGTTAATTTAGGTATGGATACCGCACCATATTATGGACGTTAATTTTGGCATGGATACCGCGCCATATTATGGACGTTAATTTTGGCATGGATACCGCGCCATATTATGGACGTTAATTTATGCATGGATACCGCGCCATATTATGGACGTTAATTTAGGTATGGATACCGCACCATATTATGGACGTTAATTTTGGCATGGATACCGCGTCATATTATGGACGTTAATTTTGGCATGGATACGGCGCCATATTATGGACGTTAATTTTGGCATGGATACCGCGCCATATTATGGACGTTAATTTTGGCATGGATACCGCGCCATATTATGGACGTTAATTTAGGTATGGATACCGCACCATATTATCTACGTTAATTTTGACATGGATACCGCGCCTTATTATGGACGTTAATTTTGGCATGGATACCGCGCCTTATTATGGACGTTAATTTTGGCATGGATACCGCGCCATATTATAGACGTTAATTTTGGCATCGATACCGCGCCATATTATGGACGTTAATTTAGGTATGGATACCGCACCATATTATCTACGTTAATTTTGACATGGATACCGCGCCTTATTATGGACGTTAATTTTGGCATGGATACCGCGCCATATTATGGACGTTAATTTTGGCATCGATACCACGCCATATTATGGACGTTAATTTTGGCATGAATACCGCGCCATATTATAGACGTTAATTTTGGCATGGATACCGCGCCATATTATAGACGTTAATTTTGGCATGGATACCGCGCCATATTATGGACGTTAATTTTGGCATCGATACCACGCCATATTATGGACGTTAATTTTGGCATGAATACCGCGCCATATTATAGACGTTAATTTTGGCATGGATACCGCGCCATATTATGGACGTTAATTTTGGCATGGATACCGCGCCATATTATGGACGTTAATTTTGGCATCGATACCACGCCATATTATGGACGTTAATTTTGGCATGAATACCGCGCCATATTATAGACGTTAATTTTGGCATGGATACCGCGCCATATTATAGACGTTAATTTTGGCATCGATACCGCGTCATATTATGGACGTTAATTTTGGCATCGATACCACGCCATATTATGGATGTTAATTTTGGCATGGATACCGCGCCATATTATAGACGTTAATTTTGGCATGGATACCGCGCCATATTATAGACGTTAATTTTGGCATCGATACCGCGCCATATTATGGACGTTAATTTTGGCATGAATACCGCGCCATATTATGGACGTTAATTTTGGCATGGATACCGCGCCATATTATGGACGTTAATTTAGGTATGGATACCGCGCCATATTATGGACGTTAATTTTGGCATGGATACCGCGCCATATTATGGACGTTAATTTAGGTATGGATACCGCGTCATATTATAGACGTTAATTTTGGCATCGATACCGCGCCATATTATGGACGTTAATTTAGGTATGGATACCGCGCCATATTATGGACGTTAATTTTGGCATGGATACCGCGCCATATTATGGACGTTAATTTTGGCATGGATACCGCGCCATATTATGGACGTTAATTTAGGTATGGATACCGCACCATATTATGGACGTTAATTTTGGCACGGATACCGCGCCATATTATGGACATTAATTTTGGCATGGATACCGCGCCATAATATGGACGTTAATTTTGGCATGGATACCGCGCCTTATTATTAACGTTAATTTTGGCATGGATACCGCGCCATATTATGGACGTTAATTTAGGTATGGATACCGCACCATATTATGGACGTTAATTTTGGCATGGATACCGCGCCATATTATGGACGTTAATTTTGGCATGGATACCGCGCCATATTATGGACGTCAATTTTGGCATGGATACCGCGCCTTATTATGGACGTTAATTTTGGCATGGATACCGCGCCATATTATGGACGTTAATTATTTTGGCATGGATACCGCGCCATATTATAGACGTTAATTTAGGTATGGATACCGCGCCATATTATGGACGTTAATTTTGGCATGGATACCGCGCCATATTATGGACGTTAATTTAGGTATGGATACCGCGCCATATTATGGACGTTAATTTTGGCATGGATACCGCGCCATATTATGGACGTTAATTTAGGTATGGATACCGCACCATATTATGGACGTTAATTTAGGTATGGATACCGCACCATATTATGGACGTTAATTTTGGCATGGATACCGCGCCATATTATGGACGTTAATTTTGGCATGGATACCGCGCCATATTATGGACGTTAATTTTGGCATGGATACCGCGCCATATTATGGACGTTAATTTTGGCATGGATACCGCGCCATATTATGGACGTTAATTATTTTGGCATGGATACCGCGCCATAATATGGACGTTAATTTTGGCATGGATACCGCGCCATATTATAGACGTTGGATACCGCGCTATAGGAAGGGTTGGAGGAATTTGGTATTTACAATATTTTCACATATGATTAACAACATTTCAGAATTTTCATTCGTTGTTCATTATGTTGTTGTCATGAAAATTGCTATTTGTTTATTTTCTCCCTCCGAAATTTATTTATTAACAAAAATCCCAGCCCACCCCGGTTTTAAAATGGAGAACCCCTCACATCTCATGACCTCAGGCATGACCTCAATTCACCCACGTGTTTCCGGTCAGTCACCAGACGAGAAAATGGCGGCGGTTGAAATGGGTGAGTTTTGTATCGTTTCTAATTCCTTCGAGGCTTCACGACTTTTAAATGTAAAATGACGATTCTTTTGGTGGCGTGTTCGCCGCAAATGTCATGTGTGTTGTGTTTCTGAATAGTGGATTGCCAAAGTAACCGTGGCTGTATGTCTAGCGTCGCCGTGGCTATTGTCCAGTATTTGGACATCAGTCAGAGAATGAATGAATAATACAAGACATTATTGTTGAATAGTACGATGTAGAATGGGGTGAATATTTATATATATTTCCAAAATTGTGAATATCTACTGGTACATGTATTGAAACAGTAGCTTTTAGCAGCGTGCATAGAATTACCTGTGGGCTGTGGCTAGCTTAGTGTATATCAGGATTCCCATCACGTTGTAGAATAGGCATTGATTACATTCAGTCATCGACTGCCCAATCAAACACTGTCATGGATTAAAAGTATTTGTAATCATACTGGTAAATATTTAAAATGATT
This sequence comes from Saccoglossus kowalevskii, assembly GCF_978046115.1. NCBI lineage: Eukaryota > Metazoa > Hemichordata > Enteropneusta > Harrimaniidae > Saccoglossus > Saccoglossus kowalevskii. Next base: position 24,021,241 of record NC_140660.1, on the reverse strand, counting down.
TTCAACAATGTTCCAATTTTAAACTATTACAAAACCAATCCCTTTCACTAATTCCTAATTTTTACTTTATTAGATGATCATCTATACATGTTCCAAAAGCCAAAAAAATTGTATTTATTGTATTTTATGCAGGATTGTTAAAATCTGACTTTGATTCATTCCTAGTGATTGACCATGGTAGACACACCTCTACACATGTGGTATTAATAGAGTAAAAACAGTATTGTATGTTGTAATAATAATCTTTATTGTTGTCATATCCTCTATGGGACTTTGATTATAAATTACAATAAAGTATAGCAATGAAAAAATTAAATGAAATTAAAAAGAGTAGAAAACAAAGTTATTAATAAAATATAATAAATTAAAGTAAATGTTTTTATTGATTTTGAAGCATGTACTTTTTTCAAGTTGTATACTACCATTGTTTAGTATTGCAACTACATTGTATTTTTCATTTGTCAAAAAGTTTTTGAGAAGCTCATTTCTTTCTTTTTTATAAAAACCGCTTTTAAGAAGGAAGTTCTCTTCATTTTCTATTTCGTTGTACATGTTCAGTTATGGTGCTGTTGGTGGAGGGGGGGGTGTCATTATTGTTTAACGAGATCATTACATTATGAGGTACATGTACTGTTGCCATGGACACCTCTGCACATTTCCACTAATCAATATCGTGTTATAATAATATGACACAAATACTTTCTATTTATAGCTTTACTGAGTGTGTCTGACAAGACAGGATTGGTGTCGTTTGCTGAGAAGCTGCACAACCTGGGACTAAAGTTGATTGGATCCGGTGGTACAGCGAAAGCCATCAGAGATGCTGGTATTCCAATCAGGTGATGTCTTATTTTTTGACAAAATAATATCTTGTCACATTCTAAAATACTGACAGTGTTCTCCACAATCCAAAATAGCTGGTAAGTGGTCTAATTATCATAAATTAGCATATTGATTTGCATATCATTTACATACAACATTCTAGCATTTATGTCAGGAACTGCAATGCACACTGAATTATTTACTATTCTTTTTTTAATTTAATTGAAACATGTTACAATCTTTTGAAATACAAACAGATTTGTCATTATCAATATATACGAAATGCAAAAAGTTTGAAATCAGTGATTTATACATTTTCAAATTATTCTGTGTTCATGAAATGCAATTCGAGTAACGAAGAGCAAGTACAAAACATAATTGAGTTATAATGTAGATTAAAGCTGCAAGCAGCATCACAGGGGCCCAAGGAAAAGGAGATTGGCATGAAAGTAACGCAAGAATCGGAATATTGCAAGTTCACTGCAGTTGAAAAATTAAAATGCAACAAATATTTAATTTTGGTCTTTTATTGGTAATGTAAAAAGCAAAAACACCGAATTGAAAACAGGTAAATAGCTATCCAACAATTAGAAATCTTTGATTTTATTAAATTATGATGTTGATCCTGTACTTGGCCAAACAAGTAACAATCTCAAAACACTAATTGAAATAATCTATTCAATTATTAGAAATCTTCGATTTCATAAAGTAATACAGCTTCTGCATTAGGCAAATCATTAACTGTCAATAAGCAGCAGTTGAAATAGGAACACAAGTATTCAATGATAAAACAAGAATCAAGTAACAAGAATAAAACAAGACATGAATGTCAGTCCCCGTTATTTAATTACAAAATACTTAACAGCAGGCTGCTCACTTTGATTTCTGGATAATAGTATTGTACTGATAACTGAAAACTTCCAATGAATACATGCTAAAGAACTGCATTCATAATTCTGAGTAAACCTTGATGTACATGTGTGTAGCTCAAATAACCCGTCTTTGTTAATTCAGGTCTTTGTATATTACCAGGACCTGGGTTTGTTTCAGTATCACAAATATAATTCCCATCAAAATGTAGTTCTGATCGCCCCTCTATAGTTTACAACACAGATTCGTAATGGCATGACGCATTTATCCAGAGCCTGACAACTGAAGCTATATTTAAAAACCACATGTGTCAATATGCCTGCGAAGATTTATTAACAGTAACTGCAAAGTGTTTTCACTGATTTTCAACTTTGTGACGAGGTAATTCAGTGATGGCTTTTTATAATGGAATGCAATTTTCACAGTTTAAAGATATAATACACAACCTGCTAAGTTTCATTGATATCTGCTGCAGAATTTCTGAGAAAATGTTGAGATGTAAAGGAAACTTGACAAATGGAAACTATACTACGATGAAACTAATAAGTAACAATTAATAATGGATAGTCCCTGTTGAGCATTAGCTGTAGTTGATGTAAATGTTCAGTCAGCCATTTTGGTTCAAATGTCCTTGAAACTTGAGTTCCAAGTGGCGTATACAACAGATTGTTTATTTACATCAAAACACGTGTTCCATGTATTAGTAATATGGTCAAAAATAAAAACAGCTGTTATTCGGCCATCTGATTATGAAACACACTGATATGTATGATGTATGTGCCAAATACGAATTAAAATGGTACCTAAATTGTGGAAATATAGTAGTAAGGCCAAAAAGTCAGATGGCTGTCAATCGGCCATCCTTGACCAGGTTTTGAAACAAGTTGTCATGGACATGCATCTTAACATGTATAAAGTACATGTATGTGCCAAATTTGAATGAAAACTGACAGAGCACGTCCAAGATACCGCATAAGTAAAAAACAAGATGCCTGCCAGTCGACCATCTTTGATCCAATTGCGAAATAAATCGTCATGGTCATGTATCCTAACATGTATAATCTATGTACCAAGTTTGAATGACAACTGACAAAGCATGTCCAAAATACAACATTTTCAAAAAACAAGATGGCTGCCAGTCGGCCATTTTGAATCAAATCGCTAAACCACTGCATGTGCATATGTCCCACATAAGGTACTAGGCACATGCAAAGAATGAACGGAATCGGTCAACAGGATTCTGAAATATGACTCTGGACAGACTGACGGACGCACGGACAGAAGGACGGATGGACAGACTCAGGAACTCACGGACGGTCGGGACATGTATCCTAACATGTATGATCTATGTACTAAATTTGAATGAAAACCGACAAAGCATGTCCAAAATAGACATTTTCAAAAAACAAGATGGCTGCCAGTCGGCCATCTTTGATCCAATTGTGAAATAAATCGTCATGGACATGTATCCTAACATGTATAATCTATGTACAAAGTTTGAATGAAAACTGACAAAGCATGTCCAAAATACAACATTTTCAATAAACAAGATGGCTACCAGTCGGCCATTTTGAATCGAATCGCTAAACCACTGCATGTTCATATGTCCCACATAAAGTACTAGGCACATGCAAAGAATAAACGAAATCGGTCCAAGGGATTCTGAGATATGACTCCAGACGGACGCATGGACGGAGACCGAATTATAAGTCCCCGTTTTCGGACTTCGTCTGAACGGGGACTAAAAATACGACGTGCACCCCAATATACATGATCATCATACAAAGTTTGATTGAAATTGCCCTATTCAGTCCTGAGAAACAGTTCCGGACATGTTACAGACTGATTTTAAGATATCAAACAAAATGGCCTCCACTTCGACAAATTTAATCAAATCTCAAAACAAAACATGGTGTGTTATCTTTAAGTATTATACCTTTGTAAAAATTATTAACTGAATCAGGCTATATCTTATGAAAGAATCGGCACAAAAGCGCGAAAAAAACAAAATGGCCTTTAGTCAGCACTTTTTGGTACAATTTTCAAAAACAAATATAACATGCACGTCTAACCAAATATACATGATCATCATACAAAGTTTTATTGAAATTGCCCTTAGAAACAGTTCCCCGGTCATGTAACAGACTGATTTTAAGATATCAAACAAAATGGTTGCCATTTTGACAAATTTAATCAAATCTCCAAACAAAGAATGATGTTGCGTTGTGTTATCTTGAAGTATAGTACCTATGTACAAACTTTTAACTGAATCAGGCCATATCTTATGGAGGAATCAGCACGAAAACAGAATACATTGTATGTCAAGTTTGAACGAGATTGGTCAAAGGGTGTTCGAGAAATGGCTCGAATGGATGCCTGGACGGCCACACAGACGAACCCCAAATTAAGTCCCTGTTTTTGGACTTTATACAAGCCAAGTACACCAGTTAACAAAGGTATGTATATACTAATAAGAATTCTAACAGGCGTCTTGATCATTATTCTCCAAGTGGTTCTAAGCGGTCAGGGACTGGCTTGAAAGACTGAAAAAAAAAATATTTATGTTGAAATGAAACAGTTGACATGATCAGGTATGGACTGCAAGATGTAGAGCAGAAAGGGGGGAGTTGGTAGTATGCACAACATACTCCTGGAAAATGTCCAGTTTGTAATAGCTAAAGGAAGAAGCACAATACAGAGGTTATGAAAAAGAATAGCATGACATATTGCATCGATGAACGTGAAGTGGAAGGTTAACAACCCAATAGTATAAATTTAATGAGAAAATATTGCAGGAAAAGTAAAAAAAAAATTGCCCCATGGAGGAAATTTTTGCAATTTATTACGTACAGATTAGGTTCTATTTCCCATGGTGCAGTACTATCAATGCCTGTCAATTTTTATCACTGTAGGTAATACATTTCCAGAATTGCGTGTAATATACTGAAGTACTATAAATTCAAGAATGCCAATTGCTGAATTTACATGCACGTAAATTGTTGTCAAAATTTTCAATTTGCCTTTCCATATAAAACACATGATAAGCATGCAGGGTGAAATGGGCTATTAACTCACAATTACGATAGTGTTTGCAGCAACTTCAATTTCAATATCAGTTGTCAAATTCAGCAGATACTCTTCCAAGTCATCTTGGTCATCAATCAGGCTCTGCTGGCCAACATCAGCTAGATATTTCTCTAGTGCCTCTTGGGTAATTGTGTAGAACACATTGTTACTGAAGATTAAAAAAAGAATGAGCGGTGATTTTTTTCATAAAAGTTTTTTAATGGATGTTAAAGTGAATGGGAAATCAGGTACACAAAAACATTTCACTGGATAAGATTATTTACCTGAAGAGGATTTTTGTTACTAGACTTGTTTTAAGATGATCCTGTAATTGCTTCATGTTGCAATTGGAGCAACGAATAAATTTGTCTTGGGATATCAACCCAATTGTACTGTTACAAGAAGAACATATCTTTGTTATGTTTACCAGTGCCGTTTTAATGGTTCCACTGACAGTTGTATGGATAGCTTGATGTGGTTGACTATCAACTACATTTCCGACGTCATCCAAAGGCATTATAACCGACTTTTTAGTTAGTAGTAGGTACTTGATTTCTTCATATTCTTTGACAATCACATTCTCTAATTTGTATGATAAGCCTTTAACAAGTGCAGGCATGTGCCAACACTTCACAGTACCGTTAAAGTCCTATTATAAACTGCGGTTTATATTACAATGTATCAATTTAAAAATTGGGATCAAAAGCTCAAGTTCGGGGTGCGGTTTCTATTATGTACATATTGCAATCACTAAATGGGCATGGTAATTTTTTGTCCACAACACATGCACAAAACAAACAATACACCGTACAATCTCTTGAATAGGCGTCGGGGAAGAGTGAGAGGCCTTATTTTGGTTCTAAAATAGGCGTTACGAAATGTTGAAAAAATTACAGTAAATCAAAAAAAATTTCCACATGATACAAAAAATATTTTTTTAATTTTCTTGGTAACGAAAAGTATATTCTAACAGAAGTTTCAAATGAAAACATAAATGCACTGCTTAGTAGCAAATGATCACAGAACGGTAGCTCAATCCGGCCATGCTGCGGGTCACAAGCGAATAACTTGTGGTGATATTGGCAATTATTATTTAGTAGTGATTACAACAACGCACGAAAAATAAATTCGTTGAATTGTTATAAAATGCAAGTAAAATTCAACTTAGTTTCCCCGTAAGCAAATGATTTCAGTCACATGTAAACAGCCGATACGATATCCGCCATGTTTTTGAATGCTCACGTGACGTATTATTGACCAGATAGGTCAAGTCGCTATAACCAATCAAAATGCTGGATGGTGCCCACGTGTCTAAATTACATAGCTCATTTAAATATGTTAATGACAGTTCAGCGACCTCATGGGGAACGCAACACAGAAGAGATTTACCGATAATGTAGTGCAATCTTTTGCCTTTGATTTCCATGGGAAAACGGCATGATTTTTTTTTTAAATCAAGAAATTATTTGTTTTCGAAAGATAAATTATTCTTCAATGCTCAGTTTAACACTTTTATGGTCATAAAAGCTCATTGTCTAAAACTTACGAAACACAGTCGTATTCAGAAAGAGTATTGACAGAGGTCGCCGCCAGAACAAAAGCAGTTTCATTGCCTGTCTGACATCTTATCACCGCTGAACAATAAATAGGTGTGAATATTTTTAGGCATGTTGTCGAAACAAATGAATAGGATTAGGAACAATGCCGTTTTGGAACAGCTGGTTGAAACAATGAAGTCAGTCATGGTCTTGTTGAATTGGGGGCGCGATTAGTAATAGCACGGTTACTAAAAAAGACGGTTAGGAAACAAACCATGTTCTTTTCATTGGATGCGTGTCGCGGGTAAACATTTGAAACAAAAGACGTACTAATCTGTGATAAATTATTAACATAATATGTAGACAGGAAATCACGCAAATATGACGTCATTTATCCCAGAGCTCATTGCAATCAACAACTACACGCCAGTAATACTAAAGTGTAAGTTGTTCCAGTGAATACTGACAAAACCTGTCGCTCAGTTTAAACTCAATACAAATTTGCGTGTCTTGTATGGCATTTTCGTTTCTAAAGAATAAGATCGGCAGAAAACTGAAATAAAAAAACCAACAAAACATGATCAGAAAAAAGACATCAAGGAAACCATACAAGTGTTTATATTTCAGCCATGTGAAAGTTTTAATGAGGAGCCATGATACCACATACATTTTGTTGGAAATAAACAAAATATGCGATAAGATAACTAAAATGACCCGCCCATGCTCTACAAAATGCATGTAAGCAGACCAAATATCCAACAACAGGCAGTTCCAATGAAATTAAGAACGGTTAAAAAGGGTTCGAAAAATTGATTTGGCGAAGACACTGCTAGACAGTTGTACCGAGCGTTCAATGTGTTCCAAAATTGTAGTGTTGACTAAAACCCCATTTAACAGCACGCTGAATATTGCAACATGAAAAATTTGCCAAAAAACTGAAACAAGGACAAACAAGAACAATTAAACAGGCATTTTATGAAACTGGCCAAAAATGTTGAATCCATTTTCAACAATTTCTACGGCGTCTACAAAAAAAGACTTTAAACAAAATGGCTGATACAGTGTCGCGAAAGCAAAACGAAAAAATGTACTCTAATAAGCCCCCAAATCACATACAACCGTCATAAGTACACACAGTAGTATACTAAAATTCATTTGGTAGTATTTTTTATAATATAATGTATTTTAAAATAATGACTTGGGGGTTAGAATTTTCGTCACTTTTTCTTCCGGGACCCAAGCTGACTTTCATGACAACAGTGAAAACGATAAATGACGATTCTCGATTATGAATGTTATCACAGTCACAAAGAGTACTCATCCGAAATGTACATTTAGTTCTTCGTAGAGCTTGTGTACTAAACGTGGATATTCTATCGAAAACGAGCTGAAAATTTCAAATTCGCGGGACATCATGTAATCGACACAAAAATGAAACAAAATGGTGGACCTTGAAATCTCAAGCAATAGAGGGCGTACACAGCGTGACACGCATCCTTGAGGGATTAGGCAGATCCACACCTTTTAACAATAGCGTTTCCTAACAGTCTTTTTTAGTAACCGTGGTAATAGGTACTTTTCATGTTTTCAATTTTTGTTAAGAACTCTTTAACCCCGAAGCCGGAATTGGGGGTGCGGTTACTATTACCGTTAAAGTCCTATTATAAACCGCGGTTTATATTACAATGTATCAATTTAAAAATTGGGATCGAAAGCTCAAGTTCGGGGTGCGGTTTCTATTACGTACATATTGCAATCACTAAATGGGCGTGGTCATTTGTTGTCCACAACACATGCACAAAACAAACAATACACCGTACATTCTCTTGAATAGGCGTCGGGGAAGAGTTAAAGGCCTTGTTTTGGTTCTAAAATAGGCGTTACGAAATGTTGAAAAATTAGTCAATCAAAAAAAAATTCAACATGATACAAAAAATACTCGGTTTTTTTAATGTATTATGCATTTATTTTTTTAATTTTCTTGGTAACGAAAAGTATATTCTAACAGAAGTTTCAAATAAAAACACGAATGCACTGCTTAGTGGCAAATGATCACATAACGGTAGCTCGATCCGGCCATGCTGCGGGTCACAAGTGAATAACTTACTTGTTTTCGAAGTGTTGATATTCGTGATTATTATTTAGTAGTGATTACAATAACGCACGAAAAATAAATTCGTTGAATTGTTATAAAATGCAAGTAAAATTCAACTTAGTTTCCCCGTAAACGAATGATTTCAGTCACATGTAAACAGCCGATATGATATCCGCCATGTTTTTGAATGCTCACGTGACGTATTGACAGGATAGGTCAAGTCGCTAATTAACCAATCAAAATGCTGGATGGTGCCCACGTGTCTAAATTACATAGCTCATTTAAATATGTTAATGACAGTTCAGCGACCTCATGGTGAACGCAACAACGGAAAAGATTTACCGATAATGTAGTGCGATCTTTTGCCTTTGATTTCCATGGGAAAACAGCATGATTTTTTTTTAAATCAAGAAATTATTTGTTTTCGAAAGATAAATTATTCTTCAATGCTCAGTTTAACACTTTTACGGTGATAAAAGCTCATTGTCTAAAACTTACGAAACACAGACGTATTCAGAAAGAGTATTGACAGAGGTCGCCGCCAGAACAAAAGCAGTTTCATTGCCTGTCTGACATCTTATCACCGCTGAACAATAAATAGGTGTGAATATTTTTGGGCATGTTGTCGAAACAAATGAATAGGATTAGGAACAATGCCGTTTTGGAACAGCTGGTTGAAACAATGAAGTCAGTCACGGTCTTGTTGAATTGGGGGTGCGGTTAGTAATAGGTACTTTTCAAGTTTTCAATTTTTGTTAAGAACTCTTTAACCCCGAAGCCGGAATTGGGGGTGCGGTTACTATTACGTATGCGGTTTATATTAGGACTTTAACGGTACGTATGCGGTTTATATTAGGACTTTAACGGTAATACAGCCAGTGGAATCTGCGATAGTATGTGATGTGATAGAGCAGGGTGATCCACTCCATGTTACTTTGTCTTCTGTTAATGGTCCCGATGTTATTTTCCCAATCACCGACAGCTAACAAAGGCAAAACAGCATGACATGCATGTTATTGGAATTTTTAAATGTAATATTGAATTGTGATTATTTTATTATTGCAATAAATCCATGCATTAATTGCAATAACAAGTGACGAGGAGAGCATTATTGTGGGAGAGGAGCTTTACATAAAAATGTTTATAAGAAAGTATGCGCAAGATACATTTTACACAATACATAATCTATTTAGTAATCTACGTAGTAATTTATGTACATTCGGATGCTTGTTAATGGAAAGGGCAATGACAAGTATTGGAAAAGCGGAAACATAGCAGGTCATTGGCATTAAAGACTTGTCCTGGTTGGTATACATGTATGTCCCACATTAGTTTTGGTTATGTTATAATGGTGTTACTACTTGGTGATCTTGAACAGTTCTTCCTATGGAGTTAATTATAGGTCTTGAAAAGGAAATGAATACAAGTGAATGGTAAATGTCAATTTCAGATTCAATTGATGCAGGCATGTCAAAAAATACATTGTGCCTTAAAAATGGATAAGAAATACCAGTCTTGACAGAATGGTTAAGTATGAAAATGGATTTTGCAACACATGATTTGCTAGTATATCACTTGATTTTGCACAGAACGATATATAAATTTGCTATGATGCCCTCCAAAAAAAATGATTCGTAGGCTTCCACCGAGTTGAATGCATGTACCAAGTTTATCCATCAGCAAACAACTAAGATGCAGTTCCAGAATGGTAAAAATGTGCAATTTTGATGCATTTTGGAACTTTAAATGGCTGCCACTGAAATGGCCAACTTGAATTGGATCATGCAACAAATGCATGTGCACATGTTCAATACAATGCCTACATGTGAATTTTGAAGTTTACCAGTACATATACGTGTGAAATCAGAGAAAGTCTTATGACACTCAGACAGTCAAGAACAACTAAGATGAGGACAAACATTTTCTGCTCATATGCCTTTTCTTTTCATCTTTGATGATACAGACTGTAGTACTTATTGATAGAGTGCAAAAAATAAAAAAAAAACATTTGTAAAAAAATTATGTCTAAGGCCAGACTTTTATTATCCCTTGTTTCGCGAAACCGACGAATGAACAGGAGCCGAAAATGAAATAAAAATAAAATTTCAGCGTAATTTCTCGCGCCCGCCGAATTGTAAGTGCAAAAAATTGCTAAAAAAATATTATTTTCATCTTCATTTTTTTACCGCCCGCCGCATAACAAATCCAAGTTGCATTTTCGTGGGAGTATCATGATCAAAGTACCAAAGTCTCGCGCAGATGAGAAACAAGGTTATACATGGAATACAATTTTATTTCCTTTCTTCTGTCTGATTAATGATCTCACTTACATTTCCTTGAGAATCACACAAATCTAATGGAAAAAAAAGAATACATTTTTTTTTTCCTCCTCAAAAAAAATTGCCTTATAAAAACTCGCGAAACAAGGGAAAAAAAAGTCAGGCCTAAATTAGAATACTTGTGGAAGTAAAAGTTGGTTGGGTCACATAACTTTTTGATTTGGTACCAGATGCACATAATGTAATGTATATACTTACACATTGATCAACTTCAGTTTCAATAAGCAATTGCTTGATGCTTTCACAAGCTTCCATGCCGGGGGGAGTTTATATTTAAACCCAAGTGATGCGAGTGGTTCAACTGTAGTTGAGGAATTGCACTTGATGTCATATGAGGAGTTGTTGTTTCGACCTATAGAAAATAAATTACAAATATCAATGTACATTGACAAGTCTTGCCTTTATGTCATTTAATAATTTCTATATTTTTAGTGGTATATTTCAAGGCCATTTTATGAATTTTGGTTTTGAAAATGGTGTCCTCTGAACCCCACAAATCAAGTCCTGCATTAGAATAAAGCCTACATTGATGCAACTTGTGTCATCAAAGAGAATTAAATATGGTCAAGTTTGAATATTTCTTTTTTGCACAAACTTATGGAGTTTAAGTCTCATAGCACCTGTATTCTTTTTGCTTGACCGCTACATTTGCAAATGACCCTTGTTTGTAATTAAACACATGTAAATTAGCTTATTATGCTAATTAGCTAATTAAATGGGAAAACAGTTTATTGCATGATGTATTTTCTGAACAAATTTTGGATTGATTATATTAGTCATGTCTGACTGGGATTGAAAAGTACTTCAGTAAAACCTGTCAAAATCAGCCCCTGCATTAATACCGGTCTACTGTCAGAACCGACTGATTTAAGGAAACGTATATTCTAAAAGAAGTTTTGAATAAAAACAAACACATTGCCTAGTAGCAAATGATTAGTTTGTAGTGCAATTGTTGATTAGTACTCTGTAGTAATTATAACAACGTACGAAAAATAAATTTGAATTGTTATGAAATACAAGTAAAATTCACCGTGGCAACATGTTTGAATTACCATAGCTCATTTAAATATGTTAATATAACAGTTCAGTGACTTCATGGTGAATGCAACACAAAGAGATTTAGCAATGTTTTAGTGCTATTTTTAGGTTTTGATTTTGATAGAAAAACAGCATGATTTTTTTTTAAATAAAGAATTTTTTTTTACTTTGTGTGATTATTAAAAAAATAAATGTACTGTCCAAAATAAGAATGTACCAGGTGGAATTTGTCACTGAAAAAAAATTAACTTACCAGTACATTTATTTGGGACATGAAAGTACATTGTATTTTGTGTAAATGACAGTATGTCCATGGCCAAACGAAGTAGTATTTTATTGCCAGATCCAGTATATTTGCTGTAATATGTTGTAAATTTCAGTATTTGGTAATGTGAACAAAGGCAAATTGTGACAAATATTTGATGCAAATAGCATTAGTTTTTCATCCCCTTCCTCTCTTTTGGAGTAAGGTACTGAAGTTGTAGAACATGCAGCCAGCACAAACATTCCCTAACAGCCAAAATTAACAAAGTGGGTACTATTCAGACAATCTCATCAGACTATGTTTTTGACATTGGTAATAAATCAAACATTTCTGCGGTCCAAAATGATGATGAAATTTACATTTGTAGTGACAACTTCCGGGAACTCGAAAATATTTGCACTGAAAATTTATGGGCCAGCACTTACAGCAAGTCTCCGATGTATTGGAGCAGCTTATTTCCAAACTCGTCAGCGATTCTTGCTATTAAAGGCAGACTTACAGTCATACCCACTCTGAGCGAAGCTACAAATGGCAACATGGAATCATTTTAAGTATTTGAGTATAAATAAACGATTTTGTAAACGATACACAGAATTAGGCGTTTAACATTGTTACATCAAACAACAACTGAAATATAATGACCTGCTGGATCAAAGAACAGTTGAATTTTATTGACGGTTGGATTAATGTTCCCCCCCAACAGATCATTTGCTTAGGAAAGTTCTCCCTGATTTGTAGGAAACTGAAATACCTGTTTCTCAACTTGTCTAGTCATTCATTTTCAAGTCGTATTCAAGATGGTTGCCTCCCTCGGTTATAACACGTGGTTTTTCAGACGAAAATGTGCTATTTCAACACGTATTGATGAATATAAAGTGAAAATTATACTCACTAACTGCTTTGGCCGCGTTATGAAAACGTACTGGTGTATTTTTTCTTGCTGCGCTGACCATTTCATTTCTTTTAGTTACTGGAAAACATACTGCGTCTTGGAATTCGTTTCTTCCAGTTTGAAACGTGAAGTTGTAATACTGAACAGGCTTCTTGGTTGGGCTCAGTGAATTGCCGCTAAGTGAAACACAGTCAGAAACATTGCGAATATAGCCATCTATATCAAATGTTGGAGAAAAACCTTTTGTGGAACTCGGAGACAGTGACGGGCTGCCAGGATGAAACAATTTCTGTTTTTTAGTCGGAGTTTGCATTTTCAATAGACGAATTTCAGAACAACAAAACGAGCTATATCAATGGCGGTCAGTATGGAAATATTGCAATAGTATCAATACGCGAAGGAAATAGTCAGTCGGCTTAAGCGAGAAATACTTACAAAATTAACGAGTGTCTCCAAGAAAAAAAGTGTCCTGTGATGGCACCTGATAAAATGTATTAACTAATGAGTACATGAAAAGTAATTAGTGAATATTCCTTTCCATTGCTTCATAAATAACGCGGAAGGATTTTTACTGTCGTAGCTGTAGTTTGGCAAAAAGAGACAGTGTCCGTTGGCTGGTTCCCGCCTCAAAAGTAATTGTTAGTTTGGGCTATGGTGGCGCTTTCCCGAAAATTTGTAAAATTGAAAAAATCAACCATTATTTATGAAAATAGTAATGGAAATACAGCGAAAAAGCAATAAGTTTTCGCTTTTGCCTTTCTTTAAACAAATTTCTTGTTAACAAGTGTATAATTAATTTGGGTACACATAGTTATTATCTTAACATAAAATAATAAACATAAATGAATTTATTTGAGATATTAATGTTAAGAATATTAATGAGTTCACATGACCATATATGGTCATCTGTTATTTTAATCAAATCTCTTGTTCATTGTTGTCATGATAACACAGGAATCATCTTTCTAACTACAACAGTGTTTGAGATATAATGGTTATGCATATTAATGAGTTCACATGACCATATATGGTCATCTGTTATTTTAATCAAATCTCTTGTTCACTGTTGTCATAATGACACAGGATTCATCTTCCTAACTGCAACAGTGCTTGAGATATAGCAGCTATGCATATTAATGAGGTTAGAAGCCCCCACCCCATGGGCGTGTAGCCACATGACCTAGCCATATGCCATTCAGGGGAAAGAATGTATCTAAAGAGTAGAATACACATACAAAATTTTATTCCAATCGGACTAATACAAAACATGTAGTTGCATAATTTCAATTTTCACAAAATCCAAGATGACGGCCAAACCACGTGACTTATCGAAATAATATTATTTTTCTCGTATGGAGCTAAGGCCAGGCATGGTAAATATAAAAACATCTCGTAGATTCGTTGACTCACCTCTGAGAAACAAATGCCCAAACTTTTAATCAATTTTGCATAAAATCCAAGATGGCGGCGAAACCATGTGACTGATCTGAAATTTTTTTTAGGTTTCTGAAAGGGTTAGATAGGTACATGCCATGACGCAATATTTGAGATTAACGCTCAAGTGTCGCATGAGTAAAAAACTACTTCCTGTTGAGAACAAACCCAAAATGGCAGCCAAACCACGTGACCAATCATAATGAATTTCTCAAATCTAAATCTGCTCCATATGTAGAAGCTAAGTACTGAATATAAGAACATTTTACTTGGCGGTTCTGAAGAAGAAGATTTTAAAGTGTTTTTTGCCGTTTTTAGGAAAAACAAAATGGCGGGAAAAGTCACATGACCGCTAAAGTTTTTATTTCTGATATTTATTACACATGAGTTGTACTATATACCATAAAAAAATCTAGACGCCTAGACCCTCAGAAAGTGGTCAAACAGCCACTTCCGGTTTTATTTCAATCCAATATGGCTGCCAAACTAATTGGCCAATCAAAATTCTGAAAGCATGTTGCACCAGTTCACATTAGGGACTATCAGTATAGAGCATTATCAGACTATTCCGTTCAGCGGTTTTCTCAAACGGCTTGACGAAAAAAGTTACGGAAGAAAGAAGAAAGAAGAAAGAAGAAGAAATTAAAGCCGCAAGCGGCGTCACCGGGGCCCAAGCTGACAAGATTCTGTTTCATAATTAATGAGGTCACATGACAATCAGGTAGCTTGAATTATCAGTAACATGAGGTCAAAATAAAGTTGGTACCATGTATTTACCTGGTTTGGTTATCAAAATATGGTTTTCAAGATATATAATGAGCCATGTTCTTATGCACAATAATTAGATTACATAATCATATATAGCCATTTCTAATGTCAGTTACATCTTTCATTCAATGTCTTCATAATGACACTAGTTGCATGTCCTGCTCTGCGACAGTGTTTCAGATATGACTGCTATGCATATTAATAAGTTCACATGACCATATATGGTCATCTGTTATTTTAATCAAATCTCTTGTTCACTGTTGTCATAATAACACAGGATTCATCTTCCTAACTGCAACAGTGTTTGAGATATAATGGTTATGCATATTAATGAGTTCACATGGCCATATATGGTCATGTGTTATTTTAATCAAATCTCTTGTTCACTGTTGTCATAATAACACAGCTTCATTTTCCTAACTGCAACAGAGTTTAAGATATAATGGTTATGCATATTAATGAGTTCACATGACCATATATGGTCATCTGTTATTTTAATCAAATCTCTTGTTCACTGTTGTCATAATAACACAGGATTCATCTTCCTAACTGCAACAGTGTTTGAGATATAATGGTTATGCATATTAATGAGTTCACATGACCATATATGGTCATGTGTTATTTTAATCAAATCTCTTGTTCACTGTTGTCATAATAACACAGGATTCATTTTCCTAACTGCAACAGTTTTTAAGATATAATGGTTATGCATATTAATGAGTTCACATGACCATATATGGTCATGTGTTATTTTAATCAAATCTCTTGTTCACTGTTGTCATAATAACACAGGATTCATTTTTCTAATTGCAACAGTGTTTAAGATATAATGGTTATGCATATTAATGAGTTCACATGACCATATATGGTCTTCTGTTATTTTAATCAAATCTCTTGTTCACTGTTGTCATAATAACACAGGATTCATCTTCCTAACTGCAACAGTGTTTGAGATATAATGGTTATGCATATTAATGAGTTCACATGACCATATATGGTCATCTGTTATTTTAATCAAATCTCTTGTTCACTGTTGTCATAATAACACAGGATTCATCTTCCTAACTGCAACAGTGTTTGAGATATAATGGTTATGCATATTAATGAGTTCACATGACCATATATGGTCATCTGTTATTTTAATCAAATCTCTTGTTCACTGTTGTCATAAGAACACAGGATTCATCTTCCTAACTGCAACAGTGTTTAAGATATAATGGTTATGCATATTAATGAGGTTAGAAGCCCCCACCCCTTAGGCGCCCAGCGACAAAACCCAGCCACGTGCTATTCAGTTGAAAGAATGCATCTCATGAGTAGAATGCACATATACAATTTTAGCAAAATCGGACCAATACAACACATGTAAATGCACAAGATTTGTTTTCATAAAATCCAAGATGGCGGCCAAACCATGTGACTGATCAAAATAATATTATTTTTCTCATATGAAGCTAAGGCTAGGCATGGTAAATATAAAAACATCTAGTACATTGGTTGAATCACCTCTGAGAAACAAATGTCCAAACTTTTAGTCAATTTTGCTTAAAATCCAAGATGGCGGCCAAACCATGTGACTGATCTGAAATCTTTTTTAGGTTTCTGAAAGAGATTGATATAGAGATGCCATACAGCAATATGGAAAATAATCTCTCAAGTGTGGCATGAGTAAAAAAACTACTTCCTGTTTAGAAGAAACCCGATATGGCGGCCAAACCACGTGACCAATCACAATAATTTTTGCAAACATAAATGGGATTCATATATAGAAGATGAATACTACATATGAGAGCATTCTGCTTGGTGGTTCTGAAGAAGAAGATTTTTAAGTGTTTTTTGCCGTTTTTAGGGAAAACAAAATGGCGGGAAAAGTCACATGACCGCTAAAGTTTTTATTGCTGATATCTATTACACATGAGTTGTACTATATGCCATAAAAAAATCGAGACGCCTAGACCCTCAGAAAGTGGTCAAACAGCCACTTCCGGTTTTATTTCAATCCAATATGGCTGCCAAACTAATTGACCAATCGAAATTCTGAAAGCATGTTGCACCAGTTCACATTAGGGACTATCAGTATAGAGCAATATCAGACCACTCCGTTCAGCGGTTTTCTCAAACGGCTTGACGAAAAAAGTTACGGAAGAAAGAAAGAAAGAAAGAAAGAAAAAACTGAACGATAATAATAGGGGCCTCGCCCTTTGGGCTTGGGCCCCTAAAAACCGAACAATAAGAATAGGGGCCACGCCCTACAGGCTTGGGCCCCTAAAAATATTCGAGGTGATTTGTCCCCGAAGCCAAAACGGATGATTTTTCGAAAAAAAACCCATAACATTTTTAATTGTGGCATCAGTACGATACAGTATGGTACGATAGATTTTCGCATGTACGGTCACAATACGTTGCGTTTTCACATGTTGTTTTGGAATTCAAGAAAAAATGCTAGCTATTGGCAAAATAAAAGAATCTGCGATGTTCTCGAAAGATTCGACATAAAAAATCGTTAAATTGAAAAAAGTATGTGGAATAAATAACTAAAATATGCATTAAATTACAAATACTCGTGGTAAACTAATCCGGCAGCCATGTTTGATGTTTTTTACCGCTTTTCGAATTCAGTACACCCAGAATGCGCTGTTCCCCTATGCAACTTAGATACCAAATCGTTACAGCGCCAACAGCGGTGGGTGGCCGACGGTTGCTGAATGGGGTAGGTCAAAAGGTCATCAGTTTGAATGAAAAATCGAACGAACATTGTAAATATGCCTAGAATTTAAATTTTTGTTTGAGTTTACATGCAGTCTGCTAGTATATTTGTTTATTTCCGTGTATATACATTTCGTTCGTATTTACTTCCTTCTTTCATGATCGGAAGACGATTATTATAAATACAGCTGTAAATTGAAACCACTGTAGTTGCGTATTTATTGTGAGCAATAAGTGGCAACAGTGTCGGGCGACAATGAATTCAGGCGATTGACACATTGTCATGAATACACTTGATAACTGCTTGCAGACTTCCAGTGGTCATTGTTATGTTTGGACTCTTGAAACAATAGCAAAATAAAGGGTTGGGCAACTACTCTTTTGTTTAGGCTTGGGAAGAACAATGCAAGCTTTTTACAAATAATTTCAGCTGGATGTACGTTGGTGGACGAGTGATGAGAGTAACTAGGCGGCTGTAAAAATTGAAACCCCTTGTGGAGAACACTGACTGACATGCATTATAAGTTGAGACTTTAGGGAATTTAGTTTTAAAAATTGTAATGAGAATCTCATAAAAAAATGTTTACAGCGGATGCGAGATATTAAATACCCCAAACTTGCGCACCTGGTAGACAATCAATGAGGGACTTCGCAACATCCCCAGACACTTTCCTAGATACTCTAATGACTGTTGTACACGCAATAAAGTTACATACCTGCTCAATAATAATAATTTTTAATTTTATTTCTTGTTCTTGTATTACAGTGATGTGTCTGATGTAACTGGTGCACCTGAAATGTTGGGAGGTAGAGTTAAGACGTTGCATCCAGCTGTACATGGAGGTATGACAGTAAATGATAATTTCATTAGATTTTGTGATAACGGAAAACAGCAGCTGTTGTTGTGATGTCTGTGTGTTGTACTCAAATGTCAGGTGATTATGGGGTAAACCACATCACCAATATTAAATACGTTATGTCACATTAGAACACTTTCCTGTGTTTACATTGGACACAGAAAATGTATACATGTAAACCACATCACCAATATTAAATATGTTATGTCACATTAGAACACTTTCCTGTGTTTACATTGGACACAGAAATGTATACATGTAAACCACATCACCAATATTAAATATGTTATGTCACATTAGAACACTTTCCTGTGTTTACAGTGGACACAGAAATGTATACATGTAAACCACATCACCAATATTAAATATGTTATGTCACATTAGATCACTTTGCTGTGTTTACATTGGACACAGAAATGTATACATGTAAACCACATCACCAATATTAAATATGTTATGTCACATTAGAACACTTTGCTGTGTTTACATTGGACACAGAAATGTATACATGTAAACCACATCACCAATATTAAATATGTTATGTCACATTAGAACACTTTCCTGTGTTTACATTGGACACAGAAATGTATACATGTAAACCACATCACCAATATTAAATATGTTATGTCACATTAGAACACTTTCCTGTGTTTACATTGAACACAGAAATGTATACATGTAAACCACATCACCAATATTAAATATGTTATGTCACATTAGAACACTTTCCTGTGTTTACATTGGACACAGAAATGTATACATGTAAACCACATCACCAATATTAAATATGTTATGTCACATTAGAACACTTTCCTGTGTTTACATTGGACACAGAAATGTATACATGTAAACCACATCACCAATATTAAATATGTTATGTCACATTAGAACACTTTCCTGTGTTTACATTGGACACAGAAATGTATACATGTAAACCACATCACCAATATTAAATATGTTATGTCACATTAGAACACTTTCCTGTGTTTACATTGGACACAGAAATGTATACATGTAAACCACATCACCAATATTAAATATGTTATGTCACATTAGAACACTTTCCTGTGTTTACATTGGACACAGAAATGTATACATGTAAACCACATCACCAATATTAAATATGTTATGTCACATTAGAACACTTTCCTGTGTTTACATTGAACACAGAAATGTATACATGTAAACCACATCACCAATATTAAATATGTTATGTCACATTAGAACACTTTCCTGTGTTTACAGTGGACACAGAAATGTATACATGTAACTCGTAATAAAACCATAATCCTGTCACTGTTCACAAATGTTCAGACAGAGAAAAACAATTTTCTTCAGCATTTTTTTGCTATCATCGTTAAGTAAATTACATTTATTAGTACAAACAGAAAAATCATTCCGCAAAGTATGGACTGGAGCAGTACTGACTCGTAACGATCTCTGCTGTGTGTTGGTCGATAAACGTGCTTTGTTGTATTCAAATAACCTCATTAATATTCATAGTTTAAATTTTGATGGCATAACACCTGTAGGAATCAGAGAACACTATTGGCTTTAGTTAACATGTAATGTAAAATTTCTCATAATTTATATTCTATTCTTAGATTATTATGTGTTTTGTATTTGCAGGCATTTTGGCACGTAATTCAGAAAGTGACCGTGCTGACATGGAAAAACAAGATTTTAAATACATCAAGTAAGTTATGACAGAATGCTAAACGCTTATACAAAAATGCATCTCATTGGTCATTCAATCCTTCATACCTACCAGCTAACCAATTATAGAACACCTTTCTATTTGATCTCATTGGTCATTCAATCCTTCATACCTACCAGCTAACCAATTAAAGAACACCTTTCTATTTGCTCTCATTGGTCATTCAATCCTTCATACCTACCAGGTAACCAATTACAGAACACCTTTCTATTTGCTCTCATTGGTCATTGAATCCTTCATACCTACCAGCTAACCAATTACAGAACACTTTTCTATTTGCTCTCATTGGTCATTCAATCCTTCATACCTACCAGCTAACCAATTACAGAACACCTTTCTATTTGCTCTCATTGGTCATTGAATCCTTCATACCTACCAGCTAACCAATTACAGAACACCTTTCTATTTGATCTCATTGGTCATTGAATCCTTCATACCTACCAGCTATACAATTACAGAACACCTTTTTATTTGCTCTCATTCACAATTTGATTTGAGCGTTGACTGTTAAATATTATAAATATCTATTTGTCTCATGACCATTATGCTGTTTATCTGTAGGTTGGTTGCTTGTAATTTGTATCCATTTGTAAACACTGTATCAAAAGAAGGTGTGACTGTAGCAGAAGCTGTGGAACAAATTGATATTGGTAAGTAAAAAAGTGATGGTAGTTTAGCTAATATGACTCGATATACTAGCAATGTAAATGTATATAAATATGGGTATATAAATGGCATGTGTGGGTATACTTAACATGGGTGGGTATACTAGGCAATGTAAATGTATATAAATATGGGTATATAAATGGTACATGTTTGTGGGTATACTTCACATGGGTGGGTATACTAGGTGCAGTGTAAATGTATATAAATATGGGTATATAAATGGCATGTGTGGGTATACTTCACATGGGTGGGTATACTAGGCAATGTAAATGTATATAAATATGGGTATATAAATGGCATGTGTGGGTATACTTCACATGGGTGGGTATACTATGCAATGTAAATGTATATAAATATGGGTATATAAATGGCATGTGTGGGTATACTTAACATGGGTGGGTATACTATGCAATGTAAATGTATATAAATATGGGTATTGAAATGGCATGTGTGGGTATATACCCCACATGGGTGGGTATACTAGGCAATGTAAATGTATATAAATATAGGTATATAAATGGCACATGTTTGTGGGTATACTTCACATGAGTGGGTATACTAGGCAGTGTAAATTGATATAAATATGGGTATATAAATGGCATGTGTGGGTATACTTCACATGGGTAGGTATACTAGGCAATGTAAATGTATATAAATATGGGTATATAAATGGCATGTGTGGATATACTTCACATGGGTGGGTATACTAGGCAATGTAAATGTATATAAATATGGGTATCGAAATGGCATGTGTGGGTAATACCCCACATGGGTGGGTATACTAGGCAATGTAAATGTATATAAATATGGGTATATAAATGGCATGTGTGGGTATACTAGGCAATGTAAATGTATATAAATATAGGTATATAAATGGCACATGTTTGTGGGTATACTTCACATGGGTGGGTATACTAGGTAGTGTAAATGTATATAAATATGGGTATATAAATGGCATGTGTGGGTATACTTCATGGGTGGGTATACTAGGCAGTGTAAATGTATATAAATATGGGTATATAAATGGCATGTATGGGTATACTTCACATGGGTGGGTATACTAGGCAGTGTAAATGTATATAAATATGGGTATATAAATGGCATGTGTGGGTATACCCCACATGGGTGTGTATACTAGGCAATGTAAATGTATATAAATATGGGTATATAAATGGCATGTGTGGGTATACTTCACATGGGTGTGTATACTAGGCAATGTAAATGTATATAAATACGGGTATATAAATGGCATGTGTGGGTATACTTCACATGGGTGGGTATACTAGGCAATGTAAATGTATATAAATATGGGTATATAAATGGCATGTGTGGGTATACCCCACATGGGTGTGTATACTAGGCAATGTAAATGTATATAAATATGGGTATATAAATGGCACATGTTTGTGGGTATACTTCACATGGGTGGGTATACTAGGCGCAGTGTAAATGTATATAAATATGGGTATATAAATGGCATATGTGGGTATACTTCACATGGGTGGGTATACTAGGCAGTGTAAATGTATATAAATATGGGTATATAAATGGCGTGTGTGGGTATACCCCACATGGGTGGGTATACTAGGCAATGTAAATGTATATAAATATGGGTATATAAATGGCATGTATGGGTATACCCCACATGGGTGGGTATACTAGGCAATGTAAATGTATATAAATATGGGTATATAAATGGCATGTATGGGTATACCCCACATGGGTGGGTATACTAGGCAGTGTAAATGTATATAAATATGGGTATATAAATGGCATGTGTGGGTATACCCCACATGGGTGGGTATACTAGGCAATGTAAATGTATATAAATATGGGTATATAAATGGCATGTGTGGGTATACTTCACATGGGTGGGTATACTAGGCAGTGTAAATGTATATAAATATGGGTATATAAATGGCATGTGTGGGTATACCTCACATGGGTGGGTATACTAGGCAATGTAAATGTATATAAATATGGGTATATAAATGGCATGTGTGGGTATACCTCACATGGTGGGTGGGTATACTAGGCAGTGTAAATGTATATAAATATGGGTATATAAATGGCATGTGTGGGTATACCCCACATGGGTGGGTATACTAGGCAATGTAAATGTATATAAATATGGGTATATAAATGGCATGTGTGGGTATACTTCACATGGGTGAGTATACTAGGCAGTGTAAATGTATATAAATATGGGTATATAAATGGCATGTGTGGGTATACTTCACATGGGTGAGTATACTAGGCAGTGTAAATGTATATAAATATGGGTATATAAATGGAATGTGTGGGTATACTTAACATGGGTGGGTATACTAGGCAATGTAAATGTATATAAATATGGGTATATAAATGGCATATGTGGGTATACTTTGCATGGGTGTGGGTATACTAGGCAGTCAGGGTTTTTTCTAAGGAAAAACTGCAGGAGCCCTGCAATTTAACAGCGCCACCAAGTGAATTTTATGGTTGCCAGAGGATCTGCTCCCCAGGGTGAGGGACCGCATGGCCATGGCATGAGGGTGCTGCACCCCTGTTCCTTTGTTTAAAACATCTCTGGGCAGTAGTTGGTATACTAGGTGGTAGTTGGTATACTAGGTGATAGTTGGTATACTAGGTGGTAGTTGGTATACAAGTCATAGGTGGGTATATTAGGCAATCGGTTGATGTAACATTGGTGCAATAGTTGGGTATATGTAAGTCATGGTGGCAATAGATGGGTATACTAGGCATACCTTACCTGGGTAGGTACATGTACACTAGGCAATATATGGGATTATACATGTCATGGTGGCAATAGGTAGGTATACTAGGCATAGATGGGTATACTAGGCATACCTTACCTGGGTAGGTACATGTACACTAGGCATTATATGGTAATATACATGTCATGGTGGCAATAGGTGGGTATACTAGGCATAGATGGGTATACTAGGCATACCTTACCTGGGTAGGTACATGTACACTAGGCATTATATGGTAATATACATGTCATGGTGGCAATAGGTGGGTATACTAGGCATAGATGGGTATACTAGGCATACCTTACCTGGGTAGGTACATGTACACTAGGCAATAGTTGGATATATACATGTCATGGTGGCAATAGGTGGGTATACTAGGCATAGATGGGTATACTAGGCATACCTTACCTGGGTAGGTACATGTACACTAGGCAATATATGGTAATATACATGTCTTGGTGGCAATAGGTGGGTATACTAGGCATACCTTACTTGGGTAGGTACATGTACACTAGGCAATATATGATAATATACATGTCATGGTGGCAATAGGTGGGTAACTAGGCATAGATGGGTATACTAGGCATACCTTACTTGGGTAGGTACATGTACACGAGGCAATATATGGGAATATACATGTCATGGTGGCAATAGGTGGGTATACTAGACATAGATGGGTATACTAGGCATACCTTACCTGGGTAGGTACATGTACACTAGACAATATTTGGGAATATACAAGTCATGGTGGCAATAGGTGGGTATACTAGGCATAGATGGGTATACTAGGCATACTTTACTTGGGTAGGTACATGTACACTAGGCAATATTTGGGAATATACATGTCTTGGGGGAAATAGATAGGTATACTTTACCTGGTTGGTTATGTACAGTGGGTAGGTATAATAGGCTATACAATTCATAGTTAGGTATACCTTACTTTTGTTGGGAACATGTGGATATACACTACCTTGACGAGTGTATTAGTCTATACATGGGTGAAGATGGGTGGATGTACTTGAAATGAAAAGGTGTACTTGAGATGGATGGGTATACTTGAGATGGGTGGTTATACTTGGGATGGGTGGGTATACTTGAGATGGGTGGGTATAGCTGAAATATGTGGGTATACCTGAAATGGGTTAGTATACTTGATGTGAATGGATTTACTTAAAATGGGTAGGTGTACTTGAAATGAATAGGAATACTTGAAATGGTTGGCTGTACTTGAAATGGGTGGGTGTACTTGAAATGGGTGGGTGTACTTGAAATGGGTGGGTGTACTTGGTATGGATGGGTGTACTTGGTATGGATGGGTGTACTTGGTATGGATGGGTGTACTTGGTATGGATGGGTGTACTTGGTATGGATGGGTGTACTTGGTATGGATGGGTGTACTTGGTATGGATGGGTGTACTTGGTATGGATGGGTGTACTTGGAATGGATGGGTGTACTTGGAATGGATGGGTGTACTTGAGATGGGTGGGTATTCTTGAAATGGGTGAGTATACTTAAAATGGGTGGGTATACCTGAAATGGGTGGGTATATTTGATGTGAATGGATTTACTTAAAATGGGTGGGTGTACTTGAAATGAATAGGTATACTTGAAATGGGTGGGTGTGCTTGAAATGGGTTGGTATACTTGAAATGGGTGGGTATGTTTGAAATGGGAGGGTATGTTTGAAATGGGTAGCTGTACCTGAAATTGGTTTGTATATTTGATGTAGATGGGTATACAAGGCATGGGTTGGTTTATTGTACTTGAAACAAATTGGTAACTTGAAATAAAATGACAAAATTAACAAGTTATGTGTTATTCTTCTATCAAATTTGGGCACATGACCTAATGATCTCTAAAGGTCACCTGTGTCATCTTTCTGTAATATTTGTAATGTTTATTGTAGGTGGAGTTACATTACTCAGAGCTGCAGCCAAGAATCATAGCAGAGTGACTGTAGTATGTGATCCAAATGACTACAACAGGTAATAATACACACCACAAAATAAATAGATGCAAAAATAAAATTGCAAAAATGACATGAATAAAGACAGGCTGCTTTTATTTAAGAAAAGTACCAGCAGACAACATTTCAACAACAATTAAAATTAATGAGGTCACATGTTAGACAATCAGGTAGCTTGAATTATCAGTAACATGAGGTCGAAATGAAGTTGGTACCATGTATTTACCTGGTTTGGTTATCTAAATATGGTTTTCAGGATATATAATGAGCCATGTTCTTATGCACAATAATGAGATTACATAATCATATATAGCCATTTCTAATGTCAGTTACATCTTTCATTCAATGTCTTCATAATGTCACTAGTTACATGTCCTGCTCTGCGACAGTGTTTCAGATATGACTGCTATGCATATTAATGAGTTCACATGACCATATATGGTCATCTGTTATTTTAATCAAATCTCTTGTTCAACGTTGTCATAATAACACAGGATTCATCACCCTAACTGTGACAGTGTTTGAGTTATAACAGTTATGCCTATTAATGAGGTTAGAAGCCCCCACCCCATGGGTGCCCAGCCACGTGGCCTAGCAGTGTGCTATTTGGGCAAAATGATGCATCCGATGACACAAATGCACATACAAAATTTGAAAGAAATCAGACTAATACAAAACTTGTAGTTGCATAATTTCTATTTTCACAAAATCCAAGATGGCGGCCAAACCACGTGACTGATCATAATAATATTATTTTTCTCGTATGCAACTAAGGCCAGGCATGGTAAATATAGAAACATCTAGTAGATTGGTTGAATCGTCTCTGAGAAACAAATACCCAAACTTTTGGTCAATTTTACTTAAAATCCAAAATGGCGGCCAAACCATGTGACTGATCTGAAATTTTTTTTAGGTTTCTGAAAGGGCTTGATACACAGATGCCATGAAGCAAAATTGAAAATATTCCCTCAAGTGTTGCCAGAGTAAAAAACTACTTCCTGTTTAGAAGAAATCCAAAATGGTGGCCAAACCACGTGACCAATCGTAAACATTTTTTCAAACATAAATGGGATTCATATATAGAAGCTAAATACTACATATGAGAGCATTCTGCTTGGTGGTTTTGAAGAAGAAGATTTTCAAGTGTTTTTTGCCGTTTTTAGGAAAAACAAAATGGCGGGAAAAGTCACATGACCGCTAAAGTTTTTATTGCTGATATTTATTACACATGAGTTGTACTATATACCATAAAAAAATCTAGACGCCTAGACCCTCAGAAAGTGGTCAAACAGCCACTTCCGGTTTTATTTCAATCCAATATGGCTGCCAAACTAATTGACCAATCGAAATTCTGAAAGCATGTTGCACCAGTTCACATTATGGACTATCAGTATAGAGCATTATCAGACCATTCCGTTCAGCGGTTTTCTCAAACGGCTTGACGAAAAAAGTTACGGAAGAAAGAAGAAGAAAGAAAGATTAAAGCCGCAAGCGGCGTCACCGGGGCCCAAGCTGACAAGATTCTGTTTCATAATTAATGAGGTCACATGTTAGACAATCAGGTAGCTCTTATTATCAGTAACATGAGGTCGAAATAAAGTAGGTACCATGTATTTACCTGCTTTGGTTATCGAAATATGGTTTTCAGGATATATAATGAGCCATGTTCTTATGCACAATAATGAGATTACATAATCATATATAGCCATTTCTAGTGTCAGTTACATCTTTCATTCAATGTCTTCATAATAACACTAGTTACATGTCCTGTTCTGTGACAGTGTTTCAGATATGACTGCTATGCATATTAATGAGTTCACATGACCATATATGGTCATCTGTTATGTTAATCAAATCTCTTCTTCACTGTTGTCATAATGACACAGGATTCATCTTCCTAACTGCAACAGTGTTTGAGATATAACGAGTACGCATATTAATGAGCTCACGTGACTATATATGGTCATCTGTTATTTTAATCAAATCTTTTGTTCATTGTTGTCATAATAACACAGGATTCCACTTCCTAACTGCAACTGTGTTTGAGATATAATGGTTATGCATATTAATGAGCTCACATGACCATAAATGGTCATTTGTTATTTTAATCAAATCTCTTGCTCAACGTTGTCATAATAACACAGGATTCATCATCCTAACTACTACAGTGCTTGAGATATAATGGTTATGCATATTAATGAGTTCACATGACAATATATGGTCATCTGTTATTTTAATCAAATCTCTTGTTCACTGTTGTCATAATAACACAGGATTCATCTTCCTAACTGCGACAGTGTTTTAGATATGACTGCTATGCATATTAATGAGTTCACATGACCATATATGGTTATCTGTTATTTTAATCAAATCTCTTGTTCACTGTTGTCATAATGACACAGGATTTATCTTCCTAACTGCGACAGTGTTTAAGATATAATTGTTATGCATATTAATGAGTTCACATGACCATATATGGTTATCTGTTATTTTAATCAAATCTCTTGTTCACTGTTGTCATAATAACACAGGATTCCACTTCCTAACTGCAACAGTGTTTGAGATATGACAGTTATGCATATTAATGAGCTCACATGACCATATATGGTCATTTGTTATTTTAATCGAATCTCTTGTTCAAGGTTGTCATAATAACACAGGATTCATCATCCTAACTACAACAGTGCTTGAGTTATAACAGTTATGCATATTAATGAGGTTAGAAGCCCCCACCCCATGGGTGCCCAGCCACGTGGCCTAACAGTGTGCTATTGGGGCAAAATGATGCATCTGATGACACAAATGCACATACAAAATTTGAAAAAAATCAGACTAATACAAAACATGTAGTTGCATAATTTCTATTTTCACAAAATCCAAGATGGCGGCCAAACCACGTGACTGATCAAAATAATATTATTTTTCTCGTATGCAGCTAAGGCCAGGCATGGTAAATATAAAAACATCTAGTAGATTGGTTGAATCGTCTCTGAGAAACAAATACCCAAACTTTTGGTCAATTTTGCTTAAAATCCAAAATGGCGGCTAAACCATGTGACTGATCTGAAATTTTTTTTAGGTTTCTGAAAGGGCTTGATACACAGATGCCATGAAGCAAAATTGAAAATATTCCCTCAAGTGTTGCCAGAGTAAAAAACTACTTCCTGTTTAGAAGAAATCCAAAATGGTGGCCAAACCACGTGACCAATCGTAAACATTTTTTCAAACATAAATGGGATTCATATATAGAAGCTAAATACTACATATGAGAGCATTCTGCTTGGTGGTTCTGAAGAAGAAGATTTTCAAGTGTTTTTTGCCGTTTTTAGGAAAAACAAAATGGCGGGAAAAGTCACATGACCGCTAAAGTTTTTATTGCTGATATTTATTACACATGAGTTGTACTATATACCATAAAAAATCTAGACGCCTAGACCCTCAGAAAGTGGTCAAACAGCCACTTCCGGTTTTATTTCAATCCAATATGGCTGCCAAACTAATTGTCCAATCGAAATTCTGAAAGCATGTTGCACCAGTTCACATTATGGACTATCAGTATAGAGCATTATCAGACCATTCTGTTCAGCGGTTTTCTCAAACGGCTTGACGAAAAAAGTTACGGAAGAAAGAAAGAAAGAAAGAAAGAAAAAACTGAACGATAATAATAGGGGCCTCGCCCTTTGGGCTTGGGCCCCTAATTAAAGCCGCAAGCGGCGTCACCGGGGCCCAAGCTGACAAGATTCTGTTTCATAATTAATGTGGTCACATGTTAGACAATCAGGTAGCTTGAATTATCAGTAACATGAGGTCGAAATGAAGTTGGTACCATGTATTTACCTGGTTTGGTTATCGAAATATGGTTTTCAGGATATATAATGAGCCATGTTCTTAATAATGAGATTACATAATCATATATAGCCATTTCTAATGTCAGTTACATCTTTCATTCAATGTCTTCATAATGACACTTGTTACATGTCCTGCTCTGCGACAGTGTTTTAGATATGACTGCTTGCATATTAATGAGTTCACATGACCATATATGGTCATCTGTTATTTTTAATCAAATCTCTTGTTCACTGTTGTCATAATAACACAGGATTCATCTTCCTAACTGCAACAGTGTTTAAGATATAATGGTTATGCATATTAATGAGTTCACATGACCATATATGGTTATCTGTTATTTTAATCAAATCTCTTGTTCACTGTTGTCATAATAACACAGGATTCATCTTCCTAACTGCAACAGTGTTTAAGATATAATGGTTATGCATATTAATGAGTTCACATGACCATATATGGTCATCTGTTATTTTAATCAAATCTTTTGTTCAATGTTGTCATAATAACACAGGATTCCACTTCCTAACTGCAAAAGTGTTTGAGATATGACAGTTATGCATATTAATGAGCTCACATGACCATATATGGTCATTTGTTATTTTAATCGAATCTCTTGTTCAAGGTTGTCATAATAACACAGGATTCATCATCCTAACTATAACAGTGCTTGAGTTATAACAGTTATGCATATTAATGAGGTTAGAAGCCCCCACCCCATGGGTGCCCAGCCACGAGGCCTAACAGTGTGCTATTGGGGCAAAATGATGCATCTGATGACACAAATGCACATACAAAATTTGAAAGAAATCAGACTAATACAAAACATGTAGTTGCATAATTTCTATTTTCACAAAATCCAAGATGGCGGCCAAACCACGTGACTGATCAAAATAATATTATTTTTCTCGTATGCAGCTAAGGCCATGCATGGTAAATATAGAAACATCTAGTAGATTGGTTGAATCGTCTCTGAGAAACAAATACCCAAACTTTTGGTCAATTTTACTTAAAATCCAAAATGGCGGCCAAACCATGTGACTGATCTGAAATTTTTTTTAGGTTTCTGAAAGGGCTTGATACACAGATGCCATGAAGCAAAATTGAAAATATTCCCTCAAGTGTTGCCAGAGTAAAAAACTACTTCCTGTTTAGAAGAAATCCAAAATGGTGGCCAAACCACGTGACCAATCGTAAACATTTTGTCAAACATAAATGGGATTCATATATAGAAGCTAAATACTACATATGAGAGCATTCTGCTTGGTGGTTCTGAAGAAGAAGATTTTTGAGTGTTTTATGCCGTTTTTAGGAAAAACAAAATGGCGGGAAAAGTCACATGACCGCTAAAGTTTTTATTGCTGATATTTATTACACATGAGTTGTACTATATACCATAAAAAAATCTAAACGCCTAGACCCTCAGAAAGTGGTCAAACAGCCACTTCCGGTTTTATTTCAATCCAATATGGCTGCCAAACTAATTGTCCAATCGAAATTCTGAAAGCGTGTTGCACCAGTTCACATTATGGACTATCAGTATAGAGCATTATCAGACCATTCTGTTCAGCGGTTTTCTCAAACGGCTTGACGAAAAAAGTTACGGAAGAAAGAAGATGATGAAGAAGAAGAAAAAACCGGACAATAAGAATAGGGGCCTCGCCCTTTGGGCTTGGGCCCCTAAAGAAAAAACCAGACAATAAGAATAGGGGCCTCGCCCTTTGGGCTTGGGCCCCTAAAAATGGCGGCCATGTACAGAACAGCTATATTTGCATAATCTATAAATAGCATAGTTACCAAGCAACATAGAGGGCGATATTGTTAAATCCACTTGCATAGTGAAATACATACCTAGGCATTTGTAAAGAATCAAAAAGCTAAGACTACCGACAAAAAACAAAATAAAGAAAAAAGAACAAAATTAATTTTCGCTATTGTTGCTAAAAGGAGGATGAATCAATGAAAATAAAATCCAGCAAGAACATTTTTTTTCGATATTTTACAATCATTACATCATAGAACAGTGAAAATAAATTTTAAACAAAATAGCCAAAATCTATTTCAACAAAAATAAGGTATTTTACATTATGCCAAATACCAGGAGGAATTTTTACTGATGTGTCATACGACCTTAGACCTATAAAACATGACTTGTATTAATAATTTATTTAAAAAAATTTTGATTTATTTGTGAAAATAAAACCTGGGCTATAATTAATGCCTTTACAGTAGTCAGTGTGGATAAGTACTGCATTATAAAACATGACTTGTATTAATAAGTTTATTTATTCTGATTAAACATTTTTTCTAGAATTGCAGATGAAATGTCAAGTTCAGAAACTCGTGACACAACAGCAGATACAAGGAAAATGCTTGCTGTCAAGGTTGGTATCAACTCAGTCAATAATATTATGGGATATGTATGTATGCTGGCATTAAAGTGGTTGTGTTCACTGACAGATACCGTAGATTGTTCCCATCACAATAATTTCAGTGACCAGAGTTCCATCGTCTGATATGTTGTAGTTTTTGATGTAAACTGTGATAGAATGTCACATGAAATAATCTTAAAGGACGCTAGTCGCTGTGCTACGCATGCACTAAATATGGGTCTCAGATGAACAAAGATGGTGACTTTGACTGTTGCATAGACCAATGACTACAAACTGAGATGTTACAAAACTTTAACTAAGTAATGCCATTTTAATTTTTATTGGCAGTGCATTTATTCTTTTACTGCATTCTGTCATTCATTTCTAGGCATTCAACCACACAGCAGAGTATGATGGCGCTATTTCAAATTATTTTCGAAAGGAATACAGTCAGGGTGTGTCTCAGTTACCGCTACGATATGGAATGAATCCTCATCAAAAGCCAGCACAGTTATACACTACACTACCACAACTACCGGTCAAAGTCCTCAATGGTTCTCCTGGATTTATTAATCTGTGTGACGCTTTCAATTCATGGCAGTTAGTACGAGAGCTGAAGACTGCCCTGAAGCTACCAGCTGCTGCATCTTTTAAACATGTCAGCCCAGCAGGTGAGTACTTGAATTGAAGACCGCCCTCAACCTACTGGCGCTGCATCATTCAGTGCCACATCATTGATATTGGATCACTTGGTGCCGCATCACTTGGTGTCACATCACTTGGTGTCACATCAACTGGTGTCGCATCAACTGGTGTCGCATCAACTGGTGTCGCATCAACTGGTGTCCAATCAACTGGTGTCGCATCAACTGGTGTCGCATCAACTGGTGTCGCATCAACTGGTGTCGCATCAACTGGTGTCGCATCAACTGGTGTCGCATCAACTGGTGTCGCATCAACTGGTGTCGCATCAACTGGTGTCGCATCAACTGGTGTCGCATCAACTGGTGTCGCGTCAACTGGTGTCGCGTCAACTTGGTGTCGCGTCAACTGGTATCGTGTCAACTGGTGTCGCGTCAACTGGTGTCGCGTCAACTGGTGTCGCGTCAACTGGTGTCGCGTCAACTGGTGTCGCATCAACTGGTGTCGCATCAACTGGTGTCGCATCAACTGGTGTCTCATCAACTGGTGTCGTATCAACTGGTGTCTCATCAACTGGTGTCTCATCAACTGGTGTCGCATCAACTGGTGTCTCATCAACTGGTGTCACATCAACTGGTGTCTCATCAACTGGTGTCGCATCAACTGGTGTCTCATCAACTGGTGTCGCATCAACTGGTGTCGCATCAACTGGTGTCTCATCAACTGGTGTCTCATCAACTGGTGTCGCATCAACTGGTGTCGCATCAACTGGTGTCGCATCAACTGGTGTCGCATCAACTGGTGTCGCATCAACTGGTGTCGCATCAACTGGTGTCTCATCAACTGGTGTCGCATCAACTGGTGTCTCATCAACTGGTGTCGCATCAACTGGTGTCGCGTCAACTGGTGTCGCATCAACTGGTGTCGCATCAACTGGTGTCGCGTCAACTGGTGTCTCATCAACTGGTGTCTCATCAACTGGTGTCGCATCAACTGGTGTCGCATCAACTGGTGTCTCATCAACTGGTGTCTCATCAACTGGTGTCGCATCAACTGGTGTCACATCAACTGGTGTCACATCAACTGGTGTCGCATCAACTGGTGTCGCATCAACTGGTGTCGCATCAACTGGTGTCGCATCAACTGGTGTCGCATCAACTGGTGTCGCGTCAACTGGTGTCGCATCAACTGGTGTCGCATCAACTGGTGTCGCGTCAACTGGTGTCGCGTCAACTGGTGTCGCGTCAACTGGTGTCGCGTCAACTTGGTGTCGCGTCAACTGGTGTCTCATCAACTGGTGTCGCATCAACTGGTGTCGCATCAACTGGTGTCGCATCAACTGGTGTCACATCAACTGGTGTCGCATCACTTGGTGTCGCATCAACTGGTGTCTCATCAACTGGTGTCGCATCAACTGGTGTCGCATCAACTGGTGTCTCATCAACTGGTGTCGCATCAACTGGTGTCGCATCAACTGGTGTCGCATCAACTGGTGTCGCATCACTTGGTGTCGCATCAACTGGTGTCTCATCAACTGGTGTCGCATCAACTGGTGTCTCATCAACTGGTGTCGCATCAACTGGTGTCGTATCACTTGGTGTCACATCACTTGGTGTCGCATCACTTGGTGTCGCATCAACTGGTGTCGCATCAACTGGTGTCGCATCACTTGGTGTCGCATCAACTGGTGTCTCATCAACTGGTGTCGCGTCAACTGGTGTCTCATCAACTGGTGTCGCATCAACTGGTGTCGCATCAACTGGTGTCGCATCAACTGGTGTCACATCAACTGGTGTCGCATCACTTGGTGTCGCATCAACTGGTGTCGCATCAACTGGTGTCGCATCAACTGGTGTCGTATCAACTGGTGTCGCATCAACTGGTGTCGCATCAACTGGTGTCGCATCAACTGGTGTCGCATCAACTGGTGTCGCATCAACTGGTGTCACATCAACTGGTGTCGCATCAACTGGTGTCGCATCAACTGGTGTCGCATCAACTGGTGTCGCATCAACTGGTGTCGCATCAACTGGTGTCGCATCAACTGGTGTCACATCAACTGGTGTCGCATCAACTGGTGTCGCATCAACTGGTGTCGCATCAACTGGTGTCGCATCAACTGGTGTCGCATCAACTGGTGTCGCATCAACTGGTGTCGCATCAACTGGTGTCGCATCAACTGGTGTCGCATCAACTGGTGTCGCATCAACTGGTGTCGCATCAACTGGTGTCGCATCAACTGGTGTCGCATCAACTGGTGTCGCATCAACTGGTGTCACATCACTTGGTGTCACATCAACTGGTGTCGCATCAACTGGTGTCGCATCAACTGGTGTCGCATCAACTGGTGTCGCATCAACTGGTGTCGTATCAACTGGTGTCTCATCAACTGGTGTCTCATCAACTGGTGTCGCATCAACTGGTGTCGCATCAACTGGTGTCGCATCAACTGGTGTCGCATCACTTGGTGTCACATCAACTGGTGTCGCATCAACTGGTGTCGCATCAACTGGTGTCGCATCAACTGGTGTCGCATCAACTGGTGTCTCATCAACTGGTGTCTCATCAACTGGTGTCGCATCAACTGGTGTCTCATCAACTGGTGTCGCATCAACTGGTGTCGCATCAACTGGTGTCGCATCAACTGGTGTCGCATCAACTGGTGTCGCATCAACTGGTGTCGCGTCAACTGGTGTCGCGTCAACTGGTGTCGCATCAACTGGTGTCGCGTCAACTGGTGTCGCGTCAACTGGTGTCGCGTCAACTGGTGTCGCGTCAACTTGGTGTCGCGTCAACTGGTATCGTGTCAACTGGTGTCGCGTCAACTGGTGTCGCGTCAACTGGTGTCGCGTCAACTGGTGGTCGCGTTAACTGGTGTCGCATCATATGGTGCTACATTGCAGGGTGACTTATCACGTTTGCAGCATCACTTGGTGTCACATCATTCGATATTGAATCACTTGGTGTGGCATCACTTGGTGCCTCATGCAATAAAAGAATTAAAGCCATTGCTTCAATACTACATGATTGTAATTCATCATATCTTTGCTGTACTTTTGATAGGTGCTGCCGTGGGTGTTGATCTAAATGAAGACCAGGCCAAACTATGTATGGTAGATGACATGTTACCACAACTAACACCATTAGCTTCTGCATATGCTAGGGCTAGAGGTAAACATACAATTCTTTATTTATACTGACCATTACAACTCTACTGGTGATATCTGAAATCAGCTTGACAAAATCATGTGGATTTATGTGGAGATGGTTTAAGAAATAGCTCCACCACATGTCAACTACAGAAATGAATTGTAGTTTTCTATGAATTGCAGAAGCTAGGAATCAACCTCCAATTTACGGGAACCAGCTGATGACGTTATAACTCAGAAATTATAGATACCCATTTATATTTATTTAAAAAAATCTATTTTTAGGAGCTGATCGTATGTCATCATTTGGTGATTTTGTTGCATTGTCTGACCAATGTGATGTCCCTACTGCCAAGATTATATCCAGAGAGGTAAGGTGATTGGTTACTTAGATATGTATCGGGTGATATGATTGGTTACTCATCTATGTATCGGGCGAGATGATTGGTGTGTTCAAGGAGCAAGTCTGTCATTACATATTATGTGCACACAATATTGGCAATACTACTACGGTTTCATTATATTTGTATACAGGTATCTGATGGCGTCATTGCACCTGGATATGATGATGAAGCATTACAAATACTATCAAAGAAGAAAGGTGGTAACTATTGTGTACTCAAGGTAGGTTGGCTATAGCTATCCAGTGATACATACTTTAGGTACGTTGGCTATAGCTATCGAGTGATACATACTTTAGGTAGGTTGGCTATAGCTATCCAGTGATACATACTTTAGGTATGTTGGCTATAGCTATCCAGTGATACATATTTTAGATAGGTTGGCTATAGCTATCCAGTGATACATATTTTAGATAGGTTGGCTATAGCTATCCAGCGATACATACTTTAGATAGGTTGGCTATAGCTATCCAGTGATACATACTTTAGGTAGGTTGGCTATAGCTATCCAGTGATACATACTTTAGGTAGGTTGGCTATAGCTATCCAGTGATACATACTTTAGGTAGGTTGGCTATAGCTATCCAGTGATACATACTTTAGGTATGTTGGCTATAGCTATCCAGTGATACATACTTTAGGTAGGTTGGCTATAGCTATCCAGTGATACATACTTTAGGTATGTTGTCTATAGCTATCCAGTGATACATACTTTAGGTAGGTTGGCTATAGCTATCCAGTGATACATACTTTAGGTAGGTTGGCTATAGCTATCCAGTGATACATACTTTAAGTAGGTTGGCTATAGCTATCCAGTGATACATACTTTAGGTAGGTTGGCTATAGCTATCCAGTGATACATACTTTAGGTATGTTGTCTATAGCTATCCAGTGATACATACTTTAGGTAGGTTGGCTATAGCTATCCAGTGATACATACTTTAGGCAGGTTGCCTATAGCTATCCAGTGATACATACTTTAGATATGTTGGCTATAGCTATCCAGTGATACATACTTTTAGGTATGTTGGCTATAGGTATCCAGGTATGTTGGCTATAGCTATCCAGTGATACATACTTTAGATAGGTTGGCTATAGCTACCCAGTGATACATACTTTAGGTAGGTTGGCTATAGCTATCCAGTGATACATACTTTAGGTATGTTGTCTATAGCTATCCAGTGATACATACTTTAGGTATGTTGGCTATAGCTATCCAGTGATACATACTTTAGGTAGGTTGGCTATAGCTATCCAGTGATACATACTTTAGGTAGGTTGGCTATAGCTATCCAGTGATACATACTTTAGGTAGGTTGGCTATAGCTATCCAGTGATACATACTTTAGGTAGGTTGGCTATAGCTATCCAGTGATACATACATTAGGTAGGTTGGCTATAGCTATCCAGTGATACATACTTTAGGTAGGTTGGCTATAGCTATCCAGTGATACATACATTAGGTAGGTTGGCTATAGCTATCCAGTGATACATACTTTAGGTAGGTTGGCTATAGCTATCCAGTGATACATACTTTAGGTAGGTTGGTTATGTGCAGATTTGATTTTGTGTAATTATAGATGGATCCTGATTACAACCCAGTAACCATGGAAACTAGAACATTGTTTGGATTACAAATGGAACAGAAAAGAAATGATGCTATTATTGATAAAAATATGTTCACAAATATTGTGAGCAAGAACAAAGATGTAAGTATAGATGTGTACCTTCTAACAAAACTGATTTTGTAGAAATCTTAAATTAAAAAAGAATAAATTCAGTTGGGTCAGCTTGTTGACTGCATGGTAACAAAGTACTGTGAAAAAATGAATGGCTGTTAGTGACTTCTGAAGGCAAAAACTAAAATGTTATGTGTTCCCTGCTTTGCTATGATTTTTACACTTATTTTGTTCATAAAATGTAAATTTCATTTTACCAAATTTGTTTTTTGATTCAGTGACATGTTAGCACGTCATCAGAAAAAATCCTTCTGCATCAATGACTTGTCATATCAGATAAGAGGATGTACTGATGACAATATTGTGAAATCTAAACAACACAGTATGATTATTGAATGTCTGCCGTGTTCTCACATGAAGTGTTGACATCACTTGACCTTTGTTAGCAGAGCTCATCATATGCGTGATTGTCCGTCGTCGTCCGTGTCAACTTTTTACTTATTTGACTTCTTCTTGAAAACTACACTTCTTATTGCTTAGATACTTGGTGTATCTGTACCTTGGGCAGGCCCCTCTTAGATTTGTTCATTTTGTGATGATATCTTTAATTCTCAAATTTTGATGAATATTTTTGTCATTTTTGGTAAAAAGTGATATTTTCGTCTTGTTAAAACCCACAAGTCAGATTTCTTTGATACTACAATGTGTACATACCTTTGATGAACCTCTCAGATTTGCTCATTTTCATGTCTTCAGTTATTTAATTGAAATGTGCATTGCTAACAGCGGAGCTCTCTCAGCCACGAGGCTGCTTGTTTGTCCTGTGTTTATGGTTGATTTCACACATAACAGGTATCGTAAAAACTCAATCAATTCGGCCATGTAAAAATAAATATTTTTGGGGGTGGGCCAAATGATTGAATAAATGTAGAAAATATGTTTCCGAAGTGGTCGATTTGTTTGAATAATTTTTCAACGTTTTAAAACTGGGTTCGAAGTGTGTATCACCGGTAACTGAATAAATATATCATTTTCCTGAGATTAGAGTAAAGGTGTAGTACTAGTCTGAGACTTGACCCAATTTTAAAACAAACTACAAGCGCGTTCAAGAAATCTGACGCAACCTGCTGTTTTGTTGCCATGAAGACGACAGTTTTATGTCACGCTCCCCGTAAATGTAAACAAACATGGTAACGTGAAAAACTGAATAAATATATCGTTTTCCGGGATTAGAGTAAAGGTGTACCGGTAGTACTAGTCTGAGACTTGACCCAATTTTAAAACAAACTACATGCGCGTCCAAGAAATCTGATGCACCCAGGCCACCTGCTGTTTTGTTGCCATGGAGACGACAGTTTTATGTCATGCTCCCGTAAATGTAAACAAACATGGTAACGTGAAAAACTCACTGGAATAGAATAGAATAGAATTATGCTTTATTGCTAATTGCTGTACTATTTTTTTGAAATTATCTACAATCCAGCCGGTGATTTTATTTGGGTCAACCAAAAAAAAAGAAGATATTTTGACGTGCTGCGTGACTGTGTAAACAAAACCATGTTCAATAAAAATGACGCTTTCACGCTACACATTGGCGACTTTGTATGGACTTACTGGAAATGCCGAAGACGATACAATTTGCAAGTCGGCATTAATTAATTTTTTACCCCGTTAAAATTAATAATCTACTTGACTTTTAAACAAACAACTCTGCAGGACAATGTTTCGAACATTACTGAAACGACTGTGCTTGAAACAATCCAGCAGATAATTTTATTTGGGTCAACCGAAAAAAAGAAGATATTTTGACGTGCTGCGTGACTGTGTAAACAAAACTACGTCCAATAATAATGACGCTTTCACGTAACACATTTGCGACTTTGTATGACTTGCTTGAAATTTCAAAGACGAGAGTCAAGTGTCGGCCTGAATTTTGTTGTCCCTAAACCATGGAGCTTCGTTTCGTCAGTGATTGCTAGCAATGACTTAAAGTATTTGTTCGTTGTCGATATTTTTGGCGTCGTGATGAGAATTTTCTTAGCGATTATTTACAACTGATGTACTGGGTAATTTGTAATGACAATCAACAGAGTATATTTCACCATGGACGTACTAGAGATTTCACATGTCTTTTGTACAACCACGGTTGATACCATGACTGCACATCCTGCGGATATCCCGATTGCTTATACCATGGATGTAAATGCTTATACATGTACATTGTATTTACGTGATAGATGTGTGAAAATATACCTTTGTTGAGAGAGTGGCGTAAAAATCGGGTGGTGTCATCACCGGGCGAACTAATTGAATACAAACAATAGACTGACTGGACAGATGGCCGAACTAAACGGATACATTTTAAAATTAACCATGACGCAAAAAATAGGTGGCCGAACTATTTGAGTGGCCGAATTGATTGAGCTTTTACGGTAACCTCAGAGAAAAATAGTCTATTGGAATCAATTTTGAGTCTGTCCTGCTATGTTTTAGTTGATACAATTGCTGTAATTCATTTTTATCATATTTTTTTCAAGCTTCCTGAGGCAGCTGTACGTGATCTGATAGTTGCTAGCATTGCATTGAAGTATACACAGTCAAACTCAGTATGTTATGCTAGAGATGGTCAAGTTATTGGTATGGGTGCTGGACAACAGTCACGTATCCATTGTACTAGACTAGCTGGTGATAAAGCTAATAACTGGTAATTTAACTTTAACTATCAACTACCTACTGTAAAAAAACTTTCCATATTTTGTTGCTAGGTGGTTACGTCAACATCCCAAAATACTTGGAATGCATTGACTTGAACAAAGCTTTGATAATTTCTTCTATATTCTGTTGCTAGGTGGTTACATCAACATGCCAAAATACTTGGAATGCATTGACTTGAAGAAAGTTTTTCTATATTCTGTTGCTAGGTGGTTACGTCAACATCCCAAAGTACTTGGAATGCATTTTAAGAAAGGAGTAAAGAGAGCTGAGAAATCTAATGCAATTGACAATTATGTAAATGGAACAGTTGGACAGGTAAGGCTGGATTCTAATGAGTGCTCCTGTGTGGCTGGCTGGCTATTATTGTGCATTATTGTCAGACCCATGTACTTTAAATTGACTTGATCAAATATAAACAACTCTGTATATTCACTTGTAGTGTTAAGAACCTTAAATACTGTGATGTAATTAAAAAATTTACATAAATATAATTATGACTTCTCATTATGATTTGTGTGAATATTTTAATAATTTTTTTTTTTTTTTGTAGGATATGCAGACATCTGCATGGGAGAGTATGCTAGAGAAACCACCTGAACAGTTAACACAGGTACTAACTGCATTTATGCCACTCTTGGTCATGTGACACAATGTCCTGATTGAGTGTCACTCTATACTTTGTCTCTTTGTTAATGTTCTGTGTCAAGCACTTCTGAACTTTAGTGATTGACCAATTGTCAAGGTTTGGAATTTTTGAAGTAAATGAGAGTTCTTTGGCAATAATTGGAAAGTTGGCCAAGCAAGGTTTGAACCATGACTTTTGGTATTGGTTGGAATGGTGATACAAATAACGAAAATGTTTGAAATTACATGTACTTTGATTCCCATGCATGTTACCTTCATTTTACTCTAGGAGAGTTCATTCATCTTCTTCAGAATACATTATAGTTATTTACATATTCT
Organism: Saccoglossus kowalevskii; assembly: GCF_978046115.1. Classification (NCBI taxonomy): domain Eukaryota; kingdom Metazoa; phylum Hemichordata; class Enteropneusta; family Harrimaniidae; genus Saccoglossus; species Saccoglossus kowalevskii. The sequence continues at coordinate 23,979,681 of NC_140660.1, read as the reverse complement.
GAATTCATTGTTTGTATTGAATACAGTATTTTGAAATCAGTTTTCAAACTTATCAATAATTGCTTTGTTATTCTTTCTGCAGTCTGAGCGTGAGCAGTGGTTATCAAAACTGAAAGGTGTAGCACTGAGTTCTGATGCATTCTTTCCATTCCGTGATAATATTGACAGAGCGTATCAGGTGAGTCTTTGATATGTCTACCAATACTGTGCAGGAAATGTGCTGGAAATTTTTTTTTTTTCGAGGGTTAGACCAATTCATATCAGCTTAGACAGGTTGCTAGTTTATATAGGGTTAGACTGGTTTAGACAGGTTGCTAGTTTATATAGGATTAGACTGGTTTAGACAGATTGAAAGTTTATACAGGGTTAGATCAGTTGCTAGTGTATACAGGGTTAGACTGGTTTAGACAGATTGAAAGTTTATACAGGGTTAGATCAGTTGCTAGTGTATACAGGGTTAGACCAGTTTAGACAGATTGAAAGTTTATACAGGGTTAGATCAGTTGCTAGTGTATACAGGGTTAGACCGGTTTAGACAGATTGAAAGTTTATACAGGGTTAGATCAGTTGCTAGTGTATACAGGGTTAGACCGGTTTAGACAGATTGAAAGTTTATACAGGGTTAGATCAGTTGCTAGTGTATACAGGGTTAGACCGGTTTAGACAGATTGAAAGTTTATACAGGGTTAGATCAGTTGCTAGTGTATACAGGGTTAGACCGGTTTAGACAGATTGAAAGTTTATACAGGGTTAGATCAGTTGCTTGTGTATACAGGGTTAGACTGGTTTAGACAGATTGCTAGTTTATACAGGGTTAGATCAGTTGCTAGTGTATACAGGGTTAGACCGGTTTAGACAGATTGAAAGTTTATACAGGGTTAGATCAGTTGCTAGTGTATACAGGGTTAGACCGGTTTAGACAGATTGAAAGTTTATACAGGGTTAGATCAGTTGCTAGTGTATACAGGGTTAGACCGGTTTAGACAGATTGAAAGTTTATACAGGGTTAGATCAGTTGCTAGTGTATACAGGGTTAGACCGGTTTAGACAGATTGAAAGTTTATACAGGGTTAGATCAGTTGCTTGTGTATACAGGGTTAGACTGGTTTAGACAGATTGCTAGTTTATACAGGGTTAGATCAGTTGCTAATGTATACAGGGTTAGACTGGTTTAGACAGATTGAAAGTTTATACAGGGTTAGACAGGTTTAGACAGTTTGAAAGTTTATACAGGGTTAGATCAGTTGCTAGTGTATTATACAGGGTTAGACTGGTTTAGACAGATTGAAAGTTTATACAGGGTTAAACCGAGACAGTTTGCTAGTTGATATAGGTTTAGACAGGTTGTTAGTTTATACAGGGCTAGACTGGTTTAGACACTAGACAGGCTGCTAATTTATATGGGGTTAGACAGGTTGCTAGTTCATACAAGGTTCAACTGGTTTAAACAGGTTGCTAGTTTATTCAGTTTTAGACTGGTTCAGACAGGTTACCAGTTAATACAGGGTTAGACTGGTTTTGACTGGTTGCTAGTTTATACAGGGCTATACCGGTTTAGTCATTGCCAGTTTATACATGGTTAGACTGGTTTAGACATTGCCATTTTATTATACAGGGTGAGACTGGTTTAGACTAGTTGCTGGTTTAGACAAGATTATACCAATTTCTAGTTTATACAGGGTTATATTGGTTCAGACAAATTGCTAGTTTACACAGGACTAGACTAGTTTAGGCAAATTTCAAACAGAATTAGACTGGTCTAGAACTGGTTTAACTGAGTGGAATTTTTTTTATATTTTCAGAGTGGTGTTCAATACATTGCTTCACCATCGGGATCAACTCAAGACCAGGTTATAACTGAAGCATGTGACGACCATTCCATTGCATTAGTATTCACAAATACCAGACTATTCCATCACTAGATATGACATCATGTGATGTCATACAACACTGGATTGAGATAAATGCATGCAACTGAATGAAATAGACCCTGTGAATCCAACAACTACTGTAGAATACTTTATTTTCACTGGGAATTAATTTTCGCTATTTTTGCTGAAAGAATGATTCAGTGAAAATAAAATCCAGCAAATATACTGTTGTTCCTGTATTTTACATTCAACTCATCAAAAATCAGGGAAAGTAAATTCCACACAAAACCACCCAACAAGCTTATTCAGCAAAAATTAGTTCCCGCTAAAATAAAGTATTTTACAGTAAGATACAACAAAACCATGATACACAGATCTACAAGTGACAACTGTTGTTAACACATGTTGATCTATATATCACGCTATGGTTCAAGTTTACTGCCTTCAACAATCTGCAACATTTTTGTTTCAAGGAATAGAATGAGTCAACAATTTGATTAAAGTATGTCAATATTGCAGATAAACATTAGTTGTCAACAAAATCTGACCATAACATTTGTAATCACTTCTGTAACGTGGAATGTATTAACGCTGCTTTCCAAACTAGAGCTATATGATGCACATGTTGTCATTCTCTTTTTATTTGGACTTGAATCACAATCCTTGATTTGAAAAATGTTATCAGTTAGATTTCTTCTTAGTCAATCATTGTGTCACTATGGCAAGATATGTATACAGAAGAATGTATTCAATTTGAAGACACAATGAGATCTCACTGCATTTCAACCTTGTAAGTTGCATGCCCTTATTTTTATCCACCCTTGAATCACATTATACATTGTATTTTGTGAGTCTTATATCTGAGGCTGTCCTGACTATGGTTTCAATGCAAAGCTATGGCGAGTAAAATACAGTAGTAATAAATAGATGCTGAGGACGATAAATATGATATAGAGTGGGCATTATTTGGTAATCATTGTTCTCAATAACTACTTGGAATACCTTGATGTTTCAGGCAGTAGCCCTTCTGCAGCATACTTGCAACAGTAGTTATAATTAGATACCATTAAAAAATGTGGAGATTTATACCAATCCATATTACAGGAATAGAAATTCCACTTGATATGTGCTGACAATAATATCAATGCATTGTAACCATGGTTACTGGTTGAGAAACCGAAAATGTAATTTAGTAAACTTTAATTGCTTTATGTCACTGCCAACCTGCTTCTGTTATTTACCTTTGTTGTTAAATTTTGATCTGAATTCTCATTAAATACTAAAAAGCACAGACTGCTGTATGGTTGTTATTACCCATGATGCATCACTGATGTACCTTGGCCTAGGTTTCATTACACAACTATACTCCCATGTGTCGTTGTGCAATGAATCCTGTACCAAAGTACAAGTTGTATATGTGACTATTTGAAGTGAAGTTTTGATCTGGATAGGGTACGATGTGCACTGGATAACAACTTTATCCCTTGGAATATTCTTCAGTAACTAATTAATACTTTATCGTGTCTTTTTTTTAAATGTGTAAAACTAAAGTCGCCATATATAGACACCCGAGATGACATTCTTACACGTGGGGGACAATACGTTGCGATTTTTATGGAATATAACGAAAATTAGTATGCAAAATTATCTGTTACACAAGCAGCACCAATCATCACAGTAGAACGACTTGTAAATACTGTAAACTTGTGATTTATTTATCTAACGGAAAGCCCGCTGGCAATCCAGAGATTTACAACACGATATTAACGATATAACAGAACCTGCAGTATGCAGGGATGAGAATTTTCCGCGGAACCGCGTATTTCTAAGTCCCAGGTATCGATTTTCTAAAATGTCTAAATCAGAAGAGACAATTTTTTTTTTTTGGGGGGGGGGGGGGGAAATAATACAAATCTTGTTTATTCAAAATTGAGTGACTTCATCAGCAAGTGAGAGGTCCCGGGAAAGGCACAGTGTTTGTATTGTAACAATTTGATCAACTACGGTTCTCGGACCCCGGCTACTTTGCTTTCAGTTGAAAATTAAAATTCTCATTCTCATCCCTTGATATACATCGATAAATTCTTGGCCGTGTGATCTTGTCCAAATATGACTAATTATCCACCAGTTTGTTGTGATAAAGCAACTGAGATAATCTTGCTCGTATCCACTGAACTTTTGGTACTCATGAAAATGTGCAGTAACTTTGCACTGATGTAAGGCCCCAAAAAAAAAATATATGTTGCCGTCAAGTAGGAAAATTGGGTCGGTCGGATTTTTTTTTTTTTAAACTCTTGAAAACTAAGGGTATCGTAAATAGACGAGGTATATGGGAATCAATCAAACACATGTTAAATATTAAACACAAAAATCAAAGTGTTTCTTTCAGTCTTCTGTATTTAAATACAGATCAACCCGAGGTTCAAAGTCACCACTTATCCCCCAGGGACCCTGGGGATCAAACAACGGTCTGGAATCGTTATTCTTTAAAGGAAAAATTTTTTTTTTTTACTGCTTAAAATGGTGAGTTTTTAATAATTGGGCCTATTAAAAAAAAAAAAATGCGACCCAATATTTAATATTTTTCGATCGGTCGCTGAGGGCAACAAAACAATTTTTTTTTTTGACCTAATCAAGGAACATATATCGTGTACTTGAAAACCACAAATCTTGTATTTGTAGGTGTGTAATCATTTTTAGAGTCTGCCTTACTAAAACATGAAATGTTGGTTTAGAAAGCAGTGTGATGATTGGTTTTCCATACAAGCTATGTCCACAGGCAGCAATAACCGTATACAAGAATCTAATTGGTGATTTCATACTGAGATAATTTGCATTAAACAAGCAGCCTATCGGCTGAGATAGCTCCACTGTTAGCAATGCACATTTCAATTAAAGAACTGAAGACATCATTAGAAAATGAACAATATGAATAGTATCAAAGCAATCAGACTTGTTTTCAACAAGAATTCAAAAATATCATGTTTCACTAAAAATGACAAAAATATTCATCAATATTAGATAATTGAAGATATCACCACGAAATGAACAAATCTGAGAGAGGTCCACATGTACCTATATATGTAATATCAAAGCAATTGGACTTGTTGTTTTCAACAAGAATTCAAAAATATCACTTTTTACCATAAATGACAAAAATATTCACCAAAATTAGAGAATTGAAAATATCATGGTCTATCCAAGGTACATATACACCAAGTATCAAAGCATTCAGGCTTGTAGTTTTCAAGAAGAAGTCGAAAAAGTAAAACATTGACACGGACGCCGACGGACAATCACTCATATGATAAGGTCTGCTCGACAAAGTCGACAGCGGAGCTAAAAAGATGAACTCAAATACAATGTAATCAATGGCAACCTGTGTTTATTTAAAAAATAATATATTTTACACAGCCACAATTAATTAGAAAACTATATTCACTGCAATCAGTATAGAAACAAACATATACAAAGTAACAATCTCACTCAATGCTACCATATATGGTATTGCAGAATTAATCTGAATTGACCAATCAACACTAAGTAGATCAATCTAATTTGAATATCCAAGAAACATAAAAATTAAATACCAAATAAGTCACGCTTATTTAAATATGCAATACCAAATATGGATATATACAGTCTGTAGCAGCATTTCTCATTAGCATAAAATCTTTTCTGTCCAATCACAACTACTGCTATAACCCATATTTGAAGACTTCCATATTTGGTTAAATTAAATATTATCACTAATAGTTCATTACATCAAGTTATGGTTTATACAAGTCATTGTCAATGACACGTCCCCGTTCCGTTCATATTTGAGTGACATACATTCAAAGCAGATCATGACCGAAATGCACCTGCATATGTACAACACATTGTACTAAATCTGAACAAAATCCATCCATGCATGACTGAGATCTGGTTCCGAAATTGTGAAAATACGTGATTTTAATGCATTTTCGGCCTTAAAATGGCCATCATTCAGCTACTGTTAAGCGGATCATGAAACAAATGCACATATCTATTTGTGACATGATGTACCATGTGTGTGTGAAGTTTAAACTTGATCAATCCAGACATGTCTTGGATACGGATCCAGAACTGAATTCTTTAAGAAAATGGCCGCCAGTCGGCCATTTCGAACTTGATCCCCAAAAAAAAAATGACGTGCATCAAGGTCCTATTATGTTTAATGTAAGTACCGAATTTGAACGAAATCCGTCCATGCATAACTGAGATCCGGGTTTGGAATGGTGAAAATGTGCGATTTCAATGCATTTTCGGCCTTAAAGCGACCGCCATTTGGCTATCGTTAATAAGATCATGAAACAAATGCACATACATATTTGTGACATGATGTACCTTGTGTGTGTGAAGTTTGAACTTGATCAATCCAGACATGTCTCGGATACGGATCCAGAACTGAATTCTTTAAATCAAAATGCCCGCCAGTCGGCCATTTCGAACTTGATCCGGGAAAAAAAATGACGTGCATCAAGGTCCTATTATGTTTAATATATGTACCAAATGTGAACGAAATACGTCCATGCATAACTGAGATCTGGGTCCGGAATGGTGAAAATGTGCGATTTTGATGCATTTTCGGCATTAAAATGGCCGCTATTCGGCTATCGTTAATCGGATCATGAAAAAAATGCATGTGCATATGTCCCATATAATGTGTGATGTATGAGTGAAGTTTGAACTTAATCGGTCCATGCATGTTCGAGATACAGGTGATCACGAACGCACAGACGCACACAGGGCAAAACATAAGTCCCCGTTTTCGGACTACTAAAAATATCCTAAAACAAACATAAACAGCACCAAATGATGTTGATGCTAAATGGACAGCTTTAAAAACAAATCTTCTCAAATAAAATATCCTAAAACAAACATAAACAACACCAAATGATGTTGATGCTAAATGGACAGCTTTAAAAACAAATCTTCTCCAAGAATGTTTCACCAAGTACATGTAACTTGTGAAATTAGGAAAAATAAAACTGAGATACTATTATTATTTTCAAGATGGGCATGTGCATACTAATTTGTTATCTTTGGGAGATGGAAGAAAACCCGCCCTCAACCCACATCAAATTTATACATTTATTATTTAAGATGCAAATTTTTGTTTCTATTTAACGATGAAAACATTTTGCAGGTTTATTAATTTCTCAAATGAGGGCGCTGTCTACTAGCGAAATAAGTGAAAAATAAAATAGAACTCGCACTTTTCTGGTGATGCACGTACTGATGAGCAATTGCTATGACAACGTTTTAGTAAACAGAACACATGCATGGATATTTAATAACTGCAACAAACAACGTCATAATTTTATCTTTGGGTGAGAATTACTGATTTTTGTCAACAAGTTACTGCATACTTGAAACATAAACAAATGCACATGCCTATAAAAGCCCTAATAAAAGTAAAGCAGTTTGAAAGTAAATGGTATTTGTGATAGGACATGTCATCTTTAAATCTGTACAGAAGAGAACCATTCAATGTGAGCAGATCTCTGATGACAAACATTTGGTAAATTACAAGTGAATAACTAGACTATGATTGACAATCAATTGGCTCAACAAAATTCTTGAATTTATGATACACCCCCCCCCCCCAAAAAAAAACACAACAACAATCAGCTTGGGTTTGATGTAACATACACACAGCAAACCAGTTGTACATAATATTCCACTACATTACAATGGATCTTATCAAAAGAAATTACACTTTTAAAATGTGAAGAATAATTTATAGATACAGATAATAAATAATTTCATTTCATAATTTTAATTTTAATTGAATGTTGTGTGGACTAACCAAAGTGGTTGAATTGAAACAAATTAACGCTATTATACTATAATCAAATAAAGCTTAAAAAAGAATGAATTCTTTAAGAAATCACATTATCATTGTATGGTAACGAATGAGATATTCAGAGCTGGACAAGTGTTCATTCTATTATTCTTTAATTGGTCTACATGTGTCATGCAAGCTGTGCTATTAACAGTTCATTTAAATGAAACATGGCTGAAATACGACCAAACAAAAATGGCAATTTTGGTTTTCAGACTAAACGAAAACAAAACACTTGTTTAACAGACCTGTTCATACCTTCCAGATAACATTTTTTGATTTTATTTTTTTGTGCCAAATAATGACAGGAAAAAAACTGTATGCATTGTTCATTGCCCCAAGAAAAATCAGATAAACAAGATAATTTTTTGGTATAGCCTTGCTAGCCCCCAAATACACACCAGGATTTTAGCAACTCTCTCAACATATGTTTTGCTAATCATCACCAGACGCACAGTTGCCATGACAATGTGGCAAGTCATGAAGATGAAGATGAATTCACATTTCACACTGCTAAGGGGTAAACCATTAGAAACTCTGGGAGGGGGAAACTACAATTTGTTTTTCCCTCATTTTTTTTCCCATGATGAACATGCAGTACTTTTTCCACAATGTAGGATATTCTTTCTTAAAGATTTAGGTTTTTTTATTCTTTTATTGATCCTGGTAGGATTTTTCCATATGCAAATTATTCCAATTCTCCCCCCAAATTCTAATGGTCAACCCCTTAACAACTTTTGGTTATAACCTATTTAAATATGCAAGTCACAAAATGCCAGGATGTTGGAGGTTAAAGGTCATGCATCTCATCCATTCAGGTATAAGGATATGTATTATAATCAACAGGAAATAGAATTCTTGGACTAGACTATGATGTAAATAGGGGTGGTCAGCCTGATTCTTCCCTTGTTTCATCTATTTCGTTGCCATCTACAAAGAGTGCGTGTACGATTCCATCACGTCTTTTACCGCTACTAACCGCTTTTATATAACACGCGTGATCACGTACTTCGAAATGAGTTTCTGTTCCGTCGTCCACAAATTCACCCTAGAAATAAAGAAATGAGAGATTAATTTCCCCTTCGTTTCATGGAGAATATGAGCCTATGATGTTACTCGTATCAGCCTATGATGTCACCCATATCAACCTATGATGTCACTCATATCAGCCTATGATGTCACCCATATCAACCTATGATGTCACTCATATCAGCCTATGATGTCACTCATATCAACCTATGTCACTCATATCAGCCTATGATGTCACCCATATCAACCTATGATGTCACTTGTATCAGCCTATGATGTCACTCGTATCAGCCTATGATGTCACTCATATCAACCAATGATGTCACTCGTATCAGCCTATGATGTCACTTGTATCAGCCTATTATGTCACTCATATCAACCTATGATGTCACTCATATCAGCCTATGATGTCACTCATATCAACCTATGATGTCACTCATATCAGCCTATATCGTCACTCATATCAACCTATGATGTCACTCGTATCAGCCTATGATGTCCCTCATATCAGCCTATGATGTCACTCATATCAACCTATGATGTCACTCATATCAGCCTATGTTGTCACTTGTATCAATGACAGGCAGACAGCTGGCTGGCTAAAATGACAAGTCGACAGGTGGCTGGCTAAAATGACACGTCGACAGGTGGCTGGCTAAAATGACAGGCACAGTTGGCTGGCTAAAATGACAAGTCGACAGGTGGCTGGCTAAAATGACAAGTCAACAGGTGGCTGGCTAAAATGACAAGTCAACAGGTGGCTGGCTAAAATGACAGGCAGACAGGTGGTTGGCTAAAATGACAGACAGACAGGTGGATGGCAAAAATGATAGACAGACAGGTGGTTGGCTAAAATGAAAGGCAGACAGGTGGTTGGCTAAAATGATAGACAGACAGGTGGTTGGCTAAAATGATAGGCAGACAGGTGGCTGTCTAAAATGACAGACAGACAGGTGGTTGGCTAAAATGACAGACAGACAGGTGGTTGGCTAAAATGATAGGTATACAGGGGCTGGCTGAAATGACAGGCAGACAGGTGACTGGCTAAAATGACAGGTAGACAGGTGGCTGGCTAACATGACAGGCAGACAGGTGGCTGGCTAAAATGACAACGGACAGGTAGCTGGCTAAAATGACAACGGACAGGTAGCTGGCTAAAATGACAGACAGACAGGGGCTGGCAAAAATGACAGGCAGACAGGGGCTGTCTAAAATTACAGACAGACAGGGGCTGGCTAAAATGACAGGCAGACAGGGGCTGTCTAAAATGACAGGCAGACAGGGCTGGCAAAAATGACAGGCAGACAGGTGGATGGCTGAAATGACAGGCAGACGGGTGGTTGGCTAAAATGACAGGCAGACAGGTGGATGGCTGAAATGACAGGCAGATGGGTGGTTGGCTAAAATGACAGGCAGACAGGTGGCTGGCTAAAAAGACAGGCAGACAGGTGGATGGCTAAAATGACAGACAGACAGGTGGTTGGCTAAAATGACAGGCAGACGGGTGGCTGGTTAAAAAGACAGGCAGACAGGTGAATGGCTAAAATGACAGACAGACAGGTGGTTGGCTAAAATGACAGCTAGACAGGTGGATGGCTAAAATGACAGGCAGACAGGTGGTTGGCTAAAATGAAAGGCAGACAGGTGGTTGGCTAAAATGATAGGCAGACAGATGGCTGTCTAAAATGACAGTTAGACAGATGGCTGTTTAAAATGACAGTTAGACAAGTGATTGTCTAAAATGGCAGGCAGACAGGTGGCTGTCTAAAATGACAGACAGACAGGTGGTTGGCTAAAATGACAGGCAGACAGGTGGTTGGCTAAAATGACAGGCAGACAGGTGGTTGGCTAAAATGATAGTTAGACGAGTGGTTGTCTAAAATGACAGGCAGACAGGTGGCTGTCTAAAATGACAGACAGATAGGTGGTTGGCTAAAATGACAGGCAGACAGGTGTATGGCTAAAATGACAGACAGACAGACAGACAGACAGGTGGTTGGCTAAAATGACAGACAGACAGGTGGATGGCAAAAATGATAGACAGACAGGTGGTTGGCTAAAATGAAAGGCAGACAGGTGGTTGGCTAAAATGACAAGTCAACAGGTGGCTGGCTAAAATGACAAGTCAACAGGTGGCTGGCTAAAATAACAGGCAGACAGGTGGTTGGCTAAAATGACAGACAGACAGGTGGATGGCAAAAATGATAGACAGACAGGTGGTTGGCTAAAATGAAAGGCAGACAGGTGGTTGGCTAAAATGACAGACAGACAGGTGGTTGGCTAAAATGACAAGTCAACAGGTGGCTGGCTAAAATGACAGGCAGACAGGTGGTTGGCTAAAATGAAAGGCAGACAGGTGGTTGGCTAAAATGATAGGCAGACAGGTGGTTGGCTAAAATGATAGGCAGACAGGTGGCTGTCTAAAATGACAGACAGACAGGTGGTTGGCTAAAATGACAGACAGACAGGTGGTTGGCTAAAATGAAAGGCAGACAGGTGGTTGGCTAAAATGACAGACAGACAGGTGGTTGGCTAAAATGATAGGTATACAGGGGCTGGCTGAAATGACAGGCAGACAGGTGACTGGCTAAAATGACAGGTAGACAGGTGGCTGGCTAACATGACAGGCAGACAGGTGGCTGGCTAAAATGAGAACGGACAGGTAGCTGGCTAAAATGACAACGGACAAATAGCTGGCTAAAATGACAGACAGACAGGGGCTGGCAAAAATGACAGGCAGACAGGGGCTGTCTAAAATTACAGACAGACAGGGGCTGGCTAAAATGACAGGCAGACAGGGGCTGTCTAAAATGACAGGCAGACAGGGCTGTCTAAAATGACAGGCAGACAGGTGGATGGCTGAAATGACAGGCAGACGGGTGGTTGGCTAAAATGACAGGCAGACAGGTGGATGGCTGAAATGACAGGCAGATGGGTGGTTGGCTAAAATGACAGGCAGACGGGTGGCTGGCTAAAAAGACAGGCAGACAGGTGGATGGCTAAAATGACAGACAGACAGGTGGTTGGCTAAAATGACAGGCAGACGGGTGGCTGGCTAAAAAGACAGGCAGACAGGTGAATGGCTAAAATGACAGACAGACAGGTGGTTGGCTAAAATGACAGCTAGACAGGTGGATGGCTAAAATGACAGGCAGACAGGTGGTTGGCTAAAATGAAAGGCAGACAGGTGGTTGGCTAAAATGATAGGCAGACAGATGGCTGTCTAAAATGACAGTTAGACAGATGGCTGTTTAAAATGACAGTTAGACAAGTGATTGTCTAAAATGGCAGGCAGACAGGTGGCTGTCTAAAATGACAGACAGACAGGTGGTTGGCTAAAATGACAGGCAGACAGGTGGTTGGCTAAAATGACAGGCAGACAGGTGGTTGGCTAAAATGATAGTTAGACAAGTGGTTGTCTAAAATGACAGGCAGACAGGTGGCTGTCTAAAATGACAGACAGATAGGTGGTTGGCTAAAATGACAGGCAGACAGGTGTATGGCTAAAATGACAGACAGACAGACAGGTGGTTGGCTAAAATGACAGACAGACAGGTGGATGGCAAAAATGATAGACAGACAGGTGGTTGGCTAAAATGAAAGGCAGACAGGTGGTTGGCTAAAATGACAAGTCAACAGGTGGCTGGCTAAAATGACAAGTCAACAGGTGGCTGGCTAAAATGACAGGCAGACAGGTGGTTGGCTAAAATGACAGACAGACAGGTGGATGGCAAAAATGATAGACAGACAGGTGGTTGGCTAAAATGAAAGGCAGACAGGTGGTTGGCTAAAATGACAGACAGACAGACAGGTGGTTGGCTAAAATGACAAGTCAACAGGTGGCTGGCTAAAATGACAGGCAGACAGGTGGTTGGCTAAAATGACAGACAGACAGGTGGATGGCAAAAATGATAGACAGACAGGTGGTTGGCTAAAATGAAAGGCAGACAGGTGGTTGGCTAAAATGATAGGCAGACAGATGGCTGTCTAAAATGACAGTTAGACAAGTGATTGTCTAAAATGGCAGGCAGACAGGCGGCTGTCTAAAATGACAGACAGACAGGTGGTTGGCTAAAATGACAGGCAGACAGGTGGTTGGCTAAAATGACAGGCAGACAGGTCGTTGGCTAAAATGATAGTTAGACAAGTGGTTGTCTAAAATGACAGGCAGACAGGTGGGCTGGCTAAAATGACAACGGACAGGTAGCTGGCTAAAATGACAACAGACAGGTAGCTGGCTAAAATGACAGGCAGACAGGGGCTGGCAAAAATGACAGGCAGACAGGGGCTGTCTAAAATGACAGGCAGACAGGGGCTGTCTAAAATTACAGACAGACAGGGACTGGTTAAAATGACAGGCAGACAGGGGCTGGCTAAAATGACAGGCAGACAGGGGCTGGCTAAAATGACAGGCAGACAGGGGCTGGCTAAAATGACAGGCAGACAGGGGCTGTCTAAAATGACAGGCAGACAGGGGCTGTCTAAAATGACAGGCAGACAGGGGCTGGCAAAAATGACAGGCAGACAGGTGGATGGCAAAAATGATAGACAGACGGGTGGTTGGCTAAAATGACAGGCAGACAGGTGGATGGCTAAAATGACAGGCAGACGGGTGGCTGGCTAAAATGACAGGCAGAGAGGTGGATAGCAAAAATGATAGACAGACGGGTTGTTGGCTGAAATGACAGGCAGACGGGTGGTTGGCTAAAATGACAGGCAGACGGGTGGCTGGCTAAAAAGACAGGCAGATAGGTGGATGGCTAAAAAGACAGGCAGACAGGTGGATGGCTAAAATGACAGACAGACAGGTGGTTGGCTAAAATGACAGCTAGACAGGTGGATGGCTAAAATGACAGGCAGACAGGTAGATGACTAAAATGACAGACAGACAGGTGGTTGGCTAAAATGAAAGGCAGACAGGTGACTGGCTAAAATGACAGGCAGACAGGTGACTGGCTAAAATGACAGGTAGACAGGTGGCTGGCTAACATGACAGGCAGACAGGTGGGCTGGCTAAAATGACAACGGACAGGTAGTTGGCTAAAATGACAACAGACAGGTAGCTGGCTAAAATGACAGGCAGACAGGGGCTGTCAAAAATGACAGGCAGACAGGGGCTGTCAAAAATGACAGGCAGACAGGGGCTGTCTAAAATGACAGGCAGACAGGGGCTGTCTAAAATTACAGACAGACAGGGGCTGGCTAAAATGACAGGCAGACAGGGGCTGGCTAAAATGACAGGCAGACAGGGGCTGGCTAAAATGACAGGCAGACAGGGGCTGTCTAAAATGACAGGCAGACAGGGGCTGTCTAAAATGACAGGCAGACAGGGGCTGGCAAAAATGACAGGCAAACAGGTGGATGGCAAAAATGATAGACAGACGGGTGGTTGGCTAAAATGACAGGCAGACAGGTGGATGGCTAAAATGACAGGCAGACGGGTGGCTGGCTAAAAAGACAGACATACAGGTGGTTGGCTAAAATGACAGCTAGACAGGTGGATGGCTAAAATGACAGGCAGACAGGTGGATGGCTAAAATGACAGACAGACAGGTGGTTGGCTAAAATGACAGGCAGACGGGTGGCTGGCTAAAAAGACAGGCAGACAGATGGCTGTCTAAAATGACAGTTAGACAGATGGCTGTCTAAAATGACAGTTAGACAAGTGATTGTCTAAAATGGCAGGCAGACAGGTGGCTGTCTAAAATGAGAGACAGACAGGTGGCTGTCTAAAATGAGAGACAGACAGGTGGTTGGCTAAAATGACAGACAGACAGGTGGTTGGCTAAAATGACAGGCAGACAGGTGGTTGGCTAAAATGACAGACAGACAGGTGGTTGGCTAAAATGACAGGCAGACAGGTGTATGGCTAAAATGACAGACACACAGACAGACAGACAGGTGTATGGCTAAAATGACAGACAGACAGGTGGATGGCAAAAATGATAGACAGACAGGTGGTTGGCTAAAATGAAAGGCAGACAGGTGGCTGTCTAAAATGACAGGCAGACAGGTGGCTGTCTAAAATGACAGACAGACAGGTGGTTGGCTAAAATGACAGGCAGACAGGTGGCTGTCTAAAATGACAGGCAGACAGGTGGTTGGCTAAAATGACAGGCAGACAGGTGGTTGGCTAAAATGACAGGCAGACAGGTGGTTGGCTAAAATGAAAGGCAGACAGGTGGTTGGCTAAAATGACAGGCAGACAGGTGGCTGTCTAAAATGACAGACAGATAGGTGGTTGGCTAAAATAACAGGCAGACAGGTGTATGGCTAAAATGACAGACAGACAGACAGACAGACAGGTGGTTGGCTAAAATGACAGACAGACAGGTGGATGGCAAAAATGATAGACAGACAGGTGGTTGGCTAAAATGAAAGGCAGACAGGTGGTTGGCTAAAATGACAAGTCAACAGGTGGCTGGCTAAAATGACAAGTCAACAGGTGGCTGGCTAAAATGACAGGCAGACAGGTGGTTGGCTAAAATGAAAGGCAGACAGGTGGTTGGCTAAAATGATAGGCAGACAGGTGGTTGGCTAAAATGATAGGCAGACAGGTGGTTGGCTAAAATGATAGGCAGACAGGTGGCTGTCTAAAATGACAGACAGACAGGTGGTTGGCTAAAATGACAGACAGACAGGTGGTTGGCTAAAATGAAAGGCAGACAGGTGGTTGGCTAAAATGACAGACAGACAGGTGGTTGGCTAAAATGATAGGTATACAGGGGCTGGCTGAAATGACAGGCAGACAGGTGACTGGCTAAAATGACAGGTAGACAGGTGGCTGGCTAACATGACAGGCAGACAGGTGGCTGGCAAAAATGACAACGGACAGGTAGCTGGCTAAAATGACAACGGACAAATAGCTGGCTAAAATGACAGACAGACAGGGGCTGGCAAAAATGACAGGCAGACAGGGGCTGTCTAAAATGACAGGCAGACAGGGCTGGCTAAAATGACAGGCAGACAGGTGGATGGCTGAAATGACAGACAGACAGGTGGTTGGCTAAAATGACAGGCAGACGGGTGGCTGGCTAAAAAGACAGGCAGACAGGTGAATGGCTAAAATGACAGACAGACAGGTGGTTGGCTAAAATGACAGCTAGACAGGTGGATGGCTAAAATGACAGGCAGACAGGTGGTTGGCTAAAATGAAAGGCAGACAGGTGGTTGGCTAAAATGATAGGCAGACAGATGGCTGTCTAAAATGACAAGTTAGACAGATGGCTGTTTAAAATGACAGTTAGACAAGTGATTGTCTAAAATGGCAGGCAGACAGGTGGCTGTCTAAAATGACAGACAGACAGGTGGTTGGCTAAAATGACAGGCAGACAGGTGGTTGGCTAAAACGACAGGCAGACAGGTGGTTGGCTAAAATGATAGTTAGACAAGTGGTTGTCTAAAATGACAGGCAGACAGGTGGCTGTCTAAAATGACAGACAGATAGGTGGTTGGCTAAAATGACAGGCAGACAGGTGTATGGCTAAAATGACAGACAGACAGACAGACAGACAGACAGGTGGTTGGCTAAAATGACAGACAGACAGGTGGATGGCAAAAATGATAGACAGACAGGTGGTTGGCTAAAATGAAAGGCAGACAGGTGGTTGGCTAAAATGACAAGTCAACAGGTGGCTGGCTAAAATGACAAGTCAACAGGTGGCTGGCTAAAATGACAGGCAGACAGGTGGTTGGCTAAAATGACAGACAGACAGGTGGATGGCAAAAATGATAGACAGACAGGTGGTTGGCTAAAATGAAAGGCAGACAGGTGGTTGGCTAAAATGACAGACAGACAGGTGGTTGGCTAAAATGATAGTTAGACAAGTGGTTGTCTAAAATGACAGGCAGACAGGTGGCTGTCTAAAATGACAGACAGACAGGTGGATGGCAAAAATGATAGACAGACAGGTGGTTGGCTAAAATGAAAGGCAGACAGGTGGTTGGCTAAAATGATAGGCAGACAGATGGCTGTCTAAAATGACAGTTAGACAAGTGATTGTCTAAAATGGCAGGCAGACAGGCGGCTGTCTAAAATGACAGACAGACAGGTGGTTGGCTAAAATGACAGGCAGATGGGTGGTTGGCTAAAATGACAGGCAGACAGGTGGCTGGCTAAAAAGACAGGCAGACAGGTGGATGGCTAAAATGACAGACAGACAGGTGGTTGGCTAAAATGACAGGCAGACGGGTGGCTGGCTAAAAAGACAGGCAGACAGGTTAATGGCTAAAATGACAGCTAGACAGGTGGATGGCTAAAATGACAGGCAGACAGGTGGTTGGCTAAAATGAAAAGCAGACAGGTGGTTGGCTAAAATGATAGGCAGACAGATGGCTGTCTAAAATGACAGTTAGACAGATGGCTGTTTAAAATGACAGTTAGACAAGTGATTGTCTAAAATGGCAGGCAGACAGGTGGCTGTCTAAAATGACAGACAGACAGGTGGTTGGCTAAAATGACAGGCAGACAGGTGGTTGGCTAAAATGACAGGCAGACAGGTGGTTGGCTAAAATGATAGTTAGACAAGTGGTTGT
Source organism: Saccoglossus kowalevskii (assembly GCF_978046115.1). NCBI lineage: Eukaryota > Metazoa > Hemichordata > Enteropneusta > Harrimaniidae > Saccoglossus > Saccoglossus kowalevskii. Next base: position 23,962,377 of record NC_140660.1, on the reverse strand, counting down.
CTAAAATGACAGGCAGACAGGTGGCTGTCTAAAATGACAGACAGATAGGTGGTTGGCTAAAATGACAGGCAGACAGGTGTATGGCTAAAATGACAGACAGACAGACAGACAGACAGGTGGTTGGCTAAAATGACAGACAGACAGGTGGATGGCAAAAATGATAGACAGACAGGTGGTTGGCTAAAATGAAAGGCAGACAGGTGGTTGGCTAAAATGACAAGTCAACAGGTGGCTGGCTAAAATGACAAGTCAACAGGTGGCTGGCTAAAATAACAGGCAGACAGGTGGTTGGCTAAAATGACAGACAGACAGGTGGATGGCAAAAATGATAGACAGACAGTTGGTTGGCTAAAATGAAAGGCAGACAGGTGGTTGGCTAAAATGACAGACAGACAGGTGGTTGGCTAAAATGACAAGTCAACAGGTGGCTGGCTAAAATGACAGGCAGATAGGTGGTTGGCTAAAATGAAAGGCAGACAGGTGGTTGGCTAAAATGATAGGCAGACAGGTGATTGGCTAAAATGATAGGCAGACAGGTGGCTGTCTAAAATGACAGACAGACAGGTGGTTGGCTAAAATGACAGACAGACAGGTGGTTGGCTAAAATGAAAGGCAGACAGGTGGTTGGCTAAAATGACAGACAGACAGGTGGTTGGCTAAAATGATAGGTATACAGGGGCTGGCTGAAATGACAGGCAGACAGGTGACTGGCTAAAATGACAGGTAGACAGGTGGCTGGCTAACATGACAGGCAGACAGGTGGCTGGCTAAAATGACAACGGACAGGTAGCTGGCTAAAATGACAACGGACAAATAGCTGGCTAAAATGACAGACAGACAGGGGCTGGCAAAAATGACAGGCAGACAGGGGCTGTCTAAAATTACAGACAGACAGGGGCTGGCTAAAATGACAGGCAGACAGGGGCTGTCTAAAATGACAGGCAGACAGGGCTGGCTAAAATGACAGGCAGACAGGTGGATGGCTGAAATGACAGGCAGACGGGTGGTTGGCTAAAATGACAGGCAGACAGGTGGATGGCTGAAATGACAGGCAGATGGGTGGTTGGCTAAAATGACAGGCAGACGGGTGGCTGGCTAAAAAGACAGGCAGACAGGTGGATGGCTAAAATGACAGACAGACAGGTGGTTGGCTAAAATGACAGGCAGACGGGTGGCTGGCTAAAAAGACAGGCAGACAGGTGAATGGCTAAAATGACAGACAGACAGGTGGTTGGCTAAAATGACAACTAGACAGGTGGATGGCTAAAATGACAGGCAGACAGGTGGTTGGCTAAAATGAAAGGCAGACAGGTGGTTGGCTAAAATGATAGGCAGACAGATGGCTGTCTAAAATGACAGTTAGACAGATGGCTGTTTAAAATGACAGACAGACAGGTGGTTGGCTAAAATGACAGGCAGACAGGTGGTTGGCTAAAATGACAGGCAGACAGGTGGTTGGCTAAAATGATAGTTAGACAAGTGGTTGTCTAAAATGACAGGCAGACAGATGGCTGTCTAAAATGACAGACAGATAGGTGGTTGGCTAAAATGACAGGCAGACAGGTGTATGGCTAAAATGACAGACAGACAGACAGGTGGTTGGCTAAAATGACAGACAGACAGGTGGATGGCAAAAATGATAGACAGACAGGTGGTTGGCTAAAATGAAAGGCAGACAGGTGGTTGGCTAAAATGACAAGTCAACAGGTGGCTGGCTAAAATGACAAGTCAACAGGTGGCTGGCTAAAATGACAGGCAGACAGGTGGTTGGCTAAAATGACAGACAGACAGGTGGATGGCAAAAATGATAGACAGACAGGTGGTTGGCTAAAATGAAAGGCAGACAGGTGGTTGGCTAAAATGACAGACAGACAGGTGGTTGGCTAAAATGACAAGTCAACAGGTGGCTGGCTAAAATGACAGGCAGACAGGTGGTTGGCTAAAATGACAGACAGACAGGTGGATGGCAAAAATGATAGACAGACAGGTGGTTGGCTAAAATGAAAGGCAGACAGGTAGTTGGCTAAAATGATAGGCAGACAGATGGCTGTCTAAAATGACAGTTAGACAAGTGATTGTCTAAAATGGCAGGCAGACAGGCGGCTGTCTAAAATGACAGACAGACAGGTGGTTGGCTAAAATGACAGGCAGACAGGTGGTTGGCTAAAATGACAGGCAGACAGGTCGTTGGCTAAAATGATAGTTAGACAAGTGGTTGTCTAAAATGACAGGCAGACAGGTGGCTGTCTAAAATGACAGGCAGACAGGTGGTTGGCTAAAATGACAGGCAGACAGGTGTATGGCTAAAATGACAGACAGACAGGTGGTTGGCTAAAATGAAAGGCAGACAGGTGGTTGGCTAAAATGACAGACAGACAGGTGGTTGGCTAAAATGATAGGTATACAGGGGCTGGCTGAAATGACAGGCAGACAGGTGACTGGCTAAAATGACAGGCAGACAGGTGACTGGCTAAAATGACAGGTAGACAGGTGGCTGGCTAACATGACAGGCAGACAGGTGGGCTGGCTAAAATCACAACGGACAGGTAGCTGGCTAAAATGACAACAGACAGGTAGCTGGCTAAAATGACAGGCAGACAGGGGCTGGCAAAAATGACAGGCAGACAGGGGCTGTCTAAAATGACAGGCAGACAGGGGCTGTCTAAAATTACAGACAGACAGGGGCTGGCTAAAATGACAGGCAGACAGGGGCTGGCTAAAATGACAGGCAGACAGGGGCTGGCTAAAATGACAGGCAGACAGGGGCTGTCTAAAATGACAGGCAGACAGGGGCTGTCTAAAATGACAGGCAGACAGGGGCTGGCAAAAATGACAGGCAGACAGGTGGATGGCAAAAATGATAGACAGACGGGTGGTTGGCTAAAATGACAGGCAGACAGGTGGATGGCTAAAATGACAGGCAGACGGGTGGCTGGCTAAAATGACAGGCAGAGAGGTGGATAGCAAAAATGATAGACAGACGGGTTGTTGGCTGAAATGACAGGCAGACGGGTGGTTGGCTAAAAAGACAGGCAGACAGGTGGATGGCTAAAAAGACAGGCAGACAGGTGGATGGCTAAAATGACAGACAGACAGGTGGTTGGCTAAAATGACAGCTAGACAGGTGGATGGCTAAAATGACAGGCAGACAGGTGGATGGCTAAAATGACAGACAGACAGGTGGTTGGCTAAAATGAAAGGCAGACAGGTGACTGGCTAAAATGACAGGCAGACAGGTGACTGGCTAAAATGACAGGTAGACAGGTGGCTGGCTAACATGACAGGCAGACAGGTGGGCTGGCTAAAATGACAACGGACAGGTAGCTGGCTAAAATGACAACAGACAGGTAGCTGGCTAAAATGACAGGCAGACAGGGGCTGTCAAAAATGACAGGCAGACAGGGGCTGTCTAAAATGACAGGCAGACAGGTGGCTGTCTAAAATGACAGGCAGACAGGTGGTTGGCTAAAATGACAGGCAGACAGGGGCTGGCTAAAATGACAGGCAGACAGGGGCTGGCTAAAATGACAGGCAGACAGGGGCTGTCTAAAATGACAGGCAGACAGGGGCTGTCTAAAATGACAGGCAGACAGGGGCTGGCAAAAATGACAGGCAAACAGGTGGATGGCAAAAATGATAGACAGACGGGTGGTTGGCTAAAATGACAGGCAGACAGGTGGATGGCTAAAATGACAGGCAGACGGGTGGCTGGCTAAAAAGACAGACATACAGGTGGTTGGCTAAAATGACAGCTAGACAGGTGGATGGCTAAAATGACAGGCAGACAGGTGGATGGCTAAAATGACAGACAGACAGGTGGTTGGCTAAAATGACAGGCAGACGGGTGGCTGGCTAAAAAGACAGGCAGACAGATGGCTGTCTAAAATGACAGTTAGACAGATGGCTGTCTAAAATGACAGTTAGACAAGTGATTGTCTAAAATGGCAGGCAGACAGGTGGCTGTCTAAAATGAGAGACAGACAGGTGGCTGTCTAAAATGAGAGACAGACAGGTGGTTGGCTAAAATGACAGGCAGACAGGTGGTTGGCTAAAATGACAGGCAGACAGGTGGTTGGCTAAAATGACAGTTAGACAAGTGGTTGTCTAAAATGAAAGACAGACAGGTGGTTGGCTAAAATGACAGACAGACAGGTGGTTGGCTAAAATGACAGGCAGACAGGTGTATGGCTAAAATGACAGACACACAGACAGACAGACAGACAGGTGTATGGCTAAAATGACAGACAGACAGGTGGATGGCAAAAATGACAGACAGACAGGTGGTTGGCTAAAATGAAAGGCAGACAGGTGGCTGTCTAAAATGACAGGCAGACAGGTGGCTGTCTAAAATGACAGACAGACAGGTGGTTGGCTAAAATGACAGGCAGACAGGTGGCTGTCTAAAATGACAGGCAGACAGGTGGTTGGCTAAAATGACAGGCAGACAGGTGGTTGGCTAAAATGACAGGCAGACAGGTGGTTGGCTAAAATGAAAGGCAGACAGGTGGTTGGCTAAAATGACAGGCAGACAGGTGGCTGTCTAAAATGACAGACAGATAGGTGGTTGGCTAAAATGACAGGCAGACAGGTGTATGGCTAAAATGACAGACAGACAGACAGACAGACAGGTGGTTGGCTAAAATGGCAGACAGACAGGTGGATGGCAAAAATGATAGACAGACAGGTGGTTGGCTAAAATGAAAGGCAGACAGGTGGTTGGCTAAAATGACAAGTCAACAGGTGGCTGGCTAAAATGACAAGTCAACAGGTGGCTGGCTAAAATGACAGGCAGACAGGTGGTTGGCTAAAATGAAAGGCAGACAGGTGGTTGGCTAAAATGATAGGCAGACAGATGGCTGTCTAAAATGACAAGTTAGACAGATGGCTGTTTAAAATGACAGTTAGACAAGTGATTGTCTAAAATGGCAGGCAGACAGGTGGCTGTCTAAAATGACAGACAGACAGGTGGTTGGCTAAAATGACAGGCAGACAGGTGGTTGGCTAAAATGATAGGCAGACAGGTGGTTGGCTAAAATGATAGTTAGACAAGTGGTTGTCTAAAATGACAGGCAGACAGGTGGCTGTCTAAAATGACAGACAGATAGGTGGTTGGCTAAAATGACAGGCAGACAGGTGTATGGCTAAAATGACAGACAGACAGACAGACAGACAGACAGGTGGTTGGCTAAAATGACAGACAGACAGGTGGATGGCAAAAATGATAGACAGACAGGTGGTTGGCTAAAATGAAAGGCAGACAGGTGGTTGGCTAAAATGACAAGTCAACAGGTGGCTGGCTAAAATGACAAGTCAACAGGTGGCTGGCTAAAATGACAAGCAGACAGGTGGTTGGCTAAAATGACAGACAGACAGGTGGATGGCAAAAATGATAGACAGACAGGTGGTTGGCTAAAATGAAAGGCAGACAGGTGGTTGGCTAAAATGACAGACAGACAGGTGGTTGGCTAAAATGACAAGTCAACAGGTGGCTGGCTAAAATGACAGGCAGACAGGTGGTTGGCTAAAATGACAGACAGACAGGTGGATGGCAAAAATGATAGACAGACAGGTGGTTGGCTAAAATGAAAGGCAGACAGGTGGTTGGCTAAAATGATAGGCAGACAGATGGCTGTCTAAAATGACAGTTAGACAAGTGTTTGTCTAAAATGGCAGGCAGACAGGCGGCTGTCTAAAATGACAGACAGACAGGTGGTTGGCTAAAATGACAGGCAGATGGGTGGTTGGCTAAAATGACAGGCAGACAGGTGGCTGGCTAAAAAGACAGGCAGACAGGTGGATGGCTAAAATGACAGACAGACAGGTGGTTGGCTAAAATGACAGGCAGACGGGTGGCTGGCTAAAAAGACAGGCAGACAGGTGAATGGCTAAAATGACAGAAAGACAGGTGGTTGGCTAAAATGACAGCTAGACAGGTGGATGGCTAAAATGACAGGCAGACAGGTGGTTGGCTAAAATGAAAGGCAGACAGGTGGTTGGCTAAAATGATAGGCAGACAGATGGCTGTCTAAAATGACAGTTAGACAGATGGCTGTTTAAAATGACAGTTAGACAAGTGATTGTCTAAAATGGCAGGCAGACAGGTGGCTGTCTAAAATGACAGACAGACAGGTGGTTGGCTAAAATGACAGGCAGACAGGTGGTTGGCTAAAATGACAGGCAGACAGGTGGTTGGCTAAAATGATAGTTAGACAAGTGGTTGTCTAAAATGACAGGCAGACAGGTGGCTGTCTAAAATGACAGACAGATAGGTGGTTGGCTAAAATGACAGGCAGACAGGTGTATGGCTAAAATGACAGACAGACAGACAGACAGACAGACAGGTGGTTGGCTAAAATGACAGACAGACAGGTGGTTGGCTAAAATGACAGCTAGACAGGTGGATGGCTAAAATGACAGGCAGACAGGTGGTTGGCTAAAATGAAAGGCAGACAGGTGGTTGGCTAAAATGATAGGCAGACAGATGGCTGTCTAAAATGACAGTTAGACAGATGGCTGTTTAAAATGACAGTTAGACAAGTGATTGTCTAAAATGGCAGGCAGACAGGTGGCTGTCTAAAATGACAGACAGACAGGTGGTTGGCTAAAATGACAGGCAGACAGGTGGTTGGCTAAAATGACAGGCAGACAGGTGGTTGGCTAAAATGATAGTTAGACAAGTGGTTGTCTAAAATGACAGGCAGACAGGTGGCTGTCTAAAATGACAGACAGATAGGTGGTTGGCTAAAATGACAGGCAGACAGGTGGTTGGCTAAAATGACAGACAGACAGGCGGTTGGCTAAAATGACAAGTCAACAGGTGGCTGGCTAAAATGACAGGCAGACAGGTGGTTGGCTAAAATGACAGACAGACAGGTGGATGGCAAAAATGATAGACAGACAGGTGGTTGGCTAAAATGAAAGGCAGACAGGTGGTTGGCTAAAATGATAGGCAGACAGATGGCTGTCTAAAATGACAGTTAGACAAGTGTTTGTCTAAAATGGCAGGCAGACAGGCGGCTGTCTAAAATGACAGACAGACAGGTGGTTGGCTAAAATGACAGGCAGATGGGTGGTTGGCTAAAATGACAGGCAGACAGGTGGCTGGCTAAAAAGACAGGCAGACAGGTGGATGGCTAAAATGACAGACAGACAGGTGGTTGGCTAAAATGACAGGCAGACGGGTGGCTGGCTAAAAAGACAGGCAGACAGGTGAATGGCTAAAATGACAGAAAGACAGGTGGTTGGCTAAAATGACAGCTAGACAGGTGGATGGCTAAAATGACAGGCAGACAGGCGGTTGGCTAAAATGAAAGGCAGACAGGTGGTTGGCTAAAATGATAGGCAGACAGATGGCTGTCTAAAATGACAGGCAGACAGGTGGTTGGCTAAAATGATAGTTAGACAAGTGGTTGTCTAAAATGACAGGCAGACAGGTGGCTGTCTAAAATGACAGACAGATAGGTGGTTGGCTAAAATGACAGACAGACAGACAGACAGACAGACAGGTGGATGGCAAAAATGATAGACAGACAGGTGGTTGGCTAAAATGAAAGGCAGACAGGTGGTTGGCTAAAATGATAGGCAGACAGATGGCTGTCTAAAATGACAGTTAGACAAGTGTTTGTCTAAAATGGCAGGCAGACAGGCGGCTGTCTAAAATGACAGACAGACAGGTGGTTGGCTAAAATGACAGGCAGACAGGTGGTTGGCTAAAATGACAGGCAGACAGGTGGTTGGCTAAAATGACAGGCAGACAGGTGGTTGGCTAAAATGAAAGGCAGACAGGTGGTTGGCTAAAATGACAGGCAGACAGGTGGCTGTCTAAAATGACAGACAGATAGGTGGTTGGCTAAAATGACAGGCAGACAGGTGTATGGCTAAAATGACAGACAGACAGACAGACAGACAGGTGGTTGGCTAAAATGGCAGACAGACAGGTGGATGGCAAAAATGATAGACAGACAGGTGGTTGGCTAAAATGAAAGGCAGACAGGTGGTTGGCTAAAATGACAAGTCAACAGGTGGCTGGCTAAAATGACAAGTCAACAGGTGGCTGGCTAAAATGACAGGCAGACAGGTGGTTGGCTAAAATGAAAGGCAGACAGGTGGTTGGCTAAAATGATAGGCAGACAGATGGCTGTCTAAAATGACAAGTTAGACAGATGGCTGTTTAAAATGACAGTTAGACAAGTGATTGTCTAAAATGGCAGGCAGACAGGTGGCTGTCTAAAATGACAGACAGACAGGTGGTTGGCTAAAATGACAGGCAGACAGGTGGTTGGCTAAAATGATAGGCAGACAGGTGGTTGGCTAAAATGATAGTTAGACAAGTGGTTGTCTAAAATGACAGGCAGACAGGTGGCTGTCTAAAATGACAGACAGATAGGTGGTTGGCTAAAATGACAGGCAGACAGGTGTATGGCTAAAATGACAGACAGACAGACAGACAGACAGACAGGTGGTTGGCTAAAATGACAGACAGACAGGTGGATGGCAAAAATGATAGACAGACAGGTGGTTGGCTAAAATGAAAGGCAGACAGGTGGTTGGCTAAAATGACAAGTCAACAGGTGGCTGGCTAAAATGACAAGTCAACAGGTGGCTGGCTAAAATGACAAGCAGACAGGTGGTTGGCTAAAATGACAGACAGACAGGTGGATGGCAAAAATGATAGACAGACAGGTGGTTGGCTAAAATGAAAGGCAGACAGGTGGTTGGCTAAAATGACAGACAGACAGGTGGTTGGCTAAAATGACAAGTCAACAGGTGGCTGGCTAAAATGACAGGCAGACAGGTGGTTGGCTAAAATGACAGACAGACAGGTGGATGGCAAAAATGATAGACAGACAGGTGGTTGGCTAAAATGAAAGGCAGACAGGTGGTTGGCTAAAATGATAGGCAGACAGATGGCTGTCTAAAATGACAGTTAGACAAGTGTTTGTCTAAAATGGCAGGCAGACAGGCGGCTGTCTAAAATGACAGACAGACAGGTGGTTGGCTAAAATGACAGGCAGATGGGTGGTTGGCTAAAATGACAGGCAGACAGGTGGCTGGCTAAAAAGACAGGCAGACAGGTGGATGGCTAAAATGACAGACAGACAGGTGGTTGGCTAAAATGACAGGCAGACGGGTGGCTGGCTAAAAAGACAGGCAGACAGGTGAATGGCTAAAATGACAGAAAGACAGGTGGTTGGCTAAAATGACAGCTAGACAGGTGGATGGCTAAAATGACAGGCAGACAGGTGGTTGGCTAAAATGAAAGGCAGACAGGTGGTTGGCTAAAATGATAGGCAGACAGATGGCTGTCTAAAATGACAGTTAGACAGATGGCTGTTTAAAATGACAGTTAGACAAGTGATTGTCTAAAATGGCAGGCAGACAGGTGGCTGTCTAAAATGACAGACAGACAGGTGGTTGGCTAAAATGACAGGCAGACAGGTGGTTGGCTAAAATGACAGGCAGACAGGTGGTTGGCTAAAATGATAGTTAGACAAGTGGTTGTCTAAAATGACAGGCAGACAGGTGGCTGTCTAAAATGACAGACAGATAGGTGGTTGGCTAAAATGACAGGCAGACAGGTGTATGGCTAAAATGACAGACAGACAGACAGACAGACAGACAGGTGGTTGGCTAAAATGACAGACAGACAGGTGGTTGGCTAAAATGACAGCTAGACAGGTGGATGGCTAAAATGACAGGCAGACAGGTGGTTGGCTAAAATGAAAGGCAGACAGGTGGTTGGCTAAAATGATAGGCAGACAGATGGCTGTCTAAAATGACAGTTAGACAGATGGCTGTTTAAAATGACAGTTAGACAAGTGATTGTCTAAAATGGCAGGCAGACAGGTGGCTGTCTAAAATGACAGACAGACAGGTGGTTGGCTAAAATGACAGGCAGACAGGTGGTTGGCTAAAATGACAGGCAGACAGGTGGTTGGCTAAAATGATAGTTAGACAAGTGGTTGTCTAAAATGACAGGCAGACAGGTGGCTGTCTAAAATGACAGACAGATAGGTGGTTGGCTAAAATGACAGGCAGACAGGTGGTTGGCTAAAATGACAGACAGACAGGCGGTTGGCTAAAATGACAAGTCAACAGGTGGCTGGCTAAAATGACAGGCAGACAGGTGGTTGGCTAAAATGACAGACAGACAGGTGGATGGCAAAAATGATAGACAGACAGGTGGTTGGCTAAAATGAAAGGCAGACAGGTGGTTGGCTAAAATGATAGGCAGACAGATGGCTGTCTAAAATGACAGTTAGACAAGTGTTTGTCTAAAATGGCAGGCAGACAGGCGGCTGTCTAAAATGACAGACAGACAGGTGGTTGGCTAAAATGACAGGCAGATGGGTGGTTGGCTAAAATGACAGGCAGACAGGTGGCTGGCTAAAAAGACAGGCAGACAGGTGGATGGCTAAAATGACAGACAGACAGGTGGTTGGCTAAAATGACAGGCAGACGGGTGGCTGGCTAAAAAGACAGGCAGACAGGTGAATGGCTAAAATGACAGAAAGACAGGTGGTTGGCTAAAATGACAGCTAGACAGGTGGATGGCTAAAATGACAGGCAGACAGGCGGTTGGCTAAAATGAAAGGCAGACAGGTGGTTGGCTAAAATGATAGGCAGACAGATGGCTGTCTAAAATGACAGGCAGACAGGTGGTTGGCTAAAATGATAGTTAGACAAGTGGTTGTCTAAAATGACAGGCAGACAGGTGGCTGTCTAAAATGACAGACAGATAGGTGGTTGGCTAAAATGACAGACAGACAGACAGACAGACAGACAGGTGGATGGCAAAAATGATAGACAGACAGGTGGTTGGCTAAAATGAAAGGCAGACAGGTGGTTGGCTAAAATGATAGGCAGACAGATGGCTGTCTAAAATGACAGTTAGACAAGTGTTTGTCTAAAATGGCAGGCAGACAGGCGGCTGTCTAAAATGACAGACAGACAGGTGGTTGGCTAAAATGACAGGCAGATGGGTGGTTGGCTAAAATGACAGGCAGACAGGTGGCTGGCTAAAAAGACAGGCAGACAGGTGGATGGCTAAAATGACAGACAGACAGGTGGTTGGCTAAAATGACAGGCAGACGGGTGGCTGGCTAAAAAGACAGGCAGACAGGTGAATGGCTAAAATGACAGAAAGACAGGTGGTTGGCTAAAATGACAGCTAGACAGGTGGATGGCTAAAATGACAGGCAGACAGGTGGTTGGCTAAAATGAAAGGCAGACAGGTGGTTGGCTAAAATGATAGGCAGACAGATGGCTGTCTAAAATGACAGTTAGACAGATGGCTGTTTAAAATGACAGTTAGACAAGTGATTGTCTAAAATGGCAGGCAGACAGGTGGCTGTCTAAAATGACAGACAGACAGGTGGTTGGCTAAAATGACAGGCAGACAGGTGGTTGGCTAAAATGACAGGCAGACAGGTGGTTGGCTAAAATGATAGTTAGACAAGTGGTTGTCTAAAATGACAGGCAGACAGGTGGCTGTCTAAAATGACAGACAGATAGGTGGTTGGCTAAAATGACAGGCAGACAGGTGTATGGCTAAAATGACAGACAGACAGACAGACAGACAGGTGGTTGGCTAAAATGACAGACAGACAGGTGGTTGGCTAAAATGACAGCTAGACAGGTGGATGGCTAAAATGACAGGCAGACAGGTGGTTGGCTAAAATGAAAGGCAGACAGGTGGTTGGCTAAAATGATAGGCAGACAGATGGCTGTCTAAAATGACAGTTAGACAGATGGCTGTTTAAAATGACAGTTAGACAAGTGATTGTCTAAAATGGCAGGCAGACAGGTGGCTGTCTAAAATGACAGACAGACAGGTGGTTGGCTAAAATGACAGGCAGACAGGTGGTTGGCTAAAATGACAGGCAGACAGGTGGTTGGCTAAAATGATAGTTAGACAAGTGGTTGTCTAAAATGACAGGCAGACAGGTGGCTGTCTAAAATGACAGACAGATAGGTGGTTGGCTAAAATGACAGGCAGACAGGTGGTTGGCTAAAATGACAGACAGACAGGCGGTTGGCTAAAATGACAAGTCAACAGGTGGCTGGCTAAAATGACAGGCAGACAGGTGGTTGGCTAAAATGACAGACAGACAGGTGGATGGCAAAAATGATAGACAGACAGGTGGTTGGCTAAAATGAAAGGCAGACAGGTGGTTGGCTAAAATGATAGGCAGACAGATGGCTGTCTAAAATGACAGTTAGACAAGTGTTTGTCTAAAATGGCAGGCAGACAGGCGGCTGTCTAAAATGACAGACAGACAGGTGGTTGGCTAAAATGACAGGCAGATGGGTGGTTGGCTAAAATGACAGGCAGACAGGTGGCTGGCTAAAAAGACAGGCAGACAGGTGGATGGCTAAAATGACAGACAGACAGGTGGTTGGCTAAAATGACAGGCAGACGGGTGGCTGGCTAAAAAGACAGGCAGACAGGTGAATGGCTAAAATGACAGAAAGACAGGTGGTTGGCTAAAATGACAGCTAGACAGGTGGATGGCTAAAATGACAGGCAGACAGGTGGTTGGCTAAAATGAAAGGCAGACAGGTGGTTGGCTAAAATGATAGGCAGACAGATGGCTGTCTAAAATGACAGTTAGACAGATGGCTGTTTAAAATGACAGTTAGACAAGTGATTGTCTAAAATGGCAGGCAGACAGGTGGCTGTCTAAAATGACAGACAGACAGGTGGTTGGCTAAAATGACAGACAGACAGGTGGTTGGCTAAAATGACAGGCAGACAGGTGGTTGGCTAAAATGACAGGCAGACAGGTGGTTGGCTAAAATGATAGTTAGACAAGTGGTTGTCTAAAATGACAGGCAGACAGGTGGCTGTCTAAAATGACAGACAGATAGGTGGTTGGCTAAAATGACAGGCAGACAGGTGTATGGCTAAAATGACAGACAGACAGACAGACAGACAGGTGGTTGGCTAAAATGACAGACAGACAGGTGGTTGGCTAAAATGACAGCTAGACAGGTGGATGGCTAAAATGACAGGCAGACAGGTGGTTGGCTAAAATGAAAGGCAGACAGGTGGTTGGCTAAAATGATAGGCAGACAGATGGCTGTCTAAAATGACAGTTAGACAGATGGCTGTTTAAAATGACAGTTAGACAAGTGATTGTCTAAAATGGCAGGCAGACAGGTGGCTGTCTAAAATGACAGACAGACAGGTGGTTGGCTAAAATGACAGGCAGACAGGTGGTTGGCTAAAATGACAGGCAGACAGGTGGTTGGCTAAAATGATAGTTAGACAAGTGGTTGTCTAAAATGACAGGCAGACAGGTGGCTGTCTAAAATGACAGACAGATAGGTGGTTGGCTAAAATGACAGGCAGACAGGTGTATGGCTAAAATGACAGACAGACAGACAGACAGACAGGTGGTTGGCTAAAATGACAGACAGACAGGTGGATGGCAAAAATGATAGACAGACAGGTGGTTGGCTAAAATGAAAGGCAGACAGGTGGTTGGCTAAAATGACAAGTCAACAGGTGGCTGGCTAAAATGACAAGTCAACAGGTGGCTGGCTAAAATAACAGGCAGACAGGTGGTTGGGTAAAATGACAGACAGACAGGTGGATGGCAAAAATGATAGACAGACAGGTGGTTGGCTAAAATGAAAGGCAGACAGGTGGTTGGCTAAAATGACAGACAGACAGGTGGTTGGCTAAAATGACAAGTCAACAGGTGGCTGGCTAAAATGACAGGCAGACAGGTGGTTGGCTAAAATGAAAGGCAGACAGGTGGTTGGCTAAAATGATAGGCAGACAGGTGATTGGCTAAAATGATAGGCAGACAGGTGGCTGTCTAAAATGACAGACAGACAGGTGGTTGGCTAAAATGACAGACAGACAGGTGGTTGGCTAAAATGAAAGGCAGACAGGTGGTTGGCTAAAATGACAGACAGACAGGTGGTTGGCTAAAATGATAGGTATACAGGGGCTGGCTGAAATGACAGGCAGACAGGTGACTGGCTAAAATGACAGGTAGACAGGTGGCTGGCTAACATGACAGGCAGACAGGTGGCTGGCTAAAATGACAACGGACAGGTAGCTGGCTAAAATGACAACGGACAAATAGCTGGCTAAAATGACAGACAGACAGGGGCTGGCAAAAATGACAGGCAGACAGGGGCTGTCTAAAATTACAGACAGACAGGGGCTGGCTAAAATGACAGGCAGACAGGGGCTGTCTAAAATGACAGGCAGACACAGGGCTGGCTAAAATGACAGGCAGACAGGTGGATGGCTGAAATGACAGGCAGACGGGTGGTTGGCTAAAATGACAGGCAGACAGGTGGATGGCTGAAATGACAGGCAGATGGGTGGTTGGCTAAAATGACAGGCAGACGGGTGGCTGGCTAAAAAGACAGGCAGACAGGTGGATGGCTAAAATGACAGACAGACAGGTGGTTGGCTAAAATGACAGGCAGACGGGTGGCTGGCTAAAAAGACAGGCAGACAGGTGAATGGCTAAAATGACAGACAGACAGGTGGTTGGCTAAAATGACAGCTAGACAGGTGGATGGCTAAATGACAGGCAGACAGGTGGTTGGCTAAAATGAAAGGCAGACAGGTGGTTGGCTAAAATGATAGGCAGACAGATGGCTGTCTAAAATGACAGTTAGACAGATGGCTGTTTAAAATGACAGTTAGACAAGTGATTGTCTAAAATGGCAGGCAGACAGGTGGCTGTCTAAAATGACAGACAGACAGGTGGTTGGCTAAAATGACAGGCAGACAGGTGGTTGGCTAAAATGACAGGCAGACAGGTGGTTGGCTAAAATGATAGTTAGACAAGTGGTTGTCTAAAATGACAGGCAGACAGGTGGCTGTCTAAAATGACAGACAGATAGGTGGTTGGCTAAAATGACAGGCAGACAGGTGTATGGCTAAAATGACAGACAGACAGACAGACAGACAGACAGGTGGTTGGCTAAAATGACAGACAGACAGGTGGATGGCAAAAATGACAGACAGACAGGTGGTTGGCTAAAATGAGAGGCAGACAGGTGGTTGGCTAAAATGACAAGTCAACAGGTGGCTGGCTAAAATGACAAGTCAACAGGTGGCTGGCTAAAATGACAGGCAGACAGGTGGTTGGCTAAAATGACAGACAGACAGGTGGATGGCAAAAATGATAGACAGACAGGTGGTTGGCTAAAATGAAAGGCAGACAGGTGGTTGGCTAAAATGACAGACAGACAGGTGGTTGGCTAAAATGACAAGTCAATAGGTGGCTGGCTAAAATGACAGGCAGACAGGTGGTTGGCTAAAATGACAGACAGACAGGTGGATGGCAAAAATGATAGACAGACAGGTGGTTGGCTAAAATGAAAGGCAGACAGGTAGTTGGCTAAAATGATAGGCAGACAGATGGCTGTCTAAAATGACAGTTAGACAAGTGATTGTCTAAAATGACAGGCAGACAGGTGGCTGTCTAAAATGACAGGCAGACAGGTGGTTGGCTAAAATGACAGGCAGACAGGTGTATGGCTAAAATGACAGACAGACAGGTGGTTGGCTAAAATGAAAGGCAGACAGGTGGTTGGCTAAAATGAAAGGCAGACAGGTGGTTGGCTAAAATGACAGACAGACAGGTGGTTGGCTAAAATGATAGGTATACAGGGGCTGGCTGAAATGACAGGCAGACAGGTGACTGGCTAAAATGACAGGCAGACAGGTGACTGGCTAAAATGACAGGTAGACAGGTGGCTGGCTAACATGACAGGCAGACAGGTGGGCTGGCTAAAATCACAACGGACAGGTAGCTGGCTAAAATGACAACAGACAAGTAGCTGGCTAAAATGACAGGCAGATAGGGGCTGGCAAAAATGACAGGCAGACAGGGGCTGTCTAAAATGACAGGCAGACAGGGGCTGTCTAAAATTACAGACAGACAGGGGCTGGCTAAAATGACAGGCAGACAGGGGCTGGCTAAAATGACAGGCAGACAGGGGCTGGCTAAAATGACAGGCAGACAGGGGCTGTCTAAAATGACAGGCAGACAGGGGCTGTCTAAAATGACAGGCAGACAGGGGCTGGCAAAAATGACAGGCAGACAGGTGGATGGCAAAAATGATAGACAGACGGGTGGTTGGCTAAAATGACAGGCAGACAGGTGGATGGCTAAAATGACAGGCAGACGGGTGGCTGGCTAAAATGACAGGCAGAGAGGTGGATAGCAAAAATGATAGACAGACGGGTTGTTGGCTGAAATGACAGGCAGACGGGTGGTTGGCTAAAATGACAGGCAGACGGGTGGCTGGCTAAAAAGACAGGCAGACAGGTGGATGGCTAAAAAGACAGGCAGACAGGTGGATGGCTAAAATGACAGACAGACAGGTGGTTGGCTAAAATGACAGCTAGACAGGTGGATGGCTAAAACGACAGGCAGACAGGTGGATGGCTAAAATGACAGACAGACAGGTGGTTGGCTAAAATGAAAGGCAGACAGGTGACTGGCTAAAATGACAGGCAGACAGGTGACTGGCTAAAATGACAGGTAGACAGGTGGCTGGCTAACATGACAGGCAGACAGGTGGGCTGGCTAAAATGACAACGAACAGGTAGCTGGCTAAAATGACAACAGACAGGTAGCTGGCTAAAATGACAGGCAGACAGGGGCTGTCAAAAATGACAGGCAGACAGGGGCTGTCTAAAATGACAGGCAGACAAGTGGCTGTCTAAAATGACAGGCAGACAGGTGGTTGGCTAAAATGACAGGCAGACAGGGGCTGGCTAAAATGACAGGCAGACAGGGGCTGGCTAAAATGACAGGCAGACAGGGGCTGTCTAAAATGACAGGCAGACAGGGGCTGTCTAAAATGACAGGCAGACAGGGGCTGGCAAAAATGACAGGCAAACAGGTGGATGGCAAAAATGATAGACAGACGGGTGGTTGGCTAAAATGACAGGCAGACAGGTGGATGGCTAAAATGACAGGCAGACGGGTGGCTGGCTAAAAAGACAGACATACAGGTGGTTGGCTAAAATGACAGCTAGACAGGTGGATGGCTAAAATGACAGGCAGACAGGTGGATGGCTAAAATGACAGACAGACAGGTGGTTGGCTAAAATGACAGGCAGACGGGTGGCTGGCTAAAAAGACAGGCAGACAGATGGCTGTCTAAAATGACAGTTAGACAGATGGCTGTCTAAAATGACAGTTAGACAAGTGATTGTCTAAAATGGCAGGCAGACAGGTGGCTGTCTAAAATGAGAGACAGACAGGTGGCTGTCTAAAATGAGAGACAGACAGGTGGTTGGCTAAAATGACAGGCAGACAGGTGGTTGGCTAAAATGACAGGCAGACAGGTGGTTGGCTAAAATGACAGTTAGACAAGTGGTTGTCTAAAATGAAAGACAGACAGGTGGTTGGCTAAAATGACAGACAGACAGGTGGTTGGCTAAAATGACAGGCAGACAGGTGTATGGCTAAAATGACAGACACACAGACAGACAGACAGGTGTATGGCTAAAATGACAGACAGACAGGTGGATGGCAAAAATGATAGACAGACAGGTGGTTGGCTAAAATGAAAGGCAGACAGGTGGCTGTCTAAAATGACAGGCAGACAGGTGGTTGGCTAAAATGACAGGCAGACAGGTGGCTGTCTAAAATGACAGGCAGACAGGTGGTTGGCTAAAATGACAGGCAGACAGGTGGTTGGCTAAAATGACAGGCAGACAGGTGGTTGGCTAAAATGAAAGGCAGACAGGTGGTTGGCTAAAATGACAGGCAGACAGGTGGCTGTCTAAAATGACAGGCAGACAGGTGGCTGTCTAAAATGACAGACAGATAGGTGGTTGGCTAAAATGACAGGCAGACAGGTGTATGGCTAAAATGACAGACAGACAGACAGACAGACAGACAGGTGGTTGGCTAAAATGACAGACAGACAGGTGGATGGCAAAAATGATAGACAGACAGGTGGTTGGCTAAAATGAAAAGCAGACAGGTGGTTGGCTAAAATGACAAGTCAACAGGTGGCTGGCTAAAATGACAAGTCAACAGGTGGCTGGCTAAAATGACAGGCAGACAGGTGGTTGGCTAAAATGACAGACAGACAGGTGGATGGCAAAAATGATAGACAGACAGGTGGTTGGCTAAAATGAAAGGCAGACAGGTGGTTGGCTAAAATGACAGACAGACAGGTGGTTGGCTAAAATGACAAGTCAACAGGTGGCTGGCTAAAATGACAGGCAGACAGGTGGTTGGCTAAAATGAAAGGCAGACAGGTGGTTGGCTAAAATGATAGGCAGACAGGTGGTTGGCTAAAATGATAGGCAGACAGGTGGCTGTCTAAAATGACAGACAGACAGGTGGTTGGCTAAAATGAAAGGCAGACAGGTGGTTGGCTAAAATGACAGACAGACAGGTGGTTGGCTAAAATGATAGGTATACAGGGGCTGGCTGAAATGACAGGCAGACAGGTGACTGGCTAAAATGACAGGTAGACAGGTGGCTGGCTAACATGACAGGCAGACAGGTGGCTGGCAAAAATGACAACGGACAGGTAGCTGGCTAAAATGACAACGGACAAATAGCTGGCTAAAATGACAGACAGACAGGGGCTGGCAAAAATGACAGGCAGACAGGGGCTGTCTAACATTACAGACAGACAGGGGCTGGCTAAAATGACAGGCAGACAGGGGCTGTCTAAAATGACAGGCAGACAGGGCTGGCTAAAATGACAGGCAGACAGGGGCTGTCTAAAATGACAGGCAGACAGGGGCTGTCTAAAATGACAGGCAGACAGGGGCTGGCAAAAATGACAGGCAGACAGGTGGATGGCAAAAATGATAGACAGACGGGTGGTTGGCTAAAATGACAGGCAGACAGGTGGATGGCTAAAATGACAGGCAGACGGGTGGCTGGCTAAAATGACAGGCAGAGAGGTGGATAGCAAAAATGATAGACAGACGGGTTGTTGGCTGAAATGACAGGCAGACGGGTGGTTGGCTAAAATGACAGGCAGACGGGTGGCTGGCTAAAAAGACAGGCAGACAGGTGGATGGCTAAAAAGACAGGCAGACAGGTGGATGGCTAAAATGACAGACAGACAGGTGGTTGGCTAAAATGACAGCTAGACAGGTGGATGGCTAAAATGACAGGCAGACAGGTGGATGGCTAAAATGACAGACAGACAGGTGGTTGGCTAAAATGAAAGGCAGACAGGTGACTGGCTAAAATGACAGGCAGACAGGTGACTGGCTAAAATGACAGGTAGACAGGTGGCTGGCTAACATGACAGGCAGACAGGTGGGCTGGCTAAAATGACAACGGACAGGTAGCTGGCTAAAATGACAACAGACAGGTAGCTGGCTAAAATGACAGGCAGACAGGGGCTGTCAAAAATGACAGGCAGACAGGGGCTGTCTAAAATGACAGGCAGACAGGTGGCTGTCTAAAATGACAGGCAGACAGGTGGTTGGCTAAAATGACAGGCAGACAGGGGCTGGCTAAAATGACAGGCAGACAGGGGCTGGCTAAAATGACAGGCAGACAGGGGCTGTCTAAAATGACAGGCAGACAGGGGCTGGCAAAAATGACAGGCAAACAGGTGGATGGCAAAAATGATAGACAGACGGGTGGTTGGCTAAAATGACAGGCAGACAGGTGGATGGCTAAAATGACAGGCAGACGGGTGGCTGGCTAAAAAGACAGACATACAGGTGGTTGGCTAAAATGACAGCTAGACAGGTGGATGGCTAAAATGACAGGCAGACAGGTGGATGGCTAAAATGACAGACAGACAGGTGGTTGGCTAAAATGACAGGCAGACGGGTGGCTGGCTAAAAAGACAGGCAGACAGATGGCTGTCTAAAATGACAGTTAGACAGATGGCTGTCTAAAATGACAGTTAGACAAGTGATTGTCTAAAATGGCAGGCAGACAGGTGGCTGTCTAAAATGAGAGACAGACAGGTGGCTGTCTAAAATGAGAGACAGACAGGTGGTTGGCTAAAATGACAGGCAGACAGGTGGTTGGCTAAAATGACAGGCAGACAGGTGGTTGGCTAAAATGACAGTTAGACAAGTGGTTGTCTAAAATGAAAGACAGACAGGTGGTTGGCTAAAATGACAGACAGACAGGTGGTTGGCTAAAATGACAGGCAGACAGGTGTATGGCTAAAATGACAGACACACAGACAGACAGACAGGTGTATGGCTAAAATGACAGACAGACAGGTGGATGGCAAAAATGATAGACAGACAGGTGGTTGGCTAAAATGAAAGGCAGACAGGTGGCTGTCTAAAATGACAGGCAGACAGGTGGCTGTCTAAAATGACAGACAGACAGGTGGTTGGCTAAAATGACAGGCAGACAGGTGGCTGTCTAAAATGACAGGCAGACAGGTGGTTGGCTAAAATGACAGGCAGACAGGTGGTTGGCTAAAATGACAGGCAGACAGGTGGTTGGCTAAAATGAAAGGCAGACAGGTGGTTGGCTAAAATGACAGGCAGACAGGTGGCTGTCTAAAATGACAGACAGATAGGTGGTTGGCTAAAATGACAGGCAGACAGGTGTATGGCTAAAATGACAGACAGACAGACAGGTGGTTGGCTAAAATGACAGACAGACAGGTGGATGGCAAAAATGATAGACAAACAGGTGGTTGGCTAAAATGAAAGGCAGACAGGTGGTTGGCTAAAATGACAAGTCAACAGGTGGCTGGCTAAAATGACAAGTCAACAGGTGGCTGGCTAAAATGACAGGCAGACAGGTGGTTGGCTAAAATGACAGACAGACAGATGGATGGCAAAAATGATAGACAGACAGGTGGTTGGCTAAAATGAAAGGCAGACAGGTGATTGGCTAAAATGACAGACAGACAGGTGGTTGGCTAAAATGACAAGTCAACAGGTGGCTGGCTAAAATGACAGGCAGACAGGTGGTTGGCTAAAATGAAAGGCAGACAGGTGGTTGGCTAAAATGATAGGCAGACAGGTGGTTGGCTAAAATGATAGGCAGACAGGTGGCTGTCTAAAATGACAGACAGACAGGTGGTTGGCTAAAATGACAGACAGACAGGTGGTTGGCTAAAATGATAGGTATACAGGGGCTGGCTGAAATGACAGGCAGACAGGTGACTGGCTAAAATGACAGGTAGACAGGTGGCTGGCTAACATGACAGGCAGACAGGTGGCTGGCAAAAATGACAACGGACAGGTAGCTGGCTAAAATGACAACGGACAAATAGCTGGCTAAAATGACAGACAGACAGGGGCTGGCAAAAATGACAGGCAGACAGGGGCTATCTAAAATTACAGACAGACAGGGGCTGGCTAAAATGACAGGCAGACAGGGGCTGTCTAAAATGACAGGCAGACAGGGCTGGCTAAAATGACAGGCAGACAGGTGGATGGCTGAAATGACAGGCAGACGGGTGGTTGGCTAAAATGACAGGCAGACAGGTGGATGGCTGAAATGACAGGCAGATGGGTGGTTGGCTAAAATGACAGGCAGACGGGTGGCTGGCTAAAAAGACAGGCAGACAGGTGGATGGCTAAAATGACAGACAGACAGGTGGTTGGCTAAAATGACAGGCAGACGGGTGGCTGGCTAAAAAGACAGGCAGACAGGTGAATGGCTAAAATGACAGACAGACAGGTGATTGGCTAAAATGACAGCTAGACAGGTGGATGGCTAAAATGACAGGCAGACAGGTGGTTGGCTAAAATGAAAGGCAGACAGGTAGTTGGCTAAAATGATAGGCAGACAGATGGCTGTCTAAAATGACAAGTTAGACAGATGGCTGTTTAAAATGACAGTTAGACAAGTGATTGTCTAAAATGGCAGGCAGACAGGTGGCTGTCTAAAATGACAGACAGACAGGTGGTTGGCTAAAATGACAGGCAGACAGGTGGTTGGCTAAAATGACAGGCAGACAGGTGGTTGGCTAAAATGATAGTTAGACAAGTGGTTGTCTAAAATGACAGGCAGACAGGTGGCTGTCTAAAATGACAGACAGATAGGTGGTTGGCTAAAATGACAGGCAGACAGGTGTATGGCTAAAATGACAGACAGACAGACAGACAGACAGACAGGTGGTTGGCTAAAATGACAGACAGACAGGTGGATGGCAAAAATGATAGACAGACAGGTGGTTGGCTAAAATGAAAGGCAGACAGGTGGTTGGCTAAAATGACAAGTCAACAGGTGGCTGGCTAAAATGACAAGTCAACAGGTGGCTGGCTAAAATGACAGGCAGACAGGTGGTTGGCTAAAATGACAGACAGACAGGTGGATGGCAAAAATGATAGACAGACAGGTGGTTGGCTAAAATGAAAGGCAGACAGGTGGTTGGCTAAAATGACAGACAGACAGGTGGTTGGCTAAAATGACAAGTCAACAGGTGGCTGGCTAAAATGACAGGCAGACAGGTGGTTGGCTAAAATGACAGACAGACAGGTGGATGGCAAAAATGATAGACAGACAGGTGGTTGGCTAAAATGAAAGGCAGACAGGTGGTTGGCTAAAATGATAGGCAGACAGATGGCTGTCTAAAATGACAGTTAGACAAGTGATTGTCTAAAATGGCAGGCAGACAGGCGGCTGTCTAAAATGACAGACAGACAGGTGGTTGGCTAAAATGACAGGCAGACAGGTGGTTGGCTAAAATGACAGGCAGACAGGTCGTTGGCTAAAATGATAGTTAGACAAGTGGTTGCCTAAAATGACAGGCAAACAGGTGGCTGTCTAAAATGACAGGGAGACAGGTGGTTGGCTAAAATGACAGGCAGACAGGTGTATGGCTAAAATGACAGACAGACAGGTGGTTGGCTAAAATGAAAGGCAGACAGGTGGTTGGCTAAAATGACAGACAGACAGGTGGTTGGCTAAAATGATAGGTATACAGGGGCTGGCTGAAATGACAGGCAGACAGGTGACTGGCTAAAATGACAGGCAGACAGGTGACTGGCACAAATGACAGGTAGACAGGTGGCTGGCTAACATGACAGGCAGACAGGTGGGCTGGCTAAAATGACAACGGACAGGTAGCTGGCTAAAATGACAACAGACAGGTAGCTGGCTAAAATGACAGGCAGACAGGGGCTGGCAAAAATGACAGGCAGACAGGGGCTGTCTAAAATGACAGGCAGACAGGGGCTGTCTAAAATTACAGACAGACAGGGGCTGGCTAAAATGACAGGCAGACAGGGGCTGGCTAAAATGACAGGCAGACAGGGGCTGGCTAAAATGACAGGCAGACAGGGGCTGTCTTAAATTGACAGGCAGACAGGGGCTGGCAAAAATGACAGGCAGACAGGTGGATGGCAAAAATGATAGACAGACGGGTGGTTGGCTAAAATGACAGGCAGACAGGTGGATGGCTAAAATGACAGGCAGACGGGTGGCTGGCTAAAATGACAGGCAGAGAGGTGGATAGCAAAAATGATAGACAGACGGGTTGTTGGCTGAAATGACAGGCAGACGGGTGGTTGGCTAAAATGACAGGCAGACGGGTGGCTGGCTAAAAAGACAGGCAGACAGGTGGATGGCTAAAAAGACAGGCAGACAGGTGGATGGCTAAAATGACAGACAGACAGGTGGTTGGCTAAAATGACAGCTAGACAGGTGGATGGCTAAAATGACAGGCAGACAGGTGGATGGCTAAAATGACAGACAGACAGGTGGTTGGCTAAAATGAAAGGCAGACAGGTGACTGGCTAAAATGACAGGCAGACAGGTGACTGGCTGAAATGACAGGTAGACAGGTGGCTGGCTAACATGACAGGCAGACAGGTGGGCTGGCTAAAATGACAACGGACAGGTAGCTGGCTAAAATGACAACAGACAGGTAGCTGGCTAAAATGACAGGCAGACAGGGGCTGTCAAAAATGACAGGCAGACAGGGGCTGTCTAAAATGACAGGCAGACAGGGGCTGTCTAAAATTACAGACAGACAGGGGCTGGCTAAAATGACAGGCAGACAGGGGCTGGCTAAAATGACAGGCAGACAGGGGCTGGCTAAAATGACAGGCAGACAGGGGCTGTCTAAAATGACAGGCAGACAGGGGCTGTCTAAAATGACAGGCAGACAGGGGCTGGCAAAAATGACAGGCAAACAGGTGGATGGCAAAAATGATAGACAGACGGGTGGTTGGCTAAAATGACAGGCAGACAGGTGGATGGCTAAAATGACAGGCAGACGGGTGGCTGGCTAAAAAGACAGACAGACAGGTGGTTGGCTAAAATGACAGCTAGACAGGTGGATGGCTAAAATGACAGGCAGACAGCAGGATGGCTAAAATGACAGACAGACAGGTGGTTGGCTAAAATGACAGGCAGACGGGTGGCTGGCTAAAAAGACAGGCAGACAGGTGGTTGGCTAAAATGACAGGCAGACAGGTGGTTGGCTAAAATGACAGTTAGACAAGTGGTTGTCTAAAATGAAAGACAGACAGGTGGTTGGCTAAAATGACAGACAGACAGGTGGTTGGCTAAAATGACAGGCAGACAGGTGTATGGCTAAAATGACTGACACACAGACAGACAGACAGGTGTATGGCTAAAATGACAGACAGACAGGTGGATGGCAAAAATGATAGACAGACAGGTGGTTGGCTAAAATGAAAGGCAGACAGGTGGCTGTCTAAAATGACAGGCAGACAGGTGGCTGTCTAAAATGACAGACAGACAGGTGGTTGGCTAAAATGACAGGCAGACAGGTGGCTGTCTAAAATGACAGGCAGACAGGTGGTTGGCTAAAATGACAGGCAGACAGGTGGTTGGCTAAAATGACAGGCAGACAGGTGGTTGGCTAAAATGAAAGGCAGACAGGTGGTTGGCTAAAATGACAGACAGACAGGTGGTTGTCTAAAATGATAGGCAGACAGATGGCTGTCTAAAATGACAGTTAGACAAGTGGTTGTCTAAAATGACAGGCAGACAGGTGGATGGCTAAAATGACAGGCAGACAGGTGGTTGGCTAAAATGACAGGCAGACAGGTGGTTGGCTAAAATGACAGGCAGACAGGTGGTTGGCTAAAATGACAGGTATACAGGGGCTGGCTGAAATGACAGGCAGACAGGTGACTGGCTAAAATGACAGGTAGACAGGTGGCTGGCTAACATGACAGGCAGACAGGTGGCTGGCTAAAATGACAACGGACAGGTAGCTGGCTAAAATGACAGGCAGAAAGGGGCTGGCAAAAATGACAGGCAGACAGGGGCTGTCTAAAATTACAGACAGACGGGCTGGCTAAAATGACAGGCAGACAGGGGCTGTCTAAAATGACAGGCAGACAGGGGCTGGCAAAAATTACAGACAGACAGGTGGTTGGCTAAAATGACAGCTAGACAGGTGGATGGCTAAAATGACAGGCAGACAGGTGGATGGCTAAAATGACAGACAGACAGGTGGCTGTCTAAAATGACAGCTAGACAGGTGGATGGCTAAAATGACAGGCAGACAGGTGGATGGCTAAAATGACAGACAGACAGGTGGCTGGCTAAAATGACAGGCAGACAGGTGAATGGCTAAAATGACAGACAGACAGGTGGCTGTCTAAAATGACAGCTATACAGGTGGATGGCTAAAATGACAGACAGACAGGTGGTTGGCTAAAATGACAGGCAGACAGGTGGTTGGCTAAAATGACAGACAGACAGGTGGTTGTCTAAAATGATAGGCAGACAGATGGCTGTCTAAAATGACAGTTAGACAAGTGGTTGTCTAAAATGACAGGCAGACAGGTGGATGGCTAAAATGACAGGCAGACAGGTGGTTGGCTAAAATGACAGGCAGACAGGTGGTTGGCTAAAATGACAGGTATACAGGGACTGGCTGAAATGACAGGCAGACACGTGACTGGCTAAAATGACAGGTAGACAGGTGGCTGGCTAACATGACAGGCAGACAGGTGGCTGGCTAAAATGACAACGGACAGGTAGCTGGCTAAAATGACAGGCAGACAGGGGCTGGCAAAAATGACAGGCAGACAGGGGCTGTCTAAAATTACAGACAGACAGGGGCTGTCTAAAATTACAGACAGGCAGGGGCTGGCTAAAATGACAGGCAGACAGGGGCTGGCTAAAATGACAGGCAGACAGGGGCTGGCAAAAATGACAGGCAGACAGGTGACTGGCTAAAAAGACAGGCAGACAGGTGGATGGCTAAAATGACAGACAGACAGGTGGTTGGCTAAAATGACAGCTAGACAGGTGGATGGCTAAAATGACAGGCAGACAGGTGGATGGCTAAAATGACAGACAGACAGGTGGCTGTCTAAAATGACAGCTAGACAGGTGGATGGCTAAAATGACAGGCAGACAGGTGGATGGCTAAAATGACAGACAGACAGGTGGCTGGCTAAAATGACAGGCAGACAGGTGAATGACTAAAATGACAGACAGACAGGTGGCTGGCTAAAATGACAGACAGACAGGTGGCTGGCTAAAATGACAGACAGACAGGTGGCTGGCTAAAATGACAGGCAGACAGGTGGATGGCTGAAATGACAGGCAGACAGGTGGATGGCTGAAATGACAGGCAGACGGGTGGCTGGCTAAAAAGACAGGCAGACAGGTGGATGGCTAAAATGACAGACAGACAGGTGGTTGGCTAAAATGACAGCTAGACAGGTGGATGGCTAAAATGACAGGCAGACAGGTGGTTGGCTAAAATGACAGACAGACAGGTGGCTATCTAAAATGACAGCTAGACAGGTGGATGGCTAAAATGACAGACAGACAGGTGGCTGGCTAAAATGACAGACAGACAGGTGGCTGGCTAAAATGACAGACAGACAGGTGGCTGGCTAAAATGACAGACAGACAGGTGGCTGGCTAAAATGACAGACAGACAGGTGGCTGGCTAAAATGACAGGAAGACAGGTGAATGGCTGAAATGACAGACATACAAGTGGCTGGCTAAAATGACAGCTAGACAGGTGGATGGCTAAAATGACAGACAGACAGGTGGTTGGCTAAAATGACAGGCAGACAGGTGGTTGGCTAAAATGACAGACAGACATGTGGTTGTCTAAAATGATAGGCAGACAGATGGCTGTCTAAAATGACAGTTAGACAAGTGGTTGTCTAAAATGGCAGGCAGACAGGTGGATGGCTAAAATGACAGGCAGACAGGTGGTTGGCTAAAATGACAGGCAGACAGGTGGTTGGCTAAAATGACAGGTATACAGGGGCTGGCTGAAATGACAGGCAGACAGGTGACTGGCTAAAATGACAGGTAGACAAGTGGCTGGCTAACATGACAGGCAGACAGGTGGCTGGCTAAAATGACAACAGACAGGTAGCTGGCTAAAATGACAGGCAGACAGGGGCTGGCAAAAATGACAGGCAGACAGGGGGTGTCTAAAATTACAGGCAGACAGGGGCTGGCTAAAATGACAGGCAGACAGGGGCTGGCAAAAATGACAGGCAGACAGGTGACTGGCTAAAAAGACAGGCAGACAGGTGGATGGCTAAAATGACAGACAGACAGGTGGTTGGCTAAAATGACTGCTAGACAGGTGGATGGCTAAAATGACAGGCAGACAGGTGGATGGCTAAAATGACAGACAGACAGGTGGCTGTCTAAAATGACAGCTAGACAGGTGGATGGCTAAAATGACAGGCAGACAGGTGGATGGCTAAAATGACAGACAGACAGGTGGCTGGCTAAAATGACAGGCATACAGGTGAATGGCTAAAATGACAGACAGACAGGTGGCTGGCTAAAATGACAGACAGACAGGTGGCTGGCTAAAATGACAGACAGACAGGTGGCTGGCTAAAATGACAGGCAGACAGGTGGATGGCTGAAATGACAGGCAGACAGGTGGATGGCTGAAATGACAGGCAGACGGGTGGCTGGCTAAAAAGACAGGCAGACAGGTGGATGGCTAAAATGACAGACAGACAGGTGGTTGGCTAAAATGACAGCTAGACAGGTGGATGGCTAAAATGACAGGCAGACAGGTGGATGGCTAAAATGACAGACAGACAGGTGGCTATCTAAAATGACAGCTAGACAGGTGGATGGCTAAAATGACAGACAGACAGGTGGCTGGCTAAAATGACAGGCAGACAGGTGAATGGCTAAAATGACAGACAGACAGGTGGCTGGCTAAAATGACAGACAGACAGGTGGCTGGCTAAAATGACAGACAGACAGGTGGCTGGCTAAAATGACAGACAGACAGGTGGCTGGCTAAAATGACAGACAGACAGGTGGCTGGCTAAAATGACAGGAAGACAGGTGAATGGCTGAAATGACAGACATACAAGTGGCTGGCTAAAATGACAGCTAGACAGGTGGATGGCTAAAATGACAGACAGACAGGTGGCTGGCTAAAATGACAGACAGACAGGTGGCTGGCTAAAATGACAGACAGACAGGTGGCTGGCTAAAATGACAGACAGACAGGTGGCTGGCTAAAATGACAGACAGACAGGTGGCTGGCTAAAATGACAGGAAGACAGGTGAATGGCTGAAATGACAGACATACAAGTGGCTGGCTAAAATGACAGCTAGACAGGTGGATGGCTAAAATGACAGACAGACAGGTGGTTGGCTAAAATGACAGGCAGACAGGTGGTTGGCTAAAATGACAGACAGACATGTGGTTGTCTAAAATGATAGGCAGACAGATGGCTGTCTAAAATGACAGTTAGACAAGTGGTTGTCTAAAATGACAGGCAGACAGGTGGATGGCTAAAATGACAGGCAGACAGGTGGTTGGCTAAAATGACAGGCAGACAGGTGGTTGGCTAAAATGACAGGTATACAGGGGCTGGCTGAAATGACAGGCAGACAGGTGACTGGCTAAAATGACAGGTAGACAGGTGGCTGGCTAACATGACAGGCAGACAGGTGGCTGGCTAAAATGACAACAGACAGGTAGCTGGCTAAAATGACAGGCAGACAGGGGCTGGCAAAAATGACAGGCAGACAGGGGGTGTCTAAAATTACAGGCATACAGGGGCTGGCTAAAATGACAGGCAGACAGGGGCTGGCAAAAATGACAGGCAGACAGGTGACTGGCTAAAAAGACAGGCAGACAGGTGGAAGGCTAAAATGACAGACAGACAGGTGGTTGGCTAAAATGACTGCTAGACAGGTGGATGGCTAAAATGACAGGCAGACAGGTGGATGGCTAAAATGACAGACAGACAGGTGGCTGTCTAAAATGACAGCTAGACAGGTGGATGGCTAAAATGACAGGCAGACAGGTGGATGGCTAAAATGACAGACAGACAGGTGGCTGGCTAAAATGACAGGCAGACAGGTGAATGGCTAAAATGACAGACAGACAGGTGGCTGGCTAAAATGACAGACAGACAGGTGGCTGGCTAAAATGACAGACAGACAGGTGGCTGGCTAAAATGACAGGCAGACAGGTGGATGGCTGAAATGACAGGCAGACAGGTGGATGGCTGAAATGACAGGCAGACGGGTGGCTGGCTAAAAAGACAGGCAGACAGGTGGATGGCTAAAATGACAGACAGACAGGTGGTTGGCTAAAATGACAGCTAGACAGGTGGATGGCTAAAATGACAGGCAGACAGGTGGATGGCTAAAATGACAGACAGACAGGTGGCTATCTAAAATGACAGCTAGACAGGTGGATGGCTAAAATGACAGACAGACAGGTGGCTGGCTAAAATGACAGGCAGACAGGTGAATGGCTAAAATGACAGACAGCCAGGTGGCTGGCTAAAATGACAGACAGACAGGTGGCTGGCTAAAATGACAGACAGACAGGTGGCTGGCTAAAATGACAGACAGACAGGTGGCTGGCTAAAATGACAGACAGACAGGTGGCTGGCTAAAATGACAGGAAGACAGGTGAATGGCTGAAATGACAGACATACAAGTGGCTGGCTAAAATGACAGGTAGACAGGTGGATGGCTAAAATGACAGACAGACAGGTGGTTGGCTAAAATGACAGGCAGACAGGTGGTTGGCTAAAATGACAGACAGACATGTGGTTGTCTAAAATGATAGGCAGACAGATGGCTGTCTAAAATGACAGTTAGACAAGTGGTTGTCTAAAATGACAGGCAGACAGGTGGATGGCTAAAATGACAGGCAGACAGGTGGTTGGCTAAAATGACAGGCAGACAGGTGGTTGGCTAAAATGACAGGTATACAGGGGCTGGCTGAAATGACAGGCAGACAGGTGACTGGCTAAAATGACAGGTAGACAGGTGGCTGGCTAACATGACAGGCAGACAGGTGGCTGGCTAAAATGACAACAGACAGGTAGCTGGCTAAAATGACAGGCAAACAGGGGCTGGCAAAAATGACAGGCAGACAGGGGGTGTCTAAAATTACAGACAGACAGGGGCTGGCTAAAATGACAGGCAGACAGGGGGTGTCTAAAATTACAGACAGACAGGGGCTGGCTAAAATGACAGGCAGACAGGGGCTGGCAAAAATGACAGGCAGACAGGTGGTTGGCTAAAATGACAGGCAGACAGGTGGATGGCTGAAATGACAGGCAGACGGGTGGTTGGCTAAAATGACAGGCAGACGGGTGGTTGGCTAAAATGACAGGCAGACGGGTGGCTGGCTAAAAAGACAGGCAGACAGGTGGATGGCTAAAATGACAGACAGACAGGTGGTTGGCTAAAATGACAGCTAGACAGGTGGATGGCTAAAATGACAGGCAGACAGGTGGATGGCTAAAATGACAGACAGACAGGTGGCTGTCTAAAATGACAGCTAGACAGGTGGATGGCTAAAATGACAGGCAGACAGGTGGATGGCTAAAATGACAGACAGACAGGTGGCTGGCTAAAATGACAGGCAGACAGGTGAATGGCTAAAATGACAGACAGACAGGTGGCTGTCTAAAATGACAGCTAGACAGGTGGATGGCTAAAATGACAGGCAGACATGGGCTGTCTAAAATGACAGGCAGACAGGTGGTTGGCTAAAATGAAAGGCAGACAGGTGGTTGGCTAAAATGATAGGCAGACAGGTGGCTGGCTAAAATGATAGGCAGACAGGTGGCTGGCTAAAATGATAGGCAGACAGGTGGCTGGCTAAAATGACAGGCAGACAGGTGGCTGGCTAAAATGACAGGCAGACAGGTGGTTGGCTAAAATGACAGGTATACATGGGCTGGCTGAAATGACAGGCAGACAGGTGACTGGCTAAAATGACAGGTAGACAGGTGGCTGGCTAACATGACAGGCAGACAGGTGGCTGGCTAAAATGACAACGGACAGGTAGCTGGCTAAAATGAGAGGCAGACAGGGGCTGGCAAAAATGACAGGCAGACAGGGGGTGTCTAAAATTACAGACAGACAGGGGCTGGCTAAAATGACAGGCAGACAGGGGGTGTCTAAAATTACAGACAGACAGGGGCTGGCTAAAATGACAGGCAGACAGGGGCTGGCAAAAATGACAGGCAGACAGGTTGATGGCTAAAATGACAGGCAGACAGGTGGATGGCTGAAATGACAGGCAGACGGGTGGTTGGCTAAAATGACAGGCAGACGGGTGGCTGGCTAAAAAGACAGGCAGACAGGTGGATGGCTAAAATGACAGACAGACAGGTGGTTGGCTATAATGACAGCTAGACAGGTGGATGGCTAAAATGACAGGCAGACAGGTGGATGGCTAAAATGACAGACAGACAGGTGGCTGTCTAAAATGACAGCTAGACAGGTGGATGACTAAAATGACAGGCAGACAGGTGGATTGCTAAAATGACAGACAGACAGGTGGCTGGCTAAAATGACAGGCAGACAGGTGAATGGCTAAAATGACAGACAGACAGGTGGCTGTCTAAAATGACAGCTAGACAGGTGGATGGCTAAAATGACAGGCAGACATGGGCTGTCTAAAATGACAAGCAGACAGGTGGTTGGCTAAAATGAAAGGCAGACAGGTGGTTGGCTAAAATGATAGGCAGACAGGTGGCTGGCTAAAATGATAGGCAGACAGGTGGCTGGCTAAAATGATAGGCAGACAGGTGGCTGGCTAAAATGACAGGCAGACAGGTGGCTGGCTAAAATGATAGTTAGACAAGTGGTTGTCTAAAATGACAGGCAGACAGGTGGCTGTCTAAAATGACAGACAGATAGGTGGTTGGCTAAAATGACAGGCAGACAGGTGTATGGCTAAAATGACAGACAGACAGACAGGTGGTTGGCTAAAATGACAGACAGACAGGTGGATGGCAAAAATGATAGACAGACAGGTGGTTGGCTAAAATGAAAGGCAGACAGGTGGTTGGCTAAAATGACAAGTCAACAGGTGGCTGGCTAAAATGACAAGTCAACAGGTGGCTGGCTAAAATGACAGGCAGACAGGTGGTTGGCTAAAATGACAGACAGACAGGTGGATGGCAAAAATGATAGACAGACAGGTGGTTGGCTAAAATGAAAGGCAGACAGGTGGTTGGCTAAAATGACAGACAGACAGGTGGTTGGCTAAAATGACAAGTCAACAGGTGGCTGGCTAAAATGACAGGCAGACAGGTGGTTGGCTAAAATGAAAGGCAGACAGGTGGTTGGCTAAAATGATAGGCAGACAGGTGGTTGGCTAAAATGATAGGCAGACAGGTGGCTGTCTAAAATGACAGACAGACAGGTGGTTGGCTAAAATGACAGGTATACAGGGGCTGGCTGAAATGACAGGCAGACAGGTGACTGGCTAAAATGACAGGTAGACAGGTGGCTGGCTAACATGACAGACAGACAGGGGCTGGCAAAAATGACAGGCAGACAGGGGCTGTCTAAAATTACAGACAGACAGGGGCTGGCTAAAATGGCAGGCAGACAGGTGGCTGTCTAAAATGACAGACAGACAGGTGGTTGGCTAAAATGACAGGCAGACAGGTGGTTGGCTAAAATGACAGGCAGACAGGTGGTTGGCTAAAATGATAGTTAGACAAGTGGTTGTCTAAAATGACAGGCAGACAGGTGGCTGTCTAAAATGACAGACAGATAGGTGGTTGGCTAAAATGACAGGCAGACAGGTGTATGGCTAAAATGACAGACAGACAGGTGGTTGGCTAAAATGACAGCTAGACAGGTGGATGGCTAAAATGACAGGCAGACAGGTGGTTGGCTAAAATGAAAGGCAGACAGGTGGTTGGCTAAAATGATAGGCAGACAGATGGCTGTCTAAAATGACAGTTAGACAGATGGCTGTTTAAAATGACAGTTAGACAAGTGATTGTCTAAAATGGCAGGCAGACAGGTGGCTGTCTAAAATGACAGACAGACAGGTGGTTGGCTAAAATGACAGGCAGACAGGTGGTTGGCTAAAATGACAGGCAGACAGGTGGTTGGCTAAAATGATAGTTAGACAAGTGGTTGTCTAAAATGACAGGCAGACAGGTGGCTGTCTAAAATGACAGACAGATAGGTGGTTGGCTAAAATGACAGGCAGACAGGTGTATGGCTAAAATGACAGACAGACAGACAGACAGACAGACAGACAGACAGACAGACAGACAGACAGACAGACAGACAGGTGGTTGGCTAAAATGACAGACAGACAGGTGGATGGCAAAAATGATAGACAGACAGGTGGTTGGCTAAAATGAAAGGCAGACAGGTGGTTGGCTAAAATGACAAGTCAACAGGTGGCTGGCTAAAATGACAAGTCAACAGGTGGCTGGCTAAAATGACAGGCAGACAGGTGGTTGGCTAAAATGACAGACAGACAGGTGGATGGCAGAAATGATAGACAGACAGGTGGTTGGCTAAAATGAAAGGCAGACAGGTGGTTGGCTAAAATGACAGACAGACAGGTGGTTGGCTAAAATGACAAGTCGACAGGTGGCTGGCTAAAATGACAGGCAGACAGGTGGTTGGCTAAAATGACAGACAGACAGGTGGATGGCAAAAATGATAGACAGACAGGTGGTTGGCTAAAATGAAAGGCAGACAGGCGGTTGGCTAAAATGATAGGCAG
Source organism: Saccoglossus kowalevskii (assembly GCF_978046115.1). Classification (NCBI taxonomy): domain Eukaryota; kingdom Metazoa; phylum Hemichordata; class Enteropneusta; family Harrimaniidae; genus Saccoglossus; species Saccoglossus kowalevskii. The sequence continues at coordinate 23,928,467 of NC_140660.1, read as the reverse complement.
ACAGGTGGCTGTCTAAAATGACAGTTAGACAAGTGATTGTCTAAAATGGCAGGCAGACAGGCGGCTGTCTAAAATGACAGACAGACAGGTGGTTGGCTAAAATGACAGGCAGACAGGTGGTTGGCTAAAATGACAGGCAGACAGGTCGTTGGCTAAAATGATAGTTAGACAAGTGGTTGTCTAAAATGAGAGGCAGACAGGTGGCTGTCTAAAATGACAGGCAGACAGGTGGTTGGCTAAAATGACAGGCAGACAGGTGTATGGCTAAAATGACAGACAGACAGGTGGTTGGCTAAAATGAAAGGCAGACAGGTGGTTGGCTAAAATGACAGACAGACAGGTGGTTGGCTAAAATGATAGGTATACAGGGGCTGGCTGAAATGACAGGCAGACAGGTGACTGGCTAAAATGACAGGCAGACAGGTGACTGGCTAAAATGACAGGTAGACAGGTGGCTGGCTAACATGACAGGCAGACAGGTGGGCTGGCTAAAATGACAACGGACAGGTAGCTGGCTAAAATGACAACAGACAGGTAGCTGGCTAAAATGACAGGCAGACAGGGGCTGGCAAAAATGACAGGCAGACAGGGGCTGTCTAAAATGACAGGCAGACAGGGGCTGTCTAAAATTACAGACAGACAGGGGCTGGCTAAAATGACAGGCAGACAGGGGCTGGCTAAAATGACAGGCAGACAGGCGCTGGCTAAAATGACAGGCAGACAGGGGCTGTCTAAAATGACAGGCAGACAGGGGCTGTCTAAAATGACAGGCAGACAGGGGCTGGCAAAAATGACAGGCAGACAGGTGGATGGCAAAAATGATAGACAGACGGGTGGTTGGCTAAAATGACAGGCAGACAGGTGGATGGCTAAAATGACAGGCAGACGGGTGGCTGGCTAAAAAGACAGGCAGACAGGTGGATGGCTAAAATGACAGGCAGACAGGGGCTGGCAAAAATGACAGGCAGACAGGTGGATGGCAAAAATGACAGACAGACGGGTGGTTGGCTAAAATGACAGGCAGAGAGGTGGATAGCAAAAATGATAGACAGACGGGTTGTTGGCTGAAATGACAGGCAGACGGGTGGTTGGCTAAAATGACAGGCAGACGGGTGGCTGGCTAAAAAGACAGGCAGACAGGTGGATGGCTAAAAAGACAGGCAGACAGGTGGATGGCTAAAATGACAGACAGACAGGTGGTTGGCTAAAATGACAGCTAGACAGGTGGATGGCTAAAATGACAGGCAGACAGGTGGTTGGCTAAAATGACAGACAGACAGGTGGTTGGCTAAAATGAAAGGCAGACAGGTGACTGGCTAAAATGACAGGCAGACAGGTGACTGGCTAAAATGACAGGTAGACAGGTGGCTGGCTAACATGACAGGCAGACAGGTGGGCTGGCTAAAATGACAACGGACAGGTAGCTGGCTAAAATGACAACAGACAGGTAGCTGGCTAAAATGACAGGCAGACAGGGGCTGTCAAAAATGACAGGCAGACAGGGGCTGTCTAAAATGACAGGCAGACAGGGGCTGTCTAAAATGACAGGCAGACAGGGGCTGTCTAAAATTACAGACAGACAGGGGCTGGCTAAAATGATAGGCAGACAGGTGGTTGGCTAAAATGATAGGCAGACAGGTGGCTGTCTAAAATGACAGACAGACAGGTGGTTGGCTAAAATGACAGACAGACAGGTGGTTGGCTAAAATGAAAGGCAGACAGGTGGTTGGCTAAAATGACAGACAGACAGGTGGTTGGCTAAAATGATAGGTATACAGGGGCTGGCTGAAATGACAGGCAGACAGGTGACTGGCTAAAATGACAGGTAGACAGGTGGCTGGCTAACATGACAGGCAGACAGGTGGCTGGCTAAAATGACAACGGACAGGTAGCTGGCTAAAATGACAACGGACAGATAGCTGGCTAAAATGACAGACAGACAGGGGCTGGCAAAAATGACAGGCAGACAGGGGCTGTCTAAAATTACAGACAGACAGGGGCTGGCTAAAATGACAGGCAGACAGGGCTGGCTAAAATGACAGGCAGACAGGTGGATGGCTGAAATGACAGGCAGACGGGTGGTTGGCTAAAATGACAGGCAGACAGGTGGATGGCTGAAATGACAGGCAGATGGGTGGTTGGCTAAAATGACAGGCAGACGGGTGGCTGGCTAAAAAGACAGGCAGACAGGTGGATGGCTAAAATGACAGACAGACAGGTGGTTGGCTAAAATGACAGGCAGACGGGTGGCTGGCTAAAAAGACAGGCAGACAGGTGAATGGCTAAAATGACAGACAGACAGGTGGCTGTCTAAAATGACAGTTAGACAGATGGCTGTTTAAAATGACAGTTAGACAAGTGATTGTCTAAAATGGCAGGCAGACAGGTGGCTGTCTAAAATGACAGACAGACAGGTGGTTGGCTAAAATGACAGGCAGACAGGTGGTTGGCTAAAATGACAGGCAGACAGGTGGTTGGCTAAAATGATAGTTAGACAAGTGGTTGTCTAAAATGACAGGCAGACAGGTGGCTGTCTAAAATGACAGACAGATAGGTGGTTGGCTAAAATGACAGGCAGACAGGTGTATGGCTAAAATGACAGACAGACAGACAGACAGACAGACAGGTGGTTGGCTAAAATGACAGACAGACAGGTGGATGGCAAAAATGATAGACAGGTGGTTGGCTAAAATGAAAGGCAGACAGGTGGTTGGCTAAAATGACAAGTCAACAGGTGGCTGGCTAAAATGACAAGTCAACAGGTGGCTGGCTAAAATGACAGGCAGACAGGTGGTTGGCTAAAATGACAGACAGACAGGTGGATGGCAAAAATGATAGACAGACAGGTGGTTGGCTAAAATGAAAGGCAGACAGGTGGTTGGCTAAAATGACAGACAGACAGGTGGTTGGCTAAAATGACAAGTCAACAGGTGGCTGGCTAAAATGACAGGCAGACAGGTGGTTGGCTAAAATGACAGACAGACAGGTGAATGGCAAAAATGATAGACAGACAGGTGGTTGGCTAAAATGAAAGGCAGACAGGTGTGGTTGGCTAAAATGATAGGCAGACAGATGGCTGTCTAAAATGACAGTTAGACAAGTGATTGTCTAAAATGGCAGGCAGACAGGCGGCTGTCTAAAATGACAGACAGACAGGTGGTTGGCTAAAATGACAGGCAGACAGGTGGTTGGCTAAAATGACAGGCAGACAGGTCGTTGGCTAAAATGATAGTTAGACAAGTGGTTGTCTAAAATGACAGGCAGACAGGTGGCTGTCTAAAATGACAGGCAGACAGGTGGTTGGCTAAAATGACAGGCAGACAGGTGTATGGCTAAAATGACAGACAGACAGGTGGTTGGCTAAAATGAAAGGCAGACAGGTGGTTGGCTAAAATGACAGACAGACAGGTGGTTGGCTAAAATGATAGGTATACAGGGGCTGGCTGAAATGACAGGCAGACAGGTGACTGGCTAAAATGACAGGCAGACAGGTGACTGGCTAAAATGACAGGTAGACAGGTGGCTGGCTAACATGACAGGCAGACAGGTGGGCTGGCTAAAATGACAACGGACAGGTAGCTGGCTAAAATGACAACAGACAGGTAGCTGGCTAAAATGACAGGCAGACAGGGGCTGGCAAAAATGACAGGCAGACAGGGGCTGTCTAAAATTACAGACAGACAGGGGCTGGCTAAAATGACAGGCAGACAGGGGCTGGCTAAAATGACAGCTAGACAGGTGGATGGCTAAAATGACAGGCAGACAGGTGGATGGCTAAAATGACAGGTAGACAGGTGGCTGGCTAACATGACAGGCAGACAGGTGGGCTGGCTAAAATGACAACGGACAGGTAGCTGGCTAAAATGACAACAGACAGGTAGCTGGCTAAAATGACAGGCAGACAGGGGCTGTCAAAAATGACAGGCAGACAGGGGCTGTCTAAAATGACAGGCAGACAGGGGCTGTCTAAAATTACAGACAGACAGGGGCTGGCTAAAATGATAGGCAGACAGGTGGTTGGCTAAAATGATAGGCAGACAGGTGGCTGTCTAAAATGACAGACAGACAGGTGGTTGGCTAAAATGACAGGCAGACAGGGGCAGGCAAAAATGACAGGCAGACAGGGGCTGTCTAAAATGACAGGCAGACAGGGGCTGTCTAAAATTACAGACAGACAGGGGCTGGCTAAAATGACAGGCAGACAGGGGCTGGCTAAAATGACAGGCAGACAGGCGCTGGCTAAAATGACAGGCAGACAGGGGCTGTCTAAAATGACAGGCAGACAGGGGCTGTCTAAAATGACAGGCAGACAGGGGCTGGCAAAAATGACAGGCAGACAGGTGGATGGCAAAAATGATAGACAGACGGGTGGTTGGCTAAAATGACAGGCAGACAGGTGGATGGCTAAAATGACAGGCAGATGGGTGGCTGGCTAAAAAGACAGGCATACAGGTGGATGGCTAAAATGACAGGCAGACAGGGGCTGGCAAAAATGACAGGCAGACAGGGGCTGGCAAAAATGACAGGCAGACAGGTGGATGGCAAAAATGATAGACAGACGGGTGGTTGGCTAAAATGACAGGCAGAGAGGTGGATAGCAAAAATGATAGACAGACGGGTTGTTGGCTGAAATGACAGGCAGACGGGTGGTTGGCTAAAATGACAGGCAGACGGGTGGCTGGCTAAAAAGACAGGCAGACAGGTGGATGGCTAAAAAGACAAGTCAACAGGTGGCTGGCTAAAATGACAGGCAGACAGGTGGTTGGCTAAAATGACAGACAGACAGGTGGATGGCAAAAATGATAGACAGACAGGTGGTTGGCTAAAGTGAAAGGCAGACAGGTGGTTGGCTAAAATGATAGGCAGACAGGTGGTTGGCTAAAATGAAAGGCAGACAGGTGACTGGCTAAAATGACAGGCAGACAGGTGACTGGCTAAAATGACAGGTAGACAGGTGGCTGGCTAACATGACAGGCAGACAGGTGGGCTGGCTAAAATGACAACGGACAGGTAGCTGGCTAAAATGACAACAGACAGGTAGCTGGCTAAAATGACAGGCAGACAGGGGCTGTCAAAAATGACAGGCAGACAGGGGCTGTCTAAAATGACAGGCAGACAGGGGCTGTCTAAAATTACAGACAGACAGGGGCTGGCTAAAATGATAGGCAGACAGGTGGTTGGCTAAAATGATAGGCAGACAGGTGGCTGTCTAAAATGACAGACAGACAGGTGGTTGGCTAAAATGACAGACAGACAGGTGGTTGGCTAAAATGAAAGGCAGACAGGTGGTTGGCTAAAATGACAGACAGACAGGTGGTTGGCTAAAATGATAGGTATACAGGGGCTGGCTGAAATGACAGGCAGACAGGTGACTGGCTAAAATGACAGGTAGACAGGTGGCTGGCTAACATGACAGGCAGACAGGTGGCTGGCTAAAATGACAACGGACAGGTAGCTGGCTAAAATGACAACGGACAGATAGCTGGCTAAAATGACAGACAGACAGGGGCTGGCAAAAATGACAGGCAGACAGGGGCTGTCTAAAATTACAGACAGACAGGGGCTGGCTAAAATGACAGGCAGACAGGGGCTGTCTAAAATGACAGGCAGACAGGGCTGGCTAAAATGACAGGCAGACAGGTGGATGGCTGAAATGACAGGCAGACGGGTGGTTGGCTAAAATGACAGGCAGACAGGTGGATGGCTGAAATGACAGGCAGATGGGTGGTTGGCTAAAATGACAGGCAGACGGGTGGCTGGCTAAAAAGACAGGCAGACAGGTGGATGGCTAAAATGACAGACAGACAGGTGGTTGGCTAAAATGACAGGCAGACGGGTGGCTGGCTAAAAAGACAGGCAGACAGGTGAATGGCTAAAATGACAGACAGACAGGTGGTTGGCTAAAATGACAGCTAGACAGGTGGATGGCTAAAATGACAGGCAGACAGGTGGTTGGCTAAAATGAAAGGCAGACAGGTGGTTGGCTAAAATGATAGGCAGACAGATGGCTGTCTAAAATGACAGTTAGACAGATGGCTGTTTAAAATGACAGTTAGACAAGTGATTGTCTAAAATGGCAGGCAGACAGGTGGCTGTCTAAAATGACAGACAGACAGGTGGTTGGCTAAAATGACAGGCAGACAGGTGGTTGGCTAAAATGACAGGCAGACAGGTGATTGGCTAAAATGATAGTTAGACAAGTGGTTGTCTAAAATGACAGGCAGACAGGTGGCTGTCTAAAATGACAGACAGATAGGTGGTTGGCTAAAATGACAGGCAGACAGGTGTATGGCTAAAATGACAGACAGACAGACAGACAGACAGACAGGTGGTTGGCTAAAATGACAGACAGACAGGTGGATGGCAAAAATGATAGACAGACAGGTGGTTGGCTAAAATGAAAGGCAGACAGGTGGTTGGCTAAAATGACAAGTCAACAGGTGGCTGGCTAAAATGACAAGTCAACAGGTGGCTGGCTAAAATGACAGGCAGACAGGTGGTTGGCTAAAATGACAGACAGGTGGATGGCAAAAATGATAGACAGACAGGTGGTTGGCTAAAATGAAAGGCAGACAGGTGGTTGGCTAAAATGACAGACAGACAGGTGGTTGGCTAAAATGACAAGTCAACAGGTGGCTGGCTAAAATGACAGGCAGACAGGTGGTTGGCTAAAATGACAGACAGACAGGTGAATGGCAAAAATGATAGACAGACAGGTGGTTGGCTAAAATGAAAGGCAGACAGGTGGTTGGCTAAAATGATAGGCAGACAGATGGCTGTCTAAAATGACAGTTAGACAAGTGATTGTCTAAAATGGCAGGCAGACAGGCGGCTGTCTAAAATGACAGACAGACAGGTGGTTGGCTAAAATGACAGGCAGACAGGTGGTTGGCTAAAATGACAGGCAGACAGGTCGTTGGCTAAAATGATAGTTAGACAAGTGGTTGTCTAAAATGACAGGCAGACAGGTGGCTGTCTAAAATGACAGGCAGACAGGTGGTTGGCTAAAATGACAGGCAGACAGGTGTATGGCTAAAATGACAGACAGACAGGTGGTTGGCTAAAATGAAAGGCAGACAGGTGGTTGGCTAAAATGACAGACAGACAGGTGGTTGGCTAAAATGATAGGTATACAGGGGCTGGCTGAAATGACAGGCAGACAGGTGACTGGCTAAAATGACAGGCAGACAGGTGACTGGCTAAAATGACAGGTAGACAGGTGGCTGGCTAACATGACAGGCAGACAGGTAGCTGGCTAAAATGACAACAGACAGGTAGCTGGCTAAAATGACAGGCAGACAGGGGCTGGCAAAAATGACAGGCAGACAGGGGCTGTCTAAAATGACGGGCAGACAGGGGCTGTCTAAAATTACAGACAGACAGGGGCTGGCTAAAATGACAGGCAGACAGGGGCTGGCTAAAATGACAGATAGACAGGTGGATGGCTAAAATGACAGGCAGACAGGTGGATGGCTAAAATGACAGACAGACAGGTGGTTGGCTAAAATGAAAGGCAGACAGGTGACTGGCTAAAATGACAGGCAGACAGGTGACTGGCTAAAATGACAGGTAGACAGGTGGCTGGCTAACATGACAGGCAGACAGGTGGGCTGGCTAAAATGACAACGGACAGGTAGCTGGCTAAAATGACAACAGACAGGTAGCTGGCTAAAATGACAGGCAGACAGGGGCTGTCAAAAATGACAGGCAGACAGGGGCTGTCTAAAATGACAGGCAGACAGGGGCTGTCTAAAATTACAGACAGACAGGGGCTGGCTAAAATGATAGGCAGACAGGTGGTTGGCTAAAATGATAGGCAGACAGGTGGCTGTCTAAAATGACAGACAGACAGGTGGTTGGCTAAAATGACAGACAGACAGGTGGTTGGCTAAAATGAAAGGCAGACAGGTGGTTGGCTAAAATGACAGACAGACAGGTGGTTGGCTAAAATGATAGGTATACAGGGGCTGGCTGAAATGACAGGCAGACAGGTGACTGGCTAAAATGACAGGTAGACAGGTGGCTGGCTAACATGACAGGCAGACAGGTGGCTGGCTAAAATGACAACGGACAGGTAGCTGGCTAAAATGACAACGGACAGATAGCTGGCTAAAATGACAGACAGACAGGGGCTGGCAAAAATGACAGGCAGACAGGGGCTGTCTAAAATTACAGACAGACAGGGGCTGGCTAAAATAACAGGCAGACAGGGGCTGTCTAAAATGACAGGCAGACAGGGCTGGCTAAAATGACAGGCAGACAGGTGGATGGCTGAAATGACAGGCAGACGGGTGGTTGGCTAAAATGACAGGCAGACAGGTGGATGGCTGAAATGACAGGCAGATGGGTGGTTGGCTAAAATGACAGGCAGACGGGTGGCTGGCTAAAAAGACAGGCAGACAGGTGGATGGCTAAAATGACAGACAGACAGGTGGTTGGCTAAAATGACAGGCAGACGGGTGGCTGGCTAAAAAGACAGGCAGACAGGTGAATGGCTAAAATGACAGACAGACAGGTGGTTGGCTAAAATGACAGCTAGACAGGTGGATGGCTAAAATGACAGGCAGACAGGTGGTTGGCTAAAATGAAAGGCAGACAGGTGGTTGGCTAAAATGATAGGCAGACAGATGGCTGTCTAAAATGACAGTTAGACAGATGGCTGTTTAAAATGACAGTTAGACAAGTGATTGTCTAAAATGGCAGGCAGACAGGTGGCTGTCTAAAATGACAGACAGACAGGTGGTTGGCTAAAATGACAGGCAGACAGGTGGTTGGCTAAAATGACAGGCAGACAGGTGATTGGCTAAAATGATAGTTAGACAAGTGGTTGTCTAAAATGACAGGCAGACAGGTGGCTGTCTAAAATGACAGACAGATAGGTGGTTGGCTAAAATGACAGGCAGACAGGTGTATGGCTAAAATGACAGACAGACAGACAGACAGACAGACAGACAGGTGGTTGGCTAAAATGACAGACAGACAGGTGGATGGCAAAAATGATAGACAGACAGGTGGTTGGCTAAAATGAAAGGCAGACAGGTGGTTGGCTAAAATGACAAGTCAACAGGTGGCTGGCTAAAATGACAAGTCAACAGGTGGCTGGCTAAAATGACAGGCAGACAGGTGGTTGGCTAAAATGACAGACAGGTGGATGGCAAAAATGATAGACAGACAGGTGGTTGGCTAAAATGAAAGGCAGACAGGTGGTTGGCTAAAATGACAGACAGACAGGTGGTTGGCTAAAATGACAAGTCAACAGGTGGCTGGCTAAAATGACAGGCAGACAGGTGGTTGGCTAAAATGACAGACAGACAGGTGAATGGCAAAAATGATAGACAGACAGGTGGTTGGCTAAAATGAAAGGCAGACAGGTGGTTGGCTAAAATGATAGGCAGACAGATGGCTGTCTAAAATGACAGTTAGACAAGTGATTGTCTAAAATGGCAGGCAGACAGGCGGCTGTCTAAAATGACAGACAGACAGGTGGTTGGCTAAAATGACAGGCAGACAGGTGGTTGGCTAAAATGACAGGCAGACAGGTCGTTGGCTAAAATGATAGTTAGACAAGTGGTTGTCTAAAATGACAGGCAGACAGGTGGCTGTCTAAAATGACAGGCAGACAGGTGGTTGGCTAAAATGACAGGCAGACAGGTGTATGGCTAAAATGACAGACAGACAGGTGGTTGGCTAAAATGAAAGGCAGACAGGTGGTTGGCTAAAATGACAGACAGACAGGTGGTTGGCTAAAATGATAGGTATACAGGGGCTGGCTGAAATGACAGGCAGACAGGTGACTGGCTAAAATGACAGGCAGACAGGTGACTGGCTAAAATGACAGGTAGACAGGTGGCTGGCTAACATGACAGGCAGACAGGTAGCTGGCTAAAATGACAACAGACAGGTAGCTGGCTAAAATGACAGGCAGACAGGGGCTGGCAAAAATGACAGGCAGACAGGGGCTGTCTAAAATGACAGGCAGACAGGGGCTGTCTAAAATTACAGACAGACAGGGGCTGGCTAAAATGACAGGCAGACAGGGGCTGGCTAAAATGACAGATAGACAGGTGGATGGCTAAAATGACAGGCAGACAGGTGGATGGCTAAAATGACAGGCAGACAGGTGGTTGGCTAAAATGAAAGGCAGACAGGTGACTGGCTAAAATGACAGGCAGACAGGTGACTGGCTAAAATGACAGGTAGACAGGTGGCTGGCTAACATGACAGGCAGACAGGTGGGCTGGCTAAAATGACAACGGACAGGTAGCTGGCTAAAATGACAACAGACAGGTAGCTGGCTAAAATGACAGGCAGACAGGGGCTGTCAAAAATGACAGGCAGACAGGGGCTGTCAAAAATGACAGGCAGACAGGGGCTGTCTAAAATTACAGACAGACAGGGGCTGGCTAAAATGATAGGCAGACAGGTGGTTGGCTAAAATGATAGGCAGACAGGTGGCTGTCTAAAATGACAGACAGACAGGTGGTTGGCTAAAATGACAGACAGACAGGTGGTTGGCTAAAATGAAAGGCAGACAGGTGGTTGGCTAAAATGACAGACAGACAGGTGGTTGGCTAAAATGACAGACAGACAGGTGGTTGGCTAAAATGATAGGTATACAGGGGCTGGCTGAAATGACAGGCAGACAGGTGACTGGCTAAAATGACAGGTAGACAGGTGGCTGGCTAACATGACAGGCAGACAGGTGGCTGGCTAAAATGACAACGGACAGGTAGCTGGCTAAAATGACAACGGACAGATAGCTGGCTAAAATGACAGACAGACAGGGGCTGGCAAAAATGACAGGCAGACAGGGGCTGTCTAAAATTACAGACAGACAGGGGCTGGCTAAAATGACAGGCAGACAGGGGCTGTCTAAAATGACAGGCAGACAGGGCTGGCTAAAATGACAGGCAGACAGGTGGATGGCTGAAATGACAGGCAGACGGGTGGTTGGCTAAAATGACAGGCAGACAGGTGGATGGCTGAAATGACAGGCAGATGGGTGGTTGGCTAAAATGACAGGCAGACGGGTGGCTGGCTAAAAAGACAGGCAGACAGGTGGATGGCTAAAATGACAGACAGACAGGTGGTTGGCTAAAATGACAGGCAGACGGGTGGCTGGCTAAAAAGACAGGCAGACAGGTGAATGGCTAAAATGACAGACAGACAGGTGGTTGGCTAAAATGACAGCTAGACAGGTGGATGGCTAAAATGACAGGCAGACAGGTGGTTGGCTAAAATGAAAGGCAGACAGGTGGTTGGCTAAAATGATAGGCAGACAGATGGCTGTCTAAAATGACAGTTAGACAGATGGCTGTTTAAAATGACAGTTAGACAAGTGATTGTCTAAAATGGCAGGCAGACAGGTGGCTGTCTAAAATGACAGACAGACAGGTGGTTGGCTAAAATGACAGGCAGACAGGTGGTTGGCTAAAATGACAGGCAGACAGGTGGTTGGCTAAAATGATAGTTAGACAAGTGGTTGTCTAAAATGACAGGCAGACAGGTGGCTGTCTAAAATGACAGACAGATAGGTGGTTGGCTAAAATGACAGACAGACAGACAGACAGACAGACAGGTGGTTGGCTAAAATGACAGACAGACAGGTGGATGGCAAAAATGATAGACAGACAGGTGGTTGGCTAAAATGAAAGGCAGACAGGTGGTTGGCTAAAATGACAAGTCAACAGGTGGCTGGCTAAAATGACAAGTCAACAGGTGGCTGGCTAAAATGACAGGCAGACAGGTGGTTGGCTAAAATGACAGACAGACAGGTGGATGGCAAAAATGATAGACAGACAGGTGGTTGGCTAAAATGAAAGGCAGACAGGTGGTTGGCTAAAATGACAGACAGACAGGTGGTTGGCTAAAATGACAAGTCAACAGGTGGCTGGCTAAAATGACAGGCAGACAGGTGGTTGGCTAAAATGACAGACAGACAGGTGAATGGCAAAAATGATAGACAGACAGGTGGTTGGCTAAAATGAAAGGCAGACAGGTGGTTGGCTAAAATGATAGGCAGACAGATGGCTGTCTAAAATGACAGTTAGACAAGTGATTGTCTAAAATGGCAGGCAGACAGGCGGCTGTCTAAAATGACAGACAGACAGGTGGTTGGCTAAAATGACAGGCAGACAGGTGGTTGGCTAAAATGACAGGCAGACAGGTCGTTGGCTAAAATGAAAGGCAGACAGGTGGTTGGCTAAAATGACAGACAGACAGGTGGTTGGCTAAAATGATAGGTATACAGGGGCTGGCTGAAATGACAGGCAGACAGGTGACTGGCTAAAATGACAGGCAGACAGGTGGTTGGCTAAAATGACAGGCAGACAGGTGGTTGGCTAAAATGACAGGCAGACAGGTGGCTGGCTAACATGACAGGCAGACAGGTGGGCTGGCTAAAATGACAACGGACAGGTAGCTGGCTAAAATGACAACAGACAGGTAGCTGGCTAAAATGACAGGCAGACAGGGGCTGGCAAAAATGACAGGCAGACAGGGGCTGTCTAAAATGACAGGCAGACAGGGGCTGTCTAAAATTACAGACAGACAGGGGCTGGCTAAAATGACAGGCAGACAGGGGCTGGCTAAAATGACAGGCAGACAGGGGCTGTCTAAAATGACAGGCAGACAGGGGCTGTCTAAAATGACAGGCAGACAGGGGCTGTCTAAAATGACAGGCAGACAGGGGCTGGCAAAAATGACAGGCAGACAGGTGGATGGCAAAAATGATAGACAGACGGGTGGTTGGCTAAAATGACAGGCAGACAGGTGGATGGCTAAAATGACAGGCAGACGGGTGGCTGGCTAAAAAGACAGGCAGACAGGTGGATGGCTAAAATGACAGGCAGACAGGGGCTGGCAAAAATGACAGGCAGACAGGTGGATGGCAAAAATGATAGACAGACGGGTGGTTGGCTAAAATGACAGGCAGAGAGGTGGATAGCAAAAATGATAGACAGACGGGTTGTTGGCTGAAATGACAGGCAGACGGGTGGTTGGCTAAAATGACAGGCAGACGGGTGGCTGGCTAAAAGACAGGCAGACAGGTGGATGGCTAAAAAGACAGGCAGACAGGTGGATGGCTAAAATGACAGACAGACAGGTGGTTGGCTAAAATGACAGCTAGACAGGTGGATGGCTAAAATGACAGGCAGACAGGTGGATGGCTAAAATGACAGACAGACAGGTGGTTGGCTAAAATGAAAGGCAGACAGGTGACTGGCTAAAATGACAGGCAGACAGGTGACTGGCTAAAATGACAGGTAGACAGGTGGCTGGCTAACATGACAGGCAGACAGGTGGGCTGGCTAAAATGACAACGGACAGGTAGCTGGCTAAAATGACAACAGACAGGTAGCTGGCTAAAATGACAGGCAGACAGGGGCTGTCAAAAATGACAGGCAGACAGGGGCTGTCTAAAATGACAGGCAGACAGGGGCTGTCTAAAATTACAGACAGACAGGGGCTGGCTAAAATGACAGGCAGACAGGGGCTGGCTAAAATGACAGGCAGACAGGGGCTGGCTAAAATGACAGGCAGACAGGGGCTGTCTAAAATGACAGGCAGACAGGGGCTGTCTAAAATGACAGGCAGACAGGGGCTGGCAAAAATGACAGGCAGACAGGTGGATGGCAAAAATGATAGACAGACGGGTGGTTGGCTAAAATGACAGGCAGACAGGTGGATGGCTAAAATGACAGGCAGACGGGTGGCTGGCTAAAAAGACAGACAGACAGGTGGTTGGCTAAAATGACAGCTAGACAGGTGGATGGCTAAAATGACAGGCAGACAGGTGGATGGCAAAAATGATAGACAGACAGGTGGTTGGCTAAAATGAAAGGCAGACAGGTGGTTGGCTAAAATGACAGACAGACAGGTGGTTGGCTAAAATGACAAGTCAACAGGTGGCTGGCTAAAATGACAGGCAGACAGGTGGTTGGCTAAAATGACAGACAGACAGGTGAATGGCAAAAATGATAGACAGACAGGTGGTTGGCTAAAATGAAAGGCAGACAGGTGGTTGGCTAAAATGATAGGCAGACAGATGGCTGTCTAAAATGACAGTTAGACAAGTGATTGTCTAAAATGGCAGGCAGACAGGCGGCTGTCTAAAATGACAGACAGACAGGTGGTTGGCTAAAATGACAGGCAGACAGGTGGTTGGCTAAAATGACAGGCAGACAGGTCGTTGGCTAAAATGATAGTTAGACAAGTGGTTGTCTAAAATGACAGGCAGACAGGTGGCTGTCTAAAATGACAGGCAGACAGGTGGTTGGCTAAAATGACAGGCAGACAGGTGTATGGCTAAAATGACAGACAGACAGGTGGTTGGCTAAAATGAAAGGCAGACAGGTGGTTGGCTAAAATGACAGACAGACAGGTGGTTGGCTAAAATGATAGGTATACAGGGGCTGGCTGAAATGACAGGCAGACAGGTGACTGGCTAAAATGACAGGCAGACAGGTGACTGGCAAAAATGACAGGTAGACAGGTGGCTGGCTAACATGACAGGCAGACAGGTGGGCTGGCTAAAATGACAACGGACAGGTAGCTGGCTAAAATGACAACAGACAGGTAGCTGGCTAAAATGACAACAGACAGGTAGCTGGCTAAAATGACAGGCAGACAGGTGGTTGGCTAAAATGACAGACAGACAGGTGGTTGGCTAAAATGATAGGCAGACAGGTGGCTGTCTAAAATGACAGACAGACAGGTGGTTGGCTAAAATGACAGACAGACAGGTGGTTGGCTAAAATGAAAGGCAGACAGGTGGTTGGCTAAAAAGACAGGCAGACAGGTGGATGGCTAAAATGACAGGCAGACAGGGGCTGGCAAAAATGACAGGCAGACAGGTGGATGGCAAAAATGATAGACAGACGGGTGGTTGGCTAAAATGACAGGCAGAGAGGTGGATAGCAAAAATGATAGACAGACGGGTTGTTGGCTGAAATGACAGGCAGACGGGTGGTTGGCTAAAATGACAGGCAGACGGGTGGCTGGCTAAAAGACAGGCAGACAGGTGGATGGCTAAAAAGACAGGCAGACAGGTGGATGGCTAAAATGACAGACAGACAGGTGGTTGGCTAAAATGACAGCTAGACAGGTGGATGGCTAAAATGACAGGCAGACAGGTGGATGGCTAAAATGACAGACAGACAGGTGGTTGGCTAAAATGAAAGGCAGACAGGTGACTGGCTAAAATGACAGGCAGACAGGTGACTGGCTAAAATGACAGGTAGACAGGTGGCTGGCTAACATGACAGGCAGACAGGTGGGCTGGCTAAAATGACAACGGACAGGTAGCTGGCTAAAATGACAACAGACAGGTAGCTGGCTAAAATGACAGGCAGACAGGGGCTGTCAAAAATGACAGGCAGACAGGGGCTGTCTAAAATGACAGGCAGACAGGGGCTGTCTAAAATTACAGACAGACAGGGGCTGGCTAAAATGACAGGCAGACAGGGGCTGGCTAAAATGACAGGCAGACAGGGGCTGGCTAAAATGACAGGCAGACAGGGGCTGTCTAAAATGACAGGCAGACAGGGGCTGTCTAAAATGACAGGCAGACAGGGGCTGGCAAAAATGACAGGCAGACAGGTGGATGGCAAAAATGATAGACAGACGGGTGGTTGGCTAAAATGACAGGCAGACAGGTGGATGGCTAAAATGACAGGCAGACGGGTGGCTGGCTAAAAAGACAGACAGACAGGTGGTTGGCTAAAATGACAGCTAGACAGGTGGATGGCTAAAATGACAGGCAGACAGGTGGATGGCAAAAATGATAGACAGACAGGTGGTTGGCTAAAATGAAAGGCAGACAGGTGGTTGGCTAAAATGACAGACAGACAGGTGGTTGGCTAAAATGACAAGTCAACAGGTGGCTGGCTAAAATGACAGGCAGACAGGTGGTTGGCTAAAATGACAGACAGACAGGTGAATGGCAAAAATGATAGACAGACAGGTGGTTGGCTAAAATGAAAGGCAGACAGGTGGTTGGCTAAAATGATAGGCAGACAGATGGCTGTCTAAAATGACAGTTAGACAAGTGATTGTCTAAAATGGCAGGCAGACAGGCGGCTGTCTAAAATGACAGACAGACAGGTGGTTGGCTAAAATGACAGGCAGACAGGTGGTTGGCTAAAATGACAGGCAGACAGGTCGTTGGCTAAAATGATAGTTAGACAAGTGGTTGTCTAAAATGACAGGCAGACAGGTGGCTGTCTAAAATGACAGGCAGACAGGTGGTTGGCTAAAATGACAGGCAGACAGGTGTATGGCTAAAATGACAGACAGACAGGTGGTTGGCTAAAATGAAAGGCAGACAGGTGGTTGGCTAAAATGACAGACAGACAGGTGGTTGGCTAAAATGATAGGTATACAGGGGCTGGCTGAAATGACAGGCAGACAGGTGACTGGCTAAAATGACAGGCAGACAGGTGACTGGCAAAAATGACAGGTAGACAGGTGGCTGGCTAACATGACAGGCAGACAGGTGGGCTGGCTAAAATGACAACGGACAGGTAGCTGGCTAAAATGACAACAGACAGGTAGCTGGCTAAAATGACAACAGACAGGTAGCTGGCTAAAATGACAGGCAGACAGGTGGTTGGCTAAAATGACAGACAGACAGGTGGTTGGCTAAAATGATAGGCAGACAGGTGGCTGTCTAAAATGACAGACAGACAGGTGGTTGGCTAAAATGACAGACAGACAGGTGGTTGGCTAAAATGAAAGGCAGACAGGTGGTTGGCTAAAATGACAGACAGACAGGTGGTTGGCTAAAATGATAGGTATACAGGGGCTGGCTGAAATGACAGGCAGACAGGTGACTGGCTAAAATGACAGGTAGACAGGTGGCTGGCTAACATGACAGGCAGACAGGTGGCTGGCTAAAATGACAACGGACAGGTAGCTGGCTAAAATGACAACGGACAGATAGCTGGCTAAAATGACAGACAGACAGGGGCTGGCAAAAATGACAGGCAGACAGGGGCTGTCTAAAATTACAGACAGACAGGGGCTGGCTAAAATGACAGGCAGACAGGGGCTGTCTAAAATGACAGGCAGACAGGGCTGGCTAAAATGACAGGCAGACAGGTGGATGGCTGAAATGACAGGCAGACGGGTGGTTGGCTAAAATGACAGGCAGACAGGTGGATGGCTGAAATGACAGGCAGATGGGTGGTTGGCTAAAATGACAGGCAGACGGGTGGCTGGCTAAAAAGACAGGCAGACAGGTGGATGGCTAAAATGACAGACAGACAGGTGGTTGGCTAAAATGACAGGCAGACGGGTGGCTGGCTAAAAAGACAGCTAGACAGGTGGATGGCTAAAATGACAGGCAGACAGGTGGTTGGCTAAAATGAAAGGCAGACAGGTGGTTGGCTAAAATGATAGGCAGACAGATGGCTGTCTAAAATGACAGTTAGACAGATGGCTGTTTAAAATGACAGTTAGACAAGTGATTGTCTAAAATGGCAGGCAGACAGGTGGCTGTCTAAAATGACAGACAGACAGGTGGTTGGCTAAAATGACAGGCAGACAGGTGGTTGGCTAAAATGACAGGCAGACAGGTGGTTGGCTAAAATGATAGTTAGACAAGTGGTTGTCTAAAATGACAGGCAGACAGGTGGCTGTCTAAAATGACAGACAGATAGGTGGTTGGCTAAAATGACAGGCAGACAGGTGTATGGCTAAAATGATAGACAGACAGGTGGTTGGCTAAAATGAAAGGCAGACAGGTGGTTGGCTAAAATGACAAGTCAACAGGTGGCTGGCTAAAATGACAAGTCAACAGGTGGCTGGCTAAAATGACAGGCAGACAGGTGGTTGGCTAAAATGACAGACAGACAGGTGGATGGCAAAAATGATAGACAGACAGGTGGTTGGCTAAAATGAAAGGCAGACAGGTGGTTGGCTAAAATGACAGACAGACAGGTAGTTGGCTAAAATGACAAGTCAACAGGTGGCTGGCTAAAATGACAGGCAGACAGGTGGTTGGCTAAAATGACAGACAGACAGGTGAATGGCAAAAATGATAGACAGACAGGTGGTTGGCTAAAATGAAAGGCAGACAGGTGGTTGGCTAAAATGATAGGCAGACAGATGGCTGTCTAAAATGACAGTTAGACAAGTGATTGTCTAAAATGGCAGGCAGACAGGCGGCTGTCTAAAATGACAGACAGACAGGTGGTTGGCTAAAATGACAGGCAGACAGGTGGTTGGCTAAAATGACAGGCAGACAGGTCGTTGGCTAAAATGATAGTTAGACAAGTGGTTGTCTAAAATGACAGGCAGACAGGTGGCTGTCTAAAATGACAGGCAGACAGGTGGTTGGCTAAAATGACAGGCAGCCAGGTGTATGGCTAAAATGACAGACAGACAGGTGGTTGGCTAAAATGAAAGGCAGACAGGTGGTTGGCTAAAATGACAGACAGACAGGTGGTTGGCTAAAATGATAGGTATACAGGGGCTGGCTGAAATGACAGGCAGACAGGTGACTGGCTAAAATGACAGGCAGACAGGTGACTGGCTAAAATGACAGGTAGACAGGTGGCTGGCTAACATGACAGGCAGACAGGTGGGCTGGCTAAAATGACAACGGACAGGTAGCTGGCTAAAATGACAACAGACAGGTAGCTGGCTAAAATGACAGGCAGACAGGGGCTGGCAAAAATGACAGGCAGACAGGGGCTGTCTAAAATGACAGGCAGACAGGGGCTGTCTAAAATTACAGACAGACAGGGGCTGGCTAAAATGACAGGCAGACAGGGGCTGGCTAAAATGACAGGCAGACAGGGGCTGGCTAAAATGACAGGCAGACAGGGGCTGTCTAAAATGACAGGCAGACAGGGGCTGTCTAAAATGACAGGCAGACAGGGGCTGTCTAAAATGACAGGCAGACAGGGGCTGGCAAAAATGACAGGCAGACAGGTGGATGGCAAAAATGATAGACAGACGGGTGGTTGGCTAAAATGACAGGCAGACAGGTGGATGGCTAAAATGACAGGCAGACGGGTGGCTGGCTAAAAAGACAGGCAGACAGGTGGATGGCTAAAATGACAGGCAGACAGGGGCTGGCAAAAATGACAGGCAGACAGGGGCTGGCAAAAATGACAGGCAGACAGGTGGATGGCAAAAATGATAGACAGACGGGTGGTTGGCTAAAATGACAGGCAGAGAGGTGGATAGCAAAAATGATAGACAGACGGGTTGTTGGCTGAAATGACAGGCAGACGGGTGGTTGGCTAAAATGACAGGCAGACGGGTGGCTGGCTAAAAAGACAGGCAGACAGGTGGATGGCTAAAAAGACAGGCAGACAGGTGGATGGCTAAAATGACAGACAGACAGGTGGTTGGCTAAAATGACAGCTAGACAGGTGGATGGCTAAAATGACAGGCAGACAGGTGGATGGCTAAAATGACAGACAGACAGGTGGTTGGCTAAAATGAAAGGCAGACAGGTGACTGGCTAAAATGACAGGCAGACAGGTGACTGGCTAAAATGACAGGTAGACAGGTGGCTGGCTAACATGACAGGCAGACAGGTGGGCTGGCTAAAATGACAACGGACAGGTAGCTGGCTAAAATGACAACAGACAGGTAGCTGGCTAAAATGACAGGCAGACAGGGGCTGTCAAAAATGACAGGCAGACAGGGGCTGTCTAAAATGACAGGCAGACAGGGGCTGTCTAAAATTACAGACAGACAGGGGCTGGCTAAAATGACAGGCAGACAGGGGCTGGCTAAAATGACAGGCAGACAGGGGCTGGCTAAAATGACAGGCAGACAGGGGCTGTCTAAAATGACAGGCAGACAGGGGCTGTCTAAAATGACAGGCAGACAGGGGCTGGCAAAAATGACAGGCAGACAGGTGGATGGCAAAAATGATAGACAGACGGGTGGTTGGCTAAAATGACAGGCAGACAGGTGGATGGCTAAAATGACAGGCAGACGGGTGGCTGGCTAAAAAGACAGACAGACAGGTGGTTGGCTAAAATGACAGCTAGACAGGTGGATGGCTAAATGACAGGCAGACAGGTGGATGGCTAAAATGACAGACAGACAGGTGGTTGGCTAAAATGACAGGCAGACGGGTGGCTGGCTAAAAAGACAGGCAGACAAATGGCTGTCTAAAATGACAGTTAGACAGATGGCTGTCTAAAATGACAGTTAGACAAGTGATTGTCTAAAATGGCAGGCAGACAGGTGGCTGTCTAAAATGAGAGACAGACAGGTGGCTGTCTAAAATGAGAGACAGACAGGTGGTTGGCTAAAATGACAGGCAGACAGGTAGCTGGCTAAAATGACAGGCAGACAGGGGCTGGCAAAAATGACAGGCAGACAGGGCTGTCTAAAATGACAGGCAGACAGGGGCTGTCTAAAATTACAGACAGACAGGGGCTGGCTAAAATGACAGGCAGACAGGGGCTGGCTAAAATGACAGGCAGACAGGGGCTGGCTAAAATGACAGGCAGACAGGGGCTGTCTAAAATGACAGGCAGACAGGGGCTGGCAAAAATGACAGGCAGACAGGTGGATGGCAAAAATGATAGACAGACGGGTGGTTGGCTAAATGACAAGCAGACAGGTGGATGGCTAAAATGACAGGCAGACGGGTGGCTGGCTAAAAAGACAGGCAGACAGGTGGATGGCTAAAATGACAGGCAGACAGGGGCTGGCAAAAATGACAGGCAGACAGGTGGATGGCAAAAATGGATAGACAGACGGGTGGTTGGCTAAAATGACAGGCAGAGAGGTGGATAGCAAAAATGATAGACAGACGGGTTGTTGGCTGAATGACAGGCAGACGGGTGGTTGGCTAAAATGACAGGCAGACGGGTGGCTGGCTAAAAAGACAGGCAGACAGGTGGATGGCTAAAAAGACAGGCAGACAGGTGGATGGCTAAAATGACAGACAGACAGGTGGTTGGCTAAAATGACAGCTAGACAGGTGGATGGCTAAAATGACAGGCAGACAGGTGGATGGCTAAAATGACAGACAGACAGGTGGTTGGCTAAAATGAAAGGCAGACAGGTGACTGGCTAAAATGACAGGCAGACAGGTGACTGGCTAAAATGACAGGTAGACAGGTGGCTGGCTAACATGACAGGCAGACAGGTGGGCTGGCTAAAATGACAACGGACAGGTAGCTGGCTAAAATGACAACAGACAGGTAGCTGGCTAAAATGACAGGCAGACAGGGGCTGTCAAAAATGACAGGCAGACAGGGGCTGTCTAAAATGACAGGCAGACAGGGGCTGTCTAAAATTACAGACAGACAGGGGCTGGCTAAAATGACAGGCAGACAGGGGCTGGCTAAAATGACAGGCAGACAGGGGCTGGCTAAAATGACAGGCAGACAGGGGCTGTCTAAAATGACAGGCAGACAGGGGCTGTCTAAAATGACAGGCAGACAGGGGCTGGCAAAAATGACAGGCAGACAGGTGGATGGCAAAAATGATAGACAGACGGGTGGTTGGCTAAAATGACAGGCAGACAGGTGGATGGCTAAAATGACAGGCAGACGGGTGGCTGGCTAAAAAGACAGACAGACAGGTGGTTGGCTAAAATGACAGCTAGACAGGTGGATGGCTAAAATGACAGGCAGACAGGTGGATGGCTAAAATGACAGACAGACAGGTGGTTGGCTAAAATGACAGGCAGACGGGTGGCTGGCTAAAAAGACAGGCAGACAGATGGCTGTCTAAAATGACAGTTAGACAGATGGCTGTCTAAAATGACAGTTAGACAAGTGATTGTCTAAAATGGCAGGCAGACAGGTGGCTGTCTAAAATGAGAGACAGACAGGTGGCTGTCTAAAATGAGAGACAGACAGGTGGTTGGCTAAAATGACAGGCAGACAGGTGGTTGGCTAAAATGACAGGCAGACAGGTGGTTGGCTAAAATGATAGGTATACAGGGGCTGGCTGAAATGACAGGCAGACAGGTGACTGGCTAAAATGACAGGCAGACAGGTGACTGGCTAAAATGACAGGTAGACAGGTGGCTGGCTAAAATGACAGGTAGACAGGTGGCTGGCTAACATGACAGGCAGACAGGTGGGCTGGCTAAAATGACAACAGACAGGTAGCTGGCTAAAATGACAACAGACAGGTAGCTGGCTAAAATGACAGGCAGACAGGGGCTGGCAAAAATGACAGGCAGACAGGGGCTGTCTAAAATGACAGGCAGACAGGGGCTGTCTAAAATTACAGACAGACAGGGGCTGGCTAAAATGACAGGCAGACAGGGGCTGGCTAAAATGACAGGCAGACAGGGGCTGGCTAAAATGACAGGCAGACAGGGGCTGTCTAAAATGACAGGCAGACAGGGGCTGTCTAAAATGACAGGCAGACAGGGGCTGGCAAAAATGACAGGCAGACAGGTGGATGGCAAAAATGATAGACAGACGGGTGGTTGGCTAAAATGACAGGCAGACAGGTGGATGGCTAAAATGACAGGCAGACGGGTGGCTGGCTAAAAAGACAGGCAGACAGGTGGATGGCTAAAATGACAGGCAGACAGGGGCTGGCAAAAATGACAGGCAGACAGGTGGATGGCAAAAATGATAGACAGACGGGTGGTTGGCTAAAATGACAGGCAGAGAGGTGGATAGCAAAAATGATAGACAGACGGGTTGTTGGCTGAAATGACAGGCAGACGGGTGGTTGGCTAAAATGACAGGCAGACGGGTGGCTGGCTAAAAAGACAGGCAGACAGGTGGATGGCTAAAAAGACAGGCAGACAGGTGGATGGCTAAAATGACAGACAGACAGGTGGTTGGCTAAAATGACAGCTAGACAGGTGGATGGCTAAAATGACAGGCAGACAGGTGGATGGCTAAAATGACAGACAGACAGGTGGTTGGCTAAAATGAAAGGCAGACAGGTGACTGGCTAAAATGACAGGCAGACAGGTGACTGGCTAAAATGACAGGTAGACAGGTGACTGGCTAAAATGACAGGTAGACAGGTGGCTGGCTAACATGACAGGCAGACAGGTGGGCTGGCTAAAATGACAACGGACAGGTAGCTGGCTAAAATGACAACAGACAGGTAGCTGGCTAAAATGACAGGCAGACAGGGGCTGTCAAAAATGACAGGCAGACAGGGGCTGTCTAAAATGACAGGCAGACAGGGGCTGTCTAAAATTACAGACAGACAGGGGCTGGCTAAAATGACAGGCAGACAGGGGCTGGCTAAAATGACAGGCAGACAGGGGCTGGCTAAAATGACAGGCAGACAGGGGCTGTCTAAAATGACAGGCAGACAGGGGCTGTCTAAAATGACAGGCAGACAGGGGCTGGCAAAAATGACAGGCAGACAGGTGGTTGGCTAAAATGACAGGCAGACAGGTGGTTGGCTAAAATGACAGGTATACAGGGGCTGGCTGAAATGACAGGCAGACACGTGACTGGCTAAAATGACAGGTAGACAGGTGGCTGGCTAACATGACAGGTAGACAGGTGGCTGGCTAAAATGACAACGGACAGGTAGCTGGCTAAAATGACAGGCAGACAGGGGCTGGCAAAAATGACAGGCAGACAGGGGCTGTCTAAAATTACAGACAGACAGGGGCTGTCTAAAATTACAGACAGACAGGGGCTGTCTAAAATTACAGACAGGCAGGGGCTGGCTAAAATGACAGGCAGACAGGGGCTGGCTAAAATGACAGGCAGACAGGGGCTGGCAAAAATGACAGGCAGACAGGTGACTGGCTAAAAAGACAGGCAGACAGGTGGATGGCTAAAATGACAGACAGACAGGTGGTTGGCTAAAATGACAGCTAGACAGGTGGATGGCTAAAATGACAGGCAGACAGGTGGATGGCTAAAATGACAGACAGACAGGTGGCTGTCTAAAATGACAGCTAGACAGGTGGATGGCTAAAATGACAGGCAGACAGGTGGATGGCTAAAATGACAGACAGACAGGTGGCTGGCTAAAATGACAGGCAGACAGGTGAATGGCTAAAATGACAGACAGACAGGTGGCTGGCTAAAATGACAGACAGACAGGTGGCTGGCTAAAATGACAGACAGACGGGTGGCTGGCTAAAAAGACAGGCAGACAGGTGGATGGCTAAAATGACAGGCAGACAGGGGCTGGCAAAAATGACAGGCAGACAGGTGGATGGCAAAAATGATAGACAGACGGGTGGTTGGCTAAAATGACAGGCAGAGAGGTGGATAGCAAAAATGATAGACAGACGGGTTGTTGGCTGAAATGACAGGCAGACGGGTGGTTGGCTAAAATGACAGGCAGACGGGTGGCTGGCTAAAAAGACAGGCAGACAGGTGGATGGCTAAAAAGACAGGCAGACAGGTGGATGGCTAAAATGACAGACAGACAGGTGGTTGGCTAAAATGACAGCTAGACAGGTGGATGGCTAAAATGACAGGCAGACAGGTGGATGGCTAAAATGACAGACAGACAGGTGGTTGGCTAAAATGAAAGGCAGACAGGTGACTGGCTAAAATGACAGGCAGACAGGTGACTGGCTAAAATGACAGGTAGACAGGTGACTGGCTAAAATGACAGGTAGACAGGTGGCTGGCTAACATGACAGGCAGACAGGTGGGCTGGCTAAAATGACAACGGACAGGTAGCTGGCTAAAATGACAACAGACAGGTAGCTGGCTAAAATGACAGGCAGACAGGGGCTGTCAAAAATGACAGGCAGACAGGGGCTGTCTAAAATGACAGGCAGACAGGGGCTGTCTAAAATTACAGACAGACAGGGGCTGGCTAAAATGACAGGCAGACAGGGGCTGGCTAAAATGACAGGCAGACAGGGGCTGGCTAAAATGACAGGCAGACAGGGGCTGTCTAAAATGACAGGCAGACAGGGGCTGTCTAAAATGACAGGCAGACAGGGGCTGGCAAAAATGACAGGCAGACAGGTGGTTGGCTAAAATGACAGGCAGACAGGTGGTTGGCTAAAATGACAGGTATACAGGGGCTGGCTGAAATGACAGGCAGACACGTGACTGGCTAAAATGACAGGTAGACAGGTGGCTGGCTAACATGACAGGTAGACAGGTGGCTGGCTAAAATGACAACGGACAGGTAGCTGGCTAAAATGACAGGCAGACAGGGGCTGGCAAAAATGACAGGCAGACAGGGGCTGTCTAAAATTACAGACAGACAGGGGCTGTCTAAAATTACAGACAGACAGGGGCTGTCTAAAATTACAGACAGGCAGGGGCTGGCTAAAATGACAGGCAGACAGGGGCTGGCTAAAATGACAGGCAGACAGGGGCTGGCAAAAATGACAGGCAGACAGGTGACTGGCTAAAAAGACAGGCAGACAGGTGGATGGCTAAAATGACAGACAGACAGGTGGTTGGCTAAAATGACAGCTAGACAGGTGGATGGCTAAAATGACAGGCAGACAGGTGGATGGCTAAAATGACAGACAGACAGGTGGCTGTCTAAAATGACAGCTAGACAGGTGGATGGCTAAAATGACAGGCAGACAGGTGGATGGCTAAAATGACAGACAGACAGGTGGCTGGCTAAAATGACAGGCAGACAGGTGAATGGCTAAAATGACAGACAGACAGGTGGCTGGCTAAAATGACAGACAGACAGGTGGCTGGCTAAAATGACAGACAGACAGGTGGCTGGCTAAAATGACAGGCAGACAGGTGGATGGCTGAAATGACAGGCAGACAGGTGGATGGCTGAAATGACAGGCAGACGGGTGGCTGGCTAAAAAGACAGGCAGACAGGTGGATGGCTAAAATGACAGACAGACAGGTGGTTGGCTAAAATGACAGCTAGACAGGTGGATGGCTAAAATGACAGGCAGACAGGTAGATGGCTAAAATGACAGACAGACAGGTGGCTATCTAAAATGACAGCTAGACAGGTGGATGGCTAAAATGACAGACAGACAGGTGGCTGGCTAAAATGACAGGCAGACAGGTGAATGGCTAAAATGACAGACAGACAGGTGGCTGGCTAAAATGACAGACAGACAGGTGGCTGGCTAAAATGACAGACAGACAGGTGGCTGGCTAAAATGACAGACAGACAGGTGGCTGGCTAAAATGACAGACAGACAGGTGGCTGGCTAAAATGACAGGAAGACAGGTGAATGGCTAAAATGACAGACATACAGGTGGCTAGCTAAAATGACAACTAGACAGGTGGATGGCTAAAATGACAGACAGACAGGTGGTTGGCTAGAATGACAGGCAGACAGGTGGTTGGCTAAAATGACAGACAGACATGTGGTTGTCTAAAATGATAGGCAGACAGATGGCTGTCTAAAATGACAGTTAGACAAGTGGTTGTCTAAAATGACAGGCAGACAGGTGGATGGCTAAAATGACAGGCAGACAGGTGGTTGGCTAAAATGACAGGCAGACAGGTGGTTGGCTAAATGACAGGTATACAGGGGCTGGCTGAAATGACAGGCAGACAGGTGACTGGCTAAAATGACAGGTAGACAGGTGGCTGGCTAACATGACAGGCAGACAGGTGGCTGGCTAAAATGACAACAGACAGGTAGCTGGCTAAAATGACAGGCAGACAGAGGCTGGCAAAAATGACAGGCAGACAGGGGGTGTCTAAAATTACAGACAGACAGGGGCTGGCTAAAATGACAGGCAGACAGGGGGTGTCCAAAATTACAGACAGACAGGGGCTGGCTAAAATGACAGGCAGACAGGAGCTGGCAAAAATGACAGGCAGACAGGTGGTTGGCTAAAATGACAGGCAGACAGGTGGATGGCTGAAATGACAGGCAGACGGGTGGTTGGCTAAAATGACAGGCAGACGGGTGGCTGGCTAAAAAGACAGGCAGACAGGTGGATGGCTAAAATGACAGACAGACAGGTGGTTGGCTAAAATGACAGCTAGACAGGTGGATGGCTAAAATGACAGGCAGACAGGTGGATGGCTAAAATGACAGACAGACAGGTGGCTGTCTAAAATGACAGCTAGACAGGTGGATGGCTAAAATGACAGGCAGACAGGTGGATGGCTAAAATGACAGACAGACAGGTGGCTGGCTAAAATGACAGGCAGACAGGTGAATGGCTAAAATGACAGACAGACAGGTGGCTGTCTAAAATGACAGGCAGACAGGTGGTTGGCTAAAATGAAAGGCAGACAGGTGGTTGGCTAAAATGATAGGCAGACAGGTGGCTGGCTAAAATGATAGGCAGACAGGTGGCTGGCTAAAATGATAGGCAGACAGGTGGCTGGCTAAAATGACAGGCAGACAGGTGGATGGCTAAAATGACAGACAGACAGGTGGTTGGCTAAAATGAAAGGCAGACAGGTGACTGGCTAAAATGACAGGCAGACAGGTGACTGGCTAAAATGACAGGTAGACAGGTGGCTGGCTAACATGACAGGCAGACAGGTGGGCTGGCTAAAATGACAACGGACAGGTAGCTGGCTAAAATGACAACAGACAGGTAGCTGGCTAAAATGACAGGCAGACAGGGGCTGTCAAAAATGACAGGCAGACAGGGGCTGTCTAAAATGACAGGCAGACAGGGGCTGTCTAAAATTACAGACAGACAGGGGCTGGCTAAAATGACAGGCAGACAGGGGCTGGCTAAAATGACAGGCAGACAGGGGCTGGCTAAAATGACAGGCAGACAGGGGCTGTCTAAAATGACAGGCAGACAGGGGCTGTCTAAAATGACAGGCAGACAGGGGCTGGCAAAAATGACAGGCAGACAGGTGGATGGCAAAAATGATAGACAGACGGGTGGTTGGCTAAAATGACAGGCAGACAGGTGGATGGCTAAAATGACAGGCAGACGGGTGGCTGGCTAAAAAGACAGACAGACAGGTGGTTGGCTAAAATGACAGCTAGACAGGTGGATGGCTAAAATGACAGGCAGACAGGTGGATGGCTAAAATGACAGACAGACAGGTGGTTGGCTAAAATGACAGGCAGACGGGTGGCTGGCTAAAAAGACAGGCAGACAAATGGCTGTCTAAAATGACAGTTAGACAGATGGCTGTCTAAAATGACAGTTAGACAAGTGATTGTCTAAAATGGCAGGCAGACAGGTGGCTGTCTAAAATGAGAGACAGACAGGTGGCTGTCTAAAATGAGAGACAGACAGGTGGTTGGCTAAAATGACAGGCAGACAGGTAGCTGGCTAAAATGACAGGCAGACAGGGGCTGGCAAAAATGACAGGCAGACAGGGGCTGTCTAAAATGACAGGCAGACAGGGGCTGTCTAAAATTACAGACAGACAGGGGCTGGCTAAAATGACAGGCAGACAGGGGCTGGCTAAAATGACAGGCAGACAGGGGCTGGCTAAAATGACAGGCAGACAGGGGCTGTCTAAAATGACAGGCAGACAGGGGCTGGCAAAAATGACAGGCAGACAGGTGGATGGCAAAAATGATAGACAGACGGGTGGTTGGCTAAAATGACAGGCAGACAGGTGGATGGCTAAAATGACAGGCAGACGGGTGGCTGGCTAAAAAGACAGGCAGACAGGTGGATGGCTAAAATGACAGGCAGACAGGGGCTGGCAAAAATGACAGGCAGACAGGTGGATGGCAAAAATGATAGACAGACGGGTGGTTGGCTAAAATGACAGGCAGACAGGTGGATAGCAAAAATGATAGACAGACGGGTTGTTGGCTGAAATGACAGGCAGACGGGTGGTTGGCTAAAATGACAGGCAGACGGGTGGCTGGCTAAAAAGACAGGCAGACAGGTGGATGGCTAAAAAGACAGGCAGACAGGTGGATGGCTAAAATGACAGACAGACAGGTGGTTGGCTAAAATGACAGCTAGACAGGTGGATGGCTAAAATGACAGGCAGACAGGTGGATGGCTAAAATGACAGACAGACAGGTGGTTGGCTAAAATGAAAGGCAGACAGGTGACTGGCTAAAATGACAGGCAGACAGGTGACTGGCTAAAATGACAGGTAGACAGGTGGCTGGCTAACATGACAGGCAGACAGGTGGGCTGGCTAAAATGACAACGGACAGGTAGCTGGCTAAAATGACAACAGACAGGTAGCTGGCTAAAATGACAGGCAGACAGGGGCTGTCAAAAATGACAGGCAGACAGGGGCTGTCTAAAATGACAGGCAGACAGGGGCTGTCTAAAATTACAGACAGACAGGGGCTGGCTAAAATGACAGGCAGACAGGGGCTGGCTAAAATGACAGGCAGACAGGGGCTGGCTAAAATGACAGGCAGACAGGGGCTGTCTAAAATGACAGGCAGACAGGGGCTGTCTAAAATGACAGGCAGACAGGGGCTGGCAAAAATGACAGGCAGACAGGTGGATGGCAAAAATGATAGACAGACGGGTGGTTGGCTAAAATGACAGGCAGACAGGTGGATGGCTAAAATGACAGGCAGACGGGTGGCTGGCTAAAAAGACAGACAGACAGGTGGTTGGCTAAAATGACAGCTAGACAGGTGGATGGCTAAAATGACAGGCAGACAGGTGGATGGCTAAAATGACAGACAGACAGGTGGTTGGCTAAAATGACAGGCAGACGGGTGGCTGGCTAAAAAGACAGGCAGACAGATGGCTGTCTAAAATGACAGTTAGACAGATGGCTGTCTAAAATGACAGTTAGACAAGTGATTGTCTAAAATGGCAGGCAGACAGGTGGCTGTCTAAAATGAGAGACAGACAGGTGGCTGTCTAAAATGAGAGACAGACAGGTGGTTGGCTAAAATGACAGGCAGACAGGTGGTTGGCTAAAATGACAGGCAGACAGGTGGTTGGCTAAAATGATAGGTATACAGGGGCTGGCTGAAATGACAGGCAGACAGGTGACTGGCTAAAATGACAGGCAGACAGGTGACTGGCTAAAATGACAGGTAGACAGGTGGCTGGCTAAAATGACAGGTAGACAGGTGGCTGGCTAACATGACAGGCAGACAGGTGGGCTGGCTAAAATGACAACAGACAGGTAGCTGGCTAAAATGACAACAGACAGGTAGCTGGCTAAAATGACAGGCAGACAGGGGCTGGCAAAAATGACAGGCAGACAGGGGCTGTCTAAAATGACAGGCAGACAGGGGCTGTCTAAAATTACAGACAGACAGGGGCTGGCTAAAATGACAGGCAGACAGGGGCTGGCTAAAATGACAGGCAGACAGGGGCTGGCTAAAATGACAGGCAGACAGGGGCTGTCTAAAATGACAGGCAGACAGGGGCTGTCTAAAATGACAGGCAGACAGGGGCTGGCAAAAATGACAGGCAGACAGGTGGATGGCAAAAATGATAGACAGACGGGTGGTTGGCTAAAATGACAGGCAGACAGGTGGATGGCTAAAATGACAGGCAGACGGGTGGCTGGCTAAAAAGACAGGCAGACAGGTGGATGGCTAAAATGACAGGCAGACAGGGGCTGGCAAAAATGACAGGCAGACAGGTGGATGGCAAAAATGATAGACAGACGGGTGGTTGGCTAAAATGACAGGCAGAGAGGTGGATAGCAAAAATGATAGACAGACGGGTTGTTGGCTGAAATGACAGGCAGACGGGTGGTTGGCTAAAATGACAGGCAGACGGGTGGCTGGCTAAAAAGACAGGCAGACAGGTGGATGGCTAAAAAGACAGGCAGACAGGTGGATGGCTAAAATGACAGACAGACAGGTGGTTGGCTAAAATGACAGCTAGACAGGTGGATGGCTAAAATGACAGGCAGACAGGTGGATGGCTAAAATGACAGACAGACAGGTGGTTGGCTAAAATGAAAGGCAGACAGGTGACTGGCTAAAATGACAGGCAGACAGGTGACTGGCTAAAATGACAGGTAGACAGGTGACTGGCTAAAATGACAGGTAGACAGGTGGCTGGCTAACATGACAGGCAGACAGGTGGGCTGGCTAAAATGACAACGGACAGGTAGCTGGCTAAAATGACAACAGACAGGTAGCTGGCTAAAATGACAGGCAGACAGGGGCTGTCAAAAATGACAGGCAGACAGGGGCTGTCTAAAATGACAGGCAGACAGGGGCTGTCTAAAATTACAGACAGACAGGGGCTGGCTAAAATGACAGGCAGACAGGGGCTGGCTAAAATGACAGGCAGACAGGGGCTGGCTAAAATGACAGGCAGACAGGGGCTGTCTAAAATGACAGGCAGACAGGGGCTGTCTAAAATGACAGGCAGACAGGGGCTGGCAAAAATGACAGGCAGACAGGTGGTTGGCTAAAATGACAGGCAGACAGGTGGTTGGCTAAAATGACAGGTATACAGGGGCTGGCTGAAATGACAGGCAGACACGTGACTGGCTAAAATGACAGGTAGACAGGTGGCTGGCTAACATGACAGGTAGACAGGTGGCTGGCTAAAATGACAACGGACAGGTAGCTGGCTAAAATGACAGGCAGACAGGGGCTGGCAAAAATGACAGGCAGACAGGGGCTGTCTAAAATTACAGACAGACAGGGGCTGTCTAAAATTACAGACAGACAGGGGCTGTCTAAAATTACAGACAGGCAGGGGCTGGCTAAAATGACAGGCAGACAGGGGCTGGCTAAAATGACAGGCAGACAGGGGCTGGCAAAAATGACAGGCAGACAGGTGACTGGCTAAAAAGACAGGCAGACAGGTGGATGGCTAAAATGACAGACAGACAGGTGGTTGGCTAAAATGACAGCTAGACAGGTGGATGGCTAAAATGACAGGCAGACAGGTGGATGGCTAAAATGACAGACAGACAGGTGGCTGTCTAAAATGACAGCTAGACAGGTGGATGGCTAAAATGACAGGCAGACAGGTGGATGGCTAAAATGACAGACAGACAGGTGGCTGGCTAAAATGACAGGCAGACAGGTGAATGGCTAAAATGACAGACAGACAGGTGGCTGGCTAAAATGACAGACAGACAGGTGGCTGGCTAAAATGACAGACAGACAGGTGGCTGGCTAAAATGACAGGCAGACAGGTGGATGGCTGAAATGACAGGCAGACAGGTGGATGGCTGAAATGACAGGCAGACGGGTGGCTGGCTAAAAAGACAGGCAGACAGGTGGATGGCTAAAATGACAGACAGACAGGTGGTTGGCTAAAATGACAGCTAGACAGGTGGATGGCTAAAATGACAGGCAGACAGGTAGATGGCTAAAATGACAGACAGACAGGTGGCTATCTAAAATGACAGCTAGACAGGTGGATGGCTAAAATGACAGACAGACAGGTGGCTGGCTAAAATGACAGGCAGACAGGTGAATGGCTAAAATGACAGACAGACAGGTGGCTGGCTAAAATGACAGACAGACAGGTGGCTGGCTAAAATGACAGACAGACAGGTGGCTGGCTAAAATGACAGACAGACAGGTGGCTGGCTAAAATGACAGACAGACAGGTGGCTGGCTAAAATGACAGGAAGACAGGTGAATGGCTAAAATGACAGACATACAGGTGGCTAGCTAAAATGACAACTAGACAGGTGGATGGCTAAAATGACAGACAGACAGGTGGTTGGCTAGAATGACAGGCAGACAGGTGGTTGGCTAAAATGACAGACAGACATGTGGTTGTCTAAAATGATAGGCAGACAGATGGCTGTCTAAAATGACAGTTAGACAAGTGGTTGTCTAAAATGACAGGCAGACAGGTGGATGGCTAAAATGACAGGCAGACAGGTGGTTGGCTAAAATGACAGGCAGACAGGTGGTTGGCTAAATGACAGGTATACAGGGGCTGGCTGAAATGACAGGCAGACAGGTGACTGGCTAAAATGACAGGTAGACAGGTGGCTGGCTAACATGACAGGCAGACAGGTGGCTGGCTAAAATGACAACAGACAGGTAGCTGGCTAAAATGACAGGCAGACAGAGGCTGGCAAAAATGACAGGCAGACAGGGGGTGTCTAAAATTACAGACAGACAGGGGCTGGCTAAAATGACAGGCAGACAGGGGGTGTCCAAAATTACAGACAGACAGGGGCTGGCTAAAATGACAGGCAGACAGGAGCTGGCAAAAATGACAGGCAGACAGGTGGTTGGCTAAAATGACAGGCAGACAGGTGGATGGCTGAAATGACAGGCAGACGGGTGGTTGGCTAA
This sequence comes from Saccoglossus kowalevskii, assembly GCF_978046115.1. NCBI lineage: Eukaryota > Metazoa > Hemichordata > Enteropneusta > Harrimaniidae > Saccoglossus > Saccoglossus kowalevskii. The sequence continues at coordinate 23,895,430 of NC_140660.1, read as the reverse complement.
AATGACAGGCAGACGGGTGGCTGGCTAAAAAGACAGGCAGACAGGTGGATGGCTAAAATGACAGACAGACAGGTGGTTGGCTAAAATGACAGCTAGACAGGTGGATGGCTAAAATGACAGGCAGACAGGTGGATGGCTAAAATGACAGACAGACAGGTGGCTGTCTAAAATGACAGCTAGACAGGTGGATGGCTAAAATGACAGGCAGACAGGTGGATGGCTAAAATGACAGACAGACAGGTGGCTGGCTAAAATGACAGGCAGACAGGTGAATGGCTAAAATGACAGACAGACAGGTGGCTGTCTAAAATGACAGGCAGACAGGTGGTTGGCTAAAATGAAAGGCAGACAGGTGGTTGGCTAAAATGATAGGCAGACAGGTGGCTGGCTAAAATGATAGGCAGACAGGTGGCTGGCTAAAATGATAGGCAGACAGGTGGCTGGCTAAAATGACAGGCAGACAGGTGGCTGGCTAAAATGACAGGCAGACAGGTGGTTGGCTAAAATGACAGGTATACAGGGGCTGGCTGAAATGACAGGCAGACAGGTGACTGGCTAAAATGACAGGTAGACAGGTGGCTGGCTAACATGACAGGCAGACAGGTGGCTGGCTAAAATGACAACGGACAGGTAGCTGGCTAAAATGACAGGCAGACAGGGGCTGGCAAAAATGACAGGCAGACAGGGGGTGTCTAAAATTACAGACAGACAGGGGCTGGCTAAAATGACAGGCAGACAGGGGGTGTCTAAAATTACAGACAGACAGGGGCTGGCTAAAATGACAAGCAGACAGGGGGTGTCTAAAATTACAGACAGACAGGGGCTGGCTAAAATGACAGGCAGACAGGGGCTGGCAAAAATGACAGGCAGACAGGTGGTTGGCTAAAATGACAGGCAGACAGGTGGATGGCTGAAATGACAGGCAGACGGGTGGTTGGCTAAAATGACAGGCAGACGGGTGGCTGGCTAAAAAGACAGGCAGACAGGTGGATGGCTAAAATGACAGACAGACAGGTGGTTGGCTAAAATGACAGCTAGACAGGTGGATGGCTAAAATGACAGGCAGACAGGTGGATGGCTAAAATGACAGACAGACAGGTGGCTGTCTAAAATGACAGCTAGACAGGTGGATGGCTAAAATGACAGGCAGACAGGTGGATTGCTAAAATGACAGACAGACAGGTGGCTGGCTAAAATGACAGGCAGACAGTTGAATGGCTAAAATGACAGACAGACAGGTGGCTGTCTAAAATGACAGCTAGACAGGTGGATGGCTAAAATGACAGGCAGACATGGGCTGTCTAAAATGACAGGCAGACAGGTGGTTGGCTAAAATGAAAGGCAGACAGGTGGTTGGCTAAAATGATAGGCAGACAGGTGGCTGGCTAAAATGATAGGCAGACAGGTGGCTGGCTAAAATGATAGGCAGACAGGTGGCTGGCTAAAATGACAGGCAGACAGGTGGCTGGCTAAAATGACAGGCAGACAGGTGGCTGGCTAAAATGACAGGTAGACAGCTGCTGGCTAAAATGACAGGCAGACGTTTGGATGGCTAAAATGACAGACAGACAGGTTGCTGGCTAAAATGACAGGCAGACAGGTGGCTGGCTAAAATGACAGGCAGACGGGTGGATGGCTAAAATGACAGGCAGATGGGTGGATGGCTAAAATGACAGGCAGACAAGTGGATGGCTAAAATGATAGGCAGAAAGGTGGATGGCAAAAATGATAGGCAGACAGATGGATGGTTAAAATGATAGGCAGACAGGTTGCTGGCTAAAATGAGATACCTGTAGATAAAGCCTTGTAAAATAAAAAACTTTCTGGTCTAATTATTTTTTCAAAAGTAAGGCAAAAAGTAGCTAGTAGTTGTACAGTTTACCTATTAGAACTGACTTGATTATTGAATACAAGTTAATTAAATTATTGAACAGCCATTGTGTAAAATAAAATTGATTCAGTCCACTTTAAATGACTATTGAACCAAGGAAGTAAACTGTGCAAACATTAGGAGATGGGGGGTGGGGGGTTATTGGTTGACTAGTAACATATTAATTATACTATACTACCCACATGCTAGAAAGTATGACTGGGTACCAGAGAAATTCAATTTTTGTAACAAGAATATTGTACACACTGTTTCACTGAAACTTTTAAAAGCAAAAAAACAAAATATAATTATCTATTTTCACTGATTCAAGTTTTCATTAAAAGTAAATCAAAGCGAGTATTTTCCACGGAGGTATATGTTTATACCTCCATGGTATTTTACAGTAATAGTGTAATTAATTTGACCTTTGACCTTGATTGTCTAAATAGATCACATGATCACTCAAATTAATATAACATATCAAATTAATCAGCTAATGGGATACACACAATTATATCTTAATATTTATTAAATCTTTATGGAATGTAAATGGTTTCCATGGTTACAATTACAATGGCTTTTATTAATATAAATAGAACATTTTTTTCATCAATTTATGACGTGTGGGGAATTTGTGACCAATGAATGAATTCAAACAATAAAAAGACCTTGTATATGCTGCGGAATATTTAGCTTTATAATTTTTAAAACTGACACATAAGTAAATTGTGTGGAATAATCTGCCTAAACAATCTCAGATCAATAACTTAGGCAAATACTACAAAGAATAATTTGAAATTATTGATGATAATAATACGGACTGAATTATAGCCAGCCAGCTTAGAAGATACACCTGCATTGTGATATTAGTACGTTGAAGCAGAGGGTCACCTGCGCACACGCGGGAATTGAGGCCCAATCGACAGTAACAACACACGCTAAAAATTCAAAGGCTCATGGGTAGACAATTGTTTGTAAACAATGACACGCTATGGCCATCTGACGCATGCGCAGGTGACGACTCCCCCCCATACATAATGGAAACAAGATGAAAAAGCCTTGGGCATATTACTATGGTAACCACACCTGTGTATTGACAACATAGCAAGTTACCATGGTAACAGCAGGTTTGTGATTACAAAATGACAGACAGATTCTGTAAGCTTTAGTAGATTGTTACATGTATGTAATCTACAAATGCACAGACGCTTGATTAAACCTTTTTTGAATTCCACTTTTGCAGAATATATCCGAATATTTGTGTGTGGTAACTATAGGTTACAATGTCAGTCAAAATAATGGTAGAATCTTGCTTTTTGAGCAACTGCTTGAAAGTGTACTGTTAGAATTGTTTTCACTTATAATATGATGTTACAGCACAGGGAGTTGGACAAACTTATGTAAATAATAAAATGTTATATAACTTTTCTTTTACCACCCCCCCCCCCCCCCCTTCATGATATCGATTTCAAGTACTGTGGAATACTTTATTTTTGATGGAATTAATTTTCGCTGAAAATGCTTTTTGGACTTTTTGTGTGCAATATATTTTCACTGATTTTTTAAAGTTTAATGTGAAATATAGAAAAAAAAAGTATATTCGCTAGATTTTATTTTCACGTAATCATCCTTTCAGCGAAAATAACGAAAATAAATTCCAAGCGAATATAAAGTATTCTACAGTATATTCGCTGCATTTTATTTTCACTGAATCATAAATAGCAAAAATTAATTCCAAGCGAAAATAAAGTATTCTACAGTAATCACTGATCTTTGTTTAACCACAGTACTGGTGCGTTTCAACCCTTGGGATATTTTACTATGATAGGGTGTGTCTACATCGCGTGTTAAAATTTGCATATAACCTTAGCGCGTAACAAAGATTGTGATAAAGGAAAGAGTGGTATAAACAAAGATCAGTGAATACTTGAAATCAATAAACTTCCAAGCTGGCTGACTTTTCCTTATGATAAAAACGTGCAATTTTTAATAGAGGAGCGTTGTCATCAATAATTATAACTTATTTGTTGTGGTTTTTACCAATGTTTTGTATGTTACCGGTACATACATACTCTGCACAATTTCCGTGTGTCATTTTTAAAATCAAGGTACAGTCTGAATGTAACTTAACATTTAGCTAGCTTTAAGTAGAAACAAGCAGCCTCTCGGCTGAGATAGCTCCGCTGTTAGCAATGCACATTTCAATTAAAGAACTGAAGATATCATTAGAAAATGAACAATATGTATAGTATCAAAGCAATCGGAATTGCTGTTTTCAACAAGAATTCAAAAATATCACTTTTCACCAAAAATGACAAAAATAATCATCAAAATTAGATAATTGAAGATATCACGAGGAAATTAAGAAATCTGAAAGAGGTCCACATGTAGTACCTATATATGTAATATAAAAGCAATCAGACTTGTGGTTTTTAACAAGAAGTCGAAAATATCACTTTTTACCAAAAATGTCAAAAATATTCACCAAAATTAGAGAATTAAAGATATCATTACAAAATGACCAAATCTGAGAGAAGTCCACATGTTGTCCTATATATGTAATATAAAAGCAATCGGACTTGTGGTTTTTAACAAGAAGTCAAAAATATCACATTTTACCAAAAATCACAAAAATATTCATCAAAATTAGAGAATTGAAGATATCATCATGAAATGAACACATCTGAGAGAGGTCCACATGTAGTACCTATATATGTAATATCAAAGCAATTGAACTTGCGGTTTTCAACAAGAAGTCGAAAATATCATTTTTTACCAAAAATTACAAAAACATTTAACAAACTTAGAGAATTGAAGATATCATTACAAAATAAACATGAGAGAGATCCACATGTAGTACCTGTATATGTAATATCAAGCAATTGGACTTGCGGTTTTTAACAAGAAGTCGCAAAATATCACTTTTTACCAAAAATGACAAAAATATTCACCAAAATTAGAGAATTGAAGATATCATCACAAAATGAACAAATCTGAGAGAGGTCTACCCAAGGTACATATACACCAAGTATCAAAGCGTTCAGGCTGTCATTGCAGTACTTAACATTTTGATTTGAGAAATGTTTCACTCATATGTAATATCAAAGCAATATCAAAACAATCAGACTTGTGGTTTTCAAGAAGAAGTCGAAAAAGTAAAACATTGACACGGACAACGACGGACAATCACTCATATGATTAGCTACGCTTGACAAAGTCAACAGCGAAGCTAAAAATTAATTTATATAAATCTGAGTGCATCAGAAAAGATCAGTTAATATTGTATTTCTAAGGGCGATGAAGTTGTGAGATTCAGTCAGCATTTTTCAAAATTCGAGCCGCAGACATAATTTATTTAAATGGTCACTGGTAGTACAGTAGTTGTTGCATCTGACTTATGACCGGTAGATCAGAGTTCAAATCCTGTCTGGAGTTGAACATTATAAAGGGTCAACTCCTACCCTGGGTGAGTGTGTCACAGACTGAGAGGAAAGACTAAATCAACTGGCTTAGTTTCATTCACTGAAAGATGTGACTTTGGGGAAATCTTAACTCAGGTATGCAGGTGATTGTGTTTGACCAGGCCTGGTTGACACCAGGATAGCACATTAAACTACCCGGTACGACAGACGCCGGACACCGGACGCCGCCGGACAATCACTCATATGATAAGCTCCGCTCGACAAAGTCGACAGCTGAGCTAAAAATGTCACGAAAGACTACAGTGCCATGTCCGAAACTTTGTCCTGATACAAAAATATTAAAAAAAAAAAGTTTCAGTTTAGTTTTTGATCAAACAATTTGTCAAATTTGTATCAAAATTTCATGTGGGGGAGGGGGGGGGGCAGACTAGTGCCAAAAATTGACAATAGCACTCAAAGGGTTGAAGCAATTTTTACCAGAAATATTTATAAATTAAATGAATTATTTAAAAATGACAAAAATGAATAATGATAACATTCATGTCTTATAATTATTGACTTTCATCAAAGCCATGTTATAAAAGATTTTAATTATCTTACACCTATTGAACTCAGATAGACTAATTGACACTACATGTCTTGTATAGGACAGTATTAAATAATAATCATTATACGTGTATAAAATTAGCATTTGGTGATTGCTATGACAACCGATTCCCAAATTAAAGATGAGAGGGATAGATAGCTTTAAACCTCTACAATTGTGTTTTAAATGTATAGTATACTTACAGCTGTCTAATGTATGTAAATACACCAGTTATATTCACAGATATATGTAGTATATGTAAATTACACTACTTATACTTGCAGCTGGCCATAGTATATGAAAATTGCACTAGTTTTATTTACAGTTGTCTGTAGTGTATGTGAATTATACTACCGTAGTTATGCGTACAACAGTCTGTAATGTATGTAAATACACTAGTTATATTCACAGCTATATGTAATATATGTAAATTACACTACTTATACTTACAGCTGTCTGTAATGTATGTAAATACACCAGTTATATTCACAGCTATATGTAATATATGTAAATTACACTACTTATACTTACAGCTGTCTGTAATGTATGTAAATACACCAGTTATATTCACAGCTATATGTAATATATGTAAATTACACTACTTATACTTACAGCTGTCTGTAATGTATGTAAATACACCAGTTATATTCACAGCTATATGTAATATATGTAAATTACACTACTTATACTTGCAGCTGGCCATAGTATATGAAAATTGCACTAGTTTTATTTACAGTTGTCTGTAGTGTATGTGAATTATACTACCGTAGTTATGCGTACAACAGTCTGTAGTGTATGTAAATTACACTAGTTATATTCACAGCTGGCCATAGTATATGAAAATTGCACTAGTTTTACTTACAGTTATATGTAGTGTATTTAAGGTAAACTAGTTTGTCTGTAGTGTATGTGAATTATACTAGTTATATTTATGGCTGCCTGAAGTGCATGAGACTTACACTGCAAATATAGCTGTCTTTAATGTATGTAAATTACACTAGTTTCACATATAACTGACTGTAGTGTATGTGAATTAAACTTGTCTGTAGTGTACATAAATTACACTACAGTTATATTTACTGGTGTCATAAAAACACTAGGTATACTTACAGCTGTCTGTAGTGTACATAAATTACACCACAGTTATATTTACTGGTGTCATAAAAACACTAGGTATACTTACAGCTGTCTGTAGTGTACATAAATTACACCACAGTTATATTTACTGGTGTCATAAAAACACTCGGTATACTTACAGCTGTTTGTAGTGTACATAAATTACACCACAGTTGATTTACTGGTGTCATAAAAACACTAAGTATACTTACAGCTGTTTGTAGTGTATGTGAATTACAGTTTGTAGTGTATGTGAATTACACTACAGTTATATTTACTGGTGTCATAAAAACACTAGGTATACTTACAGCAGTTTGTAGTGTATGTGAATTACAGTTTGTAGTGTATGTGAATTACACTACAGTTATATTTACTGGTGTCATAAAAACACTAGGTATACTTACAGCTGTTTGTAGTGTACATAAATTACACCACAGTTGATTTACTGGTGTCATAAAAACACTTATACTTACAGCTGTTTGTAGTGTATGTGAATTACAGTTTGTAGTGTATGCGAATTACACTACCGTTATATTTACTGGTATCATAAAAACACTAGGTATACTTACAGCTGTCTGTAGTGTATGTGAATTACAGTTTGTAGTGTATGTAAATTACACTACAGTTGTATTTACTGGTCTCATAAAAACACTAGGTATACTTACAGCTATTTGTAGTGTACATAAATTACACCACAGTTGTATTTACTGGTGTCATAAAAACACTAGGTATATTTACTGCTTTTTGTAGTGTATGTGAATTACAGTTTGTAGTGTATGTAAATTACACTACAGTTAAATTTACTGGTGTCATAAAAACACGAGGTATACTTACAGCTGTTTGTAGTGTACATAAATTGCACCACAGTTGTATTTACTGGTGTCATAAAAACACTAGGTATACTTACAGCTATTTGTAGTGTATGTGAATTACAGTTTGTAGTGTATGTGAATTACACTACAGTTAAATTTACTGGTGTCATAAAAACACGAGGTATACTTACAGCTGTTTGTAGTGTACATAAATTGCACCACAGTTGTATTTACTGGTGTCATAAAAACACTAGGTATACTTACAGCTGTTTGTAGTGTATGTGAATTACAGTTTGTAGTGTATGTAAATTACACTACAGTTGTATTTACTGGTGTCATAAAAACACTAGGTATACTTACAGCTATTTGTAGTGTACATAAATTACACCACAGTTGTATTTACTGGTGTCATAAAAACACTAGGTATACTTACAGCTGTCTGTAGTGTATGAGAATTACAGTTTGTAGTGTATGTGAATTACACTACAGTTATATTTACTGGTGTCATAAAAACACTAGGTATACTTACAGCTGTCTGTAGTGTTTCACCATTACACCATACATCCATTGTGTCTTTTTCTAGAAGTACAAAAAACACATGTTTTAAAATACTACAATGTAATAAAGTATATTGGTAATTTAATGGATTTGTAATTATGAAAATAAGAAGGAAAAAAATCAAAGTAACATCAACTGATCTAAGGATGTTTTACCCACATGGAGTTGTTGCGAATGACCTTCATACAAGCGTTGTTTTTTTACTAGATGGTACGAATTATAGAACAAAAGAAAAACAAAAAAAAATAAAATCTGAGTATCTCATTACCTAATACAATCCTCGTGTCTATGCCGTCTAATAGTAATGACCACGTCTTCGCCGTCTTTGATCTTTGTTCTGTAAATTTTTTAAGACTTTTACCTTTGACCTCTAATGTGTATTCGTATGCAAATCCACTGACAGCATCAATGTTAATCGCAGCCTTGACTTTTGCTTTACCAATGTTAAAAATCTCACGACCCACTAGCTTAAACATCCAGTTTTTCCTGATTATTTCCTGTGAACAACATTGCATCATGGGAAGTCAGCAAACGACATGAATCACAGTATATTAAACCAAACCGATGACTTTCAATATTACATTGCATCATGGGAAGTCAGCACACAACAAGAATCACAGTATAATAACCTTTTCACCACCAGACTTCTCTTGCCCAAATTTTTCTGCATTTTTTTCTTATATTCTTCAATATTTCTGGAAATGAACCCTATTTTTTGAGCCAACAGACAAAATTTTAGTCAATTTTCAGTTTTCACTCAAAATTTTTTTGCTATTTTTGTCCCAATCTTCTGAAGGAAAGTGCCGTGGTAAAGTGGTTAGTTGATATGGTTGCATTGCATCATGGGAAATCAACAGGAGTAGAGTGGTAATCAAAATGCAGCAAGTTTAATATGCTACAGTGACTTTGCAATGAGATATGTGTAAAAGGTGGGCAAGCACACTTTAATTCAACTAATTCAAATAAACAAATAAATAAACAAATATTCAAATAAATAAATAAATATTCAAATAAATAAATATTTAAACAAATATTCAAACAAACATTCAAACAAATATTAAAATAAATATTAAAATAAATAAATAAATATTCAAAAATAAATAATAAATATTCAAATAAACATTCAAATAAATATTCAAATAAACATTCAAATAAATAAATAAATAAATAAATAAATAAATAAATAAATAAATAAATAAAATTATTTTTAATCTTTGGCATGAACTGATGTGATATTACAATACCTTGCCATCTACATGTATAACTCGTTTTCCTGACGTGGTGCCATGTTCAAATTCTACTTTATGTACGCCATCACTCAACGCCACGTCCCATATAGCTACAATGTCATTCATCATCTAGCACACCTGTTGTGAAACAATTAATAAATATTAGTATAAATAAGGCAAGCAAAAACAAATTCTCTGTTTCTCGTTTCATAGAAATTTAAAAAAATTTTTTGAATACTGAGCTAAAATTGGGGAAATTTGAGACAAGTGCGAGTACAAGCGCAGTCTGTCGTCATTTCGAACACCAGAATCAAAATCAGTAGTAGCCCTTCAGGTAACAGACCAGTGTTTACCACTAATATCAAAAGGTTGATGTCCTACAGAGCATGCAAGTTGAATAAGTTGCTGGCCCTGCTTAAATGTTGTTGGATTGAAAACAAAATATTTGAACATAAAATAAATAAGAAAAATGCATGCTGAGGTAATGACCCAGTGGAAAATTTGTCACCAAAAATGTTTGTCATATTTAATAGTTTTTAGCTTTTATTATTTTAAACAGTCATCACAAAAATTCACAAGAAGGGTTCCTGAGCCAGCATGCTCTTGAACTTGTCAGCCCTACTGTAAAGTTCTAAATCTTGGGCCCAATGGTCTGCCTTAGTTTCCAAAACTGGGAGGGTTCCTGAGCCAGCATGCTCTTGAACTTGTCAGCCCTACTGTAAAGTTCTAGGTCTTGGGCCCAGAGGTCTGCCTTAGTTTCCAAAAGTGGGAGGGTTCCTGAGCCAGCATGCTCTTGAACTTGTCAGCCCCACTGTAAAGTTCTAAATCTTGGGCCCAGAGGTCTGCCTTAGTTTTCAAAACTGGCACAGACTAACAACTGACCTAAATTTAAATTTAGAAACCCAACTTGACTACTAAAAATTTACAAAATAACGACACTGTATTTTTACCAGTTCTCCCACTGTGACATTTACAGTACAGTCCAAGTGTGACATTTAGCCCACTTAGCTTGCTTTTAAAAATGATATTTAGCCCACTTAGCTTGCTTTTAAAACTGACATTTAACTCACTTAACTTGCTTTCAAAAATGACATTTAGCTCTCTTAGCTTGCTTTTAAAACTGACATTTAGCTCACTTAGCTTGCTTTTAAAACTGCCATTTAGCTCACTTAACTTGCTTGCAAAAATGACATTTAGCTCACTTAACTTGCTTTCAAAATTGACATTTAGCTCACCTAACTTGCTTTCAAAAATGACATTTAGCTCACTTAACTTGCTTTCAAAAATGACATTTAGCTCACTTAACTTGCTTTCAAAATTGACATTTAGCTCACTTAGCTTGCTTTTAAAATTGACATTTAGCTCACTTAGCTTGCTTTCAAAATTGACATTTAGCTCACTTAACTTGCTTTTAAAACTGCCATTTAGCTCACTTAACTTGCTTGCAAAAATGACATTTAGCTCACTTAACTTGCTTTCAAAATTGACATTTAGCTCACCTAACTTGCTTTCAAAAATGACATTTAGCTCACTTAACTTGCTTTCAAAAATGACATTTAGCTCACTTAACTTGCTTTCAAAATTGACATTTAGCTCACCTAACTTGCTTTCAAAAATGACATTTAGCTCACTTAACTTGCTTTCAAAAATGACATTTAGCTCACTTAACTTGCTTTCAAAATTGACATTTAGCTCACTTAGCTTGCTTTTAAAATTGACATTTAGCTCACTTAGCTTGCTTTCAAAATTGACATTTAGCTCACTTAACTTGCTTTCAAAATTGACATTTAGCTCACTTAACTTGCTTTCAAAATTGACATTTAGCTCACTTAACTTGCTTTCAAAAATGACATTTAGCTCACTTAACTTGCTTTCAAAATTGACATTTAGCTCACTTGAGATTTATAATTGAGGCTTGGTAAACGAACTGCATGCCTAAATATGTCTCCTAATTGTAAATTTAGTAAATACTACAAAGAATAAGTTACAATTACTCATTACAACGACTCACACTTCAAGTTTTTTAAGGAAAGGCAAAGCAAGCATAGAGCCAGTTTGGAAGTAAAGTTTGCTGTTTAGGCTGAGAAAAAAAATATCTCTGTTATTCGTTTCACGCGCATCATTTTGATCAATGCGCTTCAGACGTGTTTTTTTTCATTCTAAAACATTTCAAAATGTGCTTGTACTCGCACTTGTCTCAGATTTCCCCATTTTAGTTCAGTATTCAAAAAAAAAAAAATCGCCTCGCCGCCTCACTTTAAAATTTCCATAAAACGAGAAACAGAGCATTTTTTTTTCTTGGCCTTAGTTGTACTGTATTTATTTGTGTTCACACTTGTTTGCAAGCCTTCATATGCCTCCCAAACCTGATAACCAATAAAGCCAGAAGATTACCGTCTTTAAAAAACTGGTAGATCAGCAGGCTTCTAATAAGTGTTGTTAACGCGTGGTGGTCGTCGCACAGTGCGTGTTCGAATTCCATGTAAATAAACAATGTATTTTACACGCGTTGTCAATGAAGTCTTTAAAAATGAATCAGTTCACTGGCTATTTTTGTCTCTAATAAAAAATGCTTTTTTAATGAAATGAATGACTTGCAATTTGCATTCATTATTGAAATAAGTTCTTTTGTTTTGTAACAATTCAATATTCTTAATTATTTGTGAATAGATTGAGTAAAGCCTCTTTTTAATTTCTATGTATGATGTACAACACCACAACATTTGCAAACATGCAGACTGGGAGTAACTAAACTTCCAAACTGGCTTTCAGCTGGACTTCCCTTTACCATTTTTTAACATTTTTTAATTTTTAAAGCGAGTATCATTGTTATCAAAATTTTTAACTTTTTCTTTGTAGTACGGGGGAGGGGGGGGGGTGGTGTTACCTACAAATGTACGTATGTGGATGTTACTAAGATAAGACAGCACAATGTTGATATCTGGTGAATTTGTAAACAAGCTAAGCTACCGTAATTTTAACCAAGCTAACAGACATTTTTAGGCAGATTACTCATTTTAGACGTTTGGCAATTTTGATTTAGCAAGCAGATTAGCTTTAAGACAGCAAGTAAAAATGTTAAAGGGTGGTAGTCGTCGACCCACAACATATATGGGTCTCATATAAACAAAGATAGTGACTTTGAGGGTTGCGCAGATCAACGAGTACAAACTGAGATGTTACCAAGCTTTAATTAGGTATTTTCAGGTGATTGGATGGTATCGAAGGAGTCACCAGTGGTAATTAGTGCACGCAGGTCAAACCTCATACTTGTGATTTCTATTAGAACAGCGCATTGGATTGTGGGAAAATCAATGTTTATCAACACAAATGTTGCATATGCGCAGTGCGACGACCGTCGACCTTTAATTTATGCCGAGACTGTACAATATATAGAAAGATTGAACTTGTTACAAACCCTACCCTAACTATTGATATTTTGAACTAATTCTTGCAACATAAACTACAGTTGATAACAGGATTTTGATGGCAGATAATTACTTATAGGTCTATGTCTAATATATGAATACATCAGAACACGTTTTTTTTTAATGAGTCAATTCAAATTCATGTGCATTATTATTCTAAATCGTTGCATCCTGGATACATACAGTACAATCTAGGCATTACGTAACTTCCAAATTAGACATCAGCAAGCTTTGCCTTTTCATAGAAACCTAGCATAATTAATTTCAACTTATTTTTTGTGGTATTTTGTTATGTTTATATGTATTTGCCAATGTTACTACCTAATACATGCATGAAAAATTGGCACTTTAGTTACCCTTATATATAAAAATTGTTGTCAGTCAGTGAACCTGTGGAAGAACCTAGATGTAACGGTCATATTCATATTAATAGTGTTTATTCACAAGATTTGTGTTCGGGATCAATTTATTTCATACGTGCATGCTCAATTTGAGGTAAAATGCAGGTTTGATTTGAGAATCCATGAATTCATTTCACACTGACATTTTTGAGGGAAAGATGATTCTTACTTTTTTTTACGAAGCTAAAAATTTGTTGAAGGGCGGTCTGAAGATGATATCCTTTTCTCTATTTATATCATGTGTAACCCCCCCCCCCCCTCCTCCAAAAAAAAAGCGACATACACATAGACTGTGAATGCATTAATTATTCACAGAATTTAATTTTGTTATTTTCGCTGATTCATGTGAACATGTAAAATAACATTAAAAATCATTGTTTCCCTGCTGGCAAAACTTGTAACCTATAGAATATAATTAATTAAAAGATTACAATAGTAAAATTAAATGTCAGTAAAAATACATGTGTATAAGGTTTTTATAGCCAGTGTATAGAAAGTGTCTTCTTACCCCAGACCATTCGTCCCGGTGTTATCGCTATCGCCACACGAGACTCCAGCTTGTCTCCTATACAATTTGACTGCGCACATCCAGAAAGTAGATGTAGCTGTGATTGGTGGAATACTAATGAGTTGAGTGTCAATCAAACGCCCACGCTATCTTTAGTAAATAAAGTCACGTGACACGCGCCATTTTAGTTTTGGCAGGCGATTTCAAGGCAGCACGCTTAACCCTTTCGTTCACAGGTTGGGAGATATTAGAATGACTGACAATTTCACGCCACTGTTTTACATTATTGGCGGATTTTTCTGCGCTATCAATCTTTCTCTTACAAACTAGACATAGATGAGACAACAGAGTCGCTCCTTTCACAACGTCGCACTGGATCAAATTGGAAAGACGATTTCCATAAGTTATCCCTCCTGCTTTTCCTGGCTTGAATAAATTCACACACGACTTTAACTGTCCACAAACTCGAAGACTACACGAACACAGTCTACAATAGTCGTCCGCAACAATATGTATGTATTTCTTCGGTGTACTGATGCACGAATGCACCGTGACAAGGTGTTTCTCGGGTGTCGCCATCGCTGAGAATGCCGCCGGCGCAATTTTTCACCCAACTCGCGATTCTGTTTTGCAGCATTTTATCAATATTCCCTTTGACAAAATCGCCGACAAAAGCACCGCTTTGCTGATCTTTTGTTCTATAATTCTTAATGCAAACACCGACCCTAGTAGTAATTAGTAACGTCGCCTAGTAAATATGAACGGTCGTCATTGCAAATCGAACATCCTTTTGAAATTTGGACGTCGGGCAGGCGATTTCAAGGCACCGCACTTAAATATTAGCAACATATTTTTCTGAGCGGTTGTTTATTCTCTTTCAAACGAGACATAAATGTGACGACATAGTCGATCCCTTATCCACCGCTAAGAATGCCGCAATGTTTCTTTCGTTTTGCAACATGCCACAAATCGTCGAAAAAAACACCACTTCGACGGAAGCTTGCGTAATAAGGGGGTTAAAACAAGAAAACAAATGCCATGTTTAATACATATCGACCTGTTTTACTTGCGAAAGATAACGGAACATGAACTCGTTTTGTGCGACTTCGGAACCCGAAGGAACACACCAACAACGTTGAATTTACCCGCTATCTTCCAAATATGGTATATTAATTTATTCAGTTGTTTATTTAGAGTGACGTCCGCGGTCGAATGCGATTGGCTATCGATGTCAGTGCAAAGGTCATATGAATATTAAAATTAAGTGGGCGGAAGGAAAATTGTATAGGAGACAAGCTGGAGTCTCGTGTGGCGATAGCGATAACACGAATGGTCTGGGGTAGTGTCTTCTTAAAACCTTATCGAAATGAAAAATAGCAATTGCGAGTCTGTATCCATAAACTTACACTATAAGTTAATTTTTTATTGATTATTTATGCTTATTTTGTAATTTACAGGTAATTTTTAATGAAAATTGAACAAGATTTGGCTGTCAAATGAAATTTTGCATCTACTAGTATCTAAAATGTGAAGTGCCAAGGTGTTTAAAATGACAGACAGGTAGCTGGCTATAAGCCAGTTTTTCAGTATCTATAGGGGATTTTGCTGAACACATGTAACAAACGAAATGACAAGACAATGAAAACAAATAAAGGAGTAAAAAGTACATATTAGTTGCGTTCACGCACAGCTCCTTAGCACGGGCTAAGAGGTCAAATTCCTTAGCCCGTGCTAAGAAAACGTGCGTGAACGCTTAGCACGAGCTAAAGAATGCTAAGTAAGGGTTAAATCTGATCCAAATTTAAGACGCGGTCTAAACCTTAGCACGGGCTAACGAAGTATGCGCGAACGCTTAGCCCAGGCTAAGCGCCCTCTGCGGCAACATTTGGGTGTGAAAATTGTCCCATGTTCGTATAACGACACTATTCCACCAGTCATTACTCTGCGCTCACTTTCACACTAATCGGGTCACTGTAGTAGAGCATACAGCAGCTCCAATCGTAGACAAAATAAATTTGGTTCGCTGTCTACGACATGCGTTAATAAAACGCTGTATTCTGTTACGCACTTTGTATACTGTTTATGTGCATCCAAATAAGTGGTCCGTCTTCTCTCGCGTTCCTGTGCACGTCGCTTCAAAATTAGAACGAAACATGCCAGCAGCAAAAATAGAACCTCGCGCGTGTCATCCATTTTTCGTTCGTAAATAGCGGCTTACCAAAGGTCACCAACTAATGGCAGCCCTTAGCCCGTGCTAACGACTGGCCCTCCCTGTGCGTGGACGCAATTGGGTCTAGCCAAAATGCAAATATGCTAGATAAGCCTAAATCAGCTTAAATCTTAGCCCGTACTTCGTGTAACATGAACACAACTAATGATAGTTCAATAAAACAGTTTGTTATGATAAGCTAATATCAATATTATTACCTTGTGTGTAGGTAAAAAAGTGAGATATATTGCAATACTACGGCTTGGACAGCTTTTTCGTTAAAATACTAAAGATAAAGCGACACCACAGTGTCACACTCGTTAGCCAGATAATAAAGGACTATTATTTCCTTTAACCGAAAATAATTTCTCGTTTAACTCATTATTATAGTAAATTACTGTTAATATTACCCACACGAGCTACGGGTCACTGTGAACGATATTCAAAACACGGAAGTGATCGCCGCAAATGAATGTGATTAGCGGTTAGAAACATCGAAGTCTAATCTACATTAAAAAATGACTTCTTGGCAACACGTCTCCTGTAGTACACCTGATGAGACTATGCGATATATAGATGATAAATAACGCAAGATATAATCGGTGTTGTCAAAACGAAACCAGGATGCATGGACAGTGTCGAATATCCAAAACAACACTAAATGACTGTTCTTGTCAAGAAATCTGGTATTAAACAACTTGTCGTACAGATGTTCAACTACACGAAGTAAATGTTTGTACATACCTGAGAACAAACTGAAGGATGGATTTGTAATATTTCAACAGCTAGCAACGAGTAAACGTTTTCCCGAGAGACTCTGAGATAACGGAGCAGTTCATTAGCGATCTCTGCGCACATGCGCATTAGTGATATCCGGGTACCGAATAGAGTTCAAAGGACACGCTATGAAACTTCCTGCGATTGGGTAAAAGATAAAAAAATATGTTAATTAGAAAGTTTTATCCAATGAGCGAAGGTCTTACGGATTCTTTATGGAAACAAATCAAAACATAGCAGTTGCAAGATGGCGTCTCCCCGCAGAACTCAGGTAAAGAGGTTTCTTGTTTATATGTCAATTTGATGACTTGCAGTGGTAGACGGGGTGGATTATGATTATCAATCGACCAATGCTCTGCATGTAAGAGTCCTCGCTGTATAATCAATGGCCACCATGTTGTTTAAAAGTTAGTTTCGTTGCGTGATGCGCGGCAGATTCAAACCAAAAGTTGATCGCCCTAATAGATCTGCTGCAAATCACGCTGAGACGTATCATCGTATTCGCGATAAACCGTTTCTTGACAAAGTATTTCGATTCTACTAATTGGACCCTCAATATGTAATTGATTCTTGTATTTTAAGCAGTTTATCGACCGTCACCGTCCGACCCTTCGAAGCATCTTGCTGTGTTGTTGACATGATCGGACATGCAACTGCATGCAGCCATCAACAAATCGTGTCAAGTTACCAACAGTGTTTCTTGCTCTAAATATCTTTTTTTTTCAAATTGAATTTACTAAGTTTCTATAAAACATTTTTCTTTTAGACTCCTAGAGGTATATCACCAGATCCAGAAGGTATGTAAATATTATATTATCTGCTAGTCGTCCGAGTGAGAGTTTGGGGCTTACTAGCAACAAATTAGCTAACTAAACCACTTTTGGTTTTGACTAGAGCAGACGACCTACTACCATCAAATGCTAGTTAAAACAGTATTTTTATTAACTTTATGAGGTTTTACAGGACTAAAAAGTAGGCAAGATTATTTGCGATAATCAAATCTGCTTTGTCAAAAGTTGTCAGCTAATTGGTGAGCAAGTTTGCTAACTTGCTGTCCCAATACTTGTGAGATTTGCTGTAAGTAAGTAAGTAAGTAATTTATTTATTATAGTGACCTGCAGCTCAGAGAACTGCCCAGCCCAGTGGACTTATAAGTCACCTTAAATAATAACGATTACATTCACAAATAAAGGTTATGAAAGAGAGCTTGAAATAGTATATCAACAATACAATCGCTGTAAGGATGTTTGAGCCATATTGTTCATGCGTTAATGTTACTACAACACTTAAACCGTGGGAGTCGAAAAAAATATTTTTTTGGCAACTCTGTGAACCAGTGTAATATGTTTTTCATTATACCTAACACATGGCTGACAGCATGATATAGTGTCATTAACATTGTGTATATTGTTATTGCAAATTTTGAATAAACTGACATACCATTTACTGTAAAGGGGTTAATTATTCACTGGGTTTTAATTTTTTGTGTATTTCGCTGACTGGAAAATGCGCTAAATTAAAACTCAGTGAATATGTAAAATGTAGCATAGAACACATTATCTAAATGATAAAACCGTGAATTTAAAACCCACTGAATATGCCTGAAACAGTAAATCAGTGAAATTTAAACCCAGTGAAAATTAGTCATTTTACAGTACTGTGTTTTAAATGAGACGGTATTTTTCATTTGATGCTGTGGGAATTCTTCCACGTCAGCCATGTTCTATATGCACAGTAGTAGTAAAAGTCAAATTTAATGCAAACTTACTCAGCGGTAAAAGTGATTGCCCAGTCCTCTCTAATAAAATGCTCAGTATTAATAAAAGCATCCGTGGCTGATACATGTATGTCTAATTAGCTATTCAAATACCATAATATTATAATAATAATGAATTTATTGTATCCTTAGAAATAGTTTCCATTGGTTGACAGCAATAAAATGTTAGTAATAAAGTGCAATACATATACCAGTAATACTGAAGTAAAATGTCACTTATTGTTATTTCTGATTTCAAATATTTTTTTTCAAGTATTCACCACCTTGTCTTATTATTATATCTTCTCTTGATCTCATAATATGTTTAAATATTTGGACATCACTTTTTAATTTTTCTGGAATACTTTATTAAATTTATCATTATTAAATTTCTGTTTGGTACCTAAGACATTCCATGAAGAAATGTTCTTCATTTTCAATTTTGATCTGGCAACATTTCTGTCTTCTAAAGGTGTTTTGCATTGGGTATGTCTACTCTTCTCAATTTCTAATACATGACTGCTTATTCTGAAATGAGATATTATGTTTCAAATTACATAAGAGCAAATATGAGTCAAAAGTGTACGAGTCTTTAAACTTTACGTACGTTAACTTTATGTAAGTATATGGGGAGTCCTCCAATACTGTAGAGGCATTGTTTTATTGACGTGTTCAGTATGGTTCATACAGCATCGAACACAGCATTTGTAACATCCTTTTTTGCTTACACAAATTTCAAACACTGAACGATGACAACTGTCCTTTAATGATAATTAATAAACGTCATCAGTCAATGTGTGCTCAAACTGTATGTGAAGGAAACCAAATCGTCGTAAGGTGGTACCGTTTTTATCACTGCAATGCGAGAATTTCAGACTTGTTAACAATTATTACACGCCTGGTGCAATGGCAATAACTCATAACAATGACGACTGAAGTTTATTTTAAAAAAAAATACAAGATTTTTTTTCCAGCTGATTTTGAAAACTAACAGTTGTAACTAAAAATGCGCAATGTGCGTAGATGTAACACCTTATTAGCATATGATTGATATGCGATTTTCAGTAAAATCACAAATTCTCTTTTGTTTTTACACTCGGAGTTGGTCATGTGATAAAAACTTGTTGCATCATGGGATATATTATGCACTTGGTTTATGAATACTAAGCTATGATGTAACTTGTATCAACCAGCTCTAGGAACATGTGATATCAGGTGATGACATCATAATATTTTGCTATTTGGGTCATGTGACTTATGAATGTCAACTGTACACTTGTTTATTTCACAGACACTGGTTCAATTCGTCGGCGGGTCCACCACACAATGTCACAGGTGAGTTCACTGATTTAATTTTTTGCTTGCTGGAATCTAGATTTAACACGTCACTTGCAGAAAGTCTCCACAGATGAGGAAAAACTGCATTAGCAGGTAATGTTTATGATTGATCTAAGGCCGAAGTATGCTTCTCCAATATTTGGGTCCCAGGTAATGTTTGTGATTGATCTAAGGCCGAAGTATGCTTCTCCAATATTTGGGTCCCATTTGTAATACATGTAATTATACCCCAAATAAATTTGTTAAATTTGTAACATAACATAATTTCATAACATTATATATGACAAAGATTGAAATAATGATTTTTCCCAGCATGCACAGTGTGCATGTTAGTTTGATAATGCACCAAGCAAGCTCAGTGCAACATGTACCAAATATATGAAATATTTTTTTTTGATTCATTGCCATCATTAGACCATTCATTTGTTTTTAAATAGGCTCAGACCATTCATGCCCAAAATATTTTTTTTTGTGTGTTTAAACTTCTCCAAATTCCAAAGTCAGCTTTTAGTAACTTTTTCAAAATGTATATTATTTAGTTATTGGCAGCTACTATGTCAGTCATGGTAGCATGTTGGGATCTTGGTTTTCAAACAACTTTCTGAAAACTGTGAATTTCAGTACTTGTTTTTTCTTTAGTATCTGTATTATGATAACATATGTATGTAACATATGTTCTGTTTTTATTTTCATGCTTGTCTCAATGGGAAATCAATTATCATATATGATTGCTTCATGACAAAAGTGGTTGTCCAGGACAACTCAATACTGTAAAATACTTTATTTTCGCTCAAAATTAATTTTTGCTATTTTCGCTGAAGGAATGATTCAGTGAAAATAAAATCTAGCAAATATACCTTTTTTCCCTATATTTTACATTCAACTCATCAAAAATCAGTGAAAATAAAATTTCATACAAAACACCTAAAATGTCTAATCTAGTCAAATCCCTTGTACAGGTTTTTATAAAATTAAATATTATAGTGACAGTAGACACTGAAATAGTAAAACAGATAGAGAAAAATGACATATCAAATTTTAATAATACTGATAATATGTAAAATATATAAATAATCATTTTAAATATTCTGGTAATAGCTTTTCTTTTATTTTAATTTTGATATTTATTTACTTTCCATTCTCAATGCATAATAATGTTCCATAATTTTGGACCTACATGTAAATGAGATATTGCAAATGTACCAATTCTTGTGTTCATTTGGGGGATTGAGATATCATTTCTGTTTTGTTGTAGATTGTAGGTTGACATGTGAAGCCTCTTACAAAAATGTGCTTGATTGGCTGCCCAACCCTAACACCTAACTGTCACACCAATCAGAGAACAGCTTTCATTGTGACAAGATTGGCTACCCAACCCTAACACCTAACTGTCACACCAATCAGAGAACAGCTTTCATTGTGTCTGATTGGCTGCCCAACCCTAACACCTAACAGTCAGACCAATCAGAGAACAGCTTTCATTGTGACAAGATTGGCTACCCAACCCTAACACCTAACTGTCACACCAATCAGAGAACAGCTTTCATTGTGACAAGATTGGCTACCCAACGCCCAACACTTACCAGCCAGACCAATCAGAGAACAGCTTGTTTGTTGACAGCTTTTTTCAACGTATCAAATTCTGCCTTGTGTGTGTGCTTTGACTCAACTGCAATCCCCAGGGGACTCACATAGTTTTGGTCACATGTCTGTGCATGCACGCATGATTCTAAAATTTGTTTTAGATTTTATTTTCACTGATTCATCTCTCAGCCAAAATAGTAGAAAATTCCAAGTGAAAATAAAGTACTTTACAGTACCAAACATGAGTAAGAATGCCTTGTATATTATATATGCTGCAATCCCTCTCCAATCCTTCTCCAAACTTGCATAGTTTTGGTCTCACATCTGTGCATGCATGCATGTACATGTGTATGTATGATTATGGTTTTGTTCAGACTTGGTAAACAGACACATAGTTGCTGTCGACATAGGAAGTAAAGTAAGCAAATAACACCTATGTCGACAGCAACTATGAGTTTAAAAATTATTTCTCAGTACTTATTCACTGTTAAAATGCTGTACCATTACTTTCACCATCCTACTACAGCCAGATCTGAAGGCCTTTGCCGCATTCTGGCCATGCTGTGTGGCGCGTATCGCGTGGACGGGTTTCACGTTCTCTGCACGTAATAAGCTCGGTTATTAAGCATCCTTTTTTGGGGATGCCCGGTGGCCGAGGGGAAGACGTGTAGTGGCGTGAAGCTAGGCGATTAGGTGCCGTACGCGAGCGCCGGTTCGAGTCACGCACGCAGTACGTATTTACTATAATTAGACATAGTCTTTACCTTGCCGTTTGTTCGGTGTTATTTGGTAAACAGACAGTGTTGTTTGTAATATACATGTACAATAAAAGAGAAATTGTTTTTTTTTACTCAGGATACAGCAATGTATACAATTTAAAAAAATGCTTGAGTCATAAGGCAACTTATGGAATCCAAATTATTAACAACAGTTCAGTACAAGCGTAACTAATTTTAGCTTAAAGCGAGCTTAGCTTGCTTTCAAACCTGTCACATATTCAAATTGTGCGGAGTAATTTGCCTTTGTTTGTTTCTGTCAGTAACATAAATGAATAAGTTGAAATTATTGATGGCAATGATACATACTATAATACAATGTTATGAAAGGCAAAGCCATACCCAGGTTGTACTATACCTGACTCCCATGCTGTTGAAATACATCATAAGACATATTGCGGTAAAGTGATTGATTTTTTTTTTGCTAGACTTGT
Organism: Saccoglossus kowalevskii; assembly: GCF_978046115.1. Classification (NCBI taxonomy): domain Eukaryota; kingdom Metazoa; phylum Hemichordata; class Enteropneusta; family Harrimaniidae; genus Saccoglossus; species Saccoglossus kowalevskii. Next base: position 23,872,626 of record NC_140660.1, on the reverse strand, counting down.
TTTGTGCATGTTACTGTAAATGCATTAATTATTCACTGAGTTTTAATTTCGCTGATGAGAGAAATTTGCTAATTTAAATCTACATGAACATGTAAAATACCAATAAAACTGATTGTTTCATTGAGAAATTCATGAAATTAAAACACAGTGAATATGCTCAAAACAGTGAAATTAAATGTCAGTGAAAATAAATACAGTATTTGGTCTTAATGGGCACTCAGCATATAGATTGTTGACAAACAGGGAGGGAGCACTGCAATTCAATATGCCACTAAGTGGGGAGATAGGGTTCTCCCTACCAGGGTGTGGAGTTTTTGATAATCCTAAGATAAAGTAGAGCATTCTATGGCTTCCTTGGGGCCAAAATTAGACAGGTCACAGTGACCACATGTGATCTCTGGTCAATCAGAATTTTATGGTTGCCAGAGGATCTGCTCTCCGGGGTAAGAGGGCGCTGCGCCCCTGTTCCCTTGTTTAAAAAAATCCCTACCAAATATTTACTTTTGTACAAGTGAATTGTGTACTGTATGGGATAGAAGGTTTTTCACCATGTACAAATATTTCGTTGGAGAAAAACTGTCTGAAAACATACAAATTCCTAAAAAAATTAAGTAATTTGTCACAATTACTGTAAAGGGGGTAATTATTCACTGGGTTTTAATTTAGCTTATTTCGCTGACTGGAAAATGCGCTAAATTAAAACCCAGTGAATATGTAAAATTTAGCATAGAACACATTATCTAAATGACGAAACCGCGAATTTAAAACCCACTGAATATGCCTGAAATGGTAAATCAGTGAAATTTAAACCCAGTGAAAATTAGTCATTTTACAGTACTCAATAATTCAGGACAGCCATAAGTATCTATCTTATATAACTGCTTATGATTTTTTCAACATATGTATCTGAACACAAATCTGAGATACCGTCATTTACTATATTTTTTTTATTGGGATGTCGTGAACAACAACCTGTTATAAGCCATCTGGTAAAAGTCAAGAAATTCTGGAAGTAAGTTTTTAATAGTTAAGGTAGAGATGCAGTTTATTTGGCTTGCTTTTTAATTGAGTAATTAGACAATGAAGATGGTATTATATTTCCAACATGTTATATATTTTCTGAAAGCTTATTATACAAACTTTGTAAAACTTGTCTTTATTTTAAATATCCAGAATGCGTTTTTGATTTTGGGTCAAAAATATGCTTTTTTGGACAAAAGTGGTTTAAAAAAAATTTGCTTAAAAACTTCAAGTCCATTTGTGGGTAAAATTACATCACTGGATACCTTGGTATACTACTAATTCAAATGCGTCCACTCATCTCTCTAACGACTTTCAAAGTCGCACAGCATGACCTCAAAGTTCACTCTTTTCTATTTTTGCATAATTTATATATCCATGTTAATTGCGGACTTGTTATTTTTGTTCCACTCGCCGTAATAAACTGTCCGGACGCATTTTGAAGGGGGAACACCTTGTCAATAATGTGTGAAAATTTCGAGGCAAATGGCCAAAGCGTCTATCAGCTATTTTAATTTAAAACCCAAGAATTCACCAAAAATAGAAGACGAGAAAAAGGCTAATTTGCATATTTGCGCGTTAAACCGGGATTTACTGCTTTGTCATACTTTGTCATACTTTTTAGACTATTGAAATTGAAAGTTGACGTATAGACATAGACATTTTATGTAAAATCGTTGGACCAGAACAACTGCTCTTGAATATATAAATCAGAAACACGTCATTCATACCAGTGTTTTGATGGGGTCGGTAAAAACACGTGGCAATGCCCAGTAAATATGACGTCATCTCATGAATTATTAAACAGGGGGCGGTCCTAGGAAGGTGACCTTTTATCACGATCAAAACATCATGGCTTCTCTTCGATGTATTTTCAATAAAAAATCTACGAGTATTTCAGAGCCTATGGTTTACCGTGAAGAGTACAAAGTGGGATATTAAATTATTTATCCTTGATGATTTTTATGTAGTATTGAGAACCAACTCCAGGAAGCGAACGCACAATAATGAATAATCGCGTAATCCTAGAATCGAAACGCGAGGCACAGAAGTTTTGTTCATAGTTTCCAATCCCATTTTTCCCACTGCAACATATTTGTTAAAAGAAATATTTGAATTATGTTCGTTTTTTAAGGAGGCATTTTTTTATTTTTCCGATTTTGGCAACGCCTTATTCAGGGATTTTCTAAGACAGTCGCAGACAATCAGCGCACGGATGTACGTACAAAACATACTGTTGTACTACCGGCGACGGTCGCCTGCAAGAAGAGAGCTCCAGCTCCTAACGTAACAGTTTTAAAATTTCGACCGGTTTTAAATAATTAGTGTTGGAAATCTGACATGTTTTAAGAGTGCAAAATTAAGGTGCATTTTCGAGCGGTCGAATTTTTCTGAATAGAAATCGGCAAATGAAAAAAATAGGAGTGCTAAACAGTGTGCTTCGGTAGTTTAAAAAAATGAAATGTCCGTCAAATTTACGGAAACTTCCCCATTTTTCACGGAAAAAGCAAAGGTCGTGGCCGTGTTGCAGGCTAAAAAACTCAAAACTCAAAACAAAATCATCAATCAGTAAGTATTATGACACGGAAAGCAAAACATCAGACGCGGAGAAGCGGTCAGCGCGTCAAAAGAGTTGTTACCGTAATGTATCAAGTTACCTCTCTCTGTGATTAAATTTTCATTGAAATTATTTGGTTGTTTTCAATTAATTTTAGCGTACCTTTGCAATTTATTTTAGCATTGTCAGTTGTTTCATTGAATTAAACGGAGTTCGTCCGGTTGCAAACAAAGCTGTCTCGCACCACCTAGCAAAACTTGCGAATGATCGAAGTACAGGTACCCATTGGACAAAAGATACACAAAAGTTTGTATCTCCCCGACCCAGTGCAATATATCCGGTTAGAATCAAAGCTCACGTGTCCCTTATTTGAGGGACCAGATTCTGCCGTAAATTCGGGATGGGATTTAGAAAAAAAATAAAATGGGACTTTTAAGGTGTATTTTGGCGTCATTTCAATCATACCTAATGCCTAAAATAGAGTCTAAGTTTTACCGTAGTCATTGACGCCTATTCAAGAGTATGATGTTTATTGTGACTAGCGTGAATGGGTAAGCTTCGTTTCGACTATGAGCAGTTATCACTGTAAACAATGTTAAATTATTCTTCACATGCTCAGTTTATTTTTTGAGAACAATTATTTAAAAATAAAATCTCTCAGTCAATCAGAAACTCGGATTCATGCCTTCAGGGAAAGTCATGTTTGGACGCTCACATCGATTTGTTTTTCGTTCGGTGGGCTGATGCCTTCAGTGTAGCTTTTGCATCTTCCGACATAGAAATCATCTGAATCTTCTTTCTACCTCTCTTTCTTTACACACCACGCATAATGTAATGATAAAAATTAAGAAAAAACGCTGAGGAAATATAATGTTTGGTTTGCTAGCGAGCAAGAACTGATTTGAGAATAATTGCACATGCGCGTGAATTGAATGAACTATGACCCGTACAATCTCGATTTGCATATTGTCAATCAAAGGTCTTGTTATTTGGTTACTCATGCAAATTAGGCAATTGGACATAAACATTGCCACGTGTGAGTGTTTTTTATTTTTAACCAGAAAATAAACAGCAATTTTAACGGTATTCCAATAAGAATTCATTGGTCAAATTTTCACAGAGTGTTCTTTAGATAAAAATCTATATAAAAAACGAAAAAAACTATTTTTGATTGAAATTCACAAATAAACTGCATCTCTACCTTAAGTTCAAACATACTGGTAAATCCAAGTCCAAGCTGTTAAATATTTTATTTTTTGCTGGAATTCATTTTCACTGAAAATGAATCAGTGAGAATATGGAAAAATGTCAAGTGAAAATAAAGTATTTTACAGTACTCAATTAAACCATGCATAAGTGAGAATAAATGAAATTCGTTTTTTATTCAGGAACAAATCCTGAGATTAAAAAGACCAATCAGAGTAGGAATGATGTCAAACAATGAATGTCCTTATGAAACAGACCAGACCATTATTATAGGGGTGGGTTATATGGGCACTTTCTCAGAGGGATATTTTTCACTTGTTCCAAAAATCGTGAAGTATATTTTGCTAATGCAGGGATAATACCATTTTTCAGTATTAATTTAATCGAGTTTGGTATTTAAGATTGAATAGTTTTGCCCCTTCTATTTTTTTCAAACTCATCCCACCTTTAGTAGCATAATGGAATAACCCAACCTTTGGCACAGTTTCAAACCTGATTAGCATATTTATTGTGCACTTTATACATGCTCATTGGAGCATTGAATTAATGGCGGAGAGTTTGAATATAAAACAGAGACAACATGAGAGCTGAGGTAGTCAATGTAACCAGTATAGTCAATTGTATAACGCAGTGACTACAGACTACTTCTACATTATGATTATTTCAGATATGATAGTGATATATTGACAATGACATAAGGATTTCACTCAGATTTGCTTGTAGCTATCAGCATATAGTGACAGTGCAGAGAAAGGGATTGTACTCAGTCGTAGTTATCGACACAAAGACATCTACGGTAGTCATATATTGACTGTGCAGAATCAGAGATTGTACTCAGTCGTAGTTATCGACACAAAGACATCTACGGTAGTCGTATATTGACAGTGCAGAATCAGAGATTGTACTCAGTCGTAGTTATCGACACAAAGACATCTACGGTAGTCATATATTGAGAGTGCAGAATCAGAGATTGTACTCAGTCGTAGTTATCGACACAAAGACATCTACGGTAGTCATATATTGACAGTGCAGAATCAGAGATTGTACTCAGTCGTAGTTATCGACACAAAGACATCTACGGTAGTCATATATTGACAGTGCAGAATCAGAGATTGTACTCAGTCGTAGTTATCGACACAAAGACATCTACGGTAGTCGTATATTGACAGTGCAGAATCAGAGATTGTACTCAGTCGTAGTTATCGACACAAAGACATCTACGGTAGTCATATATTGACAGTGCAGAATCAGAGATTGTACTCAGTCGTAGTTATTGACACAAAGACATCTACGGTAGTCATATATTGACAGTGCAGACAGGGATAGTACTCAGTCGTAGTTATCGACACAAAGACATCTACGGTAGTCATATTTTGACAGTGCAGAATCAGAGATTGTACTCAGTCGTAGTTATCGACACAAAGACATCTACGGTAGTCATATATTGACAGTGCAGAGACAGGGATAGTACTCAGTCGTAGTTATCGACACAAAGACATCTACGGTAGTCATATATTGACAGTGCAGAGACAGGGATAGTACTCAGTCGTAGTTATTGACACAAAGACATCTACGGTAGTCATATATTGACAGTGCAGAATCAGAGATTGTACTCAGTCGTGGTTATCGACACAAAGACATCTACGGTAGTCATATATTGACAGTGCAGAATCAGAGATTGTACTCAGTCGTAGTTATCGACACAAAGACATCTACGGTAGTCATATATTGACAGTGCAGAGACAGGGATAGTACTCAGTCGTGGTTATCGACACAAAGACATCTACGGTAGTCGTATATTGACAGTGCAGACAGGGATAGTACTCAGTCGTAGTTATTGACACAAAGACATCTACGGTAGTCATATATTGACAGTGCAGAGACAGGGATAGTACTCAGTCGTGGTTATCGACACAAAGACATCTACGGTAGTCGTATATTGACAGTGCAGACAGGGATAGTACTCAGTCGTGGTTATCAACACAAAGACATCTACGGTAGTCATATATTGACAGTGCAGAGACAGGGATAGTACTCAGTCGTAGTTATTGACACAAAGACGGTGATCATATATTGATTGTGAAGAGACACAAGGATTGTATTCAGTCATAGTTAGCAAAGATTTCTACAGTATTCATATTATATTCACCGTGCAGAAAGACGTGGGGATTAAACTCAGTTGTAATTAACTATTGAAATAGACACTGTGACTGTTACCATGGCAAGCAGGAATGCCTATGTTATGGTATGGACCAAGGATAAATTTGAGGTAGGGATTCCAATCTAATTACAAGGCTGTTTTTTATGAAATCAAATCAAGTCAAATCAAATTATTTTAATAATTATGATACCTGTTCTATTTCAATGGACGGTATGATATCACTTTTTTGGATAAAACTACGTAAAGATAAGCCGCTTTGTTACATTGAGAGCTTCTAAGAAAAATGTAAGTTTAGTTGTGTCAATATCTCACCCCTTGAATATAGTTGGTTTGTCCCTGAGTTTGGCTGGATCATTATCACCAAAGCTACTCGAGTAACAAAAACTATCAACACTCAGGTCATAGTTAAATCATTGTCACCTATCCAAGTGAATCAATATACAGGACTTAAAATTAACAGTAGAAAGATTACCAAAACGTTTTGTTTTGTGTGGGGTTACCATTTTCAAGAATTCGTAGCAAAACTGGACTACTAGAAATTTACAAAATATTAGACATTGTTTTTTTTTGTTTTTTTTAAATTGTCTTCAAATCATGGGTGTCCAACACAAATTAAGCAAAATTACATTTATTTCTATTGACACTTACCTACCAAACCTAATTGAGTACACAATACTGTAGAATACTTTATTTTCGCTTGGAATTAATTTTCGATATTTTCACTGAAAGGATGATTCAGTGAAGATAAAATCCAGTGAATATACCCTTTTTTTCTATTTTTTATTCAACTCGTCAAAAATCAGTGAAAATAAATTCCATACAAAACAAAAATTAATTCCAGCTAAAATAAAGTATTTTACAATATTTATAGTTGTGTTCACGTTACACGAAGTACGGGCTAAGATTTAAGCTGATTTAGGCTTATCTAGCATATTTGCATTTCGGCTAGACCCAATTGCGTCCACGCACAGGGAGGGCCAGTCGTTAGCACGGGCTAAGGGGTGCCATTAGTCGGTGACCTTTGGTAAGCCGCTATTTACGAACGAAAAATGGATGACACGCACAAGGTTCTATTTCTGCTGCTGGCATGTTTCGTTCTAATTTTGAAGCGACGTGCACAGGAACGCGAGAAAAGACGAACCCAATTTATTTGGATGCACATAAACAGTATACAACGGTCGTAACAGAATACAGAGTTTTATTAATGCATGTCGTAGACAGCGAACCAAATTTATTTTGTCTACGATTGGAGCTGCTGTACGCTCAGTTACCCAATTAGTGTGGAAGCGAGCGCGGAGTAATGACTGGTGGAATATTGTCGTTATACGAACATGGGACAATTTTCACACCCGCAGAGGGCGCTTAGCCCTGGGCTAAGCGTTCGCGCATACTTCGTTAGCCCGTGCTAAGGTCTAGACCGCGTCTTAAATTCGGATCAGATTTAACCCGTACTTAGCATTCCTTAGCCTGTGCTAAGCGTTCACGCACGTTTTCTTAGCACGGGCTAAGGAATTTGACCTCTTAGCCCGTGCTAAGGAGCTGTGCGTGAACGCAACTAATATGTTACTACTAGCTCTTTAAACTGGAAGCCCAGTAGACTCCCATATATACCCGGTATATCCCCTTTCCCCAGTTTGGTTTGTCCCTGTCAAGGTGATTGGACAAGTTCTTTATGATCCCTCATAATGAGATTGATTGTCATAAACAAAAGAACATCAACACCTAACAAACTGTGTGTTTATTTTGTGTGTTGAGTATAAATGAACTTTTATGACCTCTGTGTTGTGTTTACATTTACTTGCTAGATATACAGGTGTAGGTGTGCATTATTGTCACTGTAAGCTGTCACTATGGCTGCCTTTAGGACTTATTTTATTACTTAACTTTTCACTGCTACTTAGCTTGCTTTGAAAACTGCCACATATCATAATTATGCTGAGTAATCTCTCTCACCTTAATACAATCTCAACAAATTCAGATCCACTAATTATTCGCTAAAATGTGATAGTGGATCTGACTACACTGCATCGGGGGTCATGTCAGATTAACCTTTCGATGCACCAATCAATCGCTTGCTAGACTGGTAATGATGGTGAGTCGATGAAATGGCCACTCATACTAATACAATATTCATAGTAAAAGGTCAATCTGACGAGACCCCTAATCGAATGTACTCAGATCCACAATACGTAAGCGAAAAATTTGTGGATCTGAATTTATTGAGATTGACCCTTATAGTAACATACCAGTAGGTAAATACTACAAAGGAAAAGTTGACATTATTAATGGCAAGGACACATGCTCTAAAAAATAAAATAGAAATTTTTAGGAAAAAGGTAAAGCTAGCCGATAGCCAGCTTGGAAATAAGTTGCACTCGTACTCCACTGTTTAGTGATGATATTGAACTCATTTTTGACACAAACTTTTATATACATTTTAAGCCAATCAGAAAAGACTATCTTACATAAGGCTTACATTATTCTAAAACTAACGCTTCAAATCAGGGTAAGACGTACATCCTTAGAAACCCCCTCACCCGTAACGTTAATCTTATTCCTTCCCCTCCAGTGCTGCTCTTCCATTTTAATTGTATATACCCCTCTTCAGGTCACTTGTAATTATCTGGGGGGCATATTGAATTACATTAGGGTAAGGGTTCAGTTAGGGTCTAGGGGGCTTGAGGAACTCTTTCCCAAATGAATTTACATGAATTCATGGATTTTTTTAAACAAAGGAACAGGGGCGCAGCACCTTCATGCCATGGTCATGCGCCCCTTACCATGGGAAGCAGGTCCTCTGGCAACCATAAAATTCTGATTGACCAGGGATCACATGTGGCCACGAATTCAACTGTGACCTGTCTGATAGAAATTTTGGCCCCATGGAAGCCACAGAATGCTCCATTTTAACTTAGAATTATCCACACCCTGGTAGGGAGAACCCTATCTCCCCCACTTGATGGGGCCGCTGAATTGCATTGCTCCCTCTTGTAGTTTTTTCTAGAAAAAACCCTGGCAATTGATAAGACCAAGACAAGGCCATCCTAGCTATAATGTGGTGTGTGTATTCCTGCGTAAATATAGGTGTGTTCTTACAACTGTCACTTTAAGACATGTTATACCATGTACATGTATTGTCACTAGACACTTACAGTATTGTATATGTATGTTAGTTGTGTCAAGGAGATTGTAATGGTCTTTGTACATATTATATGACAGATAGTGTTCATATCATGTAAGTATAGTGATCACCTGTTGGAGTAGAGGAGTGCGTTGCAGGGGTTTCACAAATGCATTTAATAGCAGACCATCATCTTGTAACAACAGGCCAAAAAAAATACATTAAAAGGCCCCCGGCAGTACAAAGCACTGCAACGAGACCGGCGTTGAGGGGAGACCAGACCAGCTTTTAACAAAAACCCTGGTGTTGTTATATATTCATTGTACGAATCTGAGAATAAAATAACAGTATATCAGTCTCAGACTCACATGCTTATGTCATATGATTACTTTGCCCTCTCTCACAATGTTTATTGAAGCATGTAATATTGCTCAGAAGGAATTATATTTGTTATATGACAATGACAATGACAATGAAAATCCAAAACAAGGAAATTAATGGGAAAAAAATACATACAAAAGACACTGGCTAATCAAAAATGACTAACCTAATATTTCAATAACTATATGTCTAAAATACAAACATAATAGGCAATCATATCTGCTATCGAAAATATAATACCCCAATAAAATAGGGTTCATTAGTTGAATCGTCGCATCACCATTGGCAGAATTCCCACTATAAACTTGTATTCACTGACGACGAAATCAAACCTAATGACACCTGCTTGGATGGGTTTTCATGACAATAAAACAAAGTCACGTGTTGTGTTGCGTTATCACAGGTGAAGTTGTATGTTTTCATTAGTCAAGCTGTGACGTGATGTCAGATAGCAATATTTATTGGTTTAATTTTGAAATTGATTGCCATTGGTTGTACAGGAACGCTAGTGGATATATCCAGCTCCCTGGCACACCCAATCAAATAATTTAACTGAGGTTGAGTACAGCTTTTCCTAACATGATCACACTGGTTCGAAAAAATGGCAATTGATGGCTGGCTTCAGCGAAACAGTGCGAAATAACAATGACTAACAATCAAAAGTATTATAGAATGATGAATCTGGAAGTGGTTTCCAGCTTCAAGGGCAGTGGTCGCCACGCCACACCCTGTTCGATATAGGACTCATAGCAACGTATTCAATGTATAATTGCACTGCCCTCCACTCAATGACCTCTATCCTTTAAGCTGCCTGGGTATGTGCAGCTCTCAACCACAGCAATAAACACTGGCTATTAATTTGGTAACACAAAAGTTCACATACTTGTAACATGGAAGGTAATTGGAGAGCAGAGAAGTAAGGACGAGTTAGTTAGTCCAGATTTATATCTTTTCAAGTCTTATCACAATTGTTGATTTATTGTTTCAACCTGTCATCGCTTCGCCTATTTTAACCATGATTTAATGATTTTTGCAAATTTAAAAACACTACTATATTTTAATGGTTCTACAGTACTAATCAAGCGTCACTTCTAAGCCGGCTTTGCCTTTTAAATACCCCAGTATGATTGTCATCAATAATTTCAACTTATTCTTACCTATTTACCTATGTTGCACATTTTGGTAGATTACTCTGCACTACTCGTATGTTCTGTCGCATACTCTATAGTTTTCATCATGTTTTTTAAGGTGATAAATATGCTAATGAGTAGCATGAATTGGAAGCTGTAAACCAATGAGAAGGCAGCTTTAGATCTGACCTGTTCTACACAATTATGACACAAGTTTGTAGAATCTTTCACATTGACGCAAAAGTTCCCTGACTGGTCTGTTCTGCAGCCCCCTCTATAGTTGTCACAGCGTTTATGATGGAATGAATATGCTAATGAGTAGCATGAATTGTGAGCCGCTAGCCAATAAGAAAGGCAGCTTTTGGTTTGATCTGTTCTACACAACTATAATGCACATGTGACTTGACATGTAGAATCATTTGCACAAGCTCACATCTACTTTCCTCTTTTGGAAGTGTTCCACGCCCAGGTTCCATAACTTCACTGCATATCATGAATAATTAATAGCAATGAAAACGCCACAGAATTGACCACTTGTGGTAATTTCGCAACGGACCAAAATTAAAAAAAAAAATTATAAAATTGCCACGATTGGGCTAGTCTGAAAAGGAATGTGTATAAAATACAGTGAGAAACCTACGTACCTCTATGAGAAAAAATTTTGAAAATAATATTCAGCGGAATTACACATGTGTACAGTATTATGTATAGAATTCTTTAGATGAGAAATTATTGTTTATGATATTCTTATATTTTTAACCAATATTCTTTCATTCTAGTTTGATTTTGACGAGTGGAGTGGGGTAAATAAACTTCTACGACAGCATGGTTTACCAACGATTACCCTGACAGATCCAAATAGAATCTCAGATATTGCAGGTAAGTCTTCATTACACCATACAGTACAGTCTGAGTGTAACTAGCTGGCATGGTCTTTCTATAAAAGCATAATTCTAAAAATGTACATTGTTGTCATAAATAATTCAACTCTGTTCAGTTTAGAAAAATTTAAAGCTAGCTATTTGTTAAGTTTCAGACTGTAAATGCAAATAACGGCCGAGATTTTGTTAAGAGCGAGAGTCATAAGTCTTTGTTTTTGCATTTCAAAAAGTGTTTCATTCTTGCGATTGTCTTCACTGTTCCAAATATTCTATGCTGACTACCAGTCTGTAGTGACATGGTGATTCACCAAACAATTCTTGGGTACACTGTAAAGCCATTTATTTACACTATTTTTAAGGTTTTACACATAAAAATGTTGAGACACGCATCACAAACCAGTCAGTAAGCTGGCAATTTTACTGTTTTGATATCTGTAATAATATGGTGACTAAACATACGCATTGGGAAACTCACACAATAACAAATCTTAACATAATAATAGCGACCAGTTTTAAAATGGAAGGGTTGTCACCGGCACACATACAGGAACTAAGTCCCAAGCTACGATAACAACGCACGCTAAAAACGCAAAGCTTCATAGACACTTATTTGTAAACAATTACACGCTATGGCCGGCTGCCGCATGTGCGGGTGACAATTCCCTCGCTTTAATGAATCTGCTAAAAACCATTTGTCAACAATTGTCAAAATTATGTGTCCTGCTTGGTCACAGTTACAGGGTTTGGTAATGATAAAGTATTATATTTTTCAGATATTGTTGTCTTTGAATCAAGTGTGGCCAGATTAATACGTGAGAATCTGATGAGTCTGATTCATGATAATGACAGAAGACAAGAAATTATACAAGACTTAATTATGTCAAACAATCAGATAAAGTAAGTCGTCACTGGTAGCATAGTGTTTGTCGCATCAGACTCATGATCGGTTGACCCAAGTTCAAGTCCTACCTTAGGCTGAACATCAAAAGGGTTGACCCCTACCCTGGGTGAGTGTGCCACAGACTCAATGGGAAGGCCAATTCCACTGGCTGAGATTCATTCACTCACGAATGTGACTTTGGGGGAACCTTGGTTAAGGTCCTCAGGTGCTTGTGTTTGACCGAGCCTGGTTAACGCCAGGATAGCGCATTAAAATTGTAATTTGACAGAGAGATGGCCACACAGCCCTGTCATGTAGTCCCAAACATGAATATGACTTCTGTGGCAAAATGCACTATGTGTCAGCACTAGCACTTGTAATTTGCACTTACAAAATAGAAAAAAGTCAGGAGAGACAACAGTGCCTTCAATGTTCGGAACTGTCGCCTGGCACAAAAACATTTAAAAAAAAAAAAAAGTAGTAGGAATGATTATGATTAGAGTGTAGTAGTTGTTATTACCAATAAGCTGCTTGTTACTGTCAAACCTGTGTCAGTGATCACCTCTATATAAAGAACTTCTATAGTGACTTTCATGCAGTCCCAAAACGTATCATATGATCAACCATTTTAATGAAGTCCCATTAGGTGGTGACTATACACAGATTAGGGTGCACCTCGGGTATTCTATACACAGGTTTGACTGTCCCTTGGGTGGTCACCATACACATGTTTGAGTGTACCCTGGGTAGTCGCTACACACAGGTTTGACTGTACCTTTGGTGGTAACTATACACAGGTTTAACTGTACCTTGTGTGGTCACTATACACATGTTTGAGTGTACCCTGGGTAGTCGCTACACACAGGTTTGACTGTACCTTTGGTGGTCACTATACACAGGTTTGAGTGTACCTTGGGTGGTCACTATACACAGGTTTGACTTTACCTTGAGTGATCACTATACACAGGTTTAAATGTACCTTGGGTAGTCGCTATACACAGGTTTGACTGTACCTTGGGTGGTTCACTATACACATGTTTGACTGTCCCTTGGGTGGTTCACTATACACAGGTTTGACTGTACAATGGGTGGTCGCTATACTCATAAACCATTTGTAGGTTTCTATGAAACCTGGAAATGCATACGGTAGTCGCTTTGTACAAATTTAGGTACATGAGGTGCCGTGCAGGAACTGTGAACTAGCCTCCAACGTTACTGATGTAACCGAACAACATATCACATGCATTTGAAACTTGCAAATTTGATTGTTACAAATGGAATAAACTGTTTCTTTGGCAACATGTTTAAGGTGGCTCAGTGCAGTTTCAGGAAAGTCACGAATTTGTTCATATGTGAAAAATAAAATTGGGGGGTACAGACCTACAAATAGTTTCAGTAATTCGGTAACACATGGTGATAAAATGGCTGTGTATGTTCTTCAAACCTGCTACATTTGGGAAACTGTATTGAGCCACCTTAATGTAAATGTGAGTGAATACAAAGCTGGTAATATCCTGTGAAACATCCACAAGTTGTTTACATAATCAGAGAGTCCAAAAATAATTATTGGATGTGATGGTAAGCAACTATGAAAATCATCTACTCTATTCTATTCTATTCTATTCTATTCTATTCTATTCTATTCTATTCTATTCTATTCTATTCTATTCTATTCTATTCTCTATTCTATTCCAAATTCTATTCTATTCTATTCTCTATTCTCTATTCTATTCTATTCTATTCTCTATTTTCTATTCTATTCTATTCTATTCTATTCTATTCTATTCTATTCTATTCTATTCTATTCTCTATTCTATTCCAAATTCTATTCTATTCTATTCTATTTTATTCTATTCTATTCTCTATTCTATTCTATTCTCTATTCTATTCTATTCTATTCTATTCTATTCTATTCTATTCTATTCTATTCTATTCTATTCTATATCTTATCTTATCTTATCTTAAGCAAAAAAGTTAAATTTATCTCATACTGTACATATATTACAAACAACACTATCTGTTTACCAAGTCTGAACAAAACCATAATCACACATACACATGTACATGCATGCACAGATGTGAGACTATGCAAGTTTGCAAAAGGATAGCAGTTGAACTTGAACCATATATACAAGGCATTCTCACTCATGCTTGGTAATCAATGAGTACTGTAAAGTACTTTATTTTCACTTGGAATTTTTTACTATTTTCGCTGAATTAGTGAAAATAAAATCCAAAACAAATTTTAGAATCATGCGTGCATGCACAGACATGTGACCAAAACTATGTGAGTTCCCTGGGGATCTATTCTCTATATCTGAAAATGAAAAAAAAGTTGTGCAGATAATAAAATTTATTGATGGTTTACTTGACAGAAGTGACATTGAAAGATCAAATATCCATATAAGAAGATTGGAAGATGAGAAACAAGATTTGGAAATATTATTAGATAATGCAAGAGACAGTATTCAGGTAATTATTCATGCTGGGAACTTGTTTTTTTGTGTTCTTATCAAAGCTATGACAAAATAAGAAGGGTTGTTTCTAAAGCAACTACTGTGTCTACAGACAGGAGAATTATGTAACAAAATGATAGTGTAATTGAACTGTGATTCAGTTTAGCCTTTTCAACACCAGCTCCCTCTTTTCATCACAAATGTACAAAATAGTCCTGTTTATAGTCTGCACTTTCCTTCAGAAGATTGGGACAAAACTAGCTAATTTTTTTGTGTGAAAACTGAAATTTGACTCAAATTTTGTCTGTTGGCCCAAAAATTAGGGTTCATTTCCAAACATTTTGAAGAATATAAGAAAAAAGTGCATAATAATTTGAGCAAGACAGTCTGATGGTGAAAAAGTTAAAGTGAAAAGATAACAAAAAATATATATTCCTCGATTTGTTTTTTGTTCAGAAATGGCGTAGAAATTTTGTTTTCTACCAGTATACCAGTATTTAGTTCTTTTTTTTATTATATATGACAGCCTCTCTCAAGTGTGTGACATTTATGATTCCGAATGATGCACATTACTGTAACAAATCTATTTTTTGGCCCAATCATTTAATTACACAATGATTTTATTAACAGGAATTGGAAGATAAACACTTAGCCCAGCTTCGTCACCATGACAACACTGCAGAGATGCTTCGTCTTTCGCGAGAAACCACAGAAACAAGGTGTAAACATATTGAAGAGAAGTACAACAAACAGGAAGATGAATTAAACCGATTAAAAAGAAAACTAAGAATGGTGGTGGAAGCTGTAAGTAAGAGAATTAATCTTTGATGCAAATTGTCGTCATGATCCATTTTCTCTCATCATCGCGTGCACTGTTGCCCTGATCTATGTAGTTATGGTATTTGTTGTCAAGGACCTCATGGTAGGAAATGAAACTGAGGGGGGGGGGGGCAAGGTGAGTCTTATGATTCTGTCTTCTGTCAGCGAAATCTTGACACGGTCTGAAAACAGGGACTTATGGATTTACCCTGTGCGTCCATCCGTGCATGCATTTGGACCTATATCTTAGACATACATCATACATAAAATTATTAATATACATGCCATAAGTTTCAAAGTGCCGTAATTTTGCGGTATTGCACTGGGTATTTTCATCCTATCATATTAGGAAACACGAATTCCAAATATGGAACAATTAAGTGCGTAAGCATCCTCTAATAATAAAAAACATGGCTGCCCCCAGGTTTCAGACCAGATCCCATATAAAGAAAATCGCTAAATCTGCTCTAAACATTTTGGATTTCGGCATTCCCATGATGTATTCCTGGGAGGAAAAGATGTATAATAATAAGGTTATTACGAGAATACTATAAAGTATGCACTCGGACAGTACGTGGTTACGTCAACCTCCACTGCATGTCGGTTGATATACTCCCACTGTACTGTCTTCTTTCATACTTTGCAGTATCCTCGTAATAACCTCATATTATACATATGCACACCAATTAAATACAAAATGGCAAGGCATTGACAGTTTTACTATGTTTTATCATGTAGGAAGAATCAAGAATTGAACGTCAGAATGAGATATTTCAACAATATAGAAATAAAGGATCCCGTACTCACAGTACAGCAGATCAAAGGTAAGAATTCAATCAAGAATAAGTTGAATTTGTTGATAATGTTATTATTTTCATCAATAAATTCTACTTCAATTTAATTACTTGCAGTATTTATCTATGTTACTAACAGAGATATATAGGCAGATTACTTTGCATAATTTAGATATTCAGCCAATGAGAGCTATTGTAACACTCACCAATATTCAGCCAATGAGAGCTATTGTAACACTCACCAACATTCAGCTATTGAGAGCTATTGTAACACTATTCAACTAATGAAAGCTATTGTAACACTCACAAATACTCAGCCAATGGAAGCTATTGTAACACTCACAAGTATTCAGCCAATGAGAGCTATTGTAACACTCACAAATATTCAGCCAATGAGAGTTATTGTAACACTCACAAATACTCAGCCAATGGGAGCTATTGTAACACTCACAAATATTCAGCCAATGAGAGCTATTGTAACACTCACAAATATTCAGCCAATGAGAGCTATTGTTACACTCACAAATACTCAGCCAATGGGAGCTATTGTAACACTCACAAATATTCAGCCAATGAGAGCTATTGTAACACTAACAAATATTCAGCCAATGAGAGTTATTGTAACACTAACAAATATTCAGCCAATGAGAGCTATTGTAACACTCACAAATATTCAGCCAATGAGAGCTATTGTAACACTAACAAATATTCAGCCAATAAGAGTTATTGTAACACTAACAAATATTCAGCCAATGAGAGCTATTGTAACACTAACAAATATTCAGCCAATGAGAGCTATTGTAACACTATCAAATATTCAGCCAATGAGAGCTATTGTAACACTAACAAATATTCAGCCAATGAGAGCTATTGTAACACTCACCAATATTCAGCCAATGAGAGCTATTGTAACACTAACAAATATTCAGCCAATGAGAGCTATTGTAACTAACAAATGTGCAGCCAATGAGAGCTATTGTAACACTCACAAATATTCAGCCAATGAGAGCTATTGTAACACTAACAAATATTCAGCCAATGAGAGCTATTGTTACAATCACCAATATTCAGCCAGTGAGAGCTATTGTTACAATCACCAATATTCAGCCAATGAGAGCTATTGTTACAATCACCAATATTCAGCCAATGAGAGCTATTGAAACACCAATATTTAGCCAATGAGAGCTAGTGTTACAATTCTCAATATTCAGCTAATGAGAGCTATTGTAACACTAACAAATATTCGGAGCCAATGAGAGCTATTGTAACAATCCCCAATATTCTATTTTCAGATTACTGGATGTTATAGATTCATATGAATCTCAGATTGCAAAGTTTAAAGAAGAACTAAGATTTTATCGGTAAGTGAAATATTTTTGAATCTTGAATGCCATAATTATTTTCACCAAAATGTTAGTGCAATGTTTTGTTTATTTCCTAATAAATTTGTTTGTTATTTTGAATGAAATGGGTTTAGTTTTGTCGGCCTTGATCAAATTAAAAAAAAGTATGAAAATAATTATTATCTGAAAAGTATCCTGATTGAAGGGAAGGAACAAAAACCATGCACATCACACAAGAGAATGAAGAAACTTTTCAGATTGAGTAATCCGAGTTGTTTTAAATCCAAAGTAAATTGGTTAATCCTTAAAAGTTAAATTCAGATATTTTAAATTTATGTATATGTTATGTTTATTATTTATTGTAGTTTGATGTAATTGTGTAGAGTCTGTATATGGGCCTTACTTCTTGTGGGTTTTTCCAAATAAATAAATAAATGAACACATTGGAATAATTTGCAGAGAGTACCTTTGCCTACTTTTATAAGAATGTTAGATGGTTGTGATTGGATAGTAAATTAGTGTTGATAGTTCAATTATCACTTCGGTGCCTCATAATGTGGTGGACCGACCATGCATTCTACTTTTAGACACGGTATGAATGTAACTTAAATTTAGCTACCATACTTTCCCGATCATAAACCCAGGGGCCTCAACATGCAAAATTGAGAAAACTGAGGGATGGACCTATACTCAAGGACCACCTCAGAAAATTTATTTTGTTGGTTTAACATTGTAATCATTGTAATTTTCCAAATTACATCTTTCGTTCATCATGCCGAGCTTGGGGGAATATTACGTCTTTTTGAAGAATAAGTTGACACTGTTACAATGAAGAAACAAACAATACTGTAGAATACTTTATTTTCGCTTGGAATTAATTTTCACTAAAGGAATGATTCAGTGAAAATAAAATCCAGCGAATATATTTTTTTTTCTATATTTTACATTCAACTTGTCAAAAATTAGAACTCGCTTCTTTCAAAACTACGACATATCTTGTTTATTCATTGCTAGGCATGAAGCAAGGATGTATCGAGATGCTAATATTGGTAAACGAGTTGATCGTTATGATGCGTTGTCATCGTTACCTGATGATACGTTAACGTATGATAATAGAGGATTGTCATTGGCTGGACATAACGGTAGATGGTCTGTCGATACCGACCCAGTACCAAACTATAAAGCAGTAGTCAAGGTAAGAAGGCAGTACTAAACTATAATAACTATAACATTAAAATGGATCTTTTGTGGGGGCATTTTTTCAACCTTTCCACCACCAGACTTTCTCGCTCAAATATTTCTGCACATTTTCTTGTATTCTTCAATATCTCTGAAAATCAACCTTAATTTTGAAGCCAACAGACAAAATTTGAATCAATTTTTAATTTTTACTCAAAAAATTTGCCTACTTTTGTTAGGAAAAGTGTAAACTATAAACTATGAGACTATTTTGTGAATTTGTGATGAAAAAGGGAACTGGTGGTGAAAAGGTTAAAATAATAAAAAAAAAAATTATTTATATTTTCTAATATTCTGAAAAAAATATTGTAGATTGTCTTGTGATCATAATAACCAAAACTTTAATTAACTGCTAGCAAATATATAGTAAATTATACAAAGAAAAAATAAAATATATGAAAACTAAATACTCGAATACAGTATTTAATAGTACATGTGCTTATATAAATGACAGAAGTGCATTTATAGACAAATTATATTTTAATGATTCTGTATCAACAAATCCATTTTTTTTATATGGAGATTGGAGTGCCTTTTATAGAAAAAATACGGTACTTAATTGGAAAAAATAAACACAGCCCAAACGAGGATTATGTTTTTCTCATGTATCAACGAATCGCCGAATCGCTAAAGTTACAGAATTTGTGAATTATTTGTGTCAAAATCTGAATGATTTTCTGCACAAAATTTTCTGTCTAAATTATTTCTAGTCTTGTCAACAATATACCCAGCATGCATTGCTGTTTTTAAAATGGCACTTTTTTTCCTACTTTTAAAAGATATTTTTATAAGGTAATATTAAGTGGAGTTATGGTAACAAATATGCAGTGTACAACAGTGAAATGACATGTCTTATTTCTTCTGAAGAATTTGATGTGTTTCAATGAATATTGAGAGAGACGGCAAAGGAGTCATATGACGGTAATTTTAGCAGATTCACAGATTTGGACAATAATACTGTAGTGTTATTTCTTTCTCAGTCTTACAAGAAACAACTGAAGGAAAGCAAGGAGAAAATCAAGTTACTGGAAAATGATGTAGAAACACTGAAACTAGAAATGCAATCAAGGTATTTATTTATCACTCATGCCAGTATGCAAACATCCTTACCGTATTATTGATCTGAAAGGACCAGTTCTTATGATGATGAAATGCAAGAAAGAAGTCATCCTCTCATGGAATGTGACTCACTGTAATAAGAATGACTTTCCGCCTTTGTCAGAAAAATTGTATGATGATATAGTTTTAGTTATTCTTTTTTTCTGTTTTAAACTATTTAATATTACAACAACATTCTACATTTATTAAATATTTTTTTTGAATAATTAATTTAAAGGTTTATTGGAATCAACAAAAACATCCTTTAAAACAGAAAACAAAAATTTCTTCATTTTACTGATATGCAAAATTACAAAATTATGTGAGGCACAGGTTTAAACCACCATACACAATAATGATAAACACTTTTTTTCCGCTGTCGACTTTGTCGAACGGAGCTTATCATATGAGTGATTGTCCGTCGTCGTCCGTGTCAATGTTTTACTTTTTCGACTTCATCTTGAAAACTACAAGCCTGAATGCTTTGATACTTGGTGTATATGTACTTTGGGTAGACCTTTCTTAGGTTTGTTCATTTCATGTTGATATCTTCAATTCTCTAATTTTGGTGAATATTTTTGGTAAAAAGTGATATTTTCGATTTCTTGTTAAAAACCGCAAGTCCAATTGCTTTTATATTACATATATAGGTACTACATGTGGACCTCTCTCAAATTTGTTCATTTTGTAATGATATCTTTAATTCTCTAATTTTGGTGAATATTTTTGTAATTTTTGATAAAAAGTGATATTTTTGAATTCTTGTTGAAAACAGCAAGTCCCATTGCTTGATACTATACGTATTGTTCATTTTCTAATGATATCTTCTGTTCTTTAATTGAAATGTGCATTGCTAACAGCGGAGCTATCTCAGCCGATAGGCTGCTTGTTTACTTACTGTGTACTGATGATTGGAACACAACACAGCACAGTGTGGCCATGCTAGCATTAATGTTTTTTTATTCATAATTTTAACAACAAATCAAAATGTCATTTCTATATAGATTAGAACAAATCACACAACTTTGAAAATCATCAAAAACCCAGATTGAAGTGAAAGAAAATATTAGAAAATCACCGTGGCAATAACACTCTCTGAATACTGATCGAGTCTCAATCAGAGAATTGGTCTCATTAAAAATCACATTTATTCTTCAATATTGATGTCAAAAATATGTATGAAGAAGCTGTGTTTCACAATAAATGTCTGTGAAATATATCTTGTAATGCCATGTACCCATTCTGTATGTTCACTTGCTTTGCTCATGAAACTGAAGACCACAGGATACACTACTGGTAAAAATAACTTCCAAACACAATGGTGTTCTGACATATTATTATACATCTGTCACCGTAATGCGTGCCGTAATTTTGCGGTATTACACTGGGTATTTTCATCCTACCATATATGGAAATACGAATTCCAAATATGGAATGATTATGCATGTAAGCGTCCTCTATTAAATAATAAAAACAAACATGGCTGCCACCAGGGTTTGCCCGGGCTCCACACAAAGAAGTTCGCTGATTCTGTTCTAAACTTTTTGGATTTCGACATTCCCATGATGTATCCTTGGAAGGAAAAGATGTAAAATAATAAGGTCATTACGAGAATACCTCAAAGTATGCAGACAGTACGCCACGCATCAACCTCCGCTGTGCGTCGGTTGATACTCTCACTGTACTGTCTTCGTGCATACTTTGAGGTATTCTCGTAATAACCTCATATTATTACACTGCTTAATTTAGGCGCTACAGTCAACGACTATACACTTTATTTATGTAACTGTAATTTGTTTTTGCAGACCTGAATTAAAAGATCTTCGACATGTACAACACAGAGCTAAGAAGTTAGAAACTATGTTGGCAAAGAATAACATAAGGTAATAAAAATAAACTCACCTGCTGTGAAGTTCCTTAAACTGAACACCAAACATGCTGATACACTAGGGTAAACCACTTTAATTTTGCAAGTCAATAAAAAAAATTCTGTTGTGCGATGAGTGAATTTTGTCTTCACAAATGTCATACATTCAAATCAACATCCCTGGTTGCTATGCCATCCCTGGTTGCTATGGGTCTTTGATGCACAGCATCTTTTACCGTTGGGACTGAAAATGACTGACTGGCAGCCGTTTTGTATTAGTAAATATAGAGTCATATCTCTGACATGTGTTGATTGATCACATTCAAACTTGAGACATACATTACAAATCATATCATATGCAATCATTTTAGTTGTAAAAATTTATCAAAGTCAAACGTTTCTGTCATTCTGAAACTGGATCTCAGTTGTACATAAACATAATTCCTTCAAACTTTGTCTATTACACGCTATGGGTCCTTTTTACACACCTTTTCCCAGATTTGATTCTAATTTGCTAACTGATGGCTATTTTGGTTTTAACGAATACTGTTGCTAACATGGCTAGACTGATTGTGTTAAAACTTTACACAAACATCTTGTAACACACTTGTACATGCAGCTGTTTCAGAATCTGATTCAATATGGCTGATTGTCATTTGTTCTATAAGTGCATTACAAATGTCCTGGGCAGAATAAAGGAAGGAATTGCACAAATAAACTGGTCCAGGCCACTTCGCATCATGTCTGTCACACGAGGGTAAATAATTATTTGGCACTAATTTTGACAGTCACTAAAAACTAGACAATGAGTTGTTGTTTGTATACCGTATTTGCTCTATTAGAAGCTCATATGCTGAGGTATGTTACAGGTGTGTTTCCGTGGTAAAAATAAATCATACTTTAATTATTCCATATACATCACATGTAATTTTTGGTTTATATGCACTTTTATTGCAGATGTGCTTCTATTAGAACAAATATGGTACTCGATTGAAATATAATAATTTTTTATTTACAATAGACACACATCATTTATGTAAGCACATGTACCACTTATATGGAGAAATTGAATTGTATCAAAGCACAGTTACAGTGTCACATTTTATTGATATCATGTTTCATTGTATCTCACCAGCTTGGAAGAGAACAGTAAAGTTCGCAGTCACAGCACTCGTGTTAAAGACATCAAGCAAATGCCACTCAGTAAATGTAGGCAACATTTAAAGGTATGAATTTACAGCTGATATTAACTTCAGTTTGTCCTCATAATGATATGATACTCCATTGATGTACAAAGATTTCCGGGGACCCATCTAGTTGTACTAATTCACTGACTCATACATTGATATGGCGATATATATTGATCTCATTATAGTTCCATAATTTGTAATTTGGTAAAATTAAATGCACATTTTATAAACAAAAAAAGTATAAAAACAAAAGAAATCAGGAAATGTGATTTCATATGAACTGGCTTTTGACTTGTGTTCATCTTTGACTTCAGAATATACTGTAAACCGTTTCCCAACTGGGATTTTTTTCAAATTTCAGAATTCTATGGCATTTGTAAAGACAATATTCACGAAAGTCTCTGAAACTCTATATCGTAGTACACCAGACAAATTTTCATTACTATCAAATTTTATTATTTTTTGCTAATTATTTTATTAATTTAAAATTAAAGTGTTTTATCTAAAACAGTTTGTATTGATATGATTTGTTTTATAGGATATCTGTATTGAATTAGATGTATCCGATGTAATGGACGTCATTCCTAAACTACACCAACCATCAGAAGATACAGAAGCATTGCTTCACTTAGAAAAGGTCAGTATTTAAGACATTAAAAATACAGCTGTTATTGTGTCTGATTTCTGAACATTACTACCTAGGAGAAACACGTGCGAGAGTCACATACACATAAAGAAATAAAATCCCCAGAAATTGACATAAGTCTCACAATCCTACATTCTGGATGTTACACTGACAATATGGCGTCATTTCAAAGGATACCACGAAGTATGTAAAATAGCAGAACAGTGATTGTAAAGGCCAAATGCAAAAAGATTTTGGATCACCGAAGTGTCGAAAATGGTTTTTATAGTGAGATTTTTTCTGATCTCAAAATTTAGCTCAGAGTCATATATTATTTATTGACACAAATCCTAATTTTGTGAAAACATTTCCAAAAATAACTAATTATTATGCTCAGTAGTGCAAAATTTGAATTCATATCCCATAATGCATTGCATTTATGCTCAGTAAAATCGAAGTAGTGCAAAATTTAAATTATATCCCATAATGCATTGCATTTATGCTCAGTAAAATCACAGTAGTTCAAAATTTGGATTATATCCCATAATGCATTGCATTTATGCTCAGTAAAATCGAAGTAGTTCAAAATTTGAATTATATCCCATAATGCATTGCATTTATGCTCAGTAAAATCACAGTAATGCAAAATTTGAATTATATCCCATAATGCATTGCATTTATGCTCAGTAAAATCTCAGTAATGCAAACTTTGTATTTCTATCCCATAATGCACTGTATATAATATATGTATTGAAAAATTTGAATTTTTAATCTAATACAGTTAGTGGAAGTATTATAAAGTGTGATGTACAATTTCTGACTTCCTGCTATTATTGTTTTCAGCTTGTGAGAGAAGTTCTTGCTATTATCAATGATCCAGATGCACCTAAACTACCGTCCACTCCGCGTAAACAGAGTAAGAAACATGCACTCTGGTGTGATAAATCAACTCACCATATTGTTCCTATGTTACAATACTGGTTACAACAAATGATAGAAATTCAGGTAAGTCTAGTTATTACCCATAATGCATTGTGCAGTGTATCCACACGTTCTCAATGTTACAATAAATATATGGGTACTTGATAAGGCAAGTGGGTACATGGTAAGGAGCATGGGTACTGTAAAGGCAAGTGGGTACCTGGTTGGAAACATAGTGTACCTTGTACAATGTAGGTTTAGTGGGTACCTGCTGATAAGGCATATGGGTACCTGATTGGGCATATAATGTACCATGTAGGTTTTGTGGGTACCTGATAAGGCATATGGGTACCTGATTGGGCATATAATGTACCATGTAGGTTTTGTGGGTACCTGATTGGGCATATAATGTACCATGTAGGTTTTGTGGGTACCTGATAAGGCATATGGGTACCTGATTGGGCATATAATGTACCATGTAGGTTTTGTGGGTACCTGATAAGGCTACATGGTTGGACATACTGTATAGATACCTAGTAGGCATGTAGGTACCATATAAGGAATGTTACCTCGTTGGCATGGCATGTGGTTTGGCATATGAGGTTTATGGGTACCTTGTAGGTCTTGTGGGTGTCTGATAAGGCATATGGCTAAATTGTTGGGCATATGAGTACAGTGTGAGGCATATGGGTATCTAGTAGGGCATATAGATACCTGGTAGGCTGGAAGCTGTCAAGTAAGGCATTTTAGTAAGGTTATTTTGTGGGTGGCGTGGGTACCTGGTAAAGTACTCAAGTACATGGTAGGGTATATATATATCTGGTATGCATGGAGGTACGTTGTGGGGTATATGGGTACCTGGTATGTAAGGCATATGGGTAACTTATAGATGATGTGGGTACCTGGTAGGATATCTGGGACTAAGTAAAGCATTTGCCCACAACGGTTAGTCATGTGGGGGTACCTGGTGAGTTTTGTGGTTGTCTGATTGGACATATGAGTGTACAATGTACCTGGTGAGGCACGTAAGGATATGGCATATGTACCCAGTGTGTTTACATCTTAAGCCTTAATGGCTCCTATGATTTAAACTATGTATTAGACTGAAAGTACAAATTGTTGATGGATGATGTTATTTTGTTTACAGGAACTCAAGAGTTCTCTCAACAGTCTGGCATCATCTCTCATTCCATGGTCACCACCAGTCTTCCCAGAATCCTCTCTCAATAAACCTACCTCAGTCAGTGAAATAAGAGCAGCAGTAGACTCCCTAGCTGTCCAAAAAATCAGAGTAGACAGAAAGGTAATTTTGTAACAATTCCTGTAGTCAGCACATGTATATTTATTTCAATGTCATCCTACTTGGTCTTTTGCTGTCATACCCATTTGTTTTGATGTCATATTCACCATTTGATGATGTCATTCATTTTGTTGATGTCAAACTGATCTTTTGCCAATGCCAATGATGTCATACTCATATTCAAATACATGTCATAATCATCTTTTAATGATGTCATACTTATCTTTCAATGATGTCATACTCATCTTTTGATAATGCAACACTTGTTGACTTTATCCGAATTACCCAGTCAAAATTAAAGTTTCTTTTAAACTGTTTTTTAATCTGTTTTTTATAATTTTGTTCATGTAATGTTTGTATAATTTTGTGACTGCATTTTTCACACATATTTTATTACAGGGTACATCAGACAAGGTGCCTAGTCACCAATTACAGAGTATTATAGCTCACTTCCAGAATCTATTTGACGTTGATGGTTTGGATGGTGTCTATCCTAGGATGAATGAAATCTACACAAAACTTGGTGAAACACATAATGTATTGCATACAGTCAGGGAACTATTAGGATTAGGTGAGTCATAATTTCTGTAAATAAGTTTATGTCTCATTTTCCACCTCTGTATGCATTTTTCTATAGTTTCATTTTTAATTTTTAGACCAAATGTACATAGTTTTCCATTAGTTACAATTTTTGATCAAAATAATGTTTTTTTTTGTGAAATTTGAAAATAGTTGATTTTGTTGTTCAGAACTCTGCAGTATTCTTCCAAGCCATTTTAAGCATGGTGGTTTCACCATGCTTGGCTACTGTAATATTCTTCATAGACTGGATACGGCTTTTGCGGCCTGAAGTCGTGCTGCGTGATCACCCAAGCTTGTGAGAGCACAAAAGCCATATCCAGTCCATAAAGGTTTTATCATATATGTCTCAAACAGAGGACGTAATTTAGAATTACGTGTTTTGTATGATGAAAGCGGGTTGCATTGGGCCAGGCGTGGTACGGGAAATTAATGTCTAGATGAGGTATATATGAGGTATATGATAATGCCATGCTTTAACTTCTGAAAAAACAATGCAGGTTATTATTATTATTTGTTACAAAAAACATCAAATCAGATGGTACATGTATTATTATGCAGATTAGCATGAATATTTACATGCAATACAAGAACAATGCAATGCCTTGCTGAACAGTTGATGGCCTTGATCACCTACCTTTGTAATTATCACGGCAATGATTGTTGTTCTAGCCAACCAATCGCTACCTGGGTATAAAGAGCACAAACAAGTACTGTCGTATGAACACTATAATACAAATGTTTTGTGGCATTTTGTTGCTCTCACAAAATACTAATCACTGCATATGACATAGGCCTTATGGGTAACTACAAAGTCACATGACCACGGAAAGTCACATGACTGCACTAAGTCTCACACACTCTTCGTACTTTTTTTGATGAGTTTCCTACCCATCGCTAAAAATTTCTAAATTATTTCCTTTCGAAAATTTCATGCAGTTATTAGAATTCAAAAACAAGTGATGTACTCACAATTCAGGCTTAATATTGGAATTTGATGCTGGTTATACTGTAGAATACTTTATTTTCGCTTGGAATTTATTTTCGCTATTTTCGCTGAAGGGATGATTCCGTGAAAATAAAATGCAGCGAATATACTTTTTTCCCTATATTTCACATTAAACTCATCAAAAATCAGTGAAAATAAATTCCAAGCAAAACGCCCAAAAAGCCTTTTCAGCGAAAATTGAATCCAGCAAAAATAAAGTATTCCACAGTATCCTCCAGAAATCCAGAAATACCAGGATGTAACCTGTATTTATTGGCAGTATTGATGTACCACTCACATGTGTTTTGTTTTTTTCAGATGAGACTGCTAAGTCTACTGCTATAGTGAATGCTGTAGGTGAATTGTGTAATGTAGTCAATAGTACAACAGCACATCAACTCAAACGTCTACTACAAGTAGAGGATCTTAACAGGTAATGACATCATACACACTGATATTGTCAGTTTGCGTAATAGAACACTCCTAGAACAAGCTAAAAACATGAAATGTGTTTACGGTTTGAAATTGGTGGTTCTCTCGTTGCCCTAGGCAACCTGTTTTGCCATGAGACAACCAAATCTTGAATCTGGTTGCCCATAGGGACAATCAATTTTTATATGTACTGTAAAATACTTTATTTTCGCCTGGAATTTATTTTCGCTATTTTCGCTGTTCAGTGAAAATAAAATCCAGCGAATATACTATTTTCCTATATTTTACATTCAACTGGTCAGAAATCAGTGAAAATAAATTTCACACAAAACACCCAAAAATTACAGCTAAAATAAAATATTTTACAGTAGTATATTATAATTTTCCTGAAAAAAGTCCAGTTTTAAACTTTGCTGCATACCTCCAGATACGTGTGGATCTCAACAGGTAATGATATACACATTGTCATTTTGTGAATTAGCCATATAAGTTATATTCTTGCTTAACTGATTTTTGATATAGATGTATGCGTATACTGTTTGCAGTGACAATATAATATGCACAAAATAAAGCCTTTTTCATAGACCATAATAAAAAACATTTTGTCATTAACACACCACTGAAATTACTATATACTGTAAAAGGGTTAATTATTCACTGGGTTTTAATTTTGCTTATTTCGCCGACTGGAAACTGCGCTAAATTGAAACCCAGTGAAAAATTTAGCATAGAACACATTATCCAAGTGATAAAACTGTGAATTTAAAACCCACTGAATATGCCTGAAATGGTAAATCAGCAAAATTTAAACCCAGTGAAAATTAGTCATTTTACAGTATTTTGTAATTATGCTTTTCTACACTGCTGAATGTCACTGAGCAAAAAGTTGTGTTATTGTTCTATAATCATGACCGTAGAAAACGATGGTAAAATACAGTACAGTTCTCGCGGAAGCTTTGGCTTCACTTCAGCTTCATCTTCGCTTCAGCATCGCATCATTATGGCATTGTTATGGCTTCAGCATCGCTTCAATGTCGCGACATTAAAAAGTTAGGCGGTTATCGCTTCGCTTCATTGTGGCCTCATTATGGCGACAATGTGGCATCAGCATCGCTTCATCAAACAAAGAAATACAGAACTCATTTTGCCCAACCTCTCGCCCGCTTCCGCTTTTCAATCGCTCGCTTTTGCGACTGCTTGTTGAATTTCTGCTTTATTTTCGACTGTGCAAAAATTCGGACTACTAACAATTTTCTGGTTTTCATATATCACGGTTACTAGTTTAGTAACCGTGCATAGATGTTGAACAACCGTCAAAAGTTCAAATACTTTTTGTTTTAACTAACTATCTATAATTATATGCAAGCAATCTGACCCTTTGACCTAGATTTGGCTGGGATTGACTATTTTATTTTAAACAATATTCTGACGTGACGCACTGCTACAAAATGTATTTCAACAGAAGTACGACATGGTTGTCCGGGTTTCTTTTTCTGACTGTGTTGAGTTTACGATTTGTATAATTATTGTTATTTCCCCCAAGGAGAACACAAGCCGAAGGACCATGAAGCTAAATAGAAGTCCCACGCATGGACTGAGTGAAAGAAAATATTTCTAAGGCTAAAATAAAACCTAATATCTCTTTGTGTATTTGTCAATTTTGCATATATTTGTTGTGACAGTAAATATCTGGAAAAATCTCGTCTTTCGTTAATAATTTCATTTGTTTGAAATGTCTACCAACCGTGTCCCAATAATTTGTTTGGAATATCGATCCCCGTTGGTTTCTCCAAACGGTCCCGACGTCCATTATTCAACACAATCAGCAATTATTTATCGTAATTCATGGGGATCATGTCCGGTAATTTGCGGGCTGTAAAACCAAATAATTAAACATGTACTATTTATTATATATATTTTTTTACCTCGTGAAACTACAACACAGCGTAGAGTTGTCGCGGTGAAATAGTCGCCTTGAAATCGATGGAACTTCAATTATCCATTTCTCGCCTTGAAATAAAATTTAAAAAAATTCGAAGAACATCTGGGATATATTATTAACCAGTCTTACCAATCGCTAGCTTTATTTTATTCAAATCCATAAAATTCACGAGTTTTTTGACATTTGTTGGCAACTTCCGCGCTAAAAATGGTTGAAAATGTGGGTGTGGTTCTCTCGCAAAGTCCCGTTGATAATACGGACAAATATGGTTCTGTGACCCAGTTCGTGCTCCGATCAGGTGACTCTCAGCAAATCAATGATGTTGTAACAAAGCATATTTGACGCTAATTGAAGGGTCGTCGTACAATCCAATCACCAGCGTTGATTCACTGTGCTGTGACAGGCTTCACAATCATTCACTGAAAAACATCAGTATATTTTGACAAACGGCTGGGATTTGACCTCAGTTCAAAAAAAGAAAAAAGAAAAATTGGGCTGAGATACAAATCAGTTTTGCAAGTTGGGAAATAAGGTAAACCAGATTGGGGTCGATGATATTCAGTATCGAAGGACTTCCGTATGTATAATGAGTTTCAAATTGTTCATCGACTGGTCACCAAATATTTACGGCTACAACTAAATGAACACTTTTTTTCTGAAGCCCAATAAATTATTTCTGCACGTCAAGTGCTATTCGATTTTTTACCAGGCCTGTGGCTCGTTTTTATTCGAAAATATTTTTTTGTGAGAATACTTTTAAAGTACGTATAGATCGAGCTCAGGTCACTGATCGTGACTTAATTTTGAAAATTGGATGTAAAATTTTACCAGACCGACGCCACCACAACCATCCAATCATAGTTGGAAATGTACGCACTTGTTTTGGAACTTTGTATCAAGATGGCAGGCGACAACGCCAGGCGGCATTTGCGTGTTTTGCATGTATTAGTAGTCCGGGCATGGGATCGGACTCGGCTAAAACTAAACGAAACACAGAAAAATACCACCAAAATGAGGAATCTGAATCTGTTCTCTTACCAGCAAATAAAATGAACGAAAATAAGGTAATTTTATAACAAGAACAGTTTCATTTCATATAGCAAATTGTGTTGTTTCCGAACGACGATTGCATCGTGCGATTTAAATTTATCACGATTTTCCTTGCAGTCAATATGACACTCGTCACCTTGCAGATTGCAATGTACTTCACATAGTTTTTGGTACCCAATTCTCGCAACATTAAATAATTAAACAAGATATCTTATTAAAATGTCATTTTACTCTTGGTCATATTATTTTATTCCCCTTACCGCTTTGAATTTCAAATCGATTACATATCGAACTTCTGTACATGTGTTTTTTTCTCTACTGCCTTTCCATGTGAAAATAATGAGGTCATACTCATGTCACAATACTTTGAAGCTGATGCCATGTTGATGCCATGAAACTGCGAAGCTGAGGCCACGATGATGCCACAAAATAAGCGAGGCGAACACAGCTTCAATTTTCAATGACGCGAAGCTGATGCCACTATGATGCGATGCTGAGGCGACAATGAAGCCATGCGTATGCGACAATGATGCCACAAAAGCCAAAGCTTCCGCGAGAACTGTACTGTAACATAAAACAAAGCATACTAATTTTACTTCATATTTCACTTTATTTTCATATTTTCATTTCACTTACCGGTACTTATATATTACATTCTTATATATAATTTTTAATATTTTCATTTAGCTGGGGAAATATGATTGAGCTGTATATTTATGAGTCAAAGTTTTGTTGAAGTTTGTGTATTTTATGTGTGTTGTAAACATCACGCAGAATCCATATTCGAGTACGGTGAAAATTATAATGTCTTGAGAATAAACTATATCCCAGAGAATTTTCTTATTTTCTCCACAATAGACAAATTTATTCATTTAATGAACACCACTAATGTGACTGTTGTTAGAAACCTTGCCAAATTTATTTTCTATGCAACTAAGAAATGTAATTCAACAAGATAGGTTTGTTAGTATTATTGTAATGCAAGTTTCTGTTTATAGTCACCGTGCAAATTTTAGCACAAACAGTTATTAAACGCTCTGTAATACATTTTTGACATATTTACTTGTACTTATAGGCCGGTGACCTCTGTACCTTGAATAAATAAATATATATAAAATATTTTTTGCTTTGTGGGGTTCACTACTCACCTAGTATCAGAGATATTTTATGTCAACTTTGTTTCCAAGGTTACTTTAATATTCGTTTATGAGACCAATTATCAATTCTTGTTTGTTTCTCTTGTTAGTGTTATATCCAGACTACAACAGTATGAAGAGTTTTTCCCAGCATTCCATGGGCTAATGCAGCAACTAATGGACATGCTCAGTAAGTACAATCTCATGTCTGTTATTCACACCTGTAGTTATGTACTTACTAACGTACGCGTCCAACTTACTGTAAAATACTTTATTTTTGCTTGGAATTAATTTTCGCTGAAGGAATGATTCAATGAAAATAACATCCAGTAAATATACCTTTTTTCCTATATTTTACATTCAACTCGTCAAAAATCAATGTAAATGAACTGCATACAAAGGACCCAAAATATCTTTTTAGCAAAAATTAATTCCAGCTAAAATAAAGTACTTTACAGTAGCACCTATAGCACTATACTCACCTAAAAAGTCATGGTTTTTAGGGGGTGGGTGCTCAGTCAAGCACCTTACTTGAAAAATTGGTCAAAAGAAAATGTTCATTCACCATGTGCTAGATTAGGGGGGCTAGTACCCGGTACTGTAAAATCTTGAACATTTCAATTTTTCCTGACATCTAAATTAGAGTCTAAAACATAGCAGGTATCAAATCACATTGAGTATTTGCATATGACCAAAAATATTTGCTTACAAGGAAATTAAGTTGAATTTTACTTTCAGTTCATAACAATCCAACAAATTTACTGAGCAATAATCAACAATTGCAACACTACAATTGTAATATATTTTTTGTCATGTGAAAAAGCCAACATTTTTGTTTGTCTATACTTTTCAACATTTCATGATGTCTATTTCGCCTATGTCTTTTTCGGGGTAATAAAATTGTGAATTGATTTGCGTCGTCATTGCTTTCCACAACACCTTTACAATGACTAAACCGAAATGATCATAAAAAATGAGCAGATTTTCAACATTATTATTCAGATGTAAAACTATTACTGTGTAAAACTATTAAGGTCTGTGGGAAAACTGTCAAAGTCAAAAGATTCATCATTATCTTTGTTGTTAAATGGTTTTGATTGTATGCAAACTCCTGATGCAAAGCGATTTCCTCCATGATTTTTTTTTTTGCATGATTTGACCTGAAACAATGTCATTCTGACTTACAGGTCAAGTCTGTTTATTGTTTATTATTTTTGAGATTTGAAGTGGAATTTTCCTGAATTCTTTCTAATAATTTGTGCTCTGTGTATTTATTTCAGATATCACAGAAATGGAGAAGATCCTGCCAGCTGTGAGGACTCTGAAGTTGTTAGCGGGATAAAACAACCATTCTAAACAAACAGTCAATAGGGAATTATGACAATCTATATAGAGATATCTGTCCTCACTAATGCCATATAATGGGTAAGCAGCAGTCAGCTGTAGCTCATTGTTGTTTACAAACAAGCCTCTACCCATGAGCCTTTGCGTTTTAAGCGTGTGTTATTATTGACTACCCCGGTATTGTCGCTTAGTACTCAATTCTTGCACATGTGCAGATGACATCCCTTCTGCTTCAATATGCGATCATCCATTTCTTAAACCCAACTTACCCAGTATGAAATGTATTTCTATTTGTTGAAAATAGTATTTTTGCAGTGTTTAACTCCTTTTTAAAATTCAATGACAACTACCAGGTACTTGCATTCTTGGGGGGGGGGGGGGTTCTCAATGACACTGGGGTCGTGTAAAGTACCAGAATGTTTGACCTTTTGGGGTCATGTAAAGTACCAAATTGTGGGACTTTTTGGAGTCACGACAGATTTCCTGTTATTTATGACATTTTAGAGAGTAAAGTTTTAAGCAATATGACTGAAACAACATTCTTTAAATGAACAATTAATTTTAAATTTCTCAAAATCATCATCTTTCAGATTGACTTTTGTGAACAATTTGATCATTTTTAAATTCAATTTTTACTTGTAATCACACTCCTATTTTCATAAATTCAGTTTCACTTTTCTCATTTTTAAAAAAAAAGTTTTTTTATACTGGTATATATTATATATTTGTAATTAAAAACTAAATGATTTTTTTAATAATTGCATTTTAAGAAAACCAATTGATTTATTTACATACGATGTAATTATTTTGTCCAATCAGTGGTGATAATGTCTTTTTTAAGATTATTGTTCCTATACAGCATTTATTACAAATAAACAAATTCACCAAAATATTAATATTGTTTGCATTGTAATTACATAAACCTTGAGAATCTATAACTTTTTAAATTATCTTCTTTACAGACATACATACAAACAAACAAATGCAGAGGTAATAATACCCATCTAGAAAAGGAAATACAAAAAAATAATGTAGCAGTTTATGAGCGGAGCTTATCATATGAGTGATTGTCCGCCGCCGTCGTCGTCCGTGTCAATGTTTTACTTTTTCGACTTCTTCTTGAAAACTACAAGCCTGAATGCTTTGATACTTGGTGTATATGTACCTTAGGTAGACCTCTCTTAGATTTGTTCATTTCATGATATCTTCAATTCTCTAATTTTGGTGAATATTTTTCACATTTTTGGTGAAAAGTGATATTTTCGACTTCTTGTTGTTTTTACTGTTAACTGTATTAGATCAAATGGACCTAATTTCCTATTAACTGCAGGTCAATTTTTAATACTTCTAGACATCAAAAAGTACCTTGTAAGATACTATATATCTTTTTTTTTCACCATATGTGACCGAGCAAAATTTTAAGATATATCTGTTCCATAGGAAACAATGATAAAATGCCCCAAAACAGATAAAACACTTCATTTTGTACATCAATTTCATCTGGACCAAGTATGGTGACCCCATGTTTTATTCTACTTTCTTCATCTTCATGACATGAAATATCAAATATGTAAAAACGAGAATTTTTGTATGTTTATGTACTGTTAATATAATATTTAACTGAAAAACAGTCATACCTTTTATTTTGACATTTACTAACCCTGTATGTTATTCCCACAGTTTAAATTTTTACCTTATTAAGCCATACTTACCTTAAACCCAATTGATAGGAAGATATTGAATGAAACTCTTGAAAGAACACACAGGAATAAGGTATGCTGTCCAGAGCTCGGAACTGACCATGAAGTTGATTCTAATCGGTCAGTTAGAAAGAGTCACAATTCAAAATCTAGAAAAACTGGTTTTTAACACTTAATCAAGTTAACTCTTGTGAGAGGCAAAATGCTTGCATACATTCACTTGTCATGTTAAATGTACTTGGTGGAACTATGCCGACAACACACGCCCCAAAAAAGGACTATAACCTAAAGTGAAAACAACTCTTAAAGCGAGGAGTTGTCACCTGCGCATGCGTCAGATGGTCATAGCGTGTCATTGTTTACAAACAAGCGTCTACCCATGAGCCTTTCATTTTTTAACGTGCTTGGGACTTGATTCCTGCGCGTACACAGGTGACGACCCCCCTGCTTTAAGTGTTAAGATTTATTAATTTGAAAAGTCACTCACACTAGGAAAGCTTGGGACCAGTACTATGGGTTTTATTTTCTATGCTATGTGGGTACAATAAGTATAGCTTAACTATAAATGCTTTAAGTGTAAAGATTTATTAATTTGAAAAGTCACTCACACTAGGAAAGCTTGGGACCAGTACTATGGGTTTTATTTTCTATGCTATGTGGGTACAATAAGTATAGCTTAACTATAAATGCTTTAAGTGTAAAGATTTATTAATTTGAAAAGTCACTCACACTAGGAAAGCTTGGGACCAGTACTATGGGTTTTATTTTCTATGCTATGTGGGTACAATAAGTATAGCTTAACTATAAATGCTTTAAGTGTAAAGATTTATTAATTTGAAAAGTCACTCACACTAGGAAAGCTTGGGACCAGTACTATGGGTTTTATTTTCTATGCTATGTGGGTACAATAAGCATAGCTTCACTATAAAAAATGTCAGTAATCTGATCAATTTGCTAAGCTAATCCATACTTACCTTATATCCAAATGATAGAGAGACATGGATCGACACTCGTGGGCATTAATGGATCATTGCCCAAATTTGAAAATATTAACTGTTCTATCTAGCTGTCTGCTCTTGATATACAAAGTGATTGAAAGTGACCCCAGCAGCAGTCCATACCAGGATTGGTTCTAAGGGTTTTTTGATAGCAAAATTTCTAAATTTCCTAAAACCACATAAAAGTCTGTTTTGACAAGGTGATTATTTCTCCAAGAGAACAGGAAAGTCCGATATTTTAATTTAACGTTTTTTTTATAAGAATTGTGAAGGTCTGATCTTTGCTCATGATGCTAATTTTACCTTGGTCAGGAGGACATCTTGTCATGATTGGCTTATTGCTGAACATTCTATGTTCTATATATTGATAAAATAACGGATTGGTAGCTTTTATCTGGTCTTATTTTGTAAATTCATCTTATATAAATGGAGTATGAAATAATGATCACTCACATATAAATAGGGTATAAATAATCTATGGGAAGTACATTTTGTAGTGTAAGACTTGTACATTGTCATCTATAGAGAGTATATTTGT
The DNA here is from genome assembly GCF_978046115.1 of Saccoglossus kowalevskii. Taxonomy (NCBI): domain Eukaryota; kingdom Metazoa; phylum Hemichordata; class Enteropneusta; family Harrimaniidae; genus Saccoglossus; species Saccoglossus kowalevskii. The sequence goes on along the minus strand of NC_140660.1, from coordinate 23,835,929 downwards.
AGTGTAAGACCTGTACATTGTCATCTATAGGGAGTATATTTGTAGTGTAAGACCTGTACATTGTCATCTATAGGGAGTATATTTGTAGTGTCAGACCTGTACATTGTCATCTATAGGGAGTATATTTGTAGTGTCAGACCTGTACATTGTCATCTATAGGGAGTATATTTGTAGTGTAAGACCTGTACATTGTCATCTATAGGGAGTACATTTTGTAGTGTAAGACTTGTACATTGTCATCTATAGAGAGTATATTTGTAGTGTAAGACTTGTACATTGTCATCCATAGAGAGTATACATGTATTTGTAGTGTAGGACCTGTACATTGTCATCTATAGGAAGTATATTTGTAGTGTAAGACCGGTACATTGTCATCTATAGGGAGTATATTTGTAGTGTAAGACCTGTACATTGTCATCTATAGGTAGTATGTTTGTAGTGTAAGACCTGTACATTGTCATCTATAGGTAGTATGTTTGTAGTGTAAGACTTGTACATTGTCATCCATAGAGAGTATACATGTATTTGTAGTGTAGGACCTGTACATTGTCATCTATAGGAAGTATATTTGTAGTGTAAGACCGGTACATTGTCATCTATAGGGAGTACATTTTGTAGTGTAAGACTTGTACATTGTCATCTATAGAGAGTATATTTGTAGTGTAAGACCTGTACATTGTCATCTATAGGGAGTATATTTGTAGTGTAAGACCTGTACATTGTCATCTATAGGGAGTATATTTGTAGTGTCAGACCTGTACATTGTCATCTATAGGGAGTATATTTGTAGTGTCAGACCTGTACATTGTCATCTATAGGGAGTATATTTGTAGTGTAAGACCTGTACATTGTCATCTATAGGGAGTACATTTTGTAGTGTAAGACTTGTACATTGTCATCTATAGAGAGTATATTTGTAGTGTAAGACTTGTACATTGTCATCCATAGAGAGTATACATGTATTTGTAGTGTAGGACCTGTACATTGTCATCTATAGGAAGTATATTTGTAGTGTAAGACCGGTACATTGTCATCTATAGGGAGTATATTTGTAGTGTAAGACCTGTACATTGTCATCTATAGGTAGTATGTTTGTAGTGTAAGACCTGTACATTGTCATCTATAGGTAGTATGTTTGTAGTGTAAGACCTGTACATTGTCATCGATAGGGAGTGTATTTGTAGTGTCAGACCTGTACATTGTCATCTATAGGGAGTATATTTGTAGTGTCAGACCTGTACATTGTCATCTATAGGGAGTACATTTTGTAGTGTAAGACCTGTACATTGTCATCTATAGGGAGTATATTTGTAGTGTAAGACCTGTACATTGTCATCTATAGGGAGTATATTTGTAGTGTCAGACCTGTACATTGTCATCTATAGGGAGTATATTTTTAGTGTGAGACCTGTACATTGTCATCTATAGGGAGTATATTTGTAGTGTCAGACCTGTACATTGTCATCTATAGGGAGTATATTTGTAGTGTCAGACCTGTACATTGTCATCTATAGGGAGTATATTTGTAGTGTAAGACCTGTACATTGTCATCTATAGGGAGTACATTTTGTAGTGTAAGACTTGTACATTGTCATCTATAGAGAGTATATTTGTAGTGTAAGACTTGTACATTGTCATCCATAGAGAGTATACATGTATTTGTAGTGTAGGACCTGTACATTGTCATCTATAGGAAGTATATTTGTAGTGTAAGACCGGTACATTGTCATCTATAGGGAGTATATTTGTAGTGTAAGACCTGTACATTGTCATCTATAGGTAGTATGTTTGTAGTGTAAGACCTGTACATTGTCATCTATAGGTAGTATGTTTGTAGTGTAAGACTTGTACATTGTCATCCATAGAGAGTATACATGTATTTGTAGTGTAGGACCTGTACATTGTCATCTATAGGAAGTATATTTGTAGTGTAAGACCGGTACATTGTCATCTATAGGGAGTACATTTTGTAGTGTAAGACTTGTACATTGTCATCTATAGAGAGTATATTTGTAGTGTAAGACCTGTACATTGTCATCTATAGGGAGTATATTTGTAGTGTAAGACCTGTACATTGTCATCTATAGGGAGTATATTTGTAGTGTCAGACCTGTACATTGTCATCTATAGGGAGTATATTTGTAGTGTCAGACCTGTACATTGTCATCTATAGGGAGTATATTTGTAGTGTAAGACCTGTACATTGTCATCTATAGGGAGTACATTTTGTAGTGTAAGACTTGTACATTGTCATCTATAGAGAGTATATTTGTAGTGTAAGACTTGTACATTGTCATCCATAGAGAGTATACATGTATTTGTAGTGTAGGACCTGTACATTGTCATCTATAGGAAGTATATTTGTAGTGTAAGACCGGTACATTGTCATCTATAGGGAGTATATTTGTAGTGTAAGACCTGTACATTGTCATCTATAGGTAGTATGTTTGTAGTGTAAGACCTGTACATTGTCATCTATAGGTAGTATGTTTGTAGTGTAAGACCTGTACATTGTCATCGATAGGGAGTGTATTTGTAGTGTCAGACCTGTACATTGTCATCTATAGGGAGTATATTTGTAGTGTCAGACCTGTACATTGTCATCTATAGGGAGTACATTTTGTAGTGTAAGACCTGTACATTGTCATCTATAGGGAGTATATTTGTAGTGTAAGACCTGTACATTGTCATCTATAGGGAGTATATTTGTAGTGTCAGACCTGTACATTGTCATCTATAGGGAGTATATTTTTAGTGTGAGACCTGTACATTGTCATCTATAGGGAGTATATTTGTAGTGTCAGACCTGTACATTGTCATCTATAGGGAGTATATTTGTAGTGTAAGACCTGTACATTGTCATCTATAGGGAGTATATTTGTAGTGTCAGACCTGTACATTGTCATCTATAGGGAGTATATTTGTAGTGTAAGACCTGTACATTGTCATCTATAGGGAGTACATTTTGTAGTGTAAGACTTGTACATTGTCATCTATAGAGAGTATATTTGTAGTGTAAGACCTGTACATTGTCATCTATAGGGAGTATATTTGTAGTGTAAGACCTGTACATTGTCATCTATAGGGAGTATATTTGTAGTGTCAGACCTGTACATTGTCATCTATAGGGAGTATATTTGTAGTGTCAGACCTGTACATTGTCATCTATAGGGAGTATATTTGTAGTGTAAGACCTGTACATTGTCATCTATAGGGAGTACATTTTGTAGTGTAAGACTTGTACATTGTCATCTATAGAGAGTATATTTGTAGTGTAAGACTTGTACATTGTCATCCATAGAGAGTATACATGTATTTGTAGTGTAGGACCTGTACATTGTCATCTATAGGAAGTATATTTGTAGTGTAAGACCGGTACATTGTCATCTATAGGGAGTATATTTGTAGTGTAAGACCTGTACATTGTCATCTATAGGTAGTATGTTTGTAGTGTAAGACTTGTACATTGTCATCCATAGAGAGTATACATGTATTTGTAGTGTAGGACCTGTACATTGTCATCTATAGGAAGTATATTTGTAGTGTAAGACCGGTACATTGTCATCTATAGGGAGTACATTTTGTAGTGTAAGACTTGTACATTGTCATCTATAGAGAGTATATTTGTAGTGTAAGACCTGTACATTGTCATCTATAGGGAGTATATTTGTAGTGTAAGACCTGTACATTGTCATCTATAGGGAGTATATTTGTAGTGTCAGACCTGTACATTGTCATCTATAGGGAGTATATTTGTAGTGTCAGACCTGTACATTGTCATCTATAGGGAGTATATTTGTAGTGTAAGACCTGTACATTGTCATCTATAGGGAGTACATTTTGTAGTGTAAGACTTGTACATTGTCATCTATAGAGAGTATATTTGTAGTGTAAGACTTGTACATTGTCATCCATAGAGAGTATACATGTATTTGTAGTGTAGGACCTGTACATTGTCATCTATAGGAAGTATATTTGTAGTGTAAGACCGGTACATTGTCATCTATAGGGAGTATATTTGTAGTGTAAGACCTGTACATTGTCATCTATAGGTAGTATGTTTGTAGTGTAAGACCTGTACATTGTCATCTATAGGTAGTATGTTTGTAGTGTAAGACCTGTACATTGTCATCGATAGGGAGTGTATTTGTAGTGTCAGACCTGTACATTGTCATCTATAGGGAGTATATTTGTAGTGTCAGACCTGTACATTGTCATCTATAGGGAGTACATTTTGTAGTGTAAGACCTGTACATTGTCATCTATAGGGAGTATATTTGTAGTGTAAGACCTGTACATTGTCATCTATAGGGAGTATATTTGTAGTGTCAGACCTGTACATTGTCATCTATAGGGAGTATATTTTTAGTGTGAGACCTGTACATTGTCATCTATAGGGAGTATATTTGTAGTGTCAGACCTGTACATTGTCATCTATAGGGAGTATATTTGTAGTGTAAGACCTGTACATTGTCATCTATAGGGAGTACATTTTGTAGTGTAAGACTTGTACATTGTCATCTATAGAGAGTATATTTGTAGTGTAAGACTTGTACATTGTCATCCATAGAGAGTATACATGTATTTGTAGTGTAGGACCTGTACATTGTCATCTATAGGAAGTATATTTGTAGTGTAAGATCTGTACATTGTCATCTATAGGGAGTATATTTGTAGTGTAAGACCTGTACATTGTCATCTATAGGTAGTATGTTTGTAGTGTAAGACCTGTACATTGTCATCTATAGGTAGTATGTTTGTAGTGTAAGACCTGTACATTGTCATCTATAGGTAGTATGTTTGTAGTGTAAGACCTGTACATTGTCATCGATAGGGAGTGTATTTGTAGTGTGAGACCTGTACATTGTCATCTATAGGGAGTATATTTGTAGTGTCAGACCTGTACATTGTCATCTATAGGGAGTACATTTTGTAGTGTAAGACCTGTACATTGTCATCTATAGGGAGTATATTTGTAGTGTAAGACCTGTACATTGTCATCTATAGGGAGTATATTTGTAGTGTCAGACCTGTACATTGTCATCTATAGGGAGTATATTTTTAGTGTGAGACCTGTACATTGTCATCTATAGGGAGTATATTTGTAGTGTCAGACCTGTACATTGTCATCTATAGGGAGTACATTTTGTAGTGTAAGACCTGTACATTGTCATCTATAGGGAGTATATTTGTAGTGTAAGACCTGTACATTGTCATCTATAGGTAGTATGTTTGTAGTGTAAGACCTGTACATTGTCATCTATAGGGAGTATATTTTTAGTGTGAGAGCTGTACATTGTCATCTATAGGGAGTGTATTTGTAGTGTAAGACCTGTACATTGTCATCTATAGGGAGTACATTTTGTAGTGTAAGACCTGTACATTGTCATCTATAGGGAGTATATTTGTAGTGTAAGACCTGTACATTGTCATCTATAGGGAGTATATTTGTAGTGTAAGACATGTACATTGTCATCTATAGGGAGTATATTTGTAGTGTCAGACCTGTACATTGTCATCTATAGGGAGTATATTTGTAGTGTCAGACCTGTACATTGTCATCTATAGGGAGTATATTTGTTGTGTAAGACTTGTACATTGTCATCTATAGAAAGTATATTTGTAGTGTTAGACCTGTACATTCTCATCTATAAAGAGTATATTTGTAGTGTAAGTCTTGTACATTGTCATCTATGGGAAGTACATTTTGTAGTGTAAGACTTGTACATTGTCATCTATAGAGAGTATATTTGTAGTGTAAGACCTGTACATTGTCATCTATGGGAAGTACGTTTTGTTGTGTAAGACTTGTACATTGTCATCTGTAGAGAGTATATTTGTAGTGTAAGACCTGTACATTGTCATCTATGGGAAGTACATTTTGTTGTGTAAGTCTTGTACACTGTCTTAAAAATCTTACCTCAAGCAAAGAAAGCAAAAATATTACGTCTTTTTTCACAAATTACTATCAAAAAATACATATAAAAACAATGCATAATAAATACAGCTTTCACTGGCGGATCTAGAGGGGGTTCTTGGGGTCCGGGGCCACCCCCCCCCCCCCACCCACCCACCCCCCATTGAAAAATTGTGTTAAATTTGTTTTTGTATAATATGAAAAAATCATTAACTTAGTCTGGCGATTTTAAAGTTTGGACCCCCTCCCATAACAAAATCCTGTATCGGCCCCTGTAAATTGATTACAATTGAGTTATGGGCGTGTTCTGTAAAGTGGAAATAACACATGCAACCATATAGTCGTATAGGGAAATATACATGTCCAAGAACGCAACAAATGACAACAATCGACTAAACAACGGTGTAGTTCCGGGGAGGGGTCACTTGTAATATTTATATGTGGGTATGCGAGGCACCAACTTTTGATGAAAAACACGGTCCGGCCGGGAGATCAAATTCCCCCCAAATCCACCGCTTGAAATAATTTTTCAAGAAAAAAATCTATGCATTGACACATCATAGTACGAAAACATTCTCCTCTCCCCTATTACATGTACATAAAATAAAAAGTATTATAGTAAAATGAATCTATCATTGACAGATATCGCACACATACTTTTGATTCCTGAAAATGACAGGGACACCTCTCTCATTTTGTAACGTAATTTATATACCTTCTGGGAAACTCGCATACGTGTTGACCCTGCAAGTAAATTACACAACGCAGTCAAGTAAGGAAAAAAGAAAAAAAAAGAAAGGTGATCCCCTGGTATACATAAAGTGAAAGTAAAACACTGTAGCCATAAATTAGCGATCATGGTATGAAATCAATTTCTTGTCACGGTGTATAAGAAAACAATATTGTAAAATACTTTATTTTAGCTGGAATTCATTTTCGCTGAAAAGACATTTCGAGTGTTTTGTATGGAATTTATTGTCAATGATTTTTGACAAGTTGTATGTAAAATATAGGAAAAAAGGTATATTCGCTGGATGTTATTTTCACTGAAGCGAAAATAAAGTATTTTACAAATACACTCTTGTAAATTCGGAGAAATAGTTTTAGGAAAATAAACGCATCCAACTTTTTAAAGATATCTAATTTATTGTGCTACATAATCTACGTGCCTGGTCTAATGAATTATAAAAACTTGTTTTGTTGATCCTCGTATTCCTCTCTAACGATGAGAAAAAGTGATTCTGAAAATACTGGTGGCACGAATCGAGGGCCCTGTTTAATACATAAGAACTAGATTTTATCATATGTGAAAACAACAATTGTTTTTCAGACTCGGTGTTTAAAATAACGGTTTTGCTGGCATATCTGAACTATGTTTGTTTATTTATTGATTGATTGATAGCAAGCAAGCCATGTTGAAAGGAGTTAGTACTGATAATTAATGTGAACTTAATTTGGCAATTATTCCTAAAGCCAGACTGCAGAATATACAGTTGTATTCAAATGAACAATATGCATATTGAATCCATAATTCAGAAATATAACCGTTATATACGTAAGTTTTGTTTTCTTGTTCAAGTTCTATGTATATAAATATGATATAATGTACCACGGTGTGCTCATTTTGTGTGAGTGCTCGAACGTGATGTTCTTGTATGAACAATAATAAAAACGCTGTACTAGTTTATGTGGCACAATGTTTTGTAATATTTAGTTTCATAATTTTAATCGGTTTTCCGTTTCCGTTAGTACCTTACATGAGCTGATATTTGAAAATTATCACGTGACATGCGTGTAGTGTGCGCCCTCTATTGGAAGGGGTTGCGCTCCGACCACAGGGAGCTGGACAAACTTATGTATTTTAATAAATTATTAAATAATAAAATGTTATATAACTTTTCTTTTACCCCCCTCCTGGTCTTTTATCCCCTTGTTTATACCACTCTTTCCTTTATCACAACTTTGATCGCGCTAATGTTATATGCAAATTTTAACGCGCGATGTAGACACACCCTATTATAGAAAAATTTTTAGGGTGTGTCTACAACGCGCGTTAAAATTTGCATATAACAAAGTTGTGATGAAGGAAAGAGTGGTATAAACAAAGATCAGTGATTACTTGAAATCGATACCAGGAAGGGGGTAAAAGAAAAGTTATTTCCTGTGCTCCGGCTATAAATTGTACCGTGGATGTACGCCCATGTACCGTGACGTCTTCACCAGAACACACACATCTCTCTATTCACGATAGGTATATGGTTAGGTTACAGGATGTAGCCACTGGGACAGTCCGACCAACTATTTATTTACTCATTTGCACTGACTAACGCCATTCCAAAACAGCCAGACGGTTTAAAACCGGAAAAACTAAAATTCACGTTACTAAAGTAATAATGATAACAAACATGAACAATTTAACGAAATGACACTCGAATAAAAACTTGGTTTTATCTTTTTTTAAGTACACAGACCTCACTGAAAAAACAGTCTCTGAGAGATAAAAACACTTTGTGGGGAAAATACAGCTCGAAACCTGTACCCGTCACCTTGTCACGTGCGCCAGAGGGTCAATGTCGGGTTTCATCCAGACCAAAATACTAGTAAATTACACTACTAGACTTTACTATACTCTTATTTAATTGAATAACTTTTATAACAATAATGATGGATAAGTCAGATATGCGACAGAAAAAAATGTTCCGTTACGTTATACCAAGGTGGGCAGTTACAAGTTGTGATAACTCCGTTATTCTATGTCCGCCACCCAGGAAAACCCACGCGCCGATTTAGGGGGAGGCGCCCCCTTCAGACGGCAAAAAAAATTGACAAATCAATTGACAAACCTAGCTCACCGGATGGCTACTTCGGCCATGTCAATAGGAGCGCTCCCCTTACCGAATTTATGGATCCGCCAGTAAAACAAGTAGTAAAAACCTTATAATTTTATATTTAAGTACTAAAAACCTGTGACATTGTCCGAAAAGAATGCAGTACATATAAAGCAGGGAAAGTATCGGACTACACTGTTATTACATAATAGCAAAACCAAGTAAACCTTTAAGTATTTTACTTAATTCAACGTCTGTGAGTTGCTGACGAGACTGACTAACTTTCTACTGCTTTCCGCGACTGTCTATCTTACTGCAAAGTCAATCTCATCAATGACAGTCACCGTAACAATGAAGACATTATTTTCCTTGTAATATCGAACCGACTTTGCTTACAAACCTCTTGCAATGGTTCTCTACTGTAAGGAACAAACAGAACGGTACGGTGCCCCTTGAAACCAAACATAGCCATCCATAAAGTCTAAAAGCGTGACCTGAACACTAAGATTTTAACAGGTATTGTTGGGAAAATACCTTTGTGTATGCAGATCTTAGCAACCCATCGGAAGTTGTACGCATGCGCGTAAATATGCGGTGAGAGCATTTTACTGAGCTGTCGACGAAACATTGTGTCTACACTAATTCTTACTGGTTTATATTACACAACGTTGTATCTATTTAGTGACATGCTAAACTGGGACGGCTTGTTGACGACGTTGCCTTAACAACAAGGCTGCGTTCTGGTATGGAACTGGTGCAGCAGATTTAACCACCTGACCCAGCACTCGAGATAGAAATTCAACGTTTTTACAACCTGTCGTGACCTATTGACCTCACGGTAAGCTGTTGTATTCTCTCGTTGCTAATATGAAAGAGCTCCATGATTGGTGCATCGCGTGTTTTGTTGACCCGTGTAAATAGTGAAATACATTTTGTGCATATCTGTAACTGGCGCCCTCTTGTGGAAACACAATTCCGTGACGTCAAAATGACGTAACCGAGTGTAAACTCGATGTCTTTCAAACAGAAATTAGTTGCGAAATTGTCATTTAACACAAACCTCTGAAATAGATTTATCTGTTACGTAATTTGCTTCGTCGCTAGAGGGCGCTACTTTAAGGGAAGTTGTATTGTATATTTTTTTTGTTTTTCTTTTGGTGAAATCGTTAGAAAAACAGAACTCGGTGAAAATCATGACCGCAAATACTGAACCGAAGTGGAGTGAAAAAGATTGTATGTACGATGGCGCAGGATTAGATTTGAAGGAAATACCTGGCGAACTCTTTTCAAGATTTCGACATGTGAAGAGAATCTTACTAAGCGAGAATAATATTGAGACATTGGACGACAGTATTATGGTTTGGCAGACGTTGAATGAATTAGATTTAAGTTATAATAAGTTAACACAGTTACCATATTCAATTGGTGAGCTACCCACACTACAACGTTTGTACCTGCAGGGGAATGATTTGACATAACTTCCAGACTCACTCGCTAATTTGACGAATATGAACCAATTCTTTTGCACCGCTATTCCTGGGATGTTAAACCAGTCTGTATTCGCTAGTAACAGAACCATGGTCGAGAAATTATTTACGCGATTATTCCCACATAAACACATTGAACGCCATTATATTGAGTTAAAACATCCCAGTGGAGGAGAGAATAAACCGATATGGAAACAAGACGAACTGACGTGCTACGGTGAAGAATGTGGTCTGAAAGAAATACCCCGCGAACTGTTCACTGAGTATCGAAATGTTAAACGAATCTTACTGAAGAATAATGACATTGATACTTTAAGCGACAGCATTAATATGTGGGAGAATTTGGAGGAATTAGATTTGTGTGACAACAAGCTAACTCGACTACCAGACTCAATTGGCGAGTTAATAAAATTACAACGTTTGTTTATTCAATCTAACCAAATAACCACACTCCCAGACTCGCTGACAAAGTTGACAAATCTGAACCAATTTTTTTGCTATGAGGGTCCCGGGATGTCAAATACAGCGGTGATGTTAATTAACAGAATTGAAATTGAGAAACTAATGGTGCAATTGTTTTCGCATAAACATATTAAACACCAGTATATAGAAATGACACATCCAAGCGATGGAGAAAACAAACCAGTATGGGTGGAGAATGAACAAGCTTGTTATGGTAATGGATGTGATTTGAAAGAAATCCCCGGTGAACTCTTTACAATCTATCGACATGCAAAGAATATAGTATTGAATAATAACTGCATTGTGAAGATACACGATAGTATTATCGTGTGGCAGAATTTAGAAACGTTATATCTGAATAGGAATAAACTGACACGGTTACCAGACTCAATTGGCGAATGACAGAAACTGCGTATCTTGTACGTTGATGAGAATAATTTAACAAGTTTGCCAGAGTCACTTGTTAATCTCAAGAATCTCAGTGCATTTCACTGCAGTGCCATTCCAGGGTTGTTAAAGAAATCAGTATATTTGACGACGAGAGCTCAAGCTGAAACACTTTGGAAAGAAATCTTCCCAGATAAGTCGTACAATGGCAATCATAATATTGAAGCAAAATGTAAGTAAATGACTCTTGCTGATGTCTGTATCTTGTAATCTATGGGCCATGTACAGCGGGGAAATCGTCACCTGCGCATGCGGCAGACAGCCATAGTGTGTCATTGTTTACAAACAAATGTCTTCACATGAGCCTTTGTGTTTTTAGTGTGCATTGTGATTGTCGCTTAGACTAAATTCTTGCATGTGCGCAGGTGATGACCCCTCCGCTTTAAATAAACATTATGCTTTGTTAGAAACGAAAAGAAGGCTCAATTGTTTCAGACGGATATGCATTATTTCCGCATTACTCGAATAGCTAGTATGAACTTGAATACTACATATGACGTCACAAACATGCCTAGTCGATACGAACGATACATGTCATCAACCTTGTTACTCATCATGCATACAATATATGAAGTCACATACCTACTTAGTATGCACAAAATGCCTGACATCACAAGCATTCTCAGTCATACAATATATGAAGTCACATACCTACTTAGTATGCACAAAATGCCTGACATCACAAACATTCTCAGTCATACAATACATGTCATCACATGACGTCATAAACAGTCATAAAATGTATATATGTCGCGTCATAAGCCTGCCCAGTAAGCGTACGATAAATGACGTCAGAATTAAACATGCCGATTATGCATAACATACATGACATCATAAAACTTCCTACTTCGCATTTATTTTACGACGTTGCATTTTTTTGAACTGGCTAAACTGAATTTACTCTAGCTGCTGATATCCCCGATGTGAGAGAAAAACAGATTGAACCTGATGATCCTGCACACAATAAGCCTGAAATGCAAATAGATGATGACCCGGATGCAAAATTAAAGGATGAGGATCTCACGAATAGTTCAGTGGTAAAACCCGAGGCAGAGACGAGGAATACTGCATCAAATAAACAGGTCAGTTTATAACTTTAACTTTAACTTTATTGACATTATTCATTTTGAATAGAACATATATGAAATCAGCTTTGCCTTTCAAACGGAGACACTCTGGTAGTACAGTCATCAGTAATTTCCATATGCAAGTTATTTGGCAAGAATGCATTTCACAATTTCACGTCGGAGGTTCCAAATCTTCCTGGTTTAGCCAACAGAATTCTATTATTGTCACTATTGTGAACTCTATAGTGATTTAAATATATAATTTCTATAGAATATGACCCATGGCTGCATGTTTCTATAATATCAGCCCTATATAAGTTCCATAGAATCTGACTCATTCCTATGATTTCTGTAAAATTAGGTCTTTTTTGTACAATTTCTGTAAAATTTCCACAGAATCAGACTCATTCTTGTATTATTTATACAATTTTGTATGATTCCTATTGAATCCTAAAACAATGCTTTATGCCCAAATTTAGCCTGGGCCATTGGGTGGACTCTGACATGTTCAATTCGCATCACTTAGGTAGACACTGAAGTTTGCAAGTCGTGCCACATAGGTGGACCCTGACGTGTTCAATTCGCATCACTTAGATAGACACTGACGTTTGCAGTCGTACCACATAGGTGGACCCTGATGTGTTCAATTCGCATCTCTTAGGTAGACCCTGAAGTTTCCAAGTCGTGCCACATAGGTGGACCCTGACGTGTTCAATTCACATCACTTAGGTAGACCCTGACGTTTGCAGTCGTACCACATAGGTGGACCCTGATGTGTTCAATTCGCATCACTTAGGTAAACCCTGACGTTTGCAAGTCGTACCACATAGGTGGACCCTGACGTGTTCAATTCGCATCACTTGGGTAGACCCTGACGTCTGAAAGTCGTATCACATAGGTGTTCAATTCGCATCACTTAGGTAGACCCTGATGTCTGAAAGTCGTATCACATAGGTGTTCAATTCGCATCACTTAGGTAGACCCTGACGTCTGAAAGTCGTATCACATAGATGTTCAATTCGCAACACTTGGGTAGATCCTGACGTCTGAAAGTCGTATCACATAGGTGTTCAATTCGCATCACTTGGGTAGATCCTGACGTCTGAAAGTCGTATCTCATAGGTGTTCAATTCGCATCACTTGGGTAGATCCTGACGTCTGAAAGTCGTATCACATAGGTGTTCAATTCGCATCACTTGGGTAGATCCTGATGTCTGAAAGTCGTATCACATAGGTGTTTAATTCGCATCACTTGGGTAGATCCTGACGTGTTCTTTTTTTCACCATTTCAGTGGACTCTAATGCATTTAATTAGAATCACTTAATTAGACACTAACATGTGCATGTCTTACTACTTAGGTGACACTGGAGTGTTTTGTTCATTTCGTACCACTTGGACGGACTATGTTGACGTGTTCATTTTGCATCACTTAGGTGGACCCTGACATGTTCATTTTGTATCACTTAGGTGGACCCAGACGTATTCATTTCATACCAATGGGACACACAGCCACAAGTCAAAAGACTATATCACAAACTGACGTCACTGGGCTATACCTGCTGGGTAGATATTATGCAAATGGGAGGAGGTGATACCTTATATGGTAAAATAGACCGAGGAATCAGGAAATCTAAGGTATTTAATTGATTTGATGTGTATCAGAACATATTAGTTTGCATTAATATTTTACATGAGTTCAATATCATTAGTGTGTATAATGCTACTAGGAGATGCCGAATTGTTAGAGTTGCGAACATTGAGTTACGGACGTCGAATTACGAAAACGTCAAGCTGTGAAAATGTTGAGTTACGAAAATGGTCATGCCCATATTTCAGAAACCATGCCCACTTATGTGAAAGACGCCCAAATTGTAACTCAATGTTCAATTAACAGTTAACAGAACTTCAAGTTATGGGAACCTATTTTTGGTTTTTGTTTAACATTCAAATTTAGTTACTCAAATTTTAAATATCAGTTAACCAAATCATGTTGCTCATAACCCGATTTGAAATTTGTCTGATGCGACAACCACTATGCTACCAGTGACCGGTAAATTATTGTATTTTTGTAGGTGATTGTATCCTGCTGTACAGAGAAATACGCTTTGTCTTCAAACTGTCGACGAGAAGTCACCCTGGCAGACAAATTGAGAAAACCAATTATTCCATTATTATTAGAAAAGATGGAATGGCCACCAGAGGGCGCTATGAGTATGCCATTTTCAGAACTCTTATATATCGACTTCACAGATAAAGAAAGTCAACAGTTTTGTGATGAGTGATTTGACCAGTTGATCCAACAGATTGCCGCCACTGGTGCTGAGACATACTTGGGAACACATCCAAAAAGTTTAGCTGTGACTTCACAAAGTAAACCATCGAATGACAATCGTCAGTCGAAGAAAGAATCTGTGTCGTGTCACCTGATTTAATATCACATGACATGTCATGAGTAGCTATGTTACCATGTGACTATAATTAGTCTTGATAGTATAGTGTACGAGACCACTGTCTGAATAGCGATGAGATTTGTTTTTGCTTTTCAGATTCTCTCCCCTCATCGTGATCATTGTTTCGTTTGACCAGTGCAATCATAGTATTTGGGCAGCTGACATGGTGGAGCATTGAACACTATTTGATAAGTCAATAATGTCTGACACTAGAGGGCGTGATTTATATGTACTATGAGTGTATACCTATTCACAGGATCAGACAACTGCTGTCTTGTGTGGTCTTCTGGATTTTATGAGACAAATAATGAACCTGAATTTCCGAAACTAGGTGTGAGTTTGTCAAAGAAATACAGTATGTTAATATCACTTATATAGAGATTTATAAATTTGCGATAGTTTTTTAAACATGTAATTCATAATATATTTTTATAATATGTTTATATTTATATAACACATTTGCTATTACAAAAGAGTGAGTGTGTATATTATACAATGTAACTTTATTATTGTTGTCAATTGATAGAAATGTTATTCTAAAGATGCAATAAATTATTTTTACTATTAATATCAGATACTACTAGTACTGACTGGTTGATGTGATTAGTAAATACTACTAGTGTTGGGTACTGACTGGTTGGTGTGATTAGTGGATACTACTAGTGTTGGGTACTGACTGGTTGGTATGATTAGTGGATACTACTAGTGTTGGGTACTGACTGGTTGGTATAATTAGTGGATACTACTAGTGTTGTGTACTGACTGGTTAGTATGATTAGTGGATACTACTAGTGTTAGGTACTCACTGGTTGGTATGATTAGTGGATACTACTAGTGTCGGGTACTGACTGGTTGGTATGATTAGTGGTTACTACTATTGTCGGGTACTCACTGGTTGGTATGATTAGTGGATACTACTAGTGTCGGGTACTCACTGGTTGGTATGATTAGTGGATACTACTAGTGCTGGGTACTGACTGGTTGGTATGATTAGTGGATACTACTAGTGTTGGGTACTGACTGGTTGGTGTGATTAGTGGATACTACTAGTGTTGGGTACTGACTGGTTGGTATGATTAGTGGATACTGCTAGTGTTGGGTACTGACTGGTTGGTATGATTAGTGGATACTACTAGTGTCGGGTACTGACTGGTTGGTATGATTAGTGGATACTACTAGTGTTGGGTACTGACTGGTTGGTATGATTAGTGGATACTACTAGTGCTGGGTACTGACTGGTTGGTATAATTAGTGGATACTACTAGTGTAGGGTTCTAACTGGTTGGTATGATGAGTGGATACTACTAGTGTTGGGTATTGACTGGTTGGTATGATTAGTGGATACTACTAGTGTCGGGTACTGACTGGTTGGTATGATTAGTGGTTACTACTAGTGTTGGGTACTCACTGGTTGGTATGATTAGTGGATACTACTAGTGTTGGGTACTCACTGGTTGGTATGATTAGTGGATACTACTAGTGTCGGGTACTGACTGGTTGGTATGATTAGTGGTTACTACTAGTGTTGGGTACTCACTGGTTGGTATGATTAGTGGATACTACTAGTGTTGGGTACTCACTGGTTGGTATGATTAGTGGATACTACTAGTGTCGGGTACTGACTGGTTGGTATGATTAGTGGTTACTACTAGTGTTGGGTAATGACTGGTTGGTGTGATTAGTGGATGCTACTAGTGTCTCGTACTGACTAGTTGGTATGATTAGTGGATACTACTAGTGTTGGGTACTCACTGGTTGGTATGATTAGTGGATACTACTAGTGTTGGGTACTGACTGGTTGGTATCATTAGTGGATACTACTAGTGTCTCGTACTGACTAGTTGGTATGATTAGTGGATACTACTAGTGTTGGGTACTCACTGGTTGGTATGATTTATGGATACTACTAGTGTCGGGTACTGACTGGTTGGTATGATTAGTGGTTACTACTATTGTCGGGTACTCACTGGTTGGTATGATTAGTGGATACTACTAGTGTCGGGTACTGACTGGTTGGTATGATTAGTGGATACTACTAGTGTTGGGTACTCTCTGGTTGGTATGATTAGTGGATACTACTAGTGTTGGGTACTCACTGGTTGGTATGATTAGTGGATACTACTAGTGTTGGGTACTCACTGGTTGGTATGATTAGTGGATACTACTAGACTAGTGTCGGGTACTGACTGGTTGGTATGATTAGTGGATACTACTAGTGTCGGGTACTGACTGGTTGGTATGATTAGTGGATACTACTAGTGTTGGGTACTCACTGGTTGGTATGATTAGTGGATACTACTAGTGTTGGGTACTCACTGGTTGGTATGATTAGTGGATACTACTAGTCTAGTGTCGGGTACTGACTGGTTGGTATGATTAGTGGATACTACTAGTGTAGGGTTCTAACTGGTTGGTATGATTAGTGGATACTACTAGTGTTGGGTACTCACTGGTTGGTATGATTAGTGGTTACTATTAGTGTTGGGTACTGACTGGTTGGTATGATTAGTGGTTACTACTAGTGTTGGGTACTCACTGGTTGGTATGATTAGTGGATACTACTAGTGTCGGGTACTGACTGGTTGGTATGATTAGTGGTTACTACTAGTGTTGGGTACTGACTGGTTGGTATGATTAGTGGATACTACTAGTGTTGGGTACTCACTGGTTGGTATGATTAGTGGATACTACTAGTGTTGGGTACTGACTGGTTGGTATGATTAGTGGATACTACTAGTGTCGGGTACTGACTGGTTGGTATGATTAGTGGATACTACTAGTGTTGGGTACAGACTGGTTGGTATGATTAGTGGATACTACTAGTGTTGGGTACTGACTGGTTGGTATGATTAGTGGTTACTACTAGTGTTGGGTACTGACTGGTTGGTATGATTAGTGGTTACTACTAGTGTTGGGTACTCACTGGTTGGTATGATTAGTGGATACTACTAGTGTTGGGTACTGACTGGTTGGTATGATTAGTGGATACTACTAGTGTTGGGTACTGACTGGTTGGTATGATTAGTGGATACTACTAGTGTTGGATATTGGCTGGTTGGTATGATTAGTGGATACTACTAGTGTTGGGTACTCACTGGTTGGTATGATTAGTGGATACTAATAGTGTTGGGTACTGACTGGTTGTTATGATTAGTGGATACTACTAGTGTTGGGTACTGACTGGTTGGTATGATTAGTGGTTACTACTAGTGTTGGGTACTGACTGGTTGGTATGATTAGTGGATACTACTAGTGTCGGGTACTGACTGGTTGGTATGATTAGTGGATACTACTAGTGTTGGGTACTGACTGGTTGGTATGATTAGTGGATACTACTAGTGTCGGGTACTGACTGGTTGGTATGATTAGTGGATACTACTAGTGTCGGGTACTGACTGGTTGGTATGATTAGTGGATACTACTAGTGTTGGGTACTGACTGGTTGGTATGATTAGTGGATACTACTAGTGTCGGGTACTGACTGGTTGGTATGATTAGTGGATACTACTAGTGTTGGGTACTCACTGGTTGGTATGATTAGTGGATACTACTAGTGTTGGGTACTGACTGGTTGGTATGATTAGTGGATACTACTAGTGTTGGGTACTGACTGGTTGGTATGATTAGTGGATACTACTAGTGTCGGGTACTGACTGGTTGGAATGATTAGTGGATACTACTAGTGTTGGGTACTCACTGGTTGGTATGATTAGTGGATACTACTAGTGTTGTGTACTGACTGGTTGGTATGATTAGTGGATACTACTATTGTTGGGTACTGACTGGTTGGTATGATTAGTGGATACTACTAGTGTTGTGTACTGACTGGTTAGTATGATTAGTGGATACTACTAGTGCTGGGTACTGACTGGTTGGTATAATTAGTGGATACTACTAGTGTTGGGTACTGACTGGTTGGTATAATTAGTGGATACTACTAGTGTTGGGTACTGACTGGTTGGTGTGATTAGTGGATACTACTAGTGTTGGCTACTGACTGGTTGGTATGATTAGTGGATACTACTAGTGTAGGGTTCTAACTGGTTGGTATGATGAGTGGATACTACTAGTGTTGGGTATTGACTGGTTGGTATGATTAGTGGATACTACTAGTGTCGGGTACTGACTGGTTGGTATGATTAGTGGTTACTACTAGTGTTGGGTACTCACTGGTTGGTATGATTAGTGGATACTACTAGTGTTGGGTACTCACTGGTTGGTATGATTAGTGGTTACTACTAGTGTCGGGTACTGACTGGTTGGTATGATTAGTGGTTACTACTAGTGTTGGGTACTCACTGGTTGGTATGATTAGTGGATACTACTAGTGTTGGGTACTCACTGGTTGGTATGATTAGTGGATACTACTAGTGTCGGGTACTGACTGGTTGGTATGATTAGTGGTTACTACTAGTGTTGGGTAATGACTGGTTGGTGTGATTAGTGGATGCTACTAGTGTTGGGTACTGACTGGTTGGTATGATTAGTGGTTACTACTTGTGTTGAGTACTGACTGGTTGGTATGATTAGTGGATACTACTAGTGTCGGGTACTGACTGGTTGGTATGATTAGTGGATACTACTAGTGTTGGGTACTGACTGGTTGGTATGATTAGTGGATACTACTAGTGTTGGGTACTGACTGGTTGGTATGATTAGTGGTTACTACTAGTGTTGGGTACTGACTGGTTGGTATGATTAGTGGTTACTACTAGTGTTGGGTACTCACTGGTTGGTATGATTAGTGGATACTACTAGTGTTGGGTACTCACTGGTTGGTATGATTAGTGGATACTACTAGTGTTGGGTACTGACTGGTTGGTATGATTAGTGGATACTACTAGTGTTGGATATTGGCTGGTTGGTATGATTAGTGGATACTACTAGTGTTGGGTACTCACTGGTTGGTATGATTAGTGGATACTACTAGTGTTGGGTACTGACTGGTTGGTATGATTAGTGGATACTACTAGTGTTGGGTACTGACTGGTTGGTAAGATTAGTGGATACTACTAGTGTTGGATATTGGCTGGTTGGCATGATTAGTGGATACTACTAGTGTTGGGTACTGACTGGTTGGTATGATTAGTGGATACTACTAGTGTTGGGTACTGACTGGTTTTTATGATTAGTGGATACTACTAGTGTTGGGTACTGACTGGTTGGTATGATTAGTGGATACTACTAGTGTTGGATATTGGCTGGTTGGTATGATTAGTGGTTACTACTAGTGTTGGGTACTCACTGGTTGGTATGATTAGTGGATACTACTAGTGTTGGGTACTGACTGGTTGGTATGATTAGTGGATACTACTAGTGTTGGGTGCTGACTGGTTGGTATGATTAGTGGATACTACTAGTGTTGGATATTGGCTGGTTGGTATGATTAGTGGATACAACTAGTGTTGGGTACTGACTGGTTGGTATGATTAGTTGACACTACTAGTGTTGGGTACAGACTGGTTGGTATTATTATCGAATACAACTAGTGTTGGCACTGACTGGTGTGTACGCTTAGTGGATACTACTAGTGTTGGGTACTGACTGGTTGGTATGAATAGTGGAAACGATTAGTGTTGGGTACTGGCTGGTTGGTATGATGAGTGGATACTACTATTGTTGGGTACTGACTGGTTGGAAAGATTAGTGGAAACGATTAGTGTTGGGTACTGACTGGTTGGTATGATTAGTGGATACTACTAGTGTCGGGTACTGACTGGTTGGTATGATTAGTGGATACTACTAGTGTTGGGTACTCACTGGTTGGTATGATTAGTGGATACTACTAGTGTTGGGTACTGACTGGTTGGTATGATTAGTGGATACTACTAGTGTTGGGTACTGACTGGTTGGTATGATTAGTGGATACTACTAGTGTTGGGTACTGACTGGTTGGTATGATTAGTGGTTACTACTAGTGTTGGGTACTCACTGGTTGGTATGATTAGTGGTTACTACTAGTGTTGGGTACTCACTGGTTGGTATGATTAGTGGATACTACTAGTGTTGGGTACTGACTGGTTGGTATGATTAGTGGATACTACTAGTGTTGGGTACTCACTGGTTGGTATGATTAGTGGATACTACTAGTGTTGGGTACTGACTGGTTGGTATGATTAGTGGATACTACTAGTCTATTGTTGGGTACTGACTGGTTGGTATGATGAGTGGATACTACTAGTGTTGTGTACTGACTGGGTGGTATAATTAGTGGATATTACTAGTGTTCGGGTACTGACTGGTTGGTATAATTAGTGTTCACTACTAGTGTTGGGTACAGACTGGTTGGTATTATTATCGAATACAACTAGTGTTGGCACTGACTGGTGTGTACGCTTAGTGGATACTACTAGTGTTGGGTACTGACTGGTTGGTATGAATAGTGGATACTACAAGTGTTGGGTACTGACTGCTTGGTATGATGAGTGGATACTACTATTGTTGGGTACTGACTGGTTGGAAAGATTAGTGGAAACGATTAGTGTTGGGTACTGGCTGGTTGGTATGATTAGTGGATACTACTAGTGTTGGGTACTCACTGGTTGGTATGATGAGTGGATACTACTAGTATTGGGTACTGACTGGTTGGTATGATTAGTGGAAACTACTATTGTCGGGTAATGACTGGTTGGTATGATTAGTGGATACTACTAGTGTTAGGTACTGACTGGTGTGTATGATTAGTGGATACTACTAGTGTTGGGTACTCACTGGTTGGTATGATTAGTGGATACTACTAGTGTCTCATACTGACTGGTTGGTATGATTAGTGTTTACTACTAGTGTTGGGTACTGACTGGTTGGTATGATTAGTTGACACTACTAGTGTTGGGTATTGACTGGTTGGTATGATTAGTGGATACTACTAGTGTTGGGTACTGACTGGTTGGTATGATTAATGGATACTACTAGTGTTGGGTACTGACTGGTTGGTATGATTAGTGGATACTACTAGTGTTAGGTACTGACTGGTGTGTATGATTAGTGGATACTACTAGTGTTGGGTACTCACTGGTTGGTATGATTAGTGGATACTACTAGTGTCTCATACTGACTGGTTGGTATGATTAGTGTTTACTACTAGTGTTGGGTACTGACTGGTTGGTATGATTAGTTGACACTACTAGTGTTGGGTATTGACTGGTTGGTATGATTAGTGGATACTACTAGTGTTGGGTACTGACTGGTTGGTATGATTAATGGATACTACTAGTGTTGGGTACTGACTGGTTGGTATGATTAGTGGATACTACTAGTCTATTGTTGGGTACTGACTGGTTGGTATGATGAGTGGATACTACTATTGTTGGGTACTGACTGGTTGGTATGATTAGTGGTTACTACTAGTGTTGGGTACTCACTGGTCGGTGTGATTAGTGGATGCTACTAGTGTTGGGTACTGACTGGTTGGTATGATTAGTGGATACTACTAGTGTTGGATATTGGCTGGTTGGTAAGATTAGTGGAAACAACTAATGTTGGGTACTGAATGGTTGGTATGATTAGTGGATACTACTCGTGTTGGGAACTGTCTGACTGGTTGCTATATTTGGTAAATACTACTAATTCTGGGTACTGACTGGTTGGTATAATTAGTAGATACTACTAGTGTTGGGTACAGACTGGTTGGTACGATTAGTGGATACCACTATTGTTGGGTACTGACTGGTTTGTACCATTAGTGGATACTACTAATGTTGGGTACTGTCTGGTTGGTACGATTAGTGGATATTACTAGTGTTCGGGTACTGACTGGTTGGTATAATTAGTGGTCACTACTAGTGTTGGGTACAGACTAGTTGGTATTATTATCGAATACAACTAGTGTTGGTACTGACTGGTGTGTACGCTTAGTGGATACTACTAATGTTGGGTACTGACTGGTTGGTACGATTAGTGGATATTACTAGTGTTCGGGTACTGACTGGTTGGTATAATTAGTGTTCACTACTAGTGTTGGGTACAGACTGGTTGGTATTATTATCGAATACAACTAGTGTTGGCACTGACTGGTGTGTACGCTTAGTGGATACTACTAGTGTTGGGTACTGACTGGTTGGTATGAATAGTGGATACTACAAGTGTTGGGTACTGACTGCTTGGTATGATGAGTGGATACTACTATTGTTGGGTACTGACTGGTTGGAAAGATTAGTGGAAACGATTAGTGTTGGGTACTGGCTGGTTGGTATGATTAGTGGATACTACTAGTGTTGGGTACTCACTGGTTGGTATGATGAGTGGATACTACTAGTATTGGGTACTGACTGGTTGGTATGATTAGTGGAAACTACTATTGTCAGGTAATGACTGGTTGGTATGATTAGTGGATACTACTAGTGTTAGGTACTGACTGGTGTGTATGATTAGTGGATACTACTAGTGTTGGGTTCTGACTGGTTGGTATGATTAGTGATTACTACTAGTGTCGGGTACTGACTGGTTGGTATGATTAGTGGATACTACTAGTGTTGGGTACTGACTGGTTGGTATGATTAGTGGATACTACTAGTGTCGGGTACTGACTGGTTGGTATGATTAGTGGATACTACTAGTGTTGGGTACTGACTGGTTGGTATGATTAGTGGATACTACTAGTGTTGGGTACTGACTGGTTGGTATGATTAGTGGATACTACTAGTGTTGGGTACTGACTGGTTGGTATGATTAGTGGATACTACTAGTGTCGGGTACTGACTGGTTGGAATGATTAGTGGATACTACTAGTGTTGGGTACTCACTGGTTGGTATGATTAGTGGATACTACTAGTGTTGTGTACTGACTGGTTGGTATGATTAGTGGATACTACTATTGTTGGGTACTGACTTGTTGGTATGATTAGTGGATACTACTAGTGTTGTGTACTGACTGGTTAGTATGATTAGTGGATACTACTAGTGCTGGGTACTGACTGGTTGGTATAATTAGTGGATACTACTAGTGTTGGGTACTGACTGGTTGGTATAATTAGTGGATACTACTAGTGTTGGGTACTGACTGGTTGGTGTGATTAGTGGATACTACTAGTATTGGCTACTGACTGGTTGGTATGATTAGTGGATACTACTAGTGTAGGGTTCTAACTGGTTGGTATGATGAGTGGATACTACTAGTGTTGGGTATTGACTGGTTGGTATGATTAGTGGATACTACTAGTGTCGGGTACTGACTGGTTGGTATGATTAGTGGTTACTACTAGTGTTGGGTACTCACTGGTTGGTATGATTAGTGGATACTACTAGTGTTGGGTACTCACTGGTTGGTATGATTAGTGGTTACTACTAGCGTCGGGTACTCACTGGTTGGTATGATTAGTGGTTACTACTAGTGTTGGGTACTCACTGGTTGGTATGATTAGTGGATACTACTAGTGTTGGGTACTCACTGGTTGGTGTGATTAGTGGATACTACTAGTGTCGGGTACTGACTGGTTGGTATGATTAGTGGTTACTACTAGTGTTGGGTAATGACTGGTTGGTGTGATTAGTGGATGCTACTAGTGTTGGGTACTGACTGGTTGGTATGATTAGTGGTTACTACTTGTGTTGAGTACTGACTGGTTGGTATGATTAGTGGATACTACTAGTGTCGGGTACTGACTGGTTGGTATGATTAGTGGATACTACTAGTGTTGGGTACTGACTGGTTGGTATGATTAGTGGATACTACTAGTGTTGGGTACTGACTGGTTGGTATGATTAGTGGTTACTACTAGTGTTGGGTACTGACTGGTTGGTATGATTAGTGGTTACTACTAGTGTTGGGTACTCACTGGTTGGTATGATTAGTGGATACTACTAGTGTTGGGTACTCACTGGTTGGTATGATTAGTGGATACTACTAGTGTTGGGTACTGACTGGTTGGTATGATTAGTGGATACTACTAGTGTTGGATATTGGCTGGTTGGTATGATTAGTGGATACTACTAGTGTTGGGTACTCACTGGTTGGTATGATTAGTGGATACTACTAGTGTTGGGTACTGACTGGTTGGTATGATTAGTGGATACTACTAGTGTTGGGTACTGACTGGTTGGTATGATTAGTGGATACTACTAGTGTTGGATATTGGCTGGTTGGCATGATTAGTGGATACTACTAGTGTTGGGTACTGACTGGTTGGTATGATTAGTGGATACTACTAGTGTTGGGTACTGACTGGTTTTTATGATTAGTGGATACTACTAGTGTTGGGTACTGACTGGTTGGTATGATTAGTGGATACTACTAGTGTTGGATATTGGCTGGTTGGTATGATTAGTGGTTACTACTAGTGTTGGGTACTCACTGGTTGGTATGATTAGTGGATACTACTAGTGTTGGGTACTGACTGGTTGGTATAATTAGTGGATACTACTAGTGTTGGGTGCTGACTGGTTGGTATGATTAGTGGATACTACTAGTGTTGGATATTGGCTGGTTGGTATGATTAGTGGATACTACTAGTGTTGGGTACTGACTGGTTGGTATGATTAGTTGACACTACTAGTGTTGGGTACTCACTGGTTGGTATGATTAGTGGATACTACTAGTGTCGGGTACTGACTGGTTGGTATGATTAGTGGATACTACTAGTGTTGTGTACTCACTGGTTGGTATGATTAGTGGATACTACTAGTGTTGGGTACTGACTGGTTGGTATGATTAGTGGATACTACTAGTGTTGGGTACTGACTGGTTGGTATGATTAGTGGTTACTACTAGTGTTGGGTACTCACTGGTTGGTATGATTAGTGGTTACTACTAGTGTTGGGTACTCACTGGTTGGTATTATTATCGAATACAACTAGTGTTGGTACTGACTGGTGTGTACGCTTAGTGGATACTACTAATGTTGGGTACTGACTGGTTGGTACGATTAGTGGATATTACTAGTGTTCGGGTACTGACTGGTTGGTATAATTAGTGTTCACTACTAGTGTTGGGTACAGACTGGTTGGTATTATTATCGAATACAACTAGTGTTGGCACTGACTGGTGTGTACGCTTAGTGGATACTACTAGTGTTGGGTACTGACTGGTTGGTATGAATAGTGGATACTACAAGTGTTGGGTACTGACTGCTTGGTATGATGAGTGGATACTACTATTGTTGGGTACTGACTGGTTGGAAAGATTAGTGGAAACGATTAGTGTTGGGTACTGGCTGGTTGGTATGATTAGTGGATACTACTAGTGTTGGGTACTCACTGGTTGGTATGATGAGTGGATACTACTAGTATTGGGTACTGACTGGTTGGTATGATTAGTGGAAACTACTATTGTCGGGTAATGACTGGTTGGTATGATTAGTGGATACTACTAGTGTTAGGTACTGACTGGTGTGTATGATTAGTGGATACAACTAGTGTTGGGTTCTGACTGGTTGGTATGATTAGTGATTACTACTAGTGTTGGGTACTGACTGGTCGGTATGATTAGTGGATAATACTAGTGTCGGGTACTGACTGGTTGGTATGATTAGTGGATACTACTAGTGTTGGGTACTGACTGGTTGGTAAGATTAGTGGATACTACTAGTGTTGGGTACTGACTGGTTGGTATGATTAGTGGTTACTACTAGTGTTGGGTACTGACTGGTTGGTACGATTAGTGGATACTACTAGTGTTAGGTACTGACTGGTGTGTATGATTAGTGGATACTACTAGTGTTGGGTACTGACTGGTTGGTATGATTAGTGGATACTACTAGTGTCTCATACTGACTGGTTGGTATGATTAGTGTTTACTACTAGTGTTGGGTACTGACTGGTTGGTATGATTAGTTGACACTACTAGTGTTGGGTATTGACTGGTTGGTATGATTAGTGGATAATACTAGTGTCGGGTACTGACTGACTGGTTGGTATGATTAGTGGATACTACTAGTATTGGGTACTGACTGTTTGGTATGATTAGTAGATACTACTAGTACTGGGTACTGACTGGTTGGTATGCTTAGTGGATACTACTATTGTTGGGTAATGACTGGTTGGTATGATTAGTGGACACTACTAGTGTTGAGTATTGAGTGGTTGGTATGATTAGTGGATACTACTAGTGCTGGGTACTGACTGGTTGGTATGATTAGTGGTTACTACTAGTGTTGGGTACTGACTGGTTGGTATGATTAGTGGTTACTACTAGTGTTGGGTACTGACTGGTTGGTATGATTAGTGGATAATACTAGTGTTGGGTACTGACTGACTGGTTGCTATGATTAGTGGATACTGCTAGTGTCTCATACTGACTGGTTAGTATGATTAGTGGATACTACTAGTATTGGGTACTGACTGGTTGTTATGATTAGTGGATACTACTAGTGCGGGGTACTGACTGGTTGGTATGATTAGTGGATACTACTAGTATTGGGTACTGACTGGTTGGTATGATTAGTGGATACTACTAGTGTTGGGTACTGACTGGTTGGTATGATTAGTGAATACTACTAGTATTGGGTACTGACTGGTTGGTATGATTAGTTGACACTACTAGTGTTGGGTACTGTCTGGTTGGTATGATTAGTGGATACTACTAGTATTGGGTATAGACTGGTTGGTATGATTAGTGGATACTACTAGTGTTGGGTACTGACTGGTTGGTATGATTAGTGGTTACTACTAGTGTTAAATACTGACTGGTGGGTATGATTAGTGGATAATACTAGTGTTGGTTACTGACTGGTTGGTATGATTAGTGAATACTACTAGTGTTGGGTACTGACTGGTTGGTATGATTAGTGGATAATACTAGTGTTGGGTACTGACTGGTTGGTTTAATCACAGGGAGTTGGACAAACTTACAACTTACAACTCTTTCCTTTATCATAATCTTTGTTACGCGCTAATGTTATATGCAAATTTTAACGCGCGATGTAGACACACCCTATTATAGTAAAATGTACTATAATAGGGTGTGTCTACATCGCGCGTTAAAATTTGCATATAACATTAGCGCGTAGCGTGGAAAGAGTGGTATAAACAAAGATCAGTGATTACTTTAAATCGATACCAGGAAGGGGGGGGAAGGTAAAAGAAAAGTTATAATAATATAACATTTTATTATTTAATAATTTATTAAAATACATAAGTTTGTCCAACTCCCTGTGGTATAATTAGTGGTTACTAGTGTCTCGTACTGACTGGTGTGTATCTGTATTCCAGTCGAAGTTTCATTCTGGTCTATGGTTTGTAATTTATTGTGGATTGTTCCCCTCTCGTACTCATGGACTGTCGTTTAAGGACACTAGTCAGGTAGTTTCATTTTATTCCATATATGTTAGATTAACTGAATAAAATTACCCCAATCATATTGGTGATAAGTATAAACTCGAAAACCGTATAACCAATCACAGCAACCGTGATTTTGACGTCACTCGTGTGGATGAATATAATTTCGAAATTACCTTGTTTGATATACAAGGTTTTCAACAACTACACTGATTGTTTTAGTTTTACGAATCGCCGAGGTTCACACTGACTACTCAGTTTCAGCCGATTTATATTGTGTTATTTCAGAGTGGATTTCCAGTCATATTTATAGATTTGCCAATGTTTATACAAATACTCATCAACGAACGTGCGATTTCAGACGAGTTCTTCAAACCAAAGTGCAAACTCGTACAGTATCATCATTATATATTATTGAATCCGGCAGACATAAAGGCATTTTGAAGGAAAACAGGCTATGTAATCTCCATGAATGCAATGAAATAGAGGATGAGAAACATTACATTTTATATTTTAATAATTGTCAAATCAAAGAACATAGATCTGGATTCCTTGCAGCCCTAAATGCCCCAAAGTTTGAAGGTTTTAGCATGGATATCTTATTGTTTCAAGAAATGATTCTTTCATTCTTAGCATTTTTGCAAAATTTATTTTCTATATTCTTGATATGTTTTAGTAAGTTTTGTTGTCCTGAATGTTGTTTTGTTGTTATTAGACATTGCTCAAGATTTCATTGGTACGTTCAAAATACAATTTATCTTATCTATATTTAAAGAGCGGTGGTCGTCGCGCCGCGTCCTAATCGATATGGGACTCGTAGTGACGTAGGCAACGCATGTAAAATACATTGTTTATTTACAAGAACTTGGAACACGAGGTGACGACTCCCCCGCTTTAAATATATACTGTAAAATATTTTAGTTGGAATTAATTTTCGCTGGAAAGGTTTATTTTCATTGGTTTTTGATGAGTTGAGTGTAAAATATATGAATAAAGGTATAATCACAGGATTTTATTTTCGCTGAATCATCCCTCAGCGAAAATAGCGAAAGTAAATTCCAAGCGAAAATAAAGTATTTTACAGTAGGGGTAAACAAAGTGCCGGCTCGAAACCATTCATAGTCTGAAAGCGTGACCTCAATTCTATCACAAAAGTTTGCGCAGGTATTGTTGTGAGAATGCTTTTCTGATGTGTCTTCAGGTCATTTTAACTGTTGAAGGTTGTACGCATGCGCGTATGTGTGCAGTGTAGAAAGACAATCATTACAGCCAATTTGTTATTGTACCGAATTTCGTCGACGGAGGACTTTACTCAGTTCACAGTAAGTTAAACTTGCTTACTTTGCACAATGTGGTGCATAGCAATTTAGACACATTCTTAATAAGACAGCTCTGAGACGATGTTGCGACGTTGTCATAACGACCAGATCGCTACGATTGCCGGCCATTTTTATTATAATTGGACGCTATAATTGGTAGCGTAGTTACGATATATTTTCCTTAACAGTTTTCCTGATTCAATGACGTCACCAATTGTAACATACTCGACGCTCCAGATAGAAAATTCGGCCTTTTTGTAATCTGTGGTGACCTCGTGACCTAAGAGGTAAGCTATTTATAGTGCAGGGCTGTAAACGATTTGCATCATAATTCTGATATTAGCTCCACTGATAAAGGTAATGTCGTTTTCGTGATGTAAGGGTGGGGGTATTTCTATAATGTGATCGCCGCCCCGTAGTGATCTACTTACATTCGATCATTTACGTGACGTCATATCCTCACAACTTGTGCATAGAAGACATTTTAACCGTTCCTCGTCACGTCAAGTGTTAGATACTAGACTGAATGAATAGTGAATTATTACTGTGTGGCTGGTTGGTATGATTACTGTGTGACCCAAAGGATCACCACAGAAAGATTAAATAATGTCTCGGTTAACTTTGAACACGGGTCTTGCTTCTTGCTGAAAACAAGTGTTATTGTTAGGTTAACGGATTGCATTTATCGTATTAAAATAAAAGAATCGTTAGCACACGCAGACTTGATCAAATGGGCTTCTGTGTGCATGTAGAACCTACACGCACATCGACACGCAGACATCAATGTTATGGCTTCTGCGTGCCCGCAAAACTCACCCGCAGATACGCTTTTGAGATACTCGAACATACCCCCTATAATTGACTACATGCGCTTCAATGAACCACAATGCAATGCGGCCTGGGGGTACTCCCAGCGGTACTCCCACATGAGTTGTTAAAGTATACAGATATGTGCCACTGTTTTGACCCTATTTTTAACGGTCGAGTCGATCTTTTTAACCCTCCAATATTACGATTTTCATTCCTTTTTCGCAAAATTTTGGCAATTTTGACAAAAACGTCAATTTTTTAGCCAGAAATGCACTAACTTCAATCTATATAACGTGAATATACATTGCTGTGGGGCGGTGGGTGATGCACGCTAACAGTATGATGACATGTACTTGAGTAACAGTAAATGAACAAACAAAAGAATACACTCAGTCACACTTATTTAACTTTTTATTTACTCAACTTTCGCCTACTTACTTTTTTAGTTATTTATTGAAATCGTAGAGAAACTCCTACATTTAAAGTTGGGTACTCCTTCAGAGGCAGCCGAATTTGAATTGAATAAAATTGAATACAATTGAAACCGTAAAGAAAATGCTACATTTATTTTTTATGAGAAAAAAAATGACCACCCCTTTAAAGACAGAGGCATCCAAAGTGGCTACCACTGTCTCAGTTTTGCAAAGAATGTCTACTTATTCACAAACTGGAATTCCTTTTTGTCATTTGTTATGTTTGTTATGGTAAGAAACTGTCCCAAAATAACGTTGTTTGAAACTCGAATAATGCTGTTTTGTCACGTTGAACATTCATAATTTTTTTCATCCTTTACAATAATATTTTGTACATTTTTGCCAAAACTTCAAAAAAGTTGTGCACCAATTTTTGCAGATCAATTATACCTTTCTAAGAGATGATAACGCATTTATTTTGATATGTATGTCGTTTTTGTTTATTTTTAGGGATACTTCAATAACACAAAATTTATCATGGCTGGACACAATGATGCATTGTGGGAAGAACAAAGACAAGTATACAATGGCAATGATTGCGGTCTGAAGGAAATACCGATTGAACTTTTTACAACTTACCGACACGCTAAACAAATCTTACTAAAAAATAATGACATTGATAAGTTAAGTAACAGTGTTAACGTGTGGGAGAATTTGGAAGAATTGAATTTATATAACAACAAGTTAACTCAACTACCAGACTCTATTGGCGAGTTGTCAAAGCTACGTCACTTGTTTGTACATTCCAACATGTTAAAATCCTTACCAGATTCACTAGCAAATTTGACGAATCTTTGTCTATTTTTTTGCGATCCAATTCCCGGTGTATTGAACGAAAAGGTAGACATTTCAACAAGAGTCGAAGTTGAGCGATTATTTACGCGATTATTCTTGCATAAACACATTGAACGCCACTACATAGAGTTGAAACACCCCAGCGGAGGAGAGAAGAAACCGATGTGGGTTGAAGACCGACAGACCTGTAACGGCGAAGGATGTGGCTTGAAAGAAATACCTCATGAAATCTTCACAGAATACCAATATGTAAAACGAATCGAGGTGAAGAATAATGACATCGATACATTAAGCGAAAATATTGGTGTTTGTACGAATTTGGAAGTACTAGATTTATGTAACAATAAGTTAACAATGCTACCAGATGCAGTTGGCGAGTTAACAAAGCTTCGACATTTGTTAGTACATTTCAACATGTTAAAATCGTTACCAGATTCACTGGGAAATTTGACCGAACTATGTCTATTTTTTTGCGATCCAATTCCGGGTTTATTGAATGAAAAAGTAGAAATTTCAAACAGAATCGATGTTGAGAGATTATTTACGAGTTTATTCCCGCATAAACACATTGAACTCCATTACATAGAGTTGAAACATCCCAGTGGAGGAGAGAATAAACCGATGTGGATTGAAGACCGACAGACTTGTGACGGAGAAGGATGTGGCTTGAAAGAAATACCTCGCGAAGTCTTCACAGAATATCAACATGTAAAACGAATCTTATTGAAGAATAACGACATTGATACATTAAGCGAAAATATTAATATTTTGACGAATTTGGAAGAATTGAATTTGAGTAACAATAAATTAACAAAGTTACCAGACTCTGTTGGCGAGTTAACAAAGCTACGTCATTTGTTTGTACATTCCAACATGTTGACATCTTTACCAGATTCACTAGCAAATTTGACGAATCTTTGTCTATTTTTTTGCGATTCAATTCCCGGTGTATTGAACGAAAAAGTAGGCATTTCAACAAGAGTCGAAGTTGAGAGATTATTTACGCGATTATTTCCACACAAAGACATTGAACGCCATTACATAGAGTTGAAGACAGGAGGTGACAAGAAACCAGCATGGAAAGATAAAGAACAAACCACAAGTATGTATATACTGTAAAACGTGTCTTTTTCGCGAGCATGTCTTTTTCACGAATTTAGCGATGTCGCTAATGACTTTATTATAAATTCAAAATGGCCGCCAAACAAAGAAATCAACAATGAGAAGAGAGATTCATTAAAACAACATTTTGCTATTAGGTCATTTTACCACAATTCGCTAAAATTGCATGCCGCTTTTTCAACATGTTTTACAGTATTTATTATATTTAATAGAACTATTGATTGATTGATTGATTGATTGAAGAATGTACGATATTATTGCTTTGCATTAGAACAACATACAACACAATCAGTTAATTTGATAATAGTACAATGACTATAGTACGATGAATGAAGTTAGAAAGTACGTTTGTGAATGAATCTTATTGTTTTACACAATAGAGGACAATACACTTATTCCCCAAATGGTTCATTAAATATTTCTTCATCATGGCCACTGTGCTGCATTGGAACATTTGTTTGGCAATCTGTTTATTGGTGTGTAGATCACGATGGTCTGTTTTCATTTTATTAAAATTGTCATCTAGGTATTGCAACCAATGCCGTGAAACAACAAAAAGTAGAAACTGGAGTTACGGGGCAACAGTCTCAATTAGACACCAACTTGGATGGTGATCAAATAAAGGTGGAAGAAAACATAAATACCAGTTCACCTGAAAAACGAGAACCCAAGAAGAACATTACTGTGCCTAATCTGGATAAGAAGGTCAGGATTATGACTGACTGATTCACTGACACACTGACTGACTGATTCACTGACTGACACACTGACTGACATACTAACTGACCGATTCACTGACACGCTGACTGACTGATTCACTGACACACTGACTGACCGATTCACTGACACACTGACTGACTGACTTATTCACTGACACACTGACTGACTCACTGATTCACTGACACACTGACTGAATTACTGACACACTGACTCACTGACTGATTCACTGACACACTGACTGACTGACATACTAACTGACTGATTCACTGACATACTGACTGACTGATTCACTGACATACTGACTGATTCACTGACACACTAACTGACCGATTCATTGACTGACTGATTCACTGACACACTGACTTACTAATTCACTGTCATGCTGACTGCCTCTATGTAGATTATGTTATCTCCACAAAGTGTTTTCATATGCATATTAGTAACAACTACAGGTTTGTGCATAGAACGATACATAATTTGCACACGTTTAATGTTACCTTTGAACTTAGGGCTAGCTGAGTTTGGAATCTTAGAAGTTATGAGCAATTCACATGGCCAAAGTAGACCTTCGTCAATTGGTTTATCAAATTTTTTTGTTGTTGGCTGAGTGGGTGGGATGGGGTGGCACGCCTCCCCCTAAATCTGTGCATGGTTCTGCACAAAATATTGAAAACCAGTACCAATAATTTTGAGGGTTTTCGGGAAGCTACGATTTGACGAGCTTGACAAATAATGCACTTTTTATTTATTTGACTAACTGATTCACTGACACACTGACTGGCTGATTCACTGACTTACTGACTGACACACTGACTGATTCACTGACACACTCACTGGCTGATTCACTGACTTACTAACTGAATGACACACTGACTGATTCACTGACACACTCACTGACATACTAACTGACCGATTCACTGACACACTGACCGATTCACTGACACACTGACTGGCTGATTCACTGACACACTGACTGATTCACTGACTAGCTGATTCACTGACATAGTGACTGATTCACTGATACACTGACTGACTGATTCACTGACACACTGACTGGCTGATTCATTGACACACTGACTGATTCACTGACACACTGACTGACTGATTCACTGACTGACTGATTCACTGACACACTGACTGATTCACTGACACACTGACTGATTCACTGACATACTGACTGACTGATTCACTGACACACTAACTGACCAATTCACTGACATACTGACTGACTGATTCACTGACACACTGACTGACTGACTGATTCAATGACACACTGACTTACTAATTCACTGTCATGCTGACTGCCTCTATGTAGATTATGTTATCTCCACAAAGTGTTTTCATATGCATATTAGTAACAACTACAGGTTTGTGCATAGAACGATACATAATTTGCACACGTTTAATGTCACCTTTGAAATTAGGGCTAGCTGAGTTTGGAATCTTAGAAGTTATGAGCAATTCACATGGCCGAAGTAGACCTTCAACATTTTTTTTTTTTGTGGGCTGAGGGGGGTGGGGTGGGGTGGGGTGGCGCGCCTCCCCCTAAATCCGTGCGTGATTCCGCACAAAATATTGAAAAGGCTGACTAAACTATCTTCTAACTATGACTATAAGGCAGTACTAATAATTTTGAGGGTTTTTGAGAAGCTACGATGTGATAAGCTTGACAAAATAATGCCCTTTTTATTCATTGGGTGTATATTTATTTTACGTTTTCGTCAGACTGTCGTTGTAGAAATCAATAATCCCACCTCGTAACCATGTTGTTTCAAGTGTAACAGTTATTTCTATTGACATCATCTTGTAAATGCCAATGAGGTCTTGAAGTGTGATTAACTTTACAAACAACCTCAACATCTGGTATTGCCTCACGTCCTATGTATGAATGTTGCGTTCTAGGTGAAGTCTGATGTGCTCATTTTGCATCGCTCATGTGCGTCCAATGTCTTCATTTTGTATTACTTAGGGTGACCCTGACGTGTTCATTTCGCATCACTTAGGTAGACCCAGATGTGTTTATTTCACATCACTTAGGTGGACCATGACGTGTTCATTTTGTACCAATGGGACACACAGCCAAAGGTCAAAAGACGTTTGCATTTCGTACCACATAGACCCTGGGTGTTCATTTTGTATCACTTTATAGGTAGATCCTGATTAAATTAGCATCACTTCGGTGGACACTAATGTGTGCATTTCGTACCACTTTGGTGGACCCTGACGTGTTCATTTCGTACCACTTCGGTGGACCCTGACGTGTTCATTTCGTACCACTTTGGTGGACCCTGACGTGTTCATTTCGTACCACTTAGGTAAACCCTGACGTTTTCATTTCGTACCACTTCGGTGGACCCTGACGTGTTCATTTCGTACCACTTAGGTGGACCCTGACGTGTTCATTTCGTACCACTTTGGTGGACCCTGACGTGTTCATTTCATACCACTTCGGTGGACCCTGACGTGTTCATTTCGTACCACTTCGGTGGACCCTGACGTGTTCATTTCGTACCACTTCGGTGGACCCTGACGTGTTCATTTCGTACCACTTCGGTAGACCCTGACGTGTTCATTTCGTACCACTTCGGTGGACCCTGACATGTTCATTTCGTACCACTTCGGTGAACCCTGACGTGTTCATTTCGTACCACTTCGGTGGACCCTGACGTGTTCATTTTGGACCACTTCGGTGGACCCTGACGTGTTCATTTCGTACCACTTCGGTGGACCCTGACGTGTTCATTTCGTACCACTTCGGTAGACCCTGACGTGTTCATTTCGTACCACTTCGGTGGACCCTGACATGTTCATTTCGTACCACTTCGGTGAACCCTGACGTGTTCATTTCGTACCACTTCGGTGGACCCTGACGTGTTCATTTTGGACCACTTCGGTGGACCCTGACGTGTTCATTTCGTACCACTTCGGTGGACCCTGACGTGTTCATTTCGTACCACTTCGGTGGACCCTGACGTGTTCATTTCGTACCACTTCGGTGGACCCTGACGTGTTCATTTCGTACCACTTCGGTGGACCCTGACGTGTTCATTTCGTACCACTTCGGTGGACCCTGACGTGTTCATTTCGTACCACTTCGGTGGACCCTGACGTGTTCATTTCGTACCACTTTGGTGGACTCTGACGTGTTCATTTCGTACCACTTCGATGGACCCTGACGTGTTCATTTCGTACCACTTCGGTGGACCCTGACGTGTTCATTTTGTATCACTTCGGTGGACCCTGACGTGTTCATTTCGTACCACTTCAGTGGACCCTGACGTGTTCATTTCATATCACTTCGGTGGACCCTGACGTGTTCATTTCGTACCACTTCGGTGGACCCTGACGTGTTCATTTTGTACCACTTCGGTGGACCCTGACGTGTTCATTTCGTACCACTTCGGTGGACCCTGACGTGTTCATTTCGTACCACTTAGGTGGACCCTGACGTGTTCATTTCGTACCACTTCGGTGGACCCTGATGTGTTCATTTCGTACCACTTCGGTGGACCCTGACGTGTTCATTTTGCATCACGTAGGTGGACCCTGACGTGTTCATTTCGTACCACTTCGGTGGACCCTGACGTGTTCATTTTGTACCACTTCGATGGACCCTGACGTGTTCATTTCGTACCACTTCGGTGGACCCTGACGTGTTCATTTTGTACCACTTCGGTGGACCCTGACGTGTTCATTTCGTACCACTTCGGTGGACCCTGACGTGTTCATTTCGTACCACTTCGGTGGACCCTGACGTGTTCATTTCGTACCACTTCGGTGGACCCCGACATGTTCATTTTGTATCACTTCGGTGGACCCTGACGTGTTCATTTCGTACCACTTCGGGGGACCCTGATGTGTTCATTTCGTACCACTTCGGTGGACCCTGACGTGTTCATTTCGTACCACTTCGGTGGACCCTGACGTGTTCATTTTGTACCACTTCGGTGGACCCTGACGTGTTCATTTCATACCACTTCGGTGGACCCTGACGTGTTCATTTCGTACCACTTCGGTGGACCCTGACGTGTTCATTTTGTATCACTTCGGTGGACCCTGACGTGTTCATTTTGTATCACTTCGGTTGACCCTGACGTGTTCATTTTGTATCACTTCGGTTGACCCTGACATGTTCATTTTGTATCACTTCGGTGGACCCTGACGTGTTCATTTCGTACCACTTCAGTGAACCCTGACGTGTTCATTTCATACCACTTCGGTGGACCCTGACGTGTTCATTTCGTACCACTTCGGTGGACTCTGACGTGTTCATTTCGTACCACTTCGGTGGACCCTGACGTGTTCATTTCGTACCACTTTGGTGGACCCTGACGTGTTCATTTCGTACCACTTCGGTGGACCCTGACGTGTTCATTTCGTACCACTTCGGTGGACCCTGACGTGTTTATTTCGTACCACTTCGGTGGACCCTGACATGTTCATTTCGTACCACTTTGGTGAACCCTGACGTGTTCATTTCGTACCACTTCGGTGGACCCTGACGTGTTCATTTTGTACCACTTCGGTGGACCCTGACGTGTTCATTTTGTACCACTTCGGTGGACCCTGACGTGTTCATTTCGTACCACTTCGGTGGACCCTGACGTGTTCATTTCGTACCACTTCGGTGGACCCTGACGTGTTCATTTCGTACCACTTCGGTGGACCCTGACGTGTTCATTTCGTACCACTTCGGTGGACCCTGACGTGTTCATTTCATACCACTTCGGTGGACCCTGACGTGTTCATTTCGTACCACTTCGGTGGACCCTGACGTGTTCATTTTGTATCACTTCGGTGGACCCTGACGTGTTCATTTTGTATCACTTCGGTTGACCCTGACGTGTTCATTTTGTATCACTTCGGTGGACCCTGACGTGTTCATTTCGTACCACTTCAGTGGACCCTGACGTGTTCATTTCATATCACTTCGGTGGACCCTGACGTGTTCATTTCGTACCACTTCGGTGGACCCTGACGTGTTCATTTCGTACCACTTCGGTGGACCCTGGCGTGTTCATTTCGTACCACTTCGGTGGACCCTGACGTGTTCATTTCGTACCACTTCGGTGGACCCTGACGTGTTCATTTCGTACCACTTCGGTGGACCCTGACGTGTTCATTTTGCATCACGTAGGTGGACCCTGATGTGTTCATTTTGTATCACTTCGTTGGACCCTGACGTGTTCATTTCGTACCACTTCGGTGGACCCTGACGTGTTCATTTTGTACCACTTCGGTGGACCCTGACGTGTTCATTTCGTACCACTTCGGTGGACCCTGACGTGTTCATTTCGTACCACTTCGGTGGACCCTGACGTGTTCATTTCGTACCACTTCGGTGGACCCTGACGTGTTCATTTCGTACCACTTCGGTGGACCCTGACGTGTTCATTTTGTATCACTTCGGTTGACCCTGACATGTTCATTTTGTATCACTTCGGTGGACCCTGACGTGTTCATTTCGTACCACTTCGGTGGACCCTGACATGTTCATTTCATACCACTTCGGTGGACCCTGACGTGTTCATTTCGTACCACTTCGGTGGACCCTGATGTGTTCATTTAGCATCACGTAGGTGGACCCTGACGTGTTCATTTCGTACCACTTCGGTGGACCCTGACGTGTTCATTTTGTACAACTTCGGTGGACCCTGACGTGTTCATTTCGTACCACTTCGGTGGACCCTGATGTGTTCATTTCATACCACTTCAGTGGACCCTGACATGTTCATTTTGTATCACTTCGGTGGACCCTGACGTGTTCATTTCGTACCACTTCGGTGGACCCTGACGTGTTCATTTTGTACCACTTCGGTGGACCCTGACGTGTTCATTTCGTACCACTTCGGTGGACCCTGACGTGTTCATTTTGTATCACTTCGGTTGACCCTGACATGTTCATTTTGTACCACTTCGGTGGACCCTGACGTGTTCATTTCGTACCACTTCGGTGGACCCTGATGTGTTCATTTTGTATCACTTCGGTGGACCCTGACATGTTCATTTTGTATCACTTCGGTGGACCCTGACGTGTTCATTTCGTACCACTTCGGTGGACCCTGACGTGTTCATTTTGTACCACTTCGGTGGACCCTGACGTGTTCATTTCGTACCACTTCGGTGGACCCTGACGTGTTCATTTTGTATCACTTCGGTTGACCCTGACATGTTCATTTTGTACCACTTCGGTGGACCCTGACGTGTTCATTTCGTACCACTTCGGTGGACCCTGACGTGTTCATTTCGTACCACTTAGGTGGACCCTGACATGTTCATTTTGTATCACTTAGGTGGACCCTGACGTGTTCATTTCGTACCACTTCGGTGGACCCTGACTTGTTCATTTCGTACCACTTCGGTTGACCCTGACGTGTTCATTTCGTACCACTTCGGTGGACCCTGACGTGTTCATTTCGTACCACTTCGGTGGACCCTGACGTGTTCATTTTGTACCACTTCGGTGGACCCTGACATGTTCATTTCGCATCACTTCGGTGGACCCTGATGTGTTCATTTTGTACCAGTTCGGTGGACCCTGACGTGTTCATTTCGTACCACTTCGGTGGACCCTGATGTGTTCATTTCGTACCACTTCAGTGGACCCTGACATGTTCATTTCGCATCACTTAGGTAAACCCTGACGTGTTCATTTCGTACCACTTCAGTGGACCCTGACGTGTTCATTTCGTACCACTTCGGTGGACCCTGATTTGTTCATTTCGCATCACTTAGGTAAACCCTGACGTGTTCATTTCGTACCACTTCAGTGGACCCTGACATGTTCATTTCGTACCACTTCGGTGGACCCTGACGTGTTCATTTCGTACCACTTCGGTGGACCCTGACGTGTTCATTTTGTACCACTTCGGTGGACCCTAATGTGTTCATTTTGCATCACTTAGGTAAAACCTGACGTGTTCATTTCGTACCACTTCGGTGGACCCTGACGTGTTCATTTTGTACCACTTCGGTGGACCCTGATGTGTTCATTTCGCATCACTTAGGTAAACCCTGACGTGTTCATTTCGTACCACTTCGGTGGACCCTGACGTGTTCATTTTGTACCACTTCAGTGGACCCTGACATGTTCATTTCATACCACTTCGGTGGACCCTGACGTGTTCATTTCGTACCACTTCGGTGGACACTAATGTGTGCATTTCGTACCACTTCAGTGGACCCTGACGTGTTCATTTTGTACCACTTCGGTGGACCCTGACGTGTGCATTTCGTAGCACTTCAGTGGACCCTGACATGTTCATTTCGTACCACTTCGGTGGACCCTGGCGTGTTCATTTCGTACCACTTCGGTGGACCCTGACGTGTTCATTTCGTACCACTTCGGTGGACCCTGACGTGTTCATTTCGTACCACTTCGGTGGACCCTGACGTGTTCATTTCGTACCACTTCGGTGGACCCTGACGTGTTCATTTCGTACCACTTCGGTGGACCCTGACGTGTTCATTTCGTACCACTTCGGTGGACCCTGACGTGTTCATTTCGTACCACTTCGGTGGACCCTGACGTGTTCATTTCGTACCACTTCGGTGGACCCTGACGTGTTCATTTCGTACCACTTCGGTGGACCCTGATGTGTTCATTTCGTACCACTTCGGTGGACCCTGACGTGTTCATTTTGTACCACTTCGGTGGACCCTGATGTGTTCATTTCGTACCACTTCGGTGGACGCTGACGTGTTCATTTCGTACCACTTCGGTGGACCCTGACGTGTTCATTTCGTACCACTTCGGTGGACCCTGACATGTTCATTTTGTATCACTTCGGTGGACCCTGACGTATTCATTTCGTACCACTTCGGTGGACCCTGACGTGTTCATTTTTTACCACTTCGGTGGACCCTGACGTGTTCATTTCGTACCACTTCGGTGGACCCTGACGTGTTCATTTCATACCACTTCGGTGGACCCTGACGTGTTCATTTCGTACCACTTCGGTGGACACTGACGTGTTCATTTCGTACCACTTCAGTGGACCCTGACATGTTCATTTCATACCACTTCGGTGGACCCTGATGTGTTCATCTCGTACCACTTCGGTGGACACTAATGTGTGCATTTCGTACCAGTTCAGTGGACCCTGACGTGTTCATTTTGTACCACTTCGGTGGACCCTGACGTGTGCATTTCGTACCACTTCAGTGGACCCTGACATGTTCATTTCGTACCACTTCGGTGGACCCTGGCGTGTTCATTTCGTACCACTTCGGTGGACCCTGACGTGTTCATTTCGTACCACTTCCGTGGACCCTGACGTGTTCATTTCGTACCACTTCGGTGGACCCTGACGTGTTCATTTTGTACCACTTCGGTGGACCCTGACATGTTCATTTCATACCACTTCAGTGGACCCTGACATGTTCATTTCATACCACTTCGGTGGACCCTGACGTGTTCATTTCGTACCACTTCGGTGGACCCTGACGTGTTCATTTCGTACCACTTCGGTGGACCCTGACATGTTCATTTCACATCACTTCGGTGGACCCTGACATGTTCATTTCGTACCACTTTGGTGGACCCTGACGTGTTCATTTTGCATCACGTAGGTGGACCCTGATGTGTTCATTTTGTATCACTTCGGTGGACCCTGACGTGTTCATTTCACATCACTTTGGTGGACCCTGACATGTTCATTTCGTACCACTGCGGTGGACCCTGACGTGTTCATTTCGCATCACGTAGGTGGACCCTGATGTGTTCATTTTGTATCACTTCGGTGGACCCTGACGTGTTCATTTCGTACCACTTCAGTGGACCCTGACGTGTTCATTTCATATCACTTCGGTGGACCCTGACGTGTTCATTTCGTACCACTTCGGTGGACCCTGACGTGTTCATTTCGTACCACTTCGGTGGACCCTGGCGTGTTCATTTCGTACCACTTCGGTGGACCCTGACGTGTTCATTTCGTACCACTTCGGTGGACCCTGACGTGTTCATTTCGTACCACTTCGGTGGACCCTGACGTGTTCATTTTGCATCACGTAGGTGGACCCTGATGTGTTCATTTTGTATCACTTCGTTGGACCCTGACGTGTTCATTTCGTACCACTTCGGTGGACCCTGACGTGTTCATTTTGTACCACTTCGGTGGACCCTGACGTGTTCATTTCGTACCACTTCGGTGGACCCTGACGTGTTCATTTCGTACCACTTCGGTGGACCCTGACGTGTTCATTTCGTACCACTTCGGTGGACCCTGACGTGTTCATTTCGTACCACTTCGGTGGACCCTGACGTGTTCATTTTGTATCACTTCGGTTGACCCTGACATGTTCATTTTGTATCACTTCGGTGGACCCTGACGTGTTCATTTCGTACCACTTCGGTGGACCCTGACATGTTCATTTCATACCACTTCGGTGGACCCTGACGTGTTCATTTCGTACCACTTCGGTGGACCCTGATGTGTTCATTTAGCATCACGTAGGTGGACCCTGACGTGTTCATTTCGTACCACTTCGGTGGACCCTGACGTGTTCATTTCGTACCACTTCGGTGGACCCTGACGTGTTTATTTCGTACCACTTCGGTGGACCCTGACGTGTTCATTTTGTACAACTTCGGTGGACCCTGACGTGTTCATTTCGTACCACTTCGGTGGACCCTGATGTGTTCATTTCATACCACTTCAGTGGACCCTGACATGTTCATTTTGTATCACTTCGGTGGACCCTGACGTGTTCATTTCGTACCACTTCGGTGGACCCTGACGTGTTCATTTTGTACCACTTCGGTGGACCCTGACGTGTTCATTTCGTACCACTTCGGTGGACCCTGACGTGTTCATTTTGTATCACTTCGGTTGACCCTGACATGTTCATTTTGTACCACTTCGGTGGACCCTGACGTGTTCATTTCGTACCACTTCGGTGGACCCTGATGTGTTCATTTTGTATCACTTCGGTGGACCCTGACATGTTCATTTTGTATCACTTCGGTGGACCCTGACGTGTTCATTTCGTACCACTTCGGTGGACCCTGACGTGTTCATTTTGTACCACTTCGGTGGACCCTGACGTGTTCATTTCGTACCACTTCGGTGGACCCTGACGTGTTCATTTTGTATCACTTCGGTTGACCCTGACATGTTCATTTTGTACCACTTCGGTGGACCCTGACGTGTTCATTTCGTACCACTTCGGTGGACCCTGACGTGTTCATTTCGTACCACTTAGGTGGACCCTGACATGTTCATTTTGTATCACTTAGGTGGACCCTGACGTGTTCATTTCGTACCACTTCGGTGGACCCTGACTTGTTCATTTCGTACCACTTCGGTTGACCCTGACGTGTTCATTTCGTACCACTTCGGTGGACCCTGACGTGTTCATTTCGTACCACTTCGGTGGACCCTGACGTGTTCATTTTGTACCACTTCGGTGGACCCTGACATGTTCATTTCGCATCACTTCGGTGGACCCTGATGTGTTCATTTTGTACCAGTTCGGTGGACCCTGACGTGTTCATTTCGTACCACTTCGGTGGACCCTGATGTGTTCATTTCGTACCACTTCAGTGGACCCTGACATGTTCATTTCGCATCACTTAGGTAAACCCTGACGTGTTCATTTCGTACCACTTCAGTGGACCCTGACGTGTTCATTTCGTACCACTTCGGTGGACCCTGATTTGTTCATTTCGCATCACTTAGGTAAACCCTGACGTGTTCATTTCGTACCACTTCAGTGGACCCTGACATGTTCATTTCGTACCACTTCGGTGGACCCTGACGTGTTCATTTCGTACCACTTCGGTGGACCCTGACGTGTTCATTTTGTACCACTTCGGTGGACCCTAATGTGTTCATTTTGCATCACTTAGGTAAAACCTGACGTGTTCATTTCGTACCACTTCGGTGGACCCTGACGTGTTCATTTTGTACCACTTCGGTGGACCCTGATGTGTTCATTTCGCATCACTTAGGTAAACCCTGACGTGTTCATTTCGTACCACTTCG
This sequence comes from Saccoglossus kowalevskii, assembly GCF_978046115.1. NCBI lineage: Eukaryota > Metazoa > Hemichordata > Enteropneusta > Harrimaniidae > Saccoglossus > Saccoglossus kowalevskii. The sequence goes on along the minus strand of NC_140660.1, from coordinate 23,791,837 downwards.
GTGGACCCTGACGTGTTCATTTTGTACCACTTCAGTGGACCCTGACATGTTCATTTCATACCACTTCGGTGGACCCTGACGTGTTCATTTCGTACCACTTCGGTGGACACTAATGTGTGCATTTCGTACCACTTCAGTGGACCCTGACGTGTTCATTTTGTACCACTTCGGTGGACCCTGACGTGTGCATTTCGTAGCACTTCAGTGGACCCTGACATGTTCATTTCGTACCACTTCGGTGGACCCTGGCGTGTTCATTTCGTACCACTTCGGTGGACCCTGACGTGTTCATTTCGTACCACTTCGGTGGACCCTGACGTGTTCATTTCGTACCACTTCGGTGGACCCTGACGTGTTCATTTCGTACCACTTCGGTGGACCCTGACGTGTTCATTTCGTACCACTTCGGTGGACCCTGACGTGTTCATTTCGTACCACTTCGGTGGACCCTGACGTGTTCATTTCGTACCACTTCGGTGGACCCTGACGTGTTCATTTCGTACCACTTCGGTGGACCCTGACGTGTTCATTTCGTACCACTTCGGTGGACCCTGATGTGTTCATTTCGTACCACTTCGGTGGACCCTGACGTGTTCATTTTGTACCACTTCGGTGGACCCTGATGTGTTCATTTCGTACCACTTCGGTGGACGCTGACGTGTTCATTTCGTACCACTTCGGTGGACCCTGACGTGTTCATTTCGTACCACTTCGGTGGACCCTGACATGTTCATTTTGTATCACTTCGGTGGACCCTGACGTATTCATTTCGTACCACTTCGGTGGACCCTGACGTGTTCATTTTTTACCACTTCGGTGGACCCTGACGTGTTCATTTCGTACCACTTCGGTGGACCCTGACGTGTTCATTTCATACCACTTCGGTGGACCCTGACGTGTTCATTTCGTACCACTTCGGTGGACACTGACGTGTTCATTTCGTACCACTTCAGTGGACCCTGACATGTTCATTTCATACCACTTCGGTGGACCCTGATGTGTTCATCTCGTACCACTTCGGTGGACACTAATGTGTGCATTTCGTACCAGTTCAGTGGACCCTGACGTGTTCATTTTGTACCACTTCGGTGGACCCTGACGTGTGCATTTCGTACCACTTCAGTGGACCCTGACATGTTCATTTCGTACCACTTCGGTGGACCCTGGCGTGTTCATTTCGTACCACTTCGGTGGACCCTGACGTGTTCATTTCGTACCACTTCCGTGGACCCTGACGTGTTCATTTCGTACCACTTCGGTGGACCCTGACGTGTTCATTTTGTACCACTTCGGTGGACCCTGACATGTTCATTTCATACCACTTCAGTGGACCCTGACATGTTCATTTCATACCACTTCGGTGGACCCTGACGTGTTCATTTCGTACCACTTCGGTGGACCCTGACGTGTTCATTTCGTACCACTTCGGTGGACCCTGACATGTTCATTTCACATCACTTCGGTGGACCCTGACATGTTCATTTCGTACCACTTTGGTGGACCCTGACGTGTTCATTTTGCATCACGTAGGTGGACCCTGATGTGTTCATTTTGTATCACTTCGGTGGACCCTGACGTGTTCATTTCACATCACTTTGGTGGACCCTGACATGTTCATTTCGTACCACTGCGGTGGACCCTGACGTGTTCATTTCGCATCACGTAGGTGGACCCTGATGTGTTCATTTTGTATCACTTCGGTGGACCCTGACGTGTTCATTTCACATCACTTCGGTGGACCCTGACGTGTTCATTTCATACCACTTTGGTGGACCCTGACGTGTTCATTTCGTACCACTTCGGTGGACCCTGACGTGTTCATTTCGTACCACTTCGGTGGACCCTGACGTGTTCATTTCGTACCACTTCGGTGGACCCTAACGTGTTCATTTCGTACCACTTTGGTGGACCCTGACGTGTTCATTTCGTGCCACTTCGGTGGACCCTGACGTGTTCATTTCGTACCACTTCGGTGAACCCTGACGTGTTCATTTCGTACTACTTCGGTGGACCCTGACGTGTTCATTTCGTACCACTTCTGTGGACCCTGACGTGTTCATTTCGTACCACTTCGGTGGACCCTGACGTGTTCATTTCGTACCACTTTGGTGGACCCTGACGTGTTCATTTTGTACCACTTCGGTGGACCCTGACGTGTTCATTTCGTACCAGTTCGGTGGACCCTGACGTGTTCATTTCGTACCACTTCGGTGGACCCTGACGTGTTCATTTCGTACCACTTCGGTGGACCCTGACGTGTTCATTTCGTACCACTTCGGTGGACCCTGACGTGTTCATTTCGTACCACTTCGGTGGACCCTGACATGTTCATTTCGTACCACTTCGGTGGACCCTGACGTGTTCATTTCGTACCACTTCGGTGGACCCTGACGTGTTCATTTTGTACCACTTCGATGGACCCTGACGTGTTCATTTCGTACCACTTCGGTGGACCCTGACGTGTTCATTTCGTACCACTTCGGTGGACCCTGACGTGTTCATTTCGTACCACTTCGGTGGACCCTGACGTGTTCATTTCGTACCACTTCGGTGGACCCTGACGTGTTCATTTCGTACCACTTCGGTGGACCCTGACGTGTTCATTTCGTACCACTTCGGTGGACCCTGACGTGTTCATTTTGTATCACTTCGGTGGACCCTGACGTGTTCATTTTGTACCACTTCGGTGGACCCTGACGTGTTCATTTCGTACCACTTCGGTGGACCCTGACGTGTTCATTTTGTACCACTTCGGTGGACCCTGACATGTTCATTTCATACCACTTCAGTGGACCCTGACATGTTCATTTCATACCACTTCGGTGGACCCTGACGTGTTCATTTCGTACCACTTCGGTGGACCCTGACGTGTTCATTTCGTACCACTTCGGTGGACCCTGACATGTTCATTTCACATCACTTCGGTGGACCCTGACATGTTCATTTCGTACCACTTTGGTGGACCCTGACGTGTTCATTTTGCATCACGTAGGTGGACCCTGATGTGTTCATTTTGTATCACTTCGGTGGACCCTGACGTGTTCATTTCACATCACTTTGGTGGACCCTGACATGTTCATTTCGTACCACTGCGGTGGACCCTGACGTGTTCATTTCGCATCACGTAGGTGGACCCTGATGTGTTCATTTTGTATCACTTCGGTGGACCCTGACGTGTTCATTTCACATCACTTCGGTGGACCCTGACGTGTTCATTTCATACCACTTTGGTGGACCCTGACGTGTTCATTTCGTACCACTTCGGTGGACCCTGACGTGTTCATTTCGTACCACTTCGGTGGACCCTGACATGTTCATTTCGTACCACTTCGGTGGACCCTGACGTGTTCATTTCGTACCACTTCGGTGGACCCTGACGTGTTAATTTTGTACCACTTCGATGGACCCTGACGTGTTTATTTCGTACCACTTCGGTGGACCCTGACGTGTTCATTTTGTACCACTTCGGTGGACCCTGACATGTTCATTTCGTACCACTTCGGTGGACCCTGACGTGTTCATTTCGTACCACTTCGGTGGACCCTGGCGTGTTCATTTCATACCACTTCAGTGGACCCTGACATGTTCATTTTGTATCACTTCGGTGGACCCTGACGTGTTCATTTCGTACCACTTCGGTGGACCCTGACGTGTTCATTTTGTACCACTTCGGTGGACCCTGACGTGTTCATTTCGTACCACTTCGGTGGACCCTGACGTGTTCATTTTGTATCACTTCGGTTGACCCTGACATGTTCATTTTGTACCACTTCGGTGGACCCTGACGTGTTCATTTCGTACCACTTCGGTGGACCCTGACGTGTTCATTTCGTACCACTTAGGTGGACCCTGACATGTTCATTTTGTATCACTTCGGTGGACCCTGACGTGTTCATTTCGTACCACTTCGGTGGACCCTGATGTGTTCATTTTGTACCACTTCGGTGGACCCTGACGTGTTCATTTCGTACCACTTCGGTGGACCATGACGTGTTCATTTTGTATCACTTCGGTTGACCCTGACATGTTCATTTTGTACCACTTCGGTGGACCCTGACGTGTTCATTTCGTACCACTTCGGTGGACCCTGACGTGTTCATTTCGTACCACTTAGGTGGACCCTGACATGTTCATTTTGTATCACTTAGGTGGACCCTGACGTGTTCATTTCGTACCACTTCGGTGGACCCTGACTTGTTCATTTCGTACCACTTCGGTGGACCCTGACGTGTTCATTTCGTACCACTTCGGTGGACCCTGACGTGTTCATTTCGTACCACTTCGGTGGACCCTGACGTGTTCATTTTGTACCACTTCGGTGGACCCTGACATGTTCATTTCGCATCACTTCGGTGGACCCTGATGTGTTCATTTTGTACCAGTTCGGTGGACCCTGACGTGTTCATTTCGTACCACTTCGGTGGACCCTGATGTGTTCATTTCGTACCACTTCAGTGGACCCTGACATGTTCATTTCGCATCACTTAGGTAAACCCTGACGTGTTCATTTCGTACCACTTCAGTGGACCCTGACGTGTTCATTTCGTACCACTTCGGTGGACCCTGATGTGTTCATTTCGCATCACTTAGGTAAACCCTGACGTGTTCATTTCGTACCACTTCAGTTGACCCTGACATGTTCATTTCGTACCACTTCGGTGGACCCTGACGTGTTCATTTCGTACCACTTCGGTGGACCCTGACGTGTTCATTTTGTACCACTTCGGTGGACCCTAATGTGTTCATTTTGCATCACTTAGGTAAACCCTGACGTGTTCATTTCGTACCACTTCGGTGGACCCTGACGTGTTCATTTTGTACCACTTCGGTGGACCCTGATGTGTTCATTTCGCATCACTTAGGTAAACCCTGACGTGTTCATTTCGTACCACTTCGGTGGACCCTGACGTGTTCATTTCGTACCACTTCAGTGGACCCTGACATGTTCATTTCATACCACTTCGGTGGACCCTGACGTGTTCATTTCGTACCACTTCGGTGGACACTAATGTGTGCATTTCGTACCACTTCAGTGGACCCTGACGTGTTCATTTTGTACCACTTCGGTGGACCCTGACGTGTGCATTTCGTACCACTTCAGTGGACCCTGACATGTTCATTTCGTACCACTTCGGTGGACCCTGGCGTGTTCATTTCGTACCACTTCGGTGGACCCTGACGTGTTCATTTCGTACCACTTCGGTGGACCCTGACGTGTTCATTTCGTACCACTTCGGTGGACCCTGACGTGTTCATTTCGTACCACTTCGGTGGACCCTGACGTGTTCATTTCGTACCACTTCGGTGGACCCTGACGTGTTCATTTCGTACCACTTCGGTGGACCCTGACGTGTTCATTTCGTACCACTTCGGTGGACCCTGACGTGTTCATTTCGTACCACTTCGGTGGACCCTGACGTGTTCATTTCGTACCACTTCGGTGGACCCTGATGTGTTCATTTCGTACCACTTCGGTGGACCCTGACGTGTTCATTTTGTACCACTTCGGTGGACCCTGACGTGTTCATTTCGTACCACTTCGGTGGACCCTGACGTGTTCATTTCGTACCACTTCGGTGGACCCTGACGTGTTCATTTCGTACCACTTCGGTGGACCCTGACATGTTCATTTTGTATCACTTCGGTGGACCCTGACGTATTCATTTCGTACCACTTCGGTGGACCCTGACGTGTTCATTTTTTACCACTTCGGTGGACCCTGACGTGTTCATTTCGTACCACTTCGGTGGACCCTGACGTGTTCATTTCATACCACTTCGGTGGACCCTGACGTGTTCATTTCGTACCACTTCGGTGGACACTGACGTGTTCATTTCGTACCACTTCAGTGGACCCTGACATGTTCATTTCATACCACTTCGGTGGACCCTGATGTGTTCATCTCGTACCACTTCGGTGGACACTAATGTGTGCATTTCGTACCAGTTCAGTGGACCCTGACGTGTTCATTTTGTACCACTTCGGTGGACCCTGACGTGTGCATTTCGTACCACTTCAGTGGACCCTGACATGTTCATTTCGTACCACTTCGGTGGACCCTGGCGTGTTCATTTCGTACCACTTCGGTGGACCCTGACGTGTTCATTTCGTACCACTTCGGTGGACCCTGACGTGTTCATTTCGTACCACTTCGGTGGACCCTGACGTGTTCATTTTGTACCACTTCGGTGGACCCTGACATGTTCATTTCATACCAATTCAGTGGACCCTGACATGTTCATTTCATACCACTTCGGTGGACCCTGACGTGTTCATTTCGTACCACTTCGGTGGACCCTGACGTGTTCATTTCGTACCACTTCGGTGGACCCTGACATGTTCATTTCACATCACTTCGGTGGACCCTGACATGTTCATTTCGTACCACTTCGGTGGACCCTGACGTGTTCATTTCGCATCACGTAGGTGGACCCTGATGTGTTCATTTTGTATCACTTCGGTGGACCCTGACGTGTTCATTTCACATCACTTCGGTGGACCCTGACATGTTCATTTCGTACCACTGCGGTGGACCCTGACGTGTTCATTTCACATCACTTAGGTGGACCCTGACGTGTTCATTTCATACCACTTCGGTGGACCCTGACGTGTTCATTTCGTACCACTTCGGTGGACCCTGACGTGTTCATTTCGTACCACTTCGGTGGACCCTGACGTGTTCATTTCGTACCACTTCGGTGGACCCTGACGTGTTCATTTCGTACCACTTTGGTGGACCCTGACGTGTTCATTTCGTGCCACTTCGGTGGACCCTGACGTGTTCATTTCGTACCACTTCGGTGAACCCTGACGTGTTCATTTCGTACTACTTCGGTGGACCCTGACGTGTTCATTTTGTACCACTTCGGTGGACCCTGACGTGTTCATTTTGTACCACTTCGGTGGACCCTGACGTGTTCATTTCGTACCACTTCGATGGACCCTGACGTGTTCATTTCGTACCACTTCGGTGGACCCTGACGTGTTCATTTTGTACCACTTCGATGGACCCTGACGTGTTCATTTCGTACCACATCGGTGGACCCTGACGTGTTCATTTTGTACCACTTCGGTGGACCCTGACGTGTTCATTTCGTACCACTTCGGTGGACCCTGACGTGTTCATTTTGTACCACTTCGGTGGACCCTGACGTGTTCATTTCGTACCACTTCGGTGGACCCTGACGTGTTCATTTTGTACCACTTCGGTGGACCCTGACGTGTTCATTTCGTACCACTTCGGTGGACCCTGACGTGTTCATTTCGTACCACTTCGGTGGACCCTGACGTGTTCATTTCGTACCACTTCGGTGGACCCTGACGTGTTCATTTCGTACCACTTCGGTGGACCCTGACATGTTCATTTCGTACCACTTCGGTGGACCCTGACGTGTTCATTTCGTACCACTTCGGTGGACCCTGACGTGTTCATTTTGTACCACTTCGATGGACCCTGACGTGTTCATTTCGTACCACTTCGGTGGACCCTGACGTGTTCATTTCGTACCACTTCGGTGGACCCTGACGTGTTCATTTCGTACCACTTCGGTGGACCCTGACGTGTTCATTTCGTACCACTTCGGTGGACCCTGACGTGTTCATTTCGTACCACTTCGGTGGACCCTGACGTGTTCATTTCGTACCACTTCGGTGGACCCTGACGTGTTCATTTTGTATCACTTCGGTTGACCCTGACATGTTCATTTTGTATCACTTCGGTGGACCCTGACGTGTTCATTTCGTACCACTTCGGTGGACCCTGACGTGTTCATTTCGTACCACTTCGGTGGACCCTGACATGTTCATTTCATACCACTTCGGTGGACCCTGACGTGTTCATTTCGTACCACTTCGGTGGACCCTGATGTGTTCATTTAGCATCACGTAGGTGGACCCTGACGTGTTCATTTCGTACCACTTCGGTGGACCCTGACGTGTTCATTTCGTACCACTTCGGTGGACCCTGACGTGTTTATTTCGTACCACTTCGGTGGACCCTGACGTGTTCATTTTGTACCACTTCGGTGGACCCTGACGTGTTCATTTCGTACCACTTCGGTGGACCCTGACGTGTTCATTTCGTACCACTTTGGTGGACCCTGGCGTGTTCATTTCATACCACTTCAGTGGACCCTGACATGTTCATTTTGTATCACTTCGGTGGACCCTGACGTGTTCATTTCGTACCACTTCGGTGGACCCTGACGTGTTCATTTTGTACCACTTCGGTGGACCCTGACGTGTTCATTTCGTACCACTTCGGTGGACCCTGACGTGTTCATTTTGTATCACTTCGGTTGACCCTGACATGTTCATTTTGTACCACTTCGGTGGACCCTGACGTGTTCATTTCGTACCACTTCGGTGGACCCTGACGTGTTCATTTCGTACCACTTAGGTGGACCCTGACATGTTCATTTTGTATCACTTCGGTGGACCCTGACGTGTTCATTTCGTACCACTTCGGTGGACCCTGACGTGTTCATTTTGTACCACTTCGGTGGACCCTGACGTGTTCATTTCGTACCACTTCGGTGGACCCTGACGTGTTCATTTTGTATCACTTCGGTTGACCCTGACATGTTCATTTTGTACCACTTCGGTGGACCCTGACGTGTTCATTTTGTATCACTTCGGTTGACCCTGACGTGTTCATTTTGTATCACTTCGGTTGACCCTGACATGTTCATTTTGTATCACTTCGGTGGACCCTGACGTGTTCATTTCGTACCACTTCAGTGGACCCTGACGTGTTCATTTCATACCACTTCGGTGGACCCTGACGTGTTCATTTCGTACCACTTCGGTGGACCCTGACGTGTTTATTTCGTACCACTTCGGTGGACCCTGACGTGTTCATTTTGTACCACTTCGGTGGACCCTGACGTGTTCATTTCGTACCACTTCGGTGGACCCTGACGTGTTCATTTCGTACCACTTTGGTGGACCCTGGCGTGTTCATTTCATACCACTTCAGTGGACCCTGACATGTTCATTTTGTATCACTTCGGTGGACCCTGACATGTTCATTTCGTACCACTTCGGTGGACCCTGACGTGTTCATTTCGTACCACTTCGGTGGACCCTGACGTGTTCATTTTGTACCACTTCGGTGGACCCTGACGTGTTCATTTCGTACCACTTCGGTGGACCCTGACGTGTTCATTTTGTATCACTTCGGTTGACCCTGACATGTTCATTTTGTACCACTTCGGTGGACCCTGACGTGTTCATTTCGTACCACTTCGGTGGACCCTGACGTGTTCATTTCGTACCACTTAGTTGGACCCTGACATGTTCATTTTGTATCACTTCGGTGGACCCTGACGTGTTCATTTCGTACCACTTCGGTGGACCCTGACGTGTTCATTTTGTACCACTTCGGTGGACCCTGACGTGTTCATTTCGTACCACTTCGGTGGACCCTGACGTGTTCATTTTGTATCACTTCGGTTGACCCTGACATGTTCATTTTGTACCACTTCGGTGGACCCTGACGTGTTCATTTCGTACCACTTCGGTGGACCCTGACGTGTTCATTTCGTACCACTTAGGTGGACCCTGACATGTTCATTTTGTATCACTTAGGTGGACCCTGACGTGTTCATTTCGTACCACTTCGGTGGACCCTGACTTGTTCATTTCGTACCACTTCGGTGGACCCTGACGTGTTCATTTCGTACCACTTTGGTGGACCCTGACGTGTTCATTTCGTACCACTTCGGTGGACCCTGACGTGTTCATTTTGTACCACTTCGGTGGACCCTGACATGTTCATTTCGCATCACTTCGGTGGACCCTGATGTGTTCATTTTGTACCAGTTCGGTGGACCCTGACGTGTTCATTTCGTACCACTTCGGTGGACCCTGATGTGTTCATTTCGTACCACTTCAGTGGACCCTGACATGTTCATTTCGCATCACTTAGGTAAACCCTGACGTGTTCATTTCGTACCACTTCAGTGGACCCTGACGTGTTCATTTCGTACCACTTCGGTGGACCCTGATGTGTTCATTTCGCATCACTTAGGTAAACCCTGACGTGTTCATTTCGTACCACTTCAGTGGACCCTGACATGTTCATTTCGTACCACTTCGGTGGACCCTGACGTGTTCATTTCGTACCACTTCGGTGGACCCTGACGTGTTCATTTTGTACCACTTCGGTGGACCCTAATGTGTTCATTTTGCATCACTTAGGTAAACCCTGACGTGTTCATTTCGTACCACTTCGGTGGACCCTGACGTGTTCATTTTGTACCACTTCGGTGGACCCTGATGTGTTCATTTCGCATCACTTAGGTAAACCCTGACGTGTTCATTTCGTACCACTTCAATGGACCCTGACGTGTTCATTTTGTACCACTTCAGTAGACCCTGATGTGTTCATTTCGCATCACTTAGGTAAACCCTGACGTGTTCATTTCGTACCACTTCAGTGGACCCTGACGTGTTCATTTCGTACCACTTCGGTGGACCCTGATGTGTTCATTTCGCATCACTTAGGTAAACCCTGACGTGTTCATTTCGTACCACTTCAGTGGACCCTGACATGTTCATTTCGTACACTTCGGTGGACCCTGACGTGTTCATTTCGTACCACTTCGGTGGACCCTGACGTGTTCATTTTGTACCACTTCGGTGGACCCTGATGTGTTCATTTCACATCACTTAGGTAAACCCTGACGTGTTCATTTCGTACCACTTCAGTGGACCCTGACGTGTTCATTTTGTACCACTTCAGTGGACCCTGACGTGTTCATTTCGTACCACTTCAGTGGACTCTGACATGTTCATTTTGTACCACTTCAGTGGACCCTGACGTGTTCATTTCGTACCACTTCCGTGGACCCTGACGTGTTCATTTCGTACCACTTCAGTGGACCCTGACGTGTTCATTTTGTACCACTTCAGTAGACCCTGATGTGTTCATTTCGCATCACTTAGGTAAACCCTGACGTGTTCATTTCGTACCACTTCAGTGGACCCTGACGTGTTCATTTCGTACCACTTCGGTGGACCCTGATGTGTTCATTTCGCATCACTTAGGTAAACCCTGACGTGTTCATTTCGTACCACTTCAGTGGACCCTGACATGTTCATTTCGTACACTTCGGTGGACCCTGACGTGTTCATTTCGTACCACTTCGGTGGACCCTGACGTGTTCATTTTGTACCACTTCGGTGGACCCTGATGTGTTCATTTCGCATCACTTAGGTAAACCCTGACGTGTTCATTTCGTACCACTTCAGTGGACCCTGACGTGTTCATTTTGTACCACTTCAGTGGACCCTGACGTGTTCATTTCGTACCACTTCAGTGGACTCTGACATGTTCATTTCATACCACTTCAGTGGACCCTGACGTGTTCATTTTGTACCACTTCGGTGGACCCTGACGTGTTCATTTTGTACCACTTCAGTGGACCCTGACATGTTCATTTCGTACCACTTCAGTAGACCCTGACATGTTCATTTCGTACCACTTCAGTAGACCCTGATGTGTTCATTTAGCATCACGTAGGTGGACCCTGATGTGTTCATTTTGTATCACTTAGGTGGACCCTGACGTATTCATTTTGTATCACTTAGGTGGACCCAGACGTATTCATTTCATACCAATGGGACACACAGCCACAAGTCAAAAGACTATATCACAAACTGACGTCACTGGGCTATACCTGCTGGGTAGATATTATGCAAATGGGAGGAGGTGATACCTTATATGGTAAAATAGACCGAGGAATCAGGAAATCTAAGGTATTTTATATTATTATACACCTGTCACAGTAACACAGGGTTTGACCGGACTCCACACAAAGTAGTTCACTAAATCTGTTCTAAACTTTTTTGTATTTCGGCATTCCCATGATGTATCCTTAGAAGCAAAAGATGTATAATAATAAGGTTAATTATTACAAAGATACCTCAAAGTATGCACTCAGACAGTATGCCGTCACATCGACCTCCGCTGCATGTTGGTCGATACTACAGCTGTACTGTCTTTGTACATACTTTTCGATATCCTCGTAATAACCTCATATTATGTTTGGTATTTGGTTATATATATTGTAATTTGAATAATACCACAGACGATAGTTACAAAAAGAACACTTACCTATTGTTATCTTTACAGGTAATTGTATCCTGTTGTACTGAGAAATACGCTTCGTCTTCAAACTGTCGACGTGAAGTCACCTTGGCTGATAAATTGAGAAAACCAATCATCCCAATACTATTTGAGACCATGGAGTGGCCACCAGAGGGCGCTATGAGTATGCCCTTTTCAGAACTCTTATATATCGACTTCACAGATAAAGAAAGTCAACAGTTTAGTGATGAGAGATTTGACCAGTTGATCCAACAGATTGCCGCCACTGGTGCTGAGACATACACAGGGTCAAGCCAAGAGAGTCCAACTGTGACGAATCACAGTAAACCATCAAATGACAATCGTCAGTCAAAGTCATGTAACTTGATTTAAGTGGGAGGGTCGACAACTTAGGAATTGAGTTCCAAGCGACAATAACAACACATGCTAAACAAAGTTGAACTCTGGTGACCTTGCCCTTTGTTATATAATATTATTCCCTTTATCGTAGTTTGTTTCAATATGAATATGCATTGTCATATATAATTTTGAATACAAACAAGTTTTGGGGTTGAAACAACAGTGGGAAAGCAGTTTACCGAATATCCTTGATAGATGTAAATATCTTACAAAAACATTGGTGCCTAATTTGTTTAATTATTTTAAGGGACATAATTTCCAGCTTTATTCAAAGTAATTCAGATTTTTTAGTATAAAAACAAATGCCGCATCTCAGAAAAGAAGTGCATTTAGATGTGAATAGATTCATAAAACATGCAAGATAACAGAAAATCTTAGCTGGCTTTTGCCCAAGTATTTTGTACAGTTGTCCGTCAAAAACTAATGATTCACTGAGACAAATATGAACTGCCTTATTATATTCATTATGTGACTACTGTATTATTTGAAAAGTTAAAAAAAAACATCATGTTGCAAGCTCTGCATTTGTAATGCAAATCAACTTAAATAGTTAGTTGGTGTCCAGCGGAGAGAGAAGTCAACAGTACTTTTGCCTCCTAAGGATCTACATCTTCAAACACTGCAATCTTTGTTTTTAAAGTGCGTTTTTAAATTATTATTATAAAAACTCTGTCATTCTGCGCTAATAGCTGAAACAAATTCCTGTGAATTTTCATTTGTAGAATGAACTGTTTGTCAAATACAGAATACCTGTTTTTGAGTACAATTTTCTTTTCAAAATGTGGATGCAACATTTTGCTTTTTATGTATTTTTTATGTTTTGTTTTTGATTTGATAACTTTTGACTAAACAGATTTTCTATTAGCTTCAGATCTTGATCAAAGTTTGGCACCCAGTTCATAGTAGTGCTTATATTGATTTTCTGACATCTAGTTTACAAATGTGTATCAGACTGTGCAAAAACTCTCTCCATGAGTTGGTTTTGAAACCCAGTATGGATACATTACCAAGGATATAATTACAAGATAAATGATTTGCTTCATTGAACACAGAATGTGTATCACCAGTGATCAGTCAAGTAGAAACAGTCAAAATATTTTATCAGATTTTCTCAATTTTTCCATGATACTTTCATACAGGACATCTGTTGTTCAAACTCAGGGAAGACTTTATACTGATGAATAAGGTGACCAAGTTTGATAAAATTTGGAATAGAATTAGTAAAGTTATTGTGCGCACAATAACAATTATTAACGATGACGATGGCGGCAACGCCTGACAGAAATCTTTCCCTTAATATACCTTTCCCTTCCATCTTTGATGTTACGGGCAAGGTAAAAACGCAGAGGCTCATGGGTAAATGCTTGTTTGTAAACAATGACATACTATGACCATCTGACGCATGCGCAGGTGACGACTCCCTCGCTTTAATATCACATGACCACATTGACAATTTAGGCAGAAATGCATGAGATTGTGTATTTATCATTGAATAACTAACTATTATAAATGTTGATGTTCTGTATACATGGCTGCACATCATCTGACCCCCTGTTCCAGTTCAAATGCTGGGGGTGACGAATGAAACTATGCATACTGCCGTTTTGTTCCGTCAATAATGACAACCATGAAAACAAAGTGGCCGCTAGATGTATTTTCTGTCAAGACACTGAAAATAGTGATAGGGAACAAGAATAATGACAACCATGGAAACAAAGATGGCCACTAGACGTATTTTCTGTCAAGACACTGAAAATAGCGATGGAGAACAAGATTAATGACAACCATCCTCCTCCAATCATCAAATGAGTATTCTTCAGTGACTTGTCCGCGAAGTCATAAATTTCTGTATTTTACATCACATTTTATTACGTGATTTTTTTTTCAAATGTATTATCCTTAATTTAGAATTTTGACTACACAAAATTTCGGTTATTTTCAAGTCTATTCAGGTTGACTGCAATTAGCGACAGTTATGGGTATTTTTATTTACGAGTATGATTCTATTTTAACAAAAAAAATAATCATTCCTTTTTGCAAACATTCGCCGAATATATAAATCAGCATTTTGTAAATAAAACTAACACTATGAAATTATTGGTTACGAATGTATCTACCGAAACATATATCCACACAATTTTGTATATTTTTCTATTTAAAAGACAATTCTATAAATAAACTGATTTCAATAAATTTGGCTGTGTTTTTATTAATTTGTTCGATACAGGTAGAGATCCAAAAGACCCAGCGATACCAAATTGGTGTTCATTCATACCCTCGGGCGGAGCTACATCACAGAACGTTCTATGTTGCCAAGATGTGCACCACTGTACCACGTATTTCTATGGGCTCTGTTCGAGCTGCCGTGAAACGCAGTCGAAGAGCTGGTGAAAACAGCTAAAGTTGAGAAAACTCAACTTTAAAGTAATTCTGAGCAACTAATGTATATATGTTGCACATGTAGGGGTGATCTTGTTACACTGTTCAGTAGAGTCTCAACAACTGTCTTAAAGTACAGTTTTCTGTGAGTTTTCGGTCTTTGTTTTCACTGTGATGGGTGCCAAACGGTGAAAATGCCTGGATGTCCGCCCCGTGGATACATTTTGTAAAAAACAACAGCAATACACCATACCAATGAATCACGCCCTCTATGACTTACATCTAAGTGACACGAAGACAATTCAAAGAATTGATATCGTTATTATCGATGGCTGCACATCAATAAAGATTGTGTAATTAGAGGTTTTACTGTATTCGGGATGACAAACGGAGTACAGTCACAGTCGTCGACACAAGCGTTGCATCGCTAAGGATGAAAGAATAAATGTAAACACTAAGCATCATAGCATATTACTACTTGTCTGCTACCAACTAGGTAACATCGTCTGCTAACAGACAAGTGACATCATCTAGCTGCTATCAGCGGCTAGGTCACATCGTCTGCTACGAGCAGCTAGGTCACATCACGACAAACAAAACACTTAGGCCAGACTTTTTTTATTCCTTGTTTCTAAAGTTTTTATAAGGCAATATTTTTGAGGGCGAAAAAAACATTTTATTCCATTTATAACCTTGTTTCTCATCTGCACCAGACTTCGGTACTTTGATCATGATACTCCCACGAAAATGCAACTTGGATTTGGTATGAGGCGGGCGGTAAAAAATATGAAGATAAAAATAAGTTTTTTTAGCAATTTTTTGCACTTACAAGTCGGCGGATGCGAGAAATTACGCTGAAATAAAATTTTATTTTTATTTCCTTTTCGGCTTCTGTTAATTCGGCGAGTTCGCGAAACAAGGGATAATAAAAGTCTGGCCTTAGCCAGCGTTATCATTTCTCAATCCTGAAGCAATATAATAACTACACACATTTACGAAATTTACAATTTTATTGATATATTGTGTATAGCCTCTGAATAGATGCATTTCATTCAAAATAATGTTCATTTAAATTTACATAAAAACATATTTACAACACATTTAAAAAAAACATTGGTCACACTTTGTTGAAAAGTGTTGACAAAATCTCCCCAAAATATTGTGTACATATTATCAGATTAATATATATAAATACCAGTAAGAAGGTACACACTGAAAAACAAACAAACTGGGTGTGATGCAGTGGTCAGTATATTTGCCTCATAATAATAAAAATAGTTATGACAGTCCACAGGTAAAGTTTTATGCTACTGAATGCCTTATAACAGAAAACAAAATGGCATACAGCTTTACTCTCTCATGGATATACAATCCCTTCTATTTATTTCCCTTCAAAAAACAAGATGGCTGCCAGTCGGCCATTTTGAATCAAATCGCTAAACCACTGCATGTGCATATATGTTCCACATAAAGTACTAGGCACATGCAAAGAATGAACGGAATCGGTCTATAGGATTCTCAAATATGACTCCGGACGCATGGACGAAGACCAAATTATAAGTCCCTGTTTTTGAACTTCATTAGAATTGGGACTAAAAAGCTGCCAGGTCTATGTGTAGTCTTGTCCCTATGCACAGTAAAGAACTAGATCAAAGCATTCTCTGAGTAAAGGCTTCCCATGGAATGATCAACTTTTTTCTCACCTCGGACCTGTCCAGATCTGTGAGTGGGCTTTGCCTGCACATTTGGGTAATGAATTAATAAATGTAGGTAAAATTTCTGAGCTACAGAAATTTTTGACTTTTAAACTTTATTTATTCATCTGCAATCTTTGAAGCAAAAAGCAATTTTTTTTATTGTTTTTCACATTCTTTAGGATTTTATTTAGCAAATTTCAGAAACAGCAGCAAAAATAGTGTACAAATGTAATTATAACCCAGCAAATAATTAATGAATTCATAGTACCTGTCCATTTTAGGCCCGGCCTTCTAAATTCATGACATTTGTTGCTACTATGTCAAAGATAGTATTCCATGCTTGCTATTAAAGCTAGTTGCACATTTTAAAGCGCGGTGGTCGTCGCGCAGCGCATGTTCAAATTTCATGTAAATAAACAATGTATTTTACACGCGTTGTATACGTCGCTATGAGTATCATATCGAACAGGACGCGGCACGACGACTGTCGCTCTTTAACATAATTATTGCTGACCTTTTGACAAAAATGGGGATGGAAACATTTGTGTTCTTATACAAGTACATACATGCATATTAAAATATACATAGAAAATATACAAACATTGTATAATTATATTCATTTCCATGGCAATAACAATTATCAAAGTATTGTTTACTTGTTACAAATTCTATTCACAGTATAAAATGGCAGGAAATTGTGGACAGCGCCCTCTATTGGAGAACAAAATCAAAGCTACATCATAGCTCTTCAAAATGTCCGAATTTTAGAAAAATATATTCAAGTACCAACAGACTGAATTTGTTCAAACATAAACCGAGGTATCAGTGTTATCCAAAGCTCTTGGCAACCCAGGTGCACCATTATGCTAATTTGAAAAGAAAACTCATGACATGAGGTACTTGATCATGGTGTGTACTTGAACCAGACCTTGGTAACCCAGGTGCACCATTATGCTAATTTGAAAAGAAAACTCATGAAATGAGATACTTGGTCACAGTGTGTACTTGAACCAGACCTTGGTAACCCAGGTGCACTATTATGCTAATTTGAAAAGAAAACTCATGAAATGAGGTACTTGATCATGATGTGTACTTGAACCAGACCTTGGTAACCCAGGTGCACCATTATGCTAATTTGAAAAGAAAACTCATGAAATGAGATACTTGATCATGGTGTGTACTTGAACCAGACCTTGGTAACCCAGGTGCACCATTATGCTAATTTGAAAAGAAAACTCATGAAATGAGATACTTGATCATGGTGTGTACTTGAACCAGACCTTGGTAACCCAGGTGCACCATTATGCTAATTTGAAAAGAAAACTCATGAAATGAGGTACTTGATCATGGTGTGTACTTGAACCAGACCTTGGTAACCCAGGTGCACCATTGTACTAATATGGTAATTTGGAACTCAAATACTGATATTGCACAAAACCAAATTACATCTAACCACTGAATTACGAGACAGATGAACTGTTATATAAATTATAAATGCCAGAAAAAATTACAATTTGGTCATGGAGGGGTTTAGTGAGGACGGAATTTATTACTTCTCAGTCACACCAACTAAATATTTTTCAAAAATCTCCCGCGAAATTCACCTGTAAGCCTCTCATAGAAACATGATGATGGTGTAAATATCACATTGATATGGGACGGAAGATACATCCCAATATTAGGAATGAACATTATTATTCTATACATATTAAAACAGTATGCAGAGAAATACAAATGTCATAATATACAAAGCTCATCACATTAGGCCAAAAAAAAAATTGTTTAGTTGCCCTCAGTGGCCGACCAAAAAATATGAAATATCGGGTCGAGTTTTTTTTTTAATAGGCCCAAATATTAAAAACTCACCATTTTAAGCAGTAAAAAAGTGTTTTCTTCTAAAAATTAACGATCCCGGACCGTTGTTTGATCCAAAGAGTGGCGACTTTGAACCTCTGGTTGATCGGTATTTCTTTGACATGTTCCGAATACTATGAAGTCCATATACCTTGGCTATTTATGATACTCTTAGTTTTCAAAAATTTAAAAAAAAAAAAAATCTGACCGACCGACCGACTCAATTTTTCGACTTGAGGGCAACATAAGTTGTTTTTTTTGGGCCTTATTAAGCTTTGAAGCTTTTTTTGAATCTCATGTGATGTCTTGAAACTACTGCAACACTATGACTTTAGTTTGTCATGTTTTAACACTTAATTTCAAGCATAAGCTGAAAATGTAAAGATGTAATTGCGAATTTCCAATTTCTGAAAAAATCTTGACTGTCGGTGAGTTAGGAAATATCGGTATATTTTTCTGTTATAATGTTATTTCTACAATTTTTAATTACTTCTTTTTGTATTTCTGACTTCTAAGGTCATGGAAAATGAGTTCCTGAGCTGAAAATTTTTTTAAGTAAATTCAAAGAAGGTGGACTGCATGCTACCAGTATTTCATTTCAGGTTTCAAGCATTTTAAAACTTTTTTCAATTCTATATTTTTGAAAATTTACTGTGAAAGAAAAAGCAACCCAACCATCAGTATTGTTAACAAAACAGACGTCTATATTGCAATACTGAGAATCGGGTTGCTTTTCCCTTCACAGTAAAAATTATTTTTGATAAAACATTCAGAAAAATCAATCTCTGTTGTCCAGGCGATAGACAGCATACATATTTACATTCTCTGCATAAAAAAAACATTTTTCAGTTCTTCTCAAGACTCTAAAAATGTTTAAAAAAAAATAAATACATTTTAAGACTTTTTTTCACCATAAGAACCCTGCATTTACGTAATTGATCTTGTTTGAATACTAATATACCTGGGTAAATAAATTTTAAACAAATAATGGAATTAAAAAAAATGTCAGAAAGTGCAGCAATATAATATTTTTGTAACTATATACTTTGCAGTTGTAGCTGTTCATTTACCGGGTAACTCCCATTGTTATTGTTAATGAATGAACCTACATTAGAATGTCGGTAGTATATAATCTGTGATATGTTCATTTGCTGAAATGGTCCATTATATTAACTCATAACTATGACAACGCTTATTTTGAATACACATCACTAAGAAGGGTAATAATGTCATATTGAATTACCATAAATTAGCATATGACTGGTACAGTTATGGGAGATTACACTTTGGTTTAACAATTATAGTTGGTCATGTGATAAAAAAAAAGCTATCACCTGATATTGCTTATAGGTAGAGCTGGTAACGTCATTATCAATGGCTCACGTTTAGTACATAGATAATAAAGCCTATGATGTCATATGCAGCTGAAGTCAGGTGGTAATAACGAAAATGCAATTAATAAGTCACTATAATGTGGCCGCCATCTTGAATCTGGCTAAAATCTAAACAAACGTGCAAGTGAGTTTTTCAGATTAATACAAAGCAGAGAAAAAATACCAAACTTTCACAGCCAAAGGATTTGTCATGATAACTTTAACACATCCAGAATGAAATTTGACATCCCTTGTTTACAAACATCTCATTACGCACTGAACCTTAAAACACTTTCCTGGGATATTTGAAAACAAAATCGTCATTAATGACCTAATAATTGAATATTAATTGCAGTAATGTTACTATGACTTGTATGCCAGCTGACAGTCACCCTACTCAGGAAGTGATATCAGATGATAATCTCATAGTACAACTCTACATCACAATACAGACTTTACTCTGTGGTGCTTGAGAACTGAGTTGTCTGTTTGGCACTGCACTATTGGCACGTTTTTCTCTAGCATTTTGTCTGAGTTGCTCAGACTGTAGCTTTACCAATTGTTCCTGTAATTGCATAACTATATGGTAATTGTCTTGAAGCTTGGAATTCTGGGATTTTAATTCTGATTTCAGGAAATCAATCTCAGCCTCAAGTTTCTTTTCCCTTTCCTGCAATAAACGCAAACACAGAATGACATGTAAAACTTAATCTGTCCACAGACAACCATGTAACACTCAAACCATACCGTATTATAAACCCTGGATATGAGTGTCACTGTTGTCTTTCCTGACTTTTTTTTTAAGTGCTATCACTGACACATAGTGCATTTTGCCACAGAACTCATATTCATGTTTGGGACTACATGACAGGGCTGTGTGGACATCTCTCTATCACATGGCAATTTTAATGCTCTATTCTGGCGTCAACCAGGCTTGGTCGAACACAAGCACCTGCTGACCTTAACCAAGGTTTTTCCAAAGTCGCATTCGTTAGTGAATGAATCTCAGCCAGTGGAATTGGCCTTCCCATTGAATCTGTGGCACACTCACCCAGGGTAGGGGTCGACTCTTTTTGATGTTCAGCTTAAGGTAGGATTTGAACTTGGGTCTACCGATCATGAGTCTGATGCGACAACCACTATACTACCAGTGACCGGTTATAAACTTTTCTCACCTTGGCTATCTTCTCAGCTTCTGCATGGATTTCTCTCTGTTGTAAACTTTGCTCTTGTTGAATTAATTTCAGACGTTCCTCTGCTCTCTGCTTTTCTTCCAGTAATCTCTGCATTTCTAATTTCAAATTATCATCCCTTGTCTTCGCTGGGCGTGGTTCTTTCAGAACACCGTCAATAGTCCAGGAGCTGCAAAGAAGTAAAGTTTGTCACTATATTGACGAAAATTGAGTTTTTTGGGCATGTTCCATGGTTGCCAGGTTACTGAGTGCACTTGTCACTAAAAGGGGGTTCATTTTATAACTGGTCATCCAGGCAGCTTGTTTTTTTCACAAGTTGAATAGACATGATTGGATGTGTTCCCCAAGGAATATCTCCCAAACGTATGTACAAATTAAACACCAAAATTTATGAATTTATTTATGAATGTACACACATTTTCTAAACTTTCAAAGGTAACTTTGGCTATTATATTAAAATGTTATGAGATTTTAGTAATAATAGAATGATGCAATCAATGAACGTGATACAGCATGTGAACTGAAGACAAAATTGCACAGACGATGAAATGATATTTTCAATCTAAACTGTGCTGCTTCACTGTAGTGAATTCTAAGAAAGTTCATTGCCTGAACAAACCCCTGGAGAAATTATTTCAACACAAATACGTCATCATTTTAGTTTTTTTTTACTCATCTGTTTAAAATCAAATGTCTTCAATCATACACTATAATGCTTAGTGATGTCATTTGAAAAGATAAAAAACTTAAGTAGAATACTTTATTTCTGCTTAGAATTTATTTTTGGTATTTTCGCTGAAGGGATGCTTCAGTGAAAATAAAATCCAGTGAATATTCTTTTTTTCCTATGTCTCACATTCAACTCAAAAATCAGTGAAAATAAATTGCATACAAAACACCCAAAAGCCTTTTTCAGCGAGATTTATTCCAGCTAAAATAAAGTATTCCACAGTATTCTCTTGTTAATATGGACTCATAGCGATGTACACAATGCATGTAAAGTTTGTTAACATGGAATTTGAACATGCAACGACCACCATTCTTTTGTCATCTTGTCACCTCAAAAAAATTAAGGTTGTCTCAACTTTCATCCAAAATTTTTACCAAGACCTGTAGCCAAAAGAAAATGATGCCCATTTTGTCCAAAATTATCAAAAATATCGGCTGAGATAGCTCCGCTGTTAGCAATGCACATTTCAATTAAAGAACAGAACATATCATTAGAAAATGAACAATATGTATAGTATCAAAAGAATCAGACTTGCTGTTTTCAACAAGAAGTCGAAAATATCACTTTTTACCAAAAATGACAAAAATATTCACCAAAATTAGAGAATTGAAGATATCATTACAAAATGAACAAGGTACATATACACCAAGTATCAAAGCATTCAGGCTTGTAGTTTTCAAGGAGAAGTTGAAAAAGTAAAACATTGACATGGATGACGACGGACAATCACTCATATGATAAGCTCCGCTGTTGACTTTTTTACTAAAACTACATTGAAATAATTTAATATTGCAAGCTTACAAACCTTGTTCTTGCTCTACCTCTGCCAGCCCTTAGTCTATTTAGTGGTCTCTGTCCAGCCACACCAGTCGGTGTTTTGCCTTTATAGGGGGATGGTGATGACAACCTTGGTCCAGTTGGTCTGAAAAAAGAAAATTGCTTGAATTATGATCGCTGTTTATTACAACTATTTACAGAAAATTCTCTTCCTGTTTATTGTTGTGGGACATTTCAGAATATTCAATCTCACAACATAAATGCAGTTGCATTCTGGGTAACATGTGAGAAATACAGGCGTGCATGATGGGTAAATGTTCGCTACTTACAAAGATGATGGAGACCCATACATTGCTTTCTTCCCTGATTTAGGACTTCGTTGGGAACTAGAAAATAAACAGTTTTAAAAAAATAAAACAACAAGCATGTTATAAGGAAATACATAATCAGGCCTGTGACTTTGATAAGATATGTATATATTCAGGTACCAGGGCCAGTGAATTGAAATTTAGAATTACTTTCATAATACTTACTCAGATGCTGGCATTGGTACATATCAGACATCTGACTGTATGTTACATACATACTCAGATGCCTGGGCCAGCGGTAAATATTTAGTAATAATCAGATGCCTGGGCCAACATTAAATATACTTTAATAATCAGATCTCAGACTAGTAATACATTATTACTAGTCTGAGATCAGATGCTAGGGGTTGTGTTATATACATACTCAGATGCCTGGGCCAGTGGTAGCATTTAATCAGATGCATGGGCCAGCAGTAAATATTTAATCAGATGCATGGGCCAGCAGTAACTATTTATTACTTACTCAGATGCCTGGGCCAGTGCCCTGAGATCATTGGAACTTGAATCTGTGGAATACTCAATAAAGTCTACTCCGCTCTCTGATGACACAGCTCTGGATCGTTGTCTTGACTTCACACTCCCTGCCTTCTCAGATTTGTCACCCTGAACAGAGATTTATATCAAAGTGTTATTAAAACATAAAAAATCAAATAAAGCCAAGTGTTGTGGGTAGGGCTGGATTTAGCTAAAGGCTAATTAACGCTGATAATTCGTTAGCACCAAAAATCTTGGCTTTTAACAGGATTCAAAATTTTTACATTGAGTTTTAAGCTCATCGAAATTCATGTTGCCTATATATTTTCTATAGTCTGTTAATGCAAATGAGTTTAAGTTGTTTGCAAATGATATTAAGTTGTTTGAATACCAATTGTACTTGTCCCTGGCTATAGGACTACCCTCAGCGTCAAGCCTTCAATACCCTTAATTTATCAAAATTTACCATCATCAAATGTGTATCAGGGGTTTTCTAGAAAAAATAAAAGAGAGCACACACAGGCGATCAACCTGGAAACGCCATATCGAAAGTTTTCTGCGCCGTTTTAACAGTGTGTCTATCGCCATTGATGTATTTAGTGTCCAGACGCACTGTCAGCTGGTGTTGGTGATAAGTTTTGCATGGAGAAAAATATATTTGAGAAAGATTTCATGTTGTACGGCAGCACAGAAGTGCGCAGCTCAAGAAATATATTTATGACTTGAAAGTTCAATCAGCAATTCGGTAAGAGGGTGCCAGCCGAGAGTATCAGGGCGCTGCGGCCCTGTTCGCCGATTTAGAAAAACCCCTGTGTATAGCACGTTATTAAGCATGGAAATACCACAAAATTACTTTAATTTGTGTTTGTTGAATCCCAAACGATTTTTTGACGCAAATACAACGCTATGACCTTTGTTTGTATTGTTTTTACATTTGATTTTGTAATAAATAATAAATAAAAACAACATTTATTATTGTTATTTGATAACGTGGGACCTGACAGTGAATGGTAAATGGTCTTTTGTGTGAAGGATAATAACATACAATTATTCAACTGTTTACAATCTATAATACGATACAAAGACTAAAACTACAGTACCTGTTTAGAAGCGCCGACTGGCTGGTTTCTATTTGCATTCTGTTTGCCGACTCCTTTGGAACCATCAATTTTAACTCTGCCAACTGTAAACAATGACAGTTACTAAGCAATGTACACACCGGAATGCTGGCTTGTAAAACTTAGAAAACACATTTATTGTTGCATATCTTTTACTGACCTTAACCAAAGTTTGCAAAAATATGGGTATATAAACAACACAGGTTTCCAATGATATGATTCTTGTGACTTTCAAAATAAAAAATTGTATTTCAAGTACCGCATTTGTAAAAATGCATAAACCAAAGAGTTCATTTATCGTACGTACTGTGGAATACTTTATTTTCACTGAAATTAATTTTCGCTGAAAAGGCTTTTAGGACATTTTTTATGGAATTTATTTTCACTGATTTTAAGATGAGTTTAATGTGAAACACAGAAAAAAAGGTATATTCACTGGATTTTATTTTCACGGAATCATCCTTTCAGCGAAAATAGCGAAAATAAATTCCAAACAAAAATAAAGTATTCTACAGTACAACATATTTTGATCTCTGCCATTTACAAATTAATTTAATGTTTTCTTGCAATTAATATTACACGCAGTTTATATTTAATGAAGTAGAAGGATTCATGTGTCTACAACCACAGAGTTCACACTACAAGAGTTCAATCATTGTCATGGTTATGTATGTATACCCTTATTTGTATCCGCCTTTGATCTTTAAATATTACCACAGTTAACAAATTCTGCATATTAACCCACATTAATACCATGATATTTCCAAATACCAAATAACTAGAAATAACACTGCAAACACTTATAATAATAATCCATTTATTCCCAACTGTTGTATTCACACAGATTTTGAAAGTTAATTAATAATTTGTGTGTAGGTTTGTTTGAAAGCCAGTGTTAGTGTGGGAACCGTAGAGGAAGCAAGGGCCTCCCATAAAATTAGTTTTTAGTTTTGTCTGTGCGTGGTCTCGAACCATCAATGACAGCACTAATTTTTCCAAATCAGAAATCAACTACATCCATTCTGACTTCCTCAGAAAAGAATGTGTGTGTGTTTTCCTTTGCTCTATTATTACTCAGGTTATTACTAGTCTTTGATGGCAGATGACCCCCTAAGCCTGACTTAAAAAGCAATGCACGCAAACAATATATATCACAGGGATAGGCTAATTGGTGCTGTGATCGATGGTTCAAAACTACCAAAAAACAAAAATAATGTGTGTCCTGAATGACAACACTGAAAACGTTTCTAAAAACTCAACACTGAGGGCTCTTTAAAATCAGAACTCAACACTGAGGGCTCTTTAACATCAGAACTCAAAACTGAGAGCTCTTTAACATCAGAACTCAATACAGAGAGCTCTTTAAAATCAGAACTCAACACAGAGGGCTCTTTCAAAACAGAACTCAACACAGATGACACTTACAAATTAGGACCCTGTCCTTCTTAAAAGTTACATGGAATTTATTTTTATTATTACCATAAAAAACAACAGTCTAAACTAAATAATTAATTGTGCAAAGCGCCCTCAGTGCTGGACAATGTAGTATATTGTTTGTTAATATTACCAGATTCAGTGCTACCATGGATGATAGCTGCTTTTCCTGATTCTTCTATTGTATGCATTGTGGGTAAAATGAATAATGCAGTCAGTTATGAGGTATATGCAGGTGAGGGGATTTCTAAATTGGGTATGGTTTAAATGAAATTAGTATACTTGAAAAAATTACCATATTTGCTATGAAGCTGTTCATATCATACACCAAAATTACCTTATTTGGTATGAAGCTGTTCATTTCATACACCAAAATTACCATATTTGGTATGAAGCTGTTCATTTCAAACACCAAAATTACCATATTTGGTATGAAGCTGTTCATTTCATACACCAAAATTACCATATTTGGTATGAAGCTGTTCATCTCATACACCAAAATTACCATATTTGGTATGAAGCTGTTCATTTCATACACCAAAATTACCATATTTGGGATGAAGCTGTTCATTTCATACACCAAAATTACCATATTTGGTATGAAGCTGTTCATTTCATACACCAAAATTACCTTATTTGGTATGAAGCTGTTCATTTCATACACCAAAATTACTTTATTTGGTATGAAGCTGTTCATTTCATACACCAAAATTACCATATTTGGTATGAAGCTGTTCATTTCATACACCAAAATTACCATATTTGGTACAAAGCTGTTCATTTCATACACCAAAATTACCATATTTGGTATGAAGCTGTTCATTTCATACACCAAAATTACCATATTTGGTACAAAGCTGTTCATTTCATACACCAAAATTACCATATTTGGTATGAAGCTGTTCATTTCATATACCAAAATTACCATATTTGGTATGAAGCTGTTCATTTCATACACCAAAATTACCATATTTGGTATGAAGCTGTTCATTTCATACACCAAAATTACCATATTTGGTATGAAGCTGTTCATTTCATACACCAAAATTTGCATATTTGGTATGAAGCTGTTCATTTCATACACCAAAATTACCATATTTGGTATGAAGCTGTTCATTTCATACACCAAAATTTGCATATTTGGTATGAAGCTGTTCATTTCATACACCAAAATTACCATATTTGGTACAAAGCTGTTCATTTCATACACCAAAATTACCATATTTGGTATGAAGCTGTTCATTTCATACACCAAAATTACCATATTTGGTACAAAGCTGTTCATTTCATACACCAAAATTACCATATTTGGTACAAAGCTGTTCATTTCATACATCAAAATTACCATATTTGGAATGAAGCTGTTCATTTCAAACACCAATATTACCATATTTGGTATGAAACTGTTCATTTCATACACCAAAATTTGCATATTTGGAATGAAAATGGTACAGGCGACCAATCACAATATAAAGAAAATTGTCATATAAGTGCTCTATGGTTAACTTTTTCACCGCCAGAGGTGAAAGGAACATTGAATAGAAACAATGTGCATGGAAGTAAAACTTTAATAATATACAGATATCATCGTATTCATTAAAAATTGACAAAATAGTATAATTGTTTATAGTCTGCACTTTCCTTCAGAAGATTGGGACAAAAATAGCCTAATTTTTGAGTAAAAACTGAAAAATGACTCAAATTTTGTCTGTTGACTCTAAAATTAGGGTTCACTTCCAGAAATATTAAAGAATATAAAAAAAAGAGCAGGAAAAATTTGGGTGAGAAAGTCTGGTGGTGAAAACAAAAATGATAAAATTTGCATAACAGACCTAGGTACATGGTAGAACTGACAAAAAAGGCAGCAATATGACATTTGATTTAAACTACCATGTACCGTGTTAGAAACGCATTTCTAATAGAAATGCACGAAACCCCAAAATGCATTTATTGTATGATTGATTATTAAAATAAGTCTCACTTCCACCACAGACATGGTATGTTCATGAAATAGCAAGGCACAGAAAAAAAATCTGCTTAAGGTAGAGATGCACTTTATTTGTGAATTTCAATCAAAAATAGTTTTTTTCGTTTTTTATATAGATTTTTATCTAAAGAACATTCTGTGAAAATTTGACCAATGAATTCTTATTGGAACACCGTTAAAATTGCTGTTTATTTTCTGGTTAAAAATAAAAAACACTCACACGTGGCAATGTTTATGTCCAATTGCCTAATTTGCATGAGTAACCAAATAACAAGACTTTTGATTGACAATATGCAAATCGAGATTGTATGGGTCATAGTTCATTCAATTCACGCGCATGTGCAATTATTCTCAAATCAGTTCTCGCTCGCTAGCAAACCAAACATTATATTTCCTCAGCGTTTTTTCTTAATTTTTATCATTACATTATGCGTGGTGTGAAAAGAAAGAGAGATAGAAAGAAGATTCAGATGATTTCTATGTCGGAAGATGCAAAAGCTACACTGAAGGCATCAGCCCACCGAACGAAAAACAAATCGATGTGAGCGTCCAAACATGACTTTCCCTGAAGGCATGAATCCGAGTTTCTGATTGACTGAGAGATTTTATTTTTAAATAATTGTTCTCAAAAAATAAACTGAGCATGTGAAGAATAATTTAACATTGTTTACAGTGATAACTGCTCATAGTCGAGACGAAGCTTACCCATTCACGCTAGTCACAATAAACATCATACTCTTGAATAGGCGTCAATGACTACGGTAAAACTTAGACTCTATTTTAGGCATTAGGTATGATTGAAATGACGCCAAAATACACCTTAAAAGTCCCATTTTATTTTTTTTTCTAAATCCCATCCCGAATTTACGGCAGAATCTGGTCCCTCAAATAAGGGACACGTGAGCTTTGGATTCTAACCGGATATATTGCACTGGGTCGGGGAGATACAAACTTTTGTGTATCTTTTGTCCAATGGGTACCTGTACTTTGATCATTCGCAAGTTTTGCTCGGTGATGCGAGACAGCTTTGTTTGCAACCGGACGAACTCCGCTTAATTCAATGAAGCAAACAACTGACAATGCTAAAATAAATTGCAGAGGTACGCTAAAATTAATTGAAAACAACCAAATAATTTCAATGAAAATTTAATCACAGAGAGAGGTAACTTGATACATTACGGTAACAACTCTTTTGACGCGCTGACCGCTTCTCCGCGTCTGATGTTTTGCTTTCCTTGTCATAATACTTACTGATTGATGATTTTGTTTTGATTTTTGAGTTTTTTAGCCTGCAACTCGGCCACGACCTTTGCTTTTTCCGTGGAAAATGGGGAAGTTTACGTAAATTTGACGGACATTCCATTTTTTTAAACTACCGAAGCACACTGTTTAGCACTCCTATTTTTTTCATTTGCCGATTTCTATTCAGAAAAATTCGACCGCTCGAAAATGCACCTTAATTTTGCACTCTTAAAACATGTCAGATTTCCAACACTAATTATTTAAAACCGGTCGAAATTTTAAAACTGTTACGTTAGGAGCTGGAGCTCTCTTCTTGCAGGCGACCGTCGCCGGTAGTACAACAGCATGTTTTGTACGTACATCCGTGCGCTGATTGTCTGCGACTGTCTTAGAAAATCCCCGAATAAGGCGTTGCCAAAATCGGAAAAATAAAAAAATGCCTCCTTAAAAAACGAACATAATTCAAATATTTCTTTTAACAAATATGTTGCAGTGGGAAAATGGGATTGGAAACGATGAACAAAACTTCTTTGCCTCGCGTTTCGATTCTAGGATTACGCGATTATTCATTATTGTGCGTTCGCTTCCTGGAGTTGGTTCTCAATACTACATAAAAATCATCAAGGATAAATAATTTAATATCCCACTTTGTACTCTTCACGGTAAACCATAGGCTCTGAAATACTCGTAGATTTTTTATTGAAAATACATCAAAGAGAAGCCATGATGTTTTGATCGTGATAAAAGGTCACCTTCCTAGGACCGCCCCCTGTTTAATAATTCATGAGATGACGTCATATTTACTGGGCATTGCCACATGTTTTTACCGACCCCATCAAAACACTGGTATGAATGACGTGTTTCTGATTTATATATTCAGGAGCAGTTGTTCTGGTCCAACGATTTTACATGAAATGTCTATGTCTATACGTCAACTTTCAATTTCAATAGTCTAGAAAGTATGACAAAGTATGACAAAGCAGTAAATCCCGGTTTAACGCGCAAATATGCAAATTAGCTTTTTTCTCGTCTTCTATTTTTGGTGAATTCTTGGGTTTTAAATTAAAATAGCTGATAGACGCTTTGGCCATTTGCCTCGAAATTTTCACACATTATTGACAAGGTGTTCCCCCTTCAAAATGCGTCCGGACAGTTTATTACGCCGAGTGGAACAAAAATAACAAGTCCGCAATTAACATGGATATATAAATTATGCAAAAATAGAAAAGAGTGAACTTTGAGGTCATGCTGTGCGACTTTGAAAGTCGTTAGAGAGATGAGTGGACGCATTTGAATTAGTAGTATACCAAGGTATCCAGTGATGTAATTTTACCCACAAATGGACTTGAAGTTTTTAAGCTAATTTTTTTTAAACCACTTTTGTCCAAAAAAGCATATTTTTGACCCAAAATCAAAAACACATTCTGGATATTTAAAATAAAGACAAGTTTTACAAAGTTTGTATAATAAGCTTTCAGAAAATATATAACATGTTGGATATATAATACCATCTTCATTGTCCAATTACTCAATTAAAAAGCAAGCCAAATAAACTGCATCTCTACCTTAATTAACAAAATTGATGCATATTTATTTTGTTCTTTATCATAATTTATTCCAAAATACAAGTTTTCATTTTCACACAATTTTTTTCTTCTAAAATTGGGCCAAATAGGCCGTGATGTGTGTATTTTGATGTACAAGACCAGAAATGCAAATATTTTTATTCTGAGCTTTAGTTATTGAAGAGAACAAACAAGTACTAATACCAATATTTGTTTGATTTTCAGAATAAGTCAATTACTATATCAATATACAGATCAATTTGCTTCTCATTGGTACATGGAAGTATTTACCGGTACATTAATTTTGTGCAGAAAATACTTGTTTGAACATTTTTTGTTGAAGAACTTTAATTTCCTGTTCAAATTAATGCATATTCTTCCATATACCAATAATATAGTCTTATTTTTAGAACATTTTGTCAGTCAGGTTACCATGGTTTCTCAGTGAAGTTTGAGAAATATTTTTTGTAATCTTTGAAATGCACTTCATTCAAGGAATTTTTTGAGTTGAAAACACAAATGCCTAACGAAAAATTCTGTCCGAACACAGACTATCAACCTGTATTAATATGAAAAAAGACTTTTTCTGAACACACACATTTACAGAAAGTTTATTTGGATGCTGTTTAATATTAGTGATAGCAGGTTAACAGGTTTCTCATTCCAGGTCACATGACTCTAATGATTATTCTAAGAATTGCACTACATATATAAATAATGATTATTGGGTTAGTTTTGATGGGTACGATTGGAAGCAATGTCAGCAATGGCACAGAGCAAATGTTAGACTGTGAGAATAATGACAGCAGGGATGTTGGATCGCCATGTTGTTCGTATCTTGAGGAGAACACTGTATACATTTATCACAATTCTAATCTGTTACACTTACAATGAATATAATTGTACACAATACGTCAACACAATACGTCACATGGAATTAGAAGTGAAGAATAGATCTTGTTTGAAAATGGCCGCCGAGTTCTCGCTACATTCTATACCGCCCTATCTCATTTACCTTTCCAAATACCATGGTTACATAGGTCAGAGGTGGACGCTATGGCAATAGAGAATCAAGCACTATTTGAGGAGCAAATGACTCTCTAAAATTTGTTTAAGGTAGAGATGCAGGTTGGGAGATTATATTTCTAATTGCCTCTAATTACTGTAATTACATAAGTAAAATATCCTTTTTACCAATCAAGTTATATATCATTTGAAAGAGTTTTATTTAAACTTTTGAGTTTTATGGTTTACAATAATGTACTATGATACCATATTAAGTGGTGTTGATTTTGGGTTAAAATCATGCATTTTAGGTGAAAGTGCACTTAAAACTATTTAACTTTTCAATGCATACCCTGATTTTAATTTAAGAACACTTATTTAAAACTTCTGTTTACTAGGAACATAATGGCTTATTTATTAGTGCTTCCATTGAAAAGTTTTTACACAGTGCTCTTTGAAACATTCACATTTTATAAATCGTCCACAGTTAACAGAGCCGCTAATTGGCAGCTCTATTGTTTCTGTTCCAGTAAAGACAGTGAAACCATACGAAGCCATTTACTTAGGATAGACCTGAATAATGACCCCTGAAAATTTCATCGAAAACAAATGAACCTTCTAGAAGTTAAATAGTTTTAAAGTTGAAATTTGGAGTAAAAAATGAAACTGAGATAATTGCCATTTTGTAAAAAAAAAGTTTTAAAACGAATCATTCACTTCATATGTGTAACAGAAACTCCTAGAAATACACCATACACCGTAATTTGTCGATGTTAAATCATCAGGTAAAAAAAATAAAATAAAAACATTTACAATTGGAGGGAAACGGACAAAAATCGTCCGCGAAGTCTCAACCTAGCGTGAAAACTGTCATGGCGTCGTGTTATCAATTCCACTGAGGGAGGGACACAATGGATTACGTAAAGCCGATGACTTATTCATACAGTTATATAAACATAGCGATCGCCATTGGGTGGGTTGAGTCTAAATTTACCTTCGCTCAAACCTTTAAAAAATACTTTGTATGACGCAGTTTCCGTGGACCGTGCAAAGTTAGACGACCAGGTTGAAAAGGGCCCTAATATTTTACTACACAACGACTATTCGCAAACGCCGGTGAAACAAATTCGAAATAAAGTCACATTGGAAAGGGAACTATTGTAAATCGATGCAGGTTTCATTCAACTACAGACGAGACAGGTCGATGCAAATTAAGCGAACTCTGATCTCTGGAAATACCTCATTCATAGAGTTCCGATCATGACCATACAACGTAGTTTGTGACATCGCTACCGGTGCATGCTAGCTGACAAGGGGGTTTCCGATTAAGGTAACCAAGATGGCATCGCAGAGTGCATGATTTTTCTGCGGTGTTTAAAAACAGCATCTCATTGCCGATTTTTCGGTAATTTCCAGGGTATTTTTTTTTATTTTTAATTAACCGAGCATTTTATGTTTGTGTATTTTGGCACTGAAAAGTTAGTTATCGATGACAGCAACAGCAGTGTTGTTTGTCAATTGCATCACAATTCTATCAGCACGATAATCATTACATCGAAACGAAAAATGTTTACTTCAGTTTTAAAATGCCGTTGGAGTAAAAATTTGTTTAAACATTTTTTAGTTTCGCCCACAATGCGAAAAAGCTTGAAATCTATGCACCAAGAAAACAAAACAAATTGTGGCCTTGTTTTGCGCGAAAATTAAATCGCCCTATCGACGCTACCTCCTACATGAAAATAAATGAAAAACCAATTTATTTAAGGGTGAAAAAGTTTACTTATCAGTTACAAGTGTATGTTTTGTTTCATTCCACTTGCATGCTGGAAGCGTCTACGTCTTGTCTGTTTTTGTAGTTTGCTAGTTGATCGCGCTTGAGGTAAGTAAACAGAGAGCCAGGACAGGAAGTCGCACACCGGCTGCTCCGTAACTGGGGCCAGCAATCATTTGCATATAACATCAATAGTGACTTGTCAATCAAAGAGCAACGCAAACAAACTTTCAGGACTTTTAATCACATACGCGTGCCTCGGTTTCCTATATTTTAAAATTGATTTTTGAGTATGTTCCAACAATGACAATGCTCCGAAATTTTAACACTATCTAGCCAAGACTGTCTGGGTGAGAAAAAGCAAAAAAAAAAAAATTCACGAAAAATGCCCACGAACCTGCATCTCTACCTTAAGTAATGATCAAAAAGTTTTAAAACTGAAAATTTAGTTTGCCATTGCCACAATAGTTCGATACCATACTAAGGTATTGGTTGAGAGAATATAGTCATCACCACTCCTAGTCTTGAATCAGTTCAACACTAGGTGGCGCTATTCAAACACTAGAGGGCGCTAGTAGCCTGTAATGGAGAATCCTGCATACCTTTCAGTATTATAGCTTGTGAAAATCCAGTGTGGATTTTAATATTACCGATATCATCATTACTAGGATCATCAGACGATGCATCGTCATCTTCATCATCACTATCGACAACATCTTCAGATTCTTTAAGTTCTTTCTTTATCCATGTGGGAATCTACAGAGAATAATTTTGATTATTTTATTTTTTCTGGCTTGATGCAGAATGGGGGATGTCTGGGCTCATTAGTACCCCCCAGCTTTGAAATGCACTGTCCCTTATACTTACTGTTCCCATGGTATCAAGCTCTGACGTCTCTGAACTTGTGTACTCATCTCCAGCGTCATGACTTGATGCAGAATGTGGGATTTCTAGACTGCTTGGTACTTGTAATAACCCACCACTTCTATAGTAATAAATATATATCAGAGTTGTTATCCTCTTATAAGTTAAGAACATACATAATGTTTAAGAATAAGTTCAAAGCTGAAAGCTACTGTGTTAACCTTTTCACCACCAGACTTTCTCACCCCAATTTTTTCTTCACTTTTTTCTTAATTTCTTCAATATTTCTGAAAATAAACCTTAATTGTGGAGCCAACAAACAAAATTTGTGTCAGTTCTATCATGTACCTGTTATGCAAATTTTATGCCATCATGTTTTTTATCACAACCAGACTTTCTCACCCAAATTTTTCAGTACTTTTCTTATATTCTTCAATATTTCTGAAAATGAACCCTTATTTTGGAGCCAAACAGACAAAATTTTTACTCAAAAAATTCGGCTATTTTTGTCCCAGTCTTCTGAAAGATAGTGCAGAATATTAACAGGACTATTTTGTGAATTTGTGATGAAAAGAGGGAGCTGGTGGTGAAAAGATTAATATCACTAATGTTCAGTTACGTATGACTTTAACTAGATTTGGAGTTAGTAATCATTGTCTTAAAATTAAAACAAACAGACGTAAACAGATTACAGTTAATTCTATCATACGTGACCAATGTACACAAAACAAAGTTGAAGATGAAAACACTTTGTTATGGATTGCGCAGCATACAAGGCACATAGACTGCATTTATTTAACAAAGCAGAAATTCATAAAAATGATTTTAGAACCAGTAGTGAGAG
Source organism: Saccoglossus kowalevskii (assembly GCF_978046115.1). NCBI lineage: Eukaryota > Metazoa > Hemichordata > Enteropneusta > Harrimaniidae > Saccoglossus > Saccoglossus kowalevskii. The sequence continues at coordinate 23,756,651 of NC_140660.1, read as the reverse complement.
TGATAATTTATTTCCATTATGAGTAAGGGACAACATCAAAAGTTCAATGTAGGATAAAAAACTGAATTCCTTTAGTCCCCCCCCTGAAACTTAATTGATAAATATTGATCATGGCGTCAGACTACATTCACCATTAAATACAAGTTTATAATCGGACCAAACCATTTTCTCGTCTTAGATGTTGTTTTTTTCATTTTCTGTTATTTTTGTCCATGATTGGATAGAAAAAAACGAACTACTCCAAGATTTTGTTTGACTTCATTAAAAAATAAAATCAATTTTTTAGGATGGACACTTTTTGAGGTCAACCCCCCACCCCCACCCCCAAACTAAAGCAAATAAGTTTTTTATCTGACATTGATCTTTTGACGTCGTCCCTTATATGTTCTAGGATACACAGTAACCGTTCCAAGGCATCTTATCTATTGAGTTAAATTACAATCAAAATGAAACTGTATTACATTCATAGCTGTACCTATTATTTTAGCAGAAAAAATTGTGTGTGAAAACATACTCTCTGTCTAATGTTTCTAAAAATGAGCAAATCCTTCTGGCAAATACAGCCGTAATATCACTTCACATAATTCAGTTCATTAAAACCAGTTTTAATACCAGACAGTGACTGTGTTTTGAATAATTTGTCTGAGGCGTACAGTAATAAATCTACTTACACCCGTTTTAAAAGACTTCTTTTCTTCTTGCGTGATCTCCTACGTGGTGGAGGGGCTGTCGTCTCAACTTGTAAAAATAAATTTTCAACGTGGCAAATAACGTTATTTAGGGTGACAGGGAATAGTTCACAGTCTTCCATGCTTTGTGAACCTGTGGAGTCCATCCTACAAACAAAACCATAGTTAAATTAATTTTCGTTATTTTTGCTGAAGGAATGATTCAGTGAAAATAAAATCCAGCTAAGATACTTTTTTTCCTACATTTTACATTCAACTTGACAAAAATCAGTGAATTCCATACAAAACACCCAAAAAGTCTTTTCAGCGAAAATTAATTCCAGCTAAAATAAAGTAATTTATTTGATACTCAATTCCTATAAATCACACCCTCTAGTGACGGTACACTTCTGTGGCGTAAAATTGGCTTAAATGGTGAAGTAATGTTGTTAAAATCGGCCACTGTGTTCGATTGTGTTGTCATTCTTCATCCAAAATAGTTCAATCTCTCCCAAAAATGTTTTCATTGATAGAGGACTACAGATCAAAATGATATTGACGACTTGAAGGGACTTTGAATGGAATATTTACACGTACGGTAAATGTAACAGCCACACTTACAGTACGGTCCAAGCATGACTTAATATTTAGCTTTAAAACTAGCTTAGCTTGTTTTCATGTAAAAACACCAGATAAATATGTCTATATTATAGTAATATAGGTAATACTACAAAAAATAAGTTGAAATTTTTAATGAATTATAGCTATAGCTTAGATGTTAAGTTACACATGTAGTGATAGTCAGAATCTTGTACATACATGTACATGTTTATGTATCACTTGCGTCCATTAATTACTAGACTCACCTTAATATTGGAATTGGGTTCAGGATACTTTCAGGTTGTCTGTCACTGGTAAGACTATCAACACTGGCAGTACTAGCACTGTTAGGAATCTGTCTTTGACCTGTAAAAAAATAAACACTATCACTTAATATAAAATTGAGTCATAGTTGGTGTGTTCAGTTACTAGCATCCATGTTAATTCTATGTTTTGCTATTACACTCAAAAAAAAAATGGTTGTGGTGTATTTGTTTTTGTTTTTCTGAGAAATATTTTGTACGTATTAGAACTGATGACATGAGTTTTCGCTATGTCACCTTTATGGGATTTGTTTTCATTACACATTAAATTAAAAATACAGCAAACTTCATTGTTGCAGCTTGCAATGTATATATTATATTTTTTATTCATCAAATTTGATACATGATTTTAGTAGAAGTGGAACATCTACATTGTCCAATGTATGAATGCCACGCAAAAAAGCGAAGAGTGAAAATGAAATCTCAACACTGAACAAAAACATCAGCATTTTGCTGCCTCTTTGGATAATTCTCACTTTTAAAATTAATATTACAAAAAAAAGATTTCTAATATGTTGATTTGAACGCCTATCTGCCTTAGCTGTATTCTTCAAATTATAGTTATAATGAGTTCTCCCCAGAAAAATTACATACAGTATTGCATAATTTGCATAATAAATTGAATTAATGACTTCTATTGTGTTTATTGTTGTGCTAAATTTGATCTATTGTTTATTTAAAATTTATAAGTTGGGGACCTTCACTCTATGTTACCTGACAAGTTGGAGTGGGTGAATATCACTTCAGTAGTGAATATTTCAGGATGAAGACATAGAGTTCTCTACTCCATTGTGCGAGTTTACCAACCGAAAAATTACTCCGGTGAAGACAACTTTGGAACTTACTCTGGACTCTACATCGTGTGCAATTTACAGTACCGATGTGTCAAGTCAATCGAAAAACCGAAGACCAATATTTTTCAACACTTGTCATAACATCGTCAGACACGATCTCTGCTTTGAATAGCAATTTTTCCGTTTCCTTGGAAAGAGAAAACCACAGTGGAAGTTTGTGTAAAAAATGTTTTGACAACTTGCGCAGTACAGTCAGACTACGCAATAAGATGGAGAGTCTGGAGAATGAATGACCTGAGAACACGTGGCGTGATCGTGCTGTGTCGATCTTATCAAAGCAGCAGAAATCCCGTAATTTTCACATCGCCGAACTTGGTCTACCATCAGCGATATTAAAGGGGAAATAACCAATATTATCGAGCCAGAACTTTCAGAACAAATGTTGAATGCTTTTGGCACCAGCGAATAAATCAGTGATTTACAAAAGCCAGACGGTAGAATAATCAACGCATCTTCACCCCGATACAGTGACTCAATTCTGCGTTTCCGTTCGACTTCAACAGTTTGACAACAGCCTGTTTGATAGAGTTCATGATAACGACGAATAAAGTGAAGTGGCTGTTTGATTAAGTTGAAAAGTAAACTGGTAAACTGGTGTCCACGGCAATTTGAAATGTGCTGTCAGCAACATCACACATGCACATTACAACGAGTTGGTAAACAGTGGACAGGAAGACGATCAGATGTGATAAGTTATTGTCTCAACAATCGCAACGCTTTGTGAATGGTTAAATTATGACAGATCAACAGTTTCTAAAATTTGATTGGTGCCGACTTAACTATTCTGTCAGGCATGGGTGGGGTTCGCAGCAGTCCAGGGTGCCACCTACGCCAACCTGAGGGAGAACCCTGTAATGTACGCTTACCTTTAAGTTCATTGGACGGAGGTGATTTTAGTCTTTGTTCATTTGGTGATACAAACACATTATCACTGCCATTAGCACCAGATGCAGATGGTGGGGCACTCTTTGATGAACTTATAGAACCTAAACAAAAACATAATAACAAAGTTTTTATTATACCATAATGAAATTACAAATTCATTATTGGCTGAAAGTAAAAAAACAGAACATTAAAATAACATAATATTAGACAGTAAAAAATTAATGCAGTTTGTGTTTTTCAAAACACACTTTCAGATATCGTGATATATACAGGACAATGCATTAAAGGGCGGCAGTCGTCGTGCCGCATCCTGTTCGATATGGGACTCATAGCGACGTATACAATGCATGTAACATACATTGTTTATTTACATGCGCTGCACGACGACCACCATGCTTTGAACATTTGACGCAAAATATTTTTCTTGCAAATAATTCAGCATAAACTTTTACACATTCTACAAAATTTCCTTAAATTTCAACATATTTTTGAATCATGCAAGCAGTATGTGACAATGTCTTTCAGATTTCAATAAAAAGGTACGTCTATTTTTATTTGTTGTTTTTTTATCAACATTTCAACAGTGAGTTCTACTGATCTTCATCAACAGGACAAGAAACTAGTAAAAACGTTAGTTAACATTTTGAGTCGAGTTGCCAACACTTTTGTATCCCAGTAGTTGAATGAGGAAATGGGTTTTAAATGCTTGTGACATGGACATGGTTTGTAAAAAAAAAATCGGCACTGATCACACAAACTCTTTCAATGACAGATTTAATACATGAGGCAAAGATTCATTATTTGTTTTCAAAACTACGTTTAAAAGACAACAGAATTCTTTCTTTTTTTAAATGTTTTTGTACCAGGCGACAGTTGTAGACATTGAGTGTCACTGTTGTCTCTCCTTACTTTTTTTTTGTATGTGTAAATTGCAAGTGCTAGTGCTGACACATAGTGCATTTTTGCCACAGTAGTATTGGCCAAGGTTCTCCCAAAGTCGTATTCGTTAGTGAATGAATCTCAGCCAGTGGAATTGGCCTTCCCATTGAGTCTGTGGCACACTCACCCAGGGTAGGGGTCGACCCTTTGATGTTCAGCCTAAGGTAGGATTTGAACATGGGTCTACCGATCATGAGTCTGATGCGACAACCACTATGCTACCAGTGACTGGTTGACAACAGAATTCTTTGGGAGCCATCCAATATTACCCACAACTTAGCCAATACTACTGCTTACTGAAGAATTGAGATTGTTACAAACATTAATTAATAACTCTGTGAAGAATAAGTTGAACCTTACCTTCCCTCTTGCCCTGTTGATTATTTGGTGGTACACTTTTTACTGAACTTGACGATCCTATGAAAAGTATCAGAAAAGAGTATATACAGTGAATAGAGAGTACTTAGAGTGCACAATGGTATTGCTAGGGGGCCCTAAACAATATACATACATATTGCTAGAGGGCCCTAAACAATATACATACATATTGCTAGAGGGCCCTAAACAAAACGGTTTACCTACATATTGCTAGATGGCCCTAAACAAAACAGTTTACCTACATATTGCTAGAGGGCCCTAAACAAAACAGTTTACCTACACATTGCTAGAGGGCCCTAAACAAAACAGTTTACCTACATATTGCTAGAGGGCCATAAACAAAACAGTTTATTTACATATTGCTAGAAGGCCCTAAACAAAACAGTTTACCTACATATTGCTAGATGGCCCTAAACAAAACAGTTTATCTACATATTGATAGAGGGCCCTAAACAAAATAGTTTACCTACATATTGCTAGAGGGCCCTAAACAATTTACCTACATAATGCCAGAGGGTGCTATACAAGTCAAGTTAATTTGCATAAGAGACTACTTTCCCAGAAGTCGAAGATACAGAGTTTCACATGCGTGCTCATATCGTTTTGAGGTGTAACATAAAGTTGCACGCGTGATATTGTGATTTTAGGTGTACCAATCAATGCCACAAAAATAAAATTCCCTTCTATCGAGCAAAATATGTGAAAAAATTAAATGACAAATACCAAATAAGCAGACACACTTATTTCCATGGAAACCATGATTACTGATGTTCTGATATTTACCTACGCTTCCGTTGCGAGTACGCTCACTTGGGATCGGTTTATCATTAAACACGACCAAACTACTTGCAGAACCGATAGATGCATCACTGGGGTTACGTTGGTGACTCCGAGACCATCCAGCACTCTCCTTAGAATCATTACTAGTGTTTTTACTATTGTCTTCACTGGACGACTGAGATGGTTTGAATCCACGTCCCCACATATACAATGAGTTATCCTCAGTTCCAGCTACGGTAAATCGTTCACCACAAGCCAACATCTGAAATGAAAATATTTAGATGCTTCTTTTCAATATTTATTTACAAATCAATTATTTTGATTCAATAGGTTTAATATGTAGGCCCATGCATGTGTCACACCAACATTGGTGCTTTACTTTATGACAAGAAATATAATTACACATGTATTATATTTATAATATCAAAATTTATTAGAATCTTATATGATTGTATCATAGCATATCTAATTCAGATTCATTTTGGTGAAACTTGGTGCCATGTTAGCACATGAATGAAATTTGATAGATTTAATATGTAGGCCCCACGTACGTTAAAGATTCATAAATTGTTGACACAAAATAAAAAAACATGCCTCACGCTTTACTTTCAACAGATTAAAAGGAATACACAAGACTTATAACAAGAAATATGACTAAAAATGTATTATATTTATAATCGCAACATTTATTGGAATCTTATACGATTGTATCATAGCATCTAATTCAGATTCAGTTCGGTGAAACTTGGCACCTAGTTAGCACCTAAATCAAATTTGATCAGTGATTTATAAGAATTATTTGGATCTTATGACATATTTGAAATGTTTCATAGTTTGAATTCGACTTAAGTGTGTAAAAATTTTAAATTGTTTTTTAACATGTCTGAATTTGTCAATCACTTGATTGTGATTGAATTTCTTTGCTAGAGATTTTTAACGGAGCTCCAACATATGTGGATTTACAATGATTGGTTTCTGGCCTTATCGCATACATAACTTGCATATCACCACAGTGTGAAAAAAACAACACTTTTTTCATTGTATGCGTGGCCTGAATGATGTTTGGAGCTTCCAGGTTTGTATACGGGTTGTTAAAATATGGCAAGCTCATGTGTGTTTTTTTTAGAATTATTATTCAATCCCTCCAAAAATTCGGATGAAAAAAAAGGATCGCCAAACAGTGTCTGCATGAAATAGAACACCTTGGCGTCAACACAATTAGCACATGAGACACGTACAATGATACATTTGTATTCTGTATTATTTCAGCAATAGTTTGTCTGTCAACACTGTTGTTTCACTGTCACATACTGTAAGAATATACTTGTGATATATATATAATTCATAATATTTTCTCTAAGGTTGACATCAACATAAACTTGTGATTACCAACAGAGTAGATATAGAATTGTGTTGAAATCGTAATACTGGAAAGCCTTTAGCCAGTCACCTTTAGACAGACACTCATTTCATTTGACAAGCAAAATCTTTATAAAACTGTTCAATTACAAAATAACCATAAGTATTCAACAACAAATAGATTATAAGTCTATGGATTCAGACTAGCAACTTGCATGTTCAAGTGAAGAATGCATTTTAATAGTCACTTCATGTTTTGGTGGTGAACCTGTTCGTGCCTTTGAGGGATTATGTACAGAAAGTGTCATCTAGTATGTCAATTGTTTCATTTTCCTTCTTTTCTTGTCTGTGTAATTGTTATTTTGAAAAGAAATAAAATTAACTTAAATATAAAAAAAGTAAAAAAAAAAAATGCACTTAGTCTGCAGCTCGGATTGATACAAAACTGCCTGTAATCACTCATGTCTGCTGATGTCAACCTATTAGATTATATATCCTGGGCTTATATACTGTAAAAGGATTAATTATTCACTGGGTTTTAATTTTGCTTATTTCACTGAATGGAAAATGCGCAAAATTTAAACCCAGTGAATATGTAAAATTTAGCATAGAACACATTATCTAATTGAGAAAACTGTGAATTTAAAACCTACTGAATATGCCTGAAATGGTAAATCGGCGAAATTTTATTTCAGTGAAAATTAGTCATTTTACAGTATAAGAATTACTATGGGTCACATCTTCAATTATTTTCTTCTATCTCGTACAAATTTAGACTATCAAATGATCTCAGAGTGTACATTTCAAGACTAAATATAAACTCATATCAAGCTCATATGATCTTCACTGCATGGCATCCAACGAGTAAACCCTACTAAATACACCTTTGGTTGTGCTTATAAATAATAATAACTTTATTACACAACTGCACCATTGGTGGGTGCTGTATGGTAAATACAGATCAGAAAAAACAAACACAAATAAACAAAAAACAACAAAAGTTTCAAAATTACAAACAAAACAAAGGGTATATATAAAATATGTATTACAATTAGGTTTTATAAATTGTGTTTTTTAAGTATTTTGCAAGTGCAGTACTACTATTTATAATGCAGGTGAATATTAAATTTCGGTTAGCTGTATTACACATTTCTAATTTACAGTCTTTTAAGAGGGTATTTCTTTCTTGAGTGAAGAAGCAACAGTCAAGGATGTAATGTTTTTCATCTTCTACAGTACCTGTGTTGCATTTTTTACACAATCTGTAATTTGCCTCAATTCTTGGAAATTTCCTCCTGCCCAATTCTATTTCCAAATTATGGTCACTAAGTCTAAACTTGGTAACCATTCTTCTCAAATTGAAGTCCTGACTATACTGTTATACTGTTTGGTTGAAGCAATAGTTTGATGCAATGTACAACACACAGCCTATCAGAGGTACACTTACAATGTACCAACACACAGCCTATCAGAGGTACACTTACAATGTACCAACACACAGCCTATCAGAGGTACACTTACAATGTACCAACACACAGCCTATCAGAGGTACACTTACAATGTACCAACACACAGCCTATCAGAGGTACACTTACAATGTACCAACACACAGCCTATCAGAGGTACACTTACAATGTACCAACACACAGCCTATCAGAGGTACACTTACAATGTACCAACACACAGCCTATCAGAGGTACACTTACAATGTACCAACACACAGCCTATCAGAGGTACACTTACAATGTACCAACACACAGCCTATCAGAGGTACACTTACAATGTACCAACACACAGCCTATCAGAGGTACACTTACAATGTACCAACACACAGCCTATCAGAGGTACACTTACAATGTACCAACACACAGCCTATCAGAGGTACACTTACAATGTACCAACACACAGCCTATCAGAGGTACACTTACAATGTACCAACACACAGCCTATCAGAGGTACACTTACTGTAACAGTTTTATTTGACAGATCCTTGACCATAACCGGCACTTCTCTTGGTTTGATGTTACCCGCTCCAAGCTGACCCTCGGTATTCTTACCAAATGTATACACATGTCCTGGTTCCACAATCACTGCACTATGTGTTGGACCGAGTATCATGTCTAATACTTTAAATTTAGATAACGCCTTGATAACAGTCGGTACTTTTCTTCCTTCAACTTCAGTCTAGAAAAGAAATAACATTTAGCATAATCACCACTAGATGGCAATATCCATTTAATGGAGGGCAATATTCATTTACAGGAGGGCACTATTCATTTACAGGAGGACACTATTCATTTACAGGAGGACACTATTCATTTACAGGAGGGCACTATTCATCCACTAGAGGGCACTATTTATTTACAGGAGGGCACTACTCATTCACCGGAGAGCACTATTCATTCACTGGAGGGCAGTTAGCAGTAGCACTTTCAAGAAAACAAAATGTGATCACACCAACCACTAGAGGGCAATATTTATGCAAATGAGGGCAGTATATGCTCATTCTTTAACTTTTGCAATCAGACTGGGCATCATTTTTTTTTTAAATTTTGTACTAAGACAAAATGGCCACCAGTCGGCCAAACGTCATCAAAATGCAAACTAAAATCATGTGCCTCTGTATACCACTATGTCTTGTCTTTGTTTTACTTTCATTAAATAAAATTGTCTTGTAACACTAATACGTTAGTGCCATATAACAATTAATGTGAATTGAATACTGTAGAATACTTTATTTTCGCTTGGAATTTATTTTCGCTATTTTCGCTGAAGGGATGATTCTGTGAAAATAAAATCCAGTGAATATACTTTTTTTCCTATATTTCACAATAAATTCATGAAAAATCAGTGAAAATAAATTCCAGGCAAAACCCCCAAAAAGCCTTTTCAGCGAAAATTAATTCCAGCGAAAATAAAGTATTCCACAGTAATATGCACAGAAGATGCATGTCAAAATTACGGCTATTGTAGAACATTTTATAGAACAATATGCCTCAAGGTCTATGATATTCATTGTATAGATCAAGTCTGTATAGATCTTTTTTTTATATGTCAATATGTAATAGACAATCAGTCTACAATATCCAGAGCAGTGGCAATGACAAAATCTCAATGGTTTTCACTGTAACAAAAGACATATAAAAAAATTCCAAAAACACAGAAAAACAAGTCATTGTCAATGACACGTCCCCGTTCCGTTCATATTTGAGTGACATATACATTCAAAGCAGATCATGACCGAAATGCACCTGCATACATGTATGTACAACACATTGTACTAAATCTGAACAAAATCCATTCATGCATGACTGAGATCTGGTTCCGGAATTTTAATGCATTTTCGGTCTTAAAATGGCCATCATTCAGCTATTGTTAAGCGGATCATGAAACAAATGCACATATCTATTTGTGGCATGATGTACCATGTGTGTGTGAAGTTTGAACTTGATCAATCCAGACATGTCTTGGATACGGATCCAGAACTGAATTCTTTAAGAAAATGGCCGCCAGTCGGCCATTTCGAACTTGATCCGTAAAAAAAAAATGACGTGCATCAAGGTCCTATTATGTTTAATGTAAGTACAAATTTGAACGAAATCCGTCCATGCATAACTGAGATCCGGGTTCGGAATGGTGAAAATGTGCGATTTCAATGCATTTTTGGTCTTAAAGCAGCCGCCATTTGGCTATCGTTAATGGGATCATGAAACAAATGCACATACATATTTGTGACATGATGTACCTTGTGTGTGTGAAGTTTGAACTTGATCAATCCAGACATGTCTCGGATACGGATCCAGAACTGAATTCTTTAAAACAAAATGGCCGCCAGTCAGCCATTTCGAACTTGATCCGAAAAAAAAAATGACGTGCATCAAGGTCCTATTATGTTTAATGTATGTACCAAATTTGAACGAAATCCGTCCTTGCATAACTGAGATCCAGGTCCGGAATGTGAAAATGTGCCATTTTGATGCATTTTCGGCCTTAAAATGGCCGCTATTCGGCTATCGTTAATCGGATCATGAAAAAAATGCATGTGCATATGTCCCATATAATGTGTGATGTATGAGTGAAGTTTGAACTTAATCGGTCCATGCATGTTCGAGATACAGGTGATCACGGACGCACGCACGGACGCACACAGGGCAAAACATAAGTCCCCATTTTCGGACTACGTCCGAACAGGGACTAATGAGTGTCAACAATTAACAAAACAATCCACAAGAACAAAAGAACTGAAAAGTAGACTACACAACATAGTCAAGTCAGTAAAAGAAAGATATATATTAAACTCTATAGTTTACATGAAGTGATGTTAAATTTTTCACATCAATAGTTCATTTACTGTTCACAGGAAGACGCCATCAATATAAAAATAGAACAAACAAATATCATAGTGTCCCAGTGATGTCAAACTTTGTTGTAGGTAATTCCACACTTCATAACGTGCTATCCTCGGGGGCGGAGCTACTTCACAGACGTTCCACGTTGCTAAGACGCGCATCACTGTACCGTGCATTTCTATGGGCTCTGTGCACGCTGCTGTGGAACGCCGGTCGAGCCGGTGAAAATTCGAGAAAACAACACAAACTCAACTTTGAAGTAATCCCGAACAATCAAATTTATATATGTTACACACGTAGGGCTAATCTTGTTACACTGTTCAGGGGACTCTCAACAACCATCCCCAAGTACAGTTTTCTGCGAGTTTTTGGCCTTTGTTTTCACCGTGAGGGTTGCCAGGCGGTGAAAATGCCCGGATGTCCACCCCGAGGATATATATGAAAGATTGGTGTTACGACATTGAACTTTAAAAAGAAATCCAAATTCAAACTTAAATCATTCAATTTATGGGGCAGACAGTTGATCTGCATTTTTCGTGTATCACTCAGGATCTCACAGTAAGCAGAGAATCACCCACTGTAAAATACTTTATTTTCGCTGGGAATTAATTTTCACTATTTTTGCTGAAAGAATGATTCAGTGAAAATAAAACCAGCGAATATACCTTTTTTACTATATTTTACATTCAACTTGTCAAAAATCAGTGAAAATAAATTGCATCACAAAACACCCAAAAAAATTTTTCAGCAAAAATTAATTCCAGCTAAAATAAAATATTTTACAGTATTACAGATTAATGTAATTAATAAGTATATATTACCCTTGTAAATATATTCTTCATTGCCATAAGAAATCCTTGTCTATTATTAAGTCCAAGTTTATTGTCTTCATTATTACCACACGCCAACAGACATCCCATATCAGTTAGAAACATAGTACCGTCCATACCACACTTGACCTCACGAATAAATACTGGCTCACTGATGGATACTTCAACAGGCTCACAACTAACAGACAAAGAGACAAAAACAGGTATTAGGATTTACCCAATAAACCTCATCTAAATAGTGAGTTGTTGCATATGCGTAACTCTGAAAGGCACAACTCCTGGTGTCATTTCGGGGCTAATGTTGAGATACTAATTTTCATTATGTCAATTTCTGCCATGTTTGAATGTTTTTGAACTTCAGCGACAATTGTGACCTTCATATAATCACAAAATTAAACTTTAAGTTTAGACAAAACAGAGAATCATTGCTTACAAGTAACAGGTTTTTATCACAAATGATGAATATATTTTCTGTAATTCAATATTTATTTTAAAATCTGACATAGTTTACAGGATTTGATCAAAATCTAGAATATATTTTTTTCTGATTCTCTCTAAATTCTATATTTTTTTTGAAAAGGCAATACCAGCCATTCTTTAAAGGTGTTGATCAAACGTTTCGAATAAATTTCTGTCTCCTTCATTAGCCAATCAAAATCTGACCTTTAAATCAATATGCTAAATATATGCAAATCAGTGACTTACCAGTCTTCTTCATTACCCAATCCCAGTCTACCATCTTGACCTTTGCCCCAGGCAAACACTTCACCATCTGCCCCAACAGCTACAACATGATATGGCCCACAGGACAAAGATGTCACGTCAACACTGCAAATAACAAGAAATTATCAATTTTAAACCAGAATTTTTCAAGATTTTTTCCATCCTGAATTTTTTAGTTTTGAGCAACACGGCTTTGAAGTACCATATTTGCTATATCAGTAACACATGCAATTACGTAAGTGTCTATGGTCAAAATAAATCATATGTGTTTGATCGAGCATACAATGCAATTCTTGGTTCACAACAATTTTGATTACAGATGCACTCCTAATACAACAAATATGATATTACCAATATTTCTATCAGTATATTTAAAAAATATTTTCAAACAATGAAATTGTGATTGTATTTCTCAATTAGACTCTTATGGATCTCAGATTTCTAAATTTCACTTTCAGAATAAAAATGCAAAAAATACAGACTTTTCACCCAAAATCAAACCAACATATTATTGACTACCTTCTAGTAGTAACCTTCTTTGGGTATTTTTTGCATTGACTGTACTTTGAGTAGTCGCTATACACAAGTTTGACTTCTATTAAAATCGAGGTCCTTGTCTAATACTGAGAATCTGTGTCTAATGCCGAGGGTCTATCTCTAACACTAGGGGTCTGAGAAGCAGATTATGGGGTTAACAGAATTCCTAGTCACAGGGTCACAGTCTACACAATAATTCCGCTTTGCATTCAACAGCTGTATTACCTTAGCAGTGGTTCTATTAGTCTAGGTCTTGATGCACTCGACCAATCACCGTGTCCCAGGCATCCATTACTGCCATCACCACAGGTCATCACAATACCATTATCACTACCAAAAACACTGAACCCATCGCCACAACATACCCTGTATAATAATGAATATATGCAATAACTTAGGGGGACTTACTGAGTGATTGGTATGGCATGGAGACTAATGAACATCAACCTAAGGAGACTTACTGAGTGACTGTTCTGGATTAGAGAGGCTTAATGATTGTCTGGTACAGCTTAGGGAGGATTACTAATTAAACATCAACTTAAGGAAGCTTACTAATTAATCAAACATCAATTTAGGTAGGCTTACTATTGTTACAGCTCAGAAAGACTTACTAATGAACATTAATTTAGGTAGGCTTACTATTGTTACAGCTCAGAAAGACTTACTAATGAACATTAATTTAGGTAGGCTTACTATTGTTACAGCTCAGAAAGACTTACTAATGAACATTAATTTAGGTAGGCTTACTATTGTTACAGCTCAGAAAGACTTACTAATGAACATCAATTTAGGTCGGCTTACTATTGTTACAGCTCAGAAAGACTTACTAATGAACATTAATTTAGGTAGGCTTACTATTGTTACAGCTCAGAAAGACTTACTAATGAACATTAATTTAGGTAGGCTTACTATTGTTACAGCTCAGAAAGACTTACTAATGAACATCAATTTAGGTAGGCTTACTATTGTTACAGCTCAGAAAGACTTACTAATGAACATTAATTTAGGTAGGCTTACTATTGTTACAGCTTAGAAAGACTTACTAATGAACATTAATTTAGGTAGGCTTACTATTGTTACAGCTCAGAAAGACTTACTAATGAACATCAATTTAGGTAGGCTTACTATTGTTACAGCTCAGAAAGACTTACTAATGAACATTAATTTAGGTAGGCTTACTATTGTTACAGCTCAGAAAGACTTACTAATGAACATTAATTTAGGTCGGCTTACTATTGTTACAGCTCAGAAAGACTTACTAATGAACATCAATTTAGGTAGGCTTACTATTGTTACAGCTCAGAAAGACTTACTATTGAACATTAATTTAGGTAGGCTTACTATTGTTACAGCTCAGAAAGACTTACTAATGAACATTTAGGAACTTCAAGTGACTATCAATTGCACTGGAAGCCTTGCTAAATGAATGTTAATAGCTGACTCAGGTAGTTTCAAGCTGATCATCTCATTTATTAGTGACTACTTACTGAGTGATTGATTTTCCTTTCAAGGAATCCACAATTTCTGGTTTGTGTCTTGATTGAAGGTCACCGTGACCTAGTTGACCTTTATTGCCTTCACCCCATGTATATACAGTTCTTTCAAATGTCACCACAACCATGTGTTTGGTACTGACAGCAACCTGTATGGTGAGAATATAAATGTACAAACACTGGATGATACATGTATATAAACAGCTAAACTGGTCTGATGAACCAGTCTAATCCAGTGTACTAAATCAGAAACTAGTCTGAACCGATGTAACCCAGAATAAACTGAAACGTAATGCAATGTACTAAATCAGAAACTGGTCTGAACCGGCCTAACCCAGAATAAACCAGAAACGTGTAATGCAGTGTAAATCAGAAACTGGTCTGAATCGAGGTATGTGTGAGGCTCAAAATCGATACTCTGCGCTACCGGAATGCACCGGCGCATTTCCTAAAATAAGCATTGTGCGCCACCTAGTTGTGCCACCAATCTGCGCCATATTCTGCGCCACCAAGAGAATTCATACTGTGTCCCAGTTCAAGCTTTTTAAAAATGTAAAATCATAGACTCATAGACACCAATGATTTTCAAGCCTGTTTATCAACGCAATATGGATGCTTTGCATGAAATATTGTTATATAACATTTCTGGGAAATAAGTACGAAGCTATTGGAAACAAGTAAATTAAAGTAATCAGCTAGCTATAATTAGGCAAATTTCCAAAGGGGTAGTGCTTGGAACTAAACTGATAGCGTAACATATTGGACATATTGATAGGCGAATGAATAATCTGTGAAATAACGCCCGATAAGACGGGCTTTCAATGGTTAAATTCTAAGGTCACGAAACCATGAAAACAAACATTATATTTGGGAGTGGCTGAATTATTAGAACAAAAACAAAAATTATATTTTGAGAGGCCATTATCTTGGATATAATTTGGGTGGTTGAATCATAAAACCGAGAAAGAAACGCCAATTTTGTGACAAAAAGGTGCCGAAGGCCGTTACCTGCACCACACCAGCAACACACAGTGAGAGAGTTTATCGTAGTGTTTTATAAACAATGTCTCGGTTCATTCTCGCTGCCTCGAAAAAAATATACTCGCCCAATCATTCTGTCATGGTACGGTTTATCTTATTCAGGATTTGGTGTCCCTGGTACAATTTCGTATTTATTTCCCAATAGTATAAGCGTCGTCAAATTCGTGGTGCTAAAATGCGTGTTTGCAGATTACAGAACGTTTTTTCTTGCCGAAAAAGTATTTGGCCAAAAGAAAAATCATAATTCACGCATCGATGAGGTAATTAGCATATGACATTTTGACCCCAAAGACACACTTAGAGAATAATTTTTAGACATTACGAAAAACAACTTTCATAAATTAATTTGCCAAACTAAGACATGGCAACTTTCTTAAAAATAGCATAATTCAACAAAAAAAAAAATACGATAATTTCGTCTTTCTAGGCAAGCATTTAACCATTTGCGGTCTCGGGTGATTTTCAGACAGTTCGAAATTTTCGGAAAAACGTTTTTTTTTAAAGATATATGTCGAACTAAAACACTCCAACAATTTTTTAAATAGTATGATACAAGTAAAAATTCCGATAATTTGATCAACAGATGTTTTATTTTCTCGAAAACAGGCAAAACATATTCTCAAAGACAGCTACATCACGATCCCCAAACGTTGCCAGGACCAATCACAAACAAGAAAAAGGACAATGAATTTTCAGATTAACACTTCTGTTTTCCCCCCACGCTAACGAAAAAATCCTTTGTCTTCTACTGGCCCGTCTTTGAGAATGCTGGCGCAAAACAAGTCGGTGCAGTCATTTCCGGTCCCGGGTGATTTTCAGACAGTTCGTAAATTTCGGAACAACAACGTTTGAACACTGATTTGCCCAACTAACAAACATTAATGTTTGAAATTAGTATGATTTTAGTCATCATAAAGAATAATTCCCGTATATACATTAGTTGTCGTTTTCCAAACAGTACAGAAAAAAGTCTGATCTATCACAGTTACTAGTAACCGTGAATCTATACACTGTTTATTGTTCGAATTGTTCGCAGTCATTTAAACAAAAGAGATGCAAATATCAACATTGCTAGTGGTGGTGAATAAACATTGCATTGTCATTGAAACTTTTACGCACAAATTAAACTTGGTTTGTTTAATTTTGTAGGTACTAGTGAGGTTGCACTGCAAAATTAACCAACTTACATGAAATTCGATGTTATTTCGACTTCGGCATTTGAAAGTTAAGAGTACATTCCATAAATAAAGAAATAATTTTTTGAACGCAAATAATACACTCACTATGAAGTGAATGTAAGCATGGACGTCCATGACATATTAGCGGTAGTAGCTACGCCGACTTGAAGTCTGGATGCGTCAGGAATGTTTTTCAAAACAATGTTTATTGTAGCTTCACAAGCAAACCAACATCAATAACTGACAAAGCAATTACATTTACCATCTTGAGAATTTTAATTTTGCTCGTTTTGTTGGGTTGCACTTATCGCGTGGCTATGAAGCCGTGTGAATTACAGTTGTGTGTGTGAAGCTATCAGCACGTCTGTTTTTGTAAAATACTAGACAGTGCAATGACACGCAAGTGTGATAGAGTTGGATTTTGTTGGCATCGGAACTTCATAAAATCCCATGACGAAATACAAAAAACAAGTGGCCATGGAATGAGTACAGCGAAGTGAAACATTGTTTCAACTACGCAACGTTAGACTTAAATTGCGTCAAATAAAACATTACATTGATGGCCCAGAATGACAGCTCAACTAGTGGACTGTAAAATTAATAGATCAAGAATGGAAACATTGTTTAAACTTCGTTACAATTGACCTAGATTGCGTCCTTGAATACAAAAATAGTTTGTACGCAAATGATGAGAGCAGAATGATTTGTTAGTTTCCAATAATTTTGTACTTTTCGATGCCCCTACAAATGTTATAACAGTATTTCACATAAAACCATCCCGATTGCGTTGATAAACAGGATTGAAAATCAATCATTTTGAATCCAGAATGGGGCACAGTATGAATTTTCTCGATGGCGCAGAATGAGTGACGCAGAATGGTGG
Source organism: Saccoglossus kowalevskii (assembly GCF_978046115.1). Classification (NCBI taxonomy): domain Eukaryota; kingdom Metazoa; phylum Hemichordata; class Enteropneusta; family Harrimaniidae; genus Saccoglossus; species Saccoglossus kowalevskii. Next base: position 23,738,831 of record NC_140660.1, on the reverse strand, counting down.
CACAACTAGGTGGGGCACAATGCTTATTTTGGGAAATGCACCGGCGCAGAGTACCAATTTCGAGCCTCACACATACCTCTTGAACCGGCCTAAACCAGAATAAACTAGAAACAGGTGTAATGCAGTGTAAATCAGTAACTGGTCTGAACCAGTCTAACCCAAAATAAACCAGAAACAGGTGTAATGCAGTGTAAATCAAAAACTGGTCTGAACTGGTCTAACCCTGTATAAACTGTATAAATCTGAGTAAACCAAACCTTGTGAAAAGAGTAAACCAATCAAAACCAGTCCAAACCTTTATTCACTGGAAGTGTAGTTCAATAAACAGATTGTAAGAATACATACCTGTCTAATCTTAATCCTACAAGGAAGATCAATTGGCTGCATTGACATATTCAGTGTCTCAAAATAATACAACACAGACCTAGATGAAAACATACAATTATTCAAATTAGTTAGTTGTGAATTGTAGATTACAGTATTAGTGAGTTAGGACTACTGTGGAATACTTTATTTTCGCTGGAATTAATTTTCGCTGAAAAGGCTTTGTGGGCGTTTTGTATGGAACTTATTTTCACTGATTTTTTATGAGTTTAATGTGAAATATAGGAAAAAAAAGTATATTCGCTGGATTTTATTTTCACGGAATCATCCTTTCAGCGAAAATAGCGAAAATAAACTCCAAGTGAAAATAAAGTATTCTACAGTATGTACATGTAGCCTGTAAAATATATAACAGTGCAAGTATATGAATGAATACATTGTATACAAATACAATATGTAGTGCTGTATTGGTTTTATTAGTAGAACATGACAGAGGTGTGTCTATGGTCAAAATAGATCTTAATATTATCTGAGAGTATTCACATCATAACAATAACAACTCGGACTATCGGAGATTTATATTCAAAGATGTAGAGAAGAAATAAATTTGAGTGAAGCCAATCAAAATAGGGGAACAAAACTGAGAACATACAAATTATTCAAAGTAAGTTATAATATGGAAAATTATTTGCAAAACATTTCAAATTTCAACCTCAGGAAAATGGTTTTAAAATTCTGTCTGAGTGACCACAACTTAGAAATAGAATTAGGTAGAAGAACTAAGCCCAAAATAGAATTAGAAAATAGACACTGTAAAAAATGTAACACTAAAGCATTAGGAGATGAAAAACATTTCCTGATATTTTGTACTGGCTTTATAGAACAAAGAAAAAAATGAGTGTGCAATAAATATTTACACAATGGATGTGAATTCCATATTTAAAAAAGATTATGGAGAATAATATAGCCTTAGCAAAATATTTGAAGAGCCCAATTTTTAAAACAACAGAAAGTAATTAATCTATTTTTTCTTATATTTTACTAACATTTATTTTATCTCTTTTGTATTGTTTGTTTTTTGTATTTCTTTGTATTTATGTTCCTTACCATACAAATACCCTCTGAAGGTTTTTAGTAGTGTAATAAATAAAGTAAAATAAAGTAAAAAAATAATAGCAAGGTCTTAGAGACTCATTATCAGCCAAACTAAGACTAAGCTACTGAAGTTGGAAGACATACACGTCTAAAAACACCAGATGATGAAAGAACTTGCAAAATATGTAAAACAACAGAAGACGAAATACATTTTATATTACACTGTCAAATATACAGAATAGAATAGAATAGAATAGAATAGAATAGAATAGAATAGAATAGAATAGAATAGAATAGAATAGTGCTTTATTAATACCGTAAAGAAGAGTTAACATTTTTTTTTAGGTTTTCAGATTAATAAAGTAAATAATAAATGAAAGAGAGAAACTTTATGAACAATTAAACAGAATGTACAATAACTTCCCAACACAGAATTACAAAGAGAAACACGACAGAGCCATCTCTGCTTAGACATGTTATCAGATACATAAACAATGTTTTTACTAAAGGACTAGAACTAATTTGTAGTTAAGTTAGTGTTTATTTACACCATATCAACATGACAAAGAAAAAATACTTTATTATTTACAAACCAAAAATGATTTGTAATTTCTTCATGGCTCTAATAAAAAGCTAATTATAATTATTAATGTAATAATCCAGAATATAATACTGTACTGCTTGGTCTAACACATGCAAATGTGAATCTTTACACTCAAAGTCACCTGCATTAATATGGTTCTTTCTCAGTCAGTGGCTTTGACCTACGTGATAGTTCCTTTGGCACACTCTCCCATGATAGTGGTGGGTCGACTTAGTTTAAGTGTTCTACTTTACCGTGTTTTTATCTCGCCAGTCATTCTAAAAAAACAAGGCCTATTATGGTTTGATTAAAGTCAGTTTTATGCTTTGTGAGCCAGTTCAAGATGGATTTGGTTTTTGCTTTTTAGATCTCCATCATCAATTGTTTTTTTCACTGACCACATCTTTGCATGTTCTGCAAGCATTATTAGTGGCGTTCACGTTAGAGAACACAGGACATCATATGTGTGTCATTTTCAGGTTTTTTTGGGTATAAATAACAGATTGATGAATGAGGGTGTGATTTCGGCACGAGCCGAGTCAGTCGTAAGTGGGTCCCGACTAACGTGATCAAAACTGCTGTAATCTCTCTGCAAACACAGAGGCTTAAAAATTTCTGCACGTGCCAAAATTCCATAATGTAAACGTAGCAATTGATATGAACAATAACTGTTTCAAAGGTGTTAATCATTTAATCAATCGAAACAAGCACTTTTCAAAGAAAATTTTAAGTCAGTGTGTTTCCAGAAAGGATTTAGTGCTACAGGATGATGTTATCATTTTCTCTGATTTGCATAATTTGCACATTTTACACAATTCTCTTCATGTCATAAAACATATTGATCAAAATTCATACCTTGTACGTTGTTTTCTTCCACTGTCAGCCGAGGTCATCATCTCGTCATCAACGTCCGTGCCTGGGTCTTCATATTTCATCATAAGGTCATGCAAGCGAGCATACATTAATTCGTTAGCCGACGGTCTGTATTCCGGCTCTCGTTGTAACATATCGCGTACTAACGCTTTGAACTCCACCGAATAGCTGCCTTTCACTGGAGTAAATTGACCCTAAAATAAAACAAGACAAATATTTTTCTAAGAATGTCTTCTCTTTACAATTGTCATATTTACATATTACACCCAGAATATGAACATTTTACAGTACAGTCCAAGCATAACTTGAGAGTGAAAACCAGTAAAATTGTGTTATTGATAATCCTCTCGATGTACAGAACAGAACAACTGATTACCAACGTGCTTACAAAATATTGTTGAATACCGATTTGATTAGCAACGCAGGTAACATACACTTCATTGACCACACCATATTCTTGACATTTGCATTGTAAACCATGAATCAAAATTATCATCAAATCTGTAATAGAAGTCACACCCATTCTTTTTGAATAACTGAGAAACAAAAATTCATCATTTCTCATATTGTGTTTTTTTTGTGTATGAATATTGACCATGGTTAATGTATTTCAAATTCATTAATTTGAGTCAAATAAAATATACTATACTATACTATGTGTAGATGCTCTATTAGAAGCCGCATCCCCTCTGTTGCATCGTACTATTTTAATAGAAGCTGTGGTTTCTAATACATATATTACAGTACATGAAAGTGAAGACATTCACTCATACTTAGTGATATTCCCATGTTGAGCTGATAATCACAGCCAGTCACTCACCTTCATAATTTTATTGACCAAGGCAGGTAGATTGGATCCTTCAAATGTTTTCTGTAAACATGCCATTTCATATAGAATACATCCTAGTGCCCAAATATCTGATTTCTCATTGTATGGTTTACCTTCACACTACAAACAAACAAACAAACAAACAAAATGTTATTACATGTAGTCTAAATACTGTAGAATGCTTTATTTTCGATTGGAATTTATTTTCGCTATTTTCGCTGAAGGGATGATTCCGTGAAAATAAAATCCAGCGAATATACATTTTTTTCTATATTTCACATTAAACTCATCAAAAATCAGTAAAAATAAATTCCATACAAAACGCCTGAAAAACCCTTTCAGTGAAAATTAATTCCGACGAAAATAAAGTATTCCACAGTATGCATTTCTTGTCAATTGCTTTCTAAAATATATGATTTTTCTTTAAACAGAATTTATCTTAATTAAATTTTTCTAAATTTTGGAAAAAAAAAAAAAAAAAAAAGGTGTGATACGCATGTTGTTTTTATTTCTTTTCACTCTTACATTACATGCATGTATGAACTGCTTTATGTGTTTCTGATTTTTTACCGCATACCGTGATCGAAGTGAGTATAAATCAAAACATTAAACTACACTCAAAACAAAACATCTCGCCCAGTAAATCCTGCTTTTTGCCTAAATATCAAGGGTAGCAGTCACAGCTTATTTTCGAAAGTATAGCCGTCTGTTATCGTTAAAAATCTATAATGGAGTGTTGTGGGCGGACCTTATGTATGTCTCATGCGTGATACGCATGTTGTTTTTATTTCTTTTTACTCTTACATTACATACATGTATGAACTGCTCCTTGTGTTTCTGATTTTTTACTGCATACCATGATCAAAGTGAGTATAAATCAAAACTAAACTCAAAACAAAACATCTCATCTAGTAAATCCTGCTTTCTGTCTAAATATCAAGAGTAGCCAATCACAGCTTATTTCTAGAGTATAATTGTCTATTATCGTTAAATATCTATGAATACCGGTAATAGTTGTGTTGTGGGCGGACCTTATGCATGTCTCAGTCTGTGCTGATAACGTACATGATAACGTACTGAATCACAGACAGCCAATCAGTAATGACACAGGATTCTCTGACGTCTACGTATTTACATAGCAATTCACCGGACTATTCTTGAGTGCACTAGGAAGGATATTTTGAATGGCTGGATTCCAGACTACTTATTTTCCACTATGGAATGAATGAATAAATGTGCTCAGTGAAATGGAGATTATCTCACCAAATCAAGAGACATAGACACGATCAGGAGGCAACATTTTTTGACAACCAAGGTGCAATTTATGTGGTCTGTGTGAATTTAAAACAGTCCTACATTTATTTTAAAGGTGAGTTAACAATGATCAAAAAAAAAAAAATTTTTACACACAGCAAAAAAAAATAAAAAAATATTCTGAATAAAAAATTTCTCAGCAACTCTAGAAAAAGAAAAGTTTTATAGTCAATTAACTAAAAAATATTAATTCTAGAAAATAGACATTATTAATACTTACAATTTCAGGGGAAATATAATATGGTGTTCCCAGTACAGTGTTGGCACCTTTGTTATTTGTTGTCATAATTTTAGAGATTCCGAAGTCTCCTATTTTGACAATTCCTTCCTTTGTAAGAAAAATATTGGCTGTCTTTAAATCCCTGTAAATAGATGAAAAGATTGTGAGAAAAATAAATCTAACCTTGCTTAGTAACATGTATAAAACCTAAAATCAACAATTACAATGAATGAGATGGCGAGAGCATAGTTTAACACTTTTTCACCATCAGTTCCCCTCTTTTCATCACAAAACAGTCCCGTTTATAGTCTGCACTCTCCATCAGAATATTGGGACAAAAATAGCCAAATTTTTTGAGTAAAAACGGAAAATTGATTAAAATTTTGTCTGTTGGCTCCAAAATTAGGGTTCATTTCCAGAAATTTTAAAGAATATAATCAAAAAGTGCAGAAAAATTTGGACAAGGAAGTCTGGTGGTGAAAAGGTTAAACTTTAGTTTAGCTTGATTTCAAAACCACCACATATCTAAATAGTGTAGAATACTTTATTTTCGCTTGGAATTTATTTTCGCTATTTTCGCTGAAAGGATGATTCAGTGAAAATAAAATCCAGCGAATATACTTTTTTCCCTATATTTCGCATTCAACTCGTCAAAAATCAGTGAAAATAAATTCCATACAAAACACTCAAAATGCCTTTTCAGCGAAAATTAATTCCAGCTAAAATAAAGTATTTCACAGTAGTACAGAGAAATCTGTCTGAATAAGTTTTATATTAGTAACATAGGTAAATACCACAAAGGATAAGTTGAAATTATTGATAACAATGATACTTTTTTATAAAAAGACAAAGCAAGCAAGCAGGCCAGCTTAGAAGTTAAGTTACACGACACTTGTAATTTTTCATTGTAGTAATAATTTACGAAGAAAATACAAAAATATTTGTTATATTTACCTGTGTAGTATGTTATGTTCATGTATATGTCTTATTGCCGCTATCATTTGTTGAAACATCGTAAGTATCTCCTTTTCCTCCAACTCTTTGCCTTGTTTACCTGCCAAGTACTGGTGTAATGTTCTGAATTCAGGTGAAAAAATATTATAATTAAACTTGCTTATTAAAAAAAAAAAGAAAATCATAAAGACAAAGTCACCTGCGCACCTGTGAGAATTGAGTCCCAAGCGACAATAATAACACACGCTAAAAACGCACAGGCTCATCGGTAGACGTTTGTTTGTAAACAATGACACGCTATGGCCATCTGATGCATGTGCAGATGACAACTCCCCTTGCTTTAAACGTTAACAGTTTATTGATAGCCAGCCAATCAAATCATGTCTGTGTATTACCCAAACCAATAGACTTCAAACCTGTGTATAGCAACCAACCAAAGGACTTTGAATCTGTGTATAGCGACCAACCAAAGGACTTTGAATCTGTGTATAGCGACCACTCCAGGAAACCACCACCACCACCAGCATGAAAGTAGTATTTATTTGAAGGTTTGAATCCTTTTTTATGGATCAAAATCTGGTTGACTTAAAAATTGTTTTAAAAACAAAATACTGATTACTATTTCAAATCTGCAAAAAGATTGCTAAAATGAGGGACACATTGGACAGGTGTTTTTTTTATAAAAACGTTGCTATCAAATGCCTTGGGACTGCCTAAAAGTTATCACTATAGACTTGTGGTCACTATACATAGGTTTGACTGTACTTACCCTCCATCAGCATATTCCATTTCTATAGAGGTGTGGTCACTATACATAGGTTTGACTGCACTTACCCTCCATCAGCATATTCCATTTCTATAGAGGTGTGGTCACTATACATAGGTTTGACTGCACTTACCCTCCATCAGCATATTCCATTTCTATAGAGGTGTGGTCACTATACATAGGTTTGACTGCACTTACCCTCCATCAGCATATTCCATTTCTATAGAGGTGTGGTCACTATACATAGGTTTGACTGCACTTACCCTCCATCAGCATATTCCATTTCTATAGAGGTGTGGTCACTATACATAGGTTTGACTGCACTTACCCTCCATCAGCATATTCCATTTCTATAGAGGTGTGGTCACTATACATAGGTTTGACTGCACTTACCCTCCATCAGCATATTCCATTTCTATAGAGGTGTGGTCACTATATACAGGTTTGACTGTACTTACCCTCCATCAGCATATTCCATTTCTATAGAGGTGTGGTCACTATACATAGGTTTGACTGCACTTACCCTCCATCAGCATATTCCATTTCTATAGAGGTGTGGTCACTAAACATAGGTTTGACTATATTTACCCTATGTCAGCATATTCCATTTCTATAGAGGTGTGGTCACTATACATAGGTTTGACTGCACTTACCCTCCATCAGCATATTCCATTTCTATGGAGGTATTGTCACTATATACAGGTTTGACTGTACTTACCCTCCATCAGCATATTCCATTTCTATAGAGGTGTGGTCACTATATACAGGTTTGGCTATACTTACCCTATGTCAGCATATTCCATTTCTATATAGGTGTGGTCACTATATACAGGTTTGGCTATACTTACCCTATGTCAGCATATTCCATTTCTATATAGGTGTGGTCACTATATACAGATTTGACTGTACTTACCAATTGTCAGCATATTCCATTTCTATAGAGGTGTGGTCACTATACACAGGTTTGGCTATACTTACCCTATGTCAGCATATTCCATTTCTATATAGGTGTGGTCACTATATACAGATTTGACTGTACTTACCAATTGTCAGCATATTCCATTTCTATAGAGGTGTGGTCACTATACATAGGTTTGACTGCACTTACCCTCCATCAGCATATTCCATTTCTATAGAGGTGTGGTCACTATACATAGGTTTGACTGCACTTACCCTCCATCAGCATATTCCATTTCTATAGAGGTGTGGTCACTATACATAGGTTTGACTGCACTTACCCTCCATCAGCATATTCCATTTCTATAGAGGTGTGGTCACTATACATAGGTTTGACTGTACTTACCCTCCATCAGCATATTCCATTTCTATAGAGGTGTGGTCACTATACATAGGTTTGACTGCACTTACCCTCCATCAGCATATTCCATTTCTATAGAGGTGTGGTCACTATACATAGGTTTGACTGCACTTACCCTCCATCAGCATATTCCATTTCTATAGAGGTGTGGTCACTATACATAGGTTTGACTGCACTTACCCTCCATCAGCATATTCCATTTCTATAGAGGTGTGGTCACTATACATAGGTTTGACTGCACTTACCCTCCATCAGCATATTCCATTTCTATGGAGGTATTGTCACTATATACAGGTTTGACTGTACTTACCCTCCATCAGCATATTCCATTTCTATAGAGGTGTGGTCACTATATACAGGTTTGGCTATACTTACCCTATGTCAGCATATTCCATTTCTATATAGGTGTGGTCACTATATACAGGTTTGGCTATACTTACCCTATGTCAGCATATTCCATTTCTATATAGGTGTGGTCACTATATACAGATTTGACTGTACTTACCAATTGTCAGCATATTCCATTTCTATAGAGGTGTGGTCACTATATACAGGTTTGACTGTACTTACCCTATGTCAGCATATTCCATTTCTATAGAGGTGTGGTCACTATACATAGGTTTGACTGTACTTACCCTCCATCAGCATATTCCATTTCTATAGAGGTGTGGTCACTATATACAGGTTTGACTGTACTTACCCTATGTCAGCATATTCCATTTCTATAGAGGTGTGGTCACTATACATAGGTTTGACTGTACTTACCCTCCATCAGCATATTCCATTTCTATAGAGGTGTGTTCACTATATACAGATTTGACTGCACTTACTCTCCATCAGCACATTCCATTTCTATAGAGGTGTAGTCACTAACAGTGATTTGACTGTATTCACCCTCCTTGTACTTACCCTCCATCAGCATATTCCATTTCTATCATCAAGGTACCATCTTCTTCAAAGCTGTCATAGTAACTGATAATATTTGGATGGTCTAACATTGCGAGTACATTTACTTCGTTTAGAGCCATTTGTCTCTCAGCCGCTGTCAAATCATGCATATTAATCTCTTTTAATATCACCAGAGAATCGTCATCTTTCTTTCTATACAGCACGGCTGCACCATACGCACCTAAAAATACAAGTCATTTCATGACATGACAGATCCTGCTGTATGATAACACTGCAAAGGTGTATTGTAAAACATTATATTTTTGCTACAATTATTTTCACTGAAAAAACGTTTTTTTTTTTATATATGGAATTTATTTTTACTGATTTATGAAGAGTTGAATGTAAAATACAGGAAAACAGGTATATTCACAGAATTTTATTTTCACTGAATCACTCCTGCAGCGAAAATAGCAAAAATTAATTTCAAGCGAAAATAAAGTATTCTACAGTATATTATATTTATCGGTTCTAACAGAATTATCCATTTTTTGAGTTGAATGTAAAATATAGAAATAAAGGTATATTTAGTGGATTTTATTTTCCCCTCTAGCGAAAATAGTAAAAATATTCTACAATACATAAATACATAAACAACTGTGGAATCTTGCTGACTGGCAAGTTCACAGACAAGCTTTAATATCAAAATGCAATTTTCCAAGTTCCAAGTCCAAGTTCAGCAAACTCAATTACATCAACAAATTACAAAATTCTGATGTGCCATCATTGATAACACAGCAACTGAAATGAAGCCTGCAGATTAGATACTTTTCACCACCAGTTCACTCTTTTCATCAAAAATTCACAAAATAGTCCCATTTATTGCCTGCACTTTCCTTCAGAAAATTAGGACAAAAATAGTCAAATTTTATGAGTAAAAACGGAAAATTATAAGAAAAATATTAAGGTAGAGATGCAGTTTACCTGACAGGTATTTTAATTAGTTAATTAGGAAACCAAGATGACCTCCCTTGTCCACAAAACTATATATTTTCGGAAAGCTTATTGTATGAATTTAAAAAAAAAATTAGTATTTTTTTTTTATGGACACTGTAGTTTGAAATATGCACAAAAATGTGCTTTTTTGGTCAAAAGTGATTTAAAAAAAATAGCTTCTAAACCATGCTTCTGTTTCCTGTCAAAATTGGTTTATGGGTACATCTCAAATGATCTGTTTACTATGAAGAAATCGCCGTCTTGAAAACTGTCTACCAGTTGTCAATTTTGCAGGGCAGCAAGCTCAAATTTCACTACTTCATGTTTATGCATAAATTAAAAAACAGGCTATTTGTATGTACGATTGTTGTAACACTGTTCATTCAAAAACAATGCCCCGACAGCGTTTTGAAGATAAACACATTGTCAATCATTTGTGAAAATTTCAAAACAAAAGGTCAAAGCGTCTAGGAGCTATTTTTTGTTAAAGTTCTGGGATGTGCACTAAAAAGAAGCTGAGATAATTGCTAATTTGCATGACAATTCACTCAGTAAGAAGTTTGCTAATGCTCATAATTAAAATGGCTGTAACAGTTCCAAATTTAAATGTATTATCGTTTTGTTAAAAGTTAAATATAGTGCATAATATGGAGATCTCGTCATTTCTTTTTTTCACCATGTTTCTTTTTTATTATTTATGTACAGCCTTGCTACATCTTGCTAAGCATTCAAAAGAGAGAATGTTTGCATCTGTTATCTATATTTTAAAATCGTTTTTTGAGTATGTTCCACTATTCACAATTCTACAAAATTTTAACAGTCTATAGCCAAGACTGTTTGGATAATAAAAAGCCAAAAAAAAAAAATTCACTCCCAAGTGCCCACAAACATGCATCTCTACCTTAAGTGCAGAAAAATGTGGTCGAGAAAGTCTGATGATGAAAAGGTTATTATAAACAAACTCATCCAGGAGGTCAACATCAATGTCAGCAGATGTTTCCAATCTCTAAACGCCAGATATTGAAAGCAAAATTCTACTGAAAGGTGTAGACAAATAAATAGAAATAAATATCAATAAATAATTGTCAATAAATAGAATAAATATCTACTTGCAACGAAATATGTGCTAGGCTATGTTGCATCACTAAATCTTTGAGGTCAAAAGTCAATTTTAGTCACCATTCATAACATAAAATGTTATATTTTTCACAGATTTTTTTCAAAAATTTTGATGTAGTCCAATAGTTAATAAAGAACAAAATCCCATTTGGTCCAAAATGGTTAAACAAAAAATACTTAAAGGGTGGTGGTCGTGTTTGAATTTCATGTAACAAAACAATGTATTTTACACATATTGTGTACGTCGCTATGGATCAAACAGGACGTGGCATGACAACTGCCGCTCTTTAAAAATAGGCAAAATGTTGCACGAAAATTTTGGTTGAAAAAATTACGGTGCTCAAAGGATTAAATCTCTATAAAATAAATAATTGCAATTTTGTTACCTTTTCCTACCGTCCTTATTTTCTCAAATCCTGCAAGTGACTGTGGCTGTGTCTTCCACTTCTCCAACTTTTCAGATTTAAAATACAACTCACCAACACTGTAAAGTAAATACACAAACCTTAAGATTGTGATCTTTTTTAATGCCATAGATTAAACTTAATGGCGATTCAAAAAACATCTTGGTCACCATTTAGCGAAGAAGCTTTCTGTATCATAAACAACCTGTCACCTCTTAGTGGCGAACTTCTACCCACAATTCAACACTTATTCACAATATTCAATTATTGTTACGGAATGAGGTAGAAATGAGATTGAAAGTGAATGTCATTCAGTTGAATGAATCGGGTGATGATGATACAAGCGACATTGCATCTGGTGGTAAAAATGAAACACAGCCTGCTGGGTGGTGAGAGTCTGCTGTCGAATACAAGCCAAGAAGGTCACAACATACCAAGCAAAATATCGATGGGAATTTGTTTGAAGTGCATTAGTCAAAGATGTTTTCATGTGTAAAATATAATTGCATACTTTGTATCACACATCAAAATAAAGCTAGCAAGACTGATTTAGCTACAGGATAACTGAATGGCCAAACAGTCTGTAATTATACCAATTGTATCATACATACTTGAATTTATTATCTGAATCTCCACATAATTTGTAAAAATATTAATTATGCAACAAATAATTTTATACATGGCTACTAAATTTTCCAATTTAATTTAAACTTGGTTGCCAAATGCCACTAAGAACAAATTCAACATTGACGGCTGTATGTACATATAATGTAATGACTTGCAATTCAGTAGCATATTCCCACCAGCCATTTTTAAAGCGCGATAGTCGTCGCGCATGTGCGACATTTGTATTGATAAACAATGATTTTCCCACAATCCAATGTGCTCTTCAAATGGAAATCATGAAATGAAATGAAATGAAAAGTATGAGGTTTGACAGGCGGGTGACTCCTTTGATACCTTCCAATCACCAAAAAAATGCCTAAGCTTGGGAACGTGTCAGTTTGTACTCATTGATCTGCGCAACAGTCAAAGTCGCCCTCTTTGTTTATATGAGACCCATATATCTCGCGCATCCATGGCGACTACGGTGACTACTGCCCTTTAAAGGACAATTATGATTTACTGTGGAATACTTTATTTTCACTGGAATTAATTTCACTGAAAAAGCTTTTTGGGGTGTTTTGTATGGAATTTATTTTCATTGATTTTTGATGGGTTTAATGTGAAAGATAGGAAAAAAAGTATATTCGCTGGATTTTATTTTCACGGAATCATCCCTTCAGCGAAAAATAGCAAAAATAAATTCCAAGCGAAAATAAAGTATTCTACAGTATATAAAAAAAGTTTTCATTTGACCTGTACATGAATCTTTTCTGGGCCCTGCTGACTTGGATGGGCAATGCATTCTGGGTAAATTCACATCATTTCACCCATCATCTTGACTTGAATATGCAATGCATTCTGGGTAAATTAACATCATTTTACCCATCATCTTGACTTGAATATGCAATGCATTCTGGGTAAATTCACATTTTACCCATCATCTTGACTTGAATATGCAATGCATTCTGGGTAAATTAACATCATTTTACCCATCATCTTGACTTGAATATGCAATGCATTCTGGGTAAATTAACATCATTTTACCCATCATCTTGACTTGAATATGCAATGCATTCTGGGTAAATTAACATCATTTTACCCATCATCTTGACTTGAATATGCAATGCATTCTGGGTAAATTAACATCATTTTACCCATCATCTTGACTTGAATATGCAATGCATTCTGGGTAAATTCATATCATTTTACCCATCATCTTGACTTGAATATGCAATGCATTCTGGGTAAACTCACCTGATTTTACCACCATCTCCTGTCCTATTGATTTGAATATCAGACCCTAGGATTTCTTTGGAGATACCAACAGACACCTGAGAAAATAATGTTAGGTCGGATCGGGTCAGGTGATCTTAGATATGACTAGGTCAGGTCAGTTCAAGGTGTGAAACTGAAAAGAATACGTTAGACGTACTGTCTCTACTGCAAGACTGTGTTTCTTTACTCAGATCATTCTAAATCATAGTTTTTTTACGTTTCATTATTGTTCATACATCAGCCTATTAAAGCATTGGCGCATCACTTGCGCACGTGTCAGATGATCTTAGCGTGTCGCTGTTCACAAATAAGCATCTACCCCTGAGTCTTTGCTCTTCAACAATTTCAGGGCAAGTAAAACTACTCTTACCCCAGTAAGACTTTCCAGTTGTTCTGACGAAGTCATCACTTGCGCATGTGGAAGACGACTATACATGTCATGAGTGTTGACCTAGACCTTTGTGTGTGTATGCAGGACAACAGGTAATTTTTCATTTGTACCAAGAGAATTAAACCTCTTCAACAATTTCAAGGCAAGTAAAACTACTTTTACCCCAGTGAGACTTTCCAGTTGTTCTGCAATGACAGCACCATCTGTATTCTGTGTCGCGTTGCAAGCCAAAAGGTCAATCCTAGCCGACACATCGTCTTTATCAAGATGACTCTTCACCAGTGTACAGAAGAATTCCCTGATGCTGGATTGGTCAGACAGCGATGACAGTGTTACCACCTAAACAGACAAATTATATCACATATCAACAACTAATTGTCCACTGGGTTTTAAATTTGCTATGTTCATTAATAAGTGAAATCTCCCATGAAAATGTAGAGCTTGTTGTTTCACTGGAAATTTGTTAATTTTAATAGCTAATTAAAACAAACTGAATATGATAAAATATTTGAATAGCTTCACATTTTGGAGACAAAAAGTTCACGTAATATTATAACAATCTGGTTACTGGTAGCACAGAGGTTGTCGCATCAGACTCGTGATCGGTAGACCCAAGTTCAAATCCTACCTTAGGATGAACATCAAAAGGTCTTCCCCTACCCTGGGTGAGTGTGCCATAGACTCAATGGGAAGGCCAGTTCCACTGGCCGAGATTCATTCACTAACGAATGCGACTTTGGGGGAATCTTGGTTGCTTGTGTTCAGCCGAGCCTGGTTGACGTCAGGATAGCACATTAAGTTGCCATTTGATAGGGAGACACACAGCCCTGTCATGTAATCCCAAACATGAATATGACTTCTGTCGCAAAAATGCACTATATGTGTCGAAAAAACATCAGGAGAGACAACAGTGACATTGAATGTCCAGAACTGTCGCCTAGCACAAAAAACATATAAAAAAACCCGAAAAACAAACATATATGTGGGCACGGTTACTAAAAAAGACGGTTAGGAAATGAACCATGTTCTTTTCATTGGATGCGTGTCGCAGGCAAACATTTGAAACAAAAGACGTACTAATCTGTGATAAATCATTAACATAAAATGTAGACAGGAAATCACGCAAATATTTCCCAGAGTTCATTGCACTCAACAACTGCACGCCATTTTATTGTGTCTCTGTCGATACTTTCAGTAATACTAAAGTGTAAGTTGTTCCAGTGAATCCTGACAAAACCTGTCGCTCGGTTTAAACTCAATACAAATTTGCCTGTCTTGTATGGCATTTTCGTTTCTAAAGAACAAGGTCGGCCACAATCGGCAGAAAACTTAAATAAAAAACCAACAAAACATGATCAGAAAAAAAGACGTCAAAGAAACCATACAAGTGTTTATATTTCAGCCATGCGAAAGTTTTAATGCGGAGCCATGATACCACATACATTTTGTTGCAAATAAACAAAATACTCGATAAGATAACTGAAATAACCTGCCCATGCTCTACAAAATGCATGTAAGTAGACCAAATATGCAACAACAGGCAGTTCCAATGAAATTAACAACGGTTAAAAAGGGTTCGAAAAATTGATTTGGCGAAGAGACTGCTAGAAAGTTGTACCGACAGTTCAATGTGTTCAAAAATTGTAGTGTGGACTAAAACCATATTTAATGGCACGATGAATATTGCAACGTGAAAAATTTACCAAAAAAATGAAACAAGGACAGAAAAGAACAATTAAACAGGCATTTTATGAAACTGGCGGAAAATGTTGAATACATTTTCAACGATTTCTACGGCGTCTACAAAAAAAGTGTTACGACTTTAAACAAAATGGCTGATACAGTGACGCGAAAGCAAAACGATAAAATTTACTCTAATAAGCCCCCAAATCGCACACAACCTTCATAAGTACGCACAGTAGTATACTAAAAATTCATTTGGTAGTATTTTTTATAATATAATGTATTTTAAAATAGTGACTTATGGGTTAGAATTTTCGTTACTTTTTCTTTCGGGACCCAATCTTACTTTCATGACAACAGTGAAAACGATAAATGACGATTCTCAATTCTGAATGTTATCACAGTCACAAAGAGTACTCATCCGAAATGTACGTGTAGTTTTTCGTAGAGCTTGTGCACTACACGTGGATATTCTATCGAAAACGAGCTTAAAATTTCAAATTCGCGGAACATCAAGTGATCGACACAAAAATGAAAAAAAAATGGTGGGCCTTGAAATCTCAAGCAATAGAGGGCGTACACAGCACGACACGCATCCTTGAGGGATTAGGCAGTTTCACACCTTTTAACAATAGCGTTTCCTAACCGTCTTTTTTAGTAACCGTGATGTGGGGTCAAATGTCAGGGTCTAAATGCTATGTGCATACTAACAGCATCTAGAAATGCTACTGTCACACAGTATGATTAGACTGGCCCAGTTGTGTCAATTTTATATGGTAATTCCATTCAG
Source organism: Saccoglossus kowalevskii (assembly GCF_978046115.1). Lineage (NCBI taxonomy): Eukaryota > Metazoa > Hemichordata > Enteropneusta > Harrimaniidae > Saccoglossus > Saccoglossus kowalevskii. The sequence goes on along the minus strand of NC_140660.1, from coordinate 23,722,403 downwards.
GAAAGAGTTTGTAGAATTTTTTGCCTAGATGCTAAATTTCTACGACTAGTCTGTTCTCCTTCTATAGCTATCACCATGTTTTTGAGATTATATATATGCTAATGAGTAGAATTAATTGTAAGCTGATAATATGTTCTACATAATATAACATGTGTGACTTGACGTGTCGAATCTTTCGCACAACCGCACACACCGAAGTGTTCCAATCCCAGGTTTCAAAATGGCACTGCATAGTTTGAATAAATAGCAATAAATAAATAAATACGATAAACCTGTCGTGGTAATTTCGCAACAGACTAGATTAAAAAAAAGAATTATAAAATTGTCACAGCTGGGCCAGTCTAGGTCACTTCACAATTAGGTATCTTTAACCCTCATCTGATCAAGTCAATTTAAAAAGTACCGGTACATTAGATAAGGGTTAAGCTGGCTAACAAGCTTGCGTACAATACGGCCTGAGTGTAACTTAACATTTAGCTGGCTTGAAGATAGCTTGGATTGCTTTTTACATACAAAATTGCCACATCCCTAAATTGCAAATGTAATCTGCCTATTAAAATATGTATAAAATTACTGTACTAACATAGGGAAAAGAGGCACTATGATAAATAAGTAAACATTTTATTTACGCGACGCCAAAAAATAGGACACGCAGATCCCTACAATGTCCTAAAATATATGTACGTTCAGAAATATGTATTATGCTAGTTGTCCAATGTTACAGCAATTTATGCTTTTCAATCTGTCCAGTCTACTTGCGAAAACAAAGCACCACACTGAACTTAAATATTCTTGCATAAATTTGCATATAGCTTGAGGCTCTGTGAAAGACAAAGTTGATCCTTACCAAGGATCAACCAAGCTGGAAACTGTTAATTTGATTTTGATCACCTCCCTATAAAGCTAAACCCTAAACTGAATACTGATAACTTTCCCAGGCTCTTTGGTGTTCAGTTAAGATAGGTTTCACTGTATATACTTACTTCTTTACTGTCGCCATTACTACATATCGTAACAGATCCTGGTTGTGAATGAAGTATGCAAGCAATACTCTGCACCGTCTGTTTGTCTAAAGTCTGTGATATCTGATGTAATAATGATTCCAACGTCACGTTATCATATTTATATTGCACTAAAATCACATTTGGCAAAACAGCATTAGCGATCTGTGAGTAATTCCGTATTTTTGTCGACAGCAAGACAAGTCGTTTTTGATCGTCACTGTTATTTCCTTTTTTCCCTCTTGCACCATCGTCTTGCACATTTTGCGAAACTTCCTTGAATTCATCCGAATCAATCAGTTTCCTTTTGTCATTTAGTTTTCGAATCGGTTCTTCCGTTTCAGCAGCTCGAAGATCTGATAATGATTTGCTTTCTTTTCGTTCAAGATGAGGACGGCAATGATTTCTACCGGTGCTTGGTCGTTGACGATCTGTTGGTTTTTCTAGTTTTTTACCATTTTCTGTACTCTTCTCATTCTTGTAGTTAGACATTCTTCATGTCTGCAAAAAAGAATAAGTATTTTTTTTCATATATTATAGCATTTTATTATTGCTGAATCCAGCTCAGAATTAAAAATTTCATCACACGCACCAAGTATTAAATATCATTTTTACTAAAAATGCCAAAAATGTTCATTAAAAATAGAGAATTGAAGATGTTGTCACAAATTGGACAAATCAGATAAAGGTCAACCCAAGGAACCTACATACTAAGTACCCAAAATTTCATCAAAAATTAATTCCAGCTGAAATAAAGTATTTTAATTAATCCTGGCAACAACATGGTTTTGAATCCTGCTTTGAAACATGCTCAACACAACTAGCCTAGAAAATATAAAATGTTCCATGTTTGCTTGGGCGACAACGAATGCTACGAAATTCCATATACATGTAATATGTATAAATTTAGAAAGATAGGGTAAAGACTTGGTTCTTGTGTATTTTCAATAATAAGATAATGAGGTCGCATTAGAGAGACGTTAGTTTCCTGTGCAATTTGGTGGACTTGTTGATACCCTAAGCTGCTGAAAATTGGATCACAACCAAATGTACATGTACATATTTGTGCTGTTTACTACAACTTCTCACCTAGATATCTTGTGAATAAAGTAATTGTTGCATAATTAGTATACAACACATTTTACTTCATGCACCAAATACTACAATATCAGATAATATAGCTCTAAAAATTCACATGAATGAGATTATTAAGCTGAAAATAAATACATACAAGAACCATGACAAACAAAAAAATTGATAGTAACTATGTAATCAATAATACCGGTAATCAATATAAACAATTGCTACGTTTACACGACAGCATACTATAGGAGCCGAACCACTGCTCCTCCCACCGATTAACAGGAAATTATCTCCAATGCATTTACACAGTTGGGCCGACAAGAGCCGAGACCCACTCGAGTTCAATCCAGTTAGTTCAGAACCGAATTACTTATTATGAAAACAACATGGCTGAAAACAATTTTGGTGTTGTGCTTGGGTTGTTGCCAATGCAGAATATACCGGTACTCTCCTTATGAAACAGGTATGATCAAAGAAGACAAGCAAGGATGCAGTGAAGGATTATTAACGACCCCATCGAACAGCTCTTATTTTTTGGTCATGGATGCTACCATTCGTTAAGTGTCCACACAGTTTTGCAACGTACGTGTATAAGTCATTGGTGGGACGAGATAGCAATATGATTTCAGCTTGATGCGTTTAAACAGCCCAAAGCAATGTCGGGCCGAATCCTATCAGAGCTGAACCCCAAGGATTTATAGAGCCGAACTTAGCTCAAGTGGAACATCGTCATGTATACATGGTAATTTTTGCTGGCTCGAGCAACCATATTTATATATATTGCACATGTAGGGGTAATCTTGCTGCACTGTTCAGGGGAGTCTCAACAACTAGCCCAATATTTTTTTAGAGTTTTTGACCGTTGTTTTTTGAAGTTGAGGTCGTCTGGCAGTGAAAATGCCTGGATGTTTTCTTCAGGGAATACTGTTTAATTTTTAGCTGGGTTTACTTATTTAGCTGATTTAAAACTAAACATGCACGTTGCCAAATATAACACAGTGCGACAATCGAGGTGCTCTCCTCAACCCTCAATTTATAATGATCCGTCCCTGGACCAACGGGAAGAACCCATGAAAGATCATATTTCTTTCTTTGTAGTTTATGAAAGATGAACCATTTTTGTTTGTTCCAACAAACATAGTGCAAAAATAGGAACATTAGGAATTATCGCAGTCCTTTTATCTATCTAACAGATAGAGGAACTGTGGAATTATTCTGCAAAAAAAATTTTGTTTGTTGGTTTGACATTTTTTTTTTGGGGGGGGGGGGGGTCCTACAATATGAGGTGTCTACGACTTTCTCAAAATTTTGTACATATAAGAGTACAATCCTCAAATCGTAAAAATCATTTGTAACTAAAATTAAACAGTTAAAGGGGAACCTGCCCAACCCAGGGATTGCACCAAGGAATCATGGGACACTATTGTTTATGTTGTTTACAATGTTAAATCTATCTTTTGTTATCCATTGTAATTTTAAACCAGAAAGCAAATTTGTTGTGAGACGAGGTCTATGATTCGTGACCGTTCTGGTTCATACCCAGTCCTGTGATTGGTGCATATAACAAATTCTATGCCCCCAACTGTAAAACTGTGCTAAGAATTCGTAAATGGGGGTCAATCTGTTTAGTTTTTTTGATGTAAAGGTAAAGCGATATTCTAAAGAGCAACTAATACTGTAAAATGATTAATTTTCACTGGGTTTATATTTCGCTGAAGTGATTTAGCATTTAAGGCATGTTCAGCGGGTTTTAAATTCACGGTTTTATCATTAACATAATGTGTTCTATGCTAAATTTTACATATTCACTGGGTTTTAGTTTAGTGCATTTGCCAGTCTGTGAAATAAGCAAAATTAAAACCCAGTGAATAATTCACCCTTTTACAGTATTCTCCAAATTGGTATTTTTTATAAATTTAATTTGACATTACTTTTGTCTGATTTTCTAGTTTAAAAAATGCTGAATTGAAGCCTTCATCCCTTGTCTATTTTTATACACTAATTACCAGTCACCCCCCTCCACACACACCCCCCCCCCCCCATACAGCCTTGGCGTACAGTTAATTATAGTGACTGGGCTCGCCGTTATTGAATTCACATTCCAAGGGCTTATTGACAGTTCATTTCAGATGTAAACAAACTCGGTCACGTGTCAATGAAAGACGACGAAAAACGCCGAACGTCGCCAGAAAAAAACGTTGATCACGGCGATGAAGGAGTGGAACAAATTGACAGAAACTGTTAATGTATTCAAAATTATCATCGACTTGTGTAATTTCTTGAGCAGTTTTTAGAAATTCACGGCATTCACGTCACGATGCATGTCACCGTGACCCCAAAAACCAGTTGGTCCGGCACTCGCTAAAACATACATTTACAGATTCCCAGTAAAATACGCACCTTCAAAATAAAATGTATTGCTACTGTATACTTCTCTGCACCAGTTACATGATTGATACCTTTTTAAATGTATTGGCGTCGATCCGCCACTCGTTGCTACACCGCCATTTTTGATTTCCGCCAAACTGCTTCCGGTTTCGAAATCCCAGAAAAAAACTCTTAAAATCTCGTTAGGATAGCCGTCATATAATTTCCAACAGCGCTGATTGTCTTTGCATACGATTCCGCTCGTTTTATGTTGCTTAACGACCGATGACAACCATCCTGTATGTCAAAATTATCGATAATTTAAAAAGTAAACATGTTGGCTTCTGCGCCCACTGTGTAGACTTCTTAATTGGCTCATTACGTATGCATGACGTGAAGTCCCAGAATCCTTTGCTCATGTCTCCATACTCCCGACGTTGTTAATTGGTTAGTTGGTTGAGTTGTTTTTAACGATTGATCGTTGTCAGATGTTCATGTATACCGGCTATCCTTTGATAAACAAATGCCGATTTTTATGTTTCTTTGGTTCATATGCGATTCTTTTCAAAATAAAAAAAAATATGACTGAATATGTAAATATATTTTGCTATAAAAGGCAGAATGGAATGCTACATAGAAGTAAAAATATTGTCATTTTCTTCATTTTCACATATTGGATATTTCATGTCACGAAGATGAACAAAATGGAATAAAAGTATCTGGGTCACCGTAATCAGTTCGGAGAAAATCGATGTACAAAATGTAGTGATAATAGCATGTTTTGTCTGTTTACCATTGTTTTCTATGAGGGTCGGCAAGGGGTATTTTCGTAAGCTGTAATCAATTATTTTTATTTTCGTAATAATGTAATTTAAAAAAATGGAAAACGTAAATTCGTAGACATGACCAAGATGTAAAATGTAATCAGTTATTTTATTCTTCCATAATTTGTACAAAGATCTTATTTTTTTGTAAGCATTTCCCACACTAAATGTCGTAATTCTTACGCAATTCAAATTTCGATTCTTAAACACAAATTATCAAGTATTTGTAAAATGTAATTAGGAATTTGCTTCATCTGTAAAGTGTAAAACCCGATTTTTTAATGTAAATGGGACTTTCCATTTTATTTCCCGTAAAAACATATGGCTTTTTTTAGTTCCTGTTCAATGGGAACGAATATATATTGAGATATCTAAAAATCTCAAAATTTTGCTGCGTAATACATGGTGAAAAAAAGATATATAATGTCTTACAAGGCACGTTTCGATGTATCATTGTAAGTATTGGAACACTGACAATGGTTTTAGTAGGTTTTTTATAGCGGAAATCGCGAGTAGCATCTACCTCAAACCTCAGTCAGTTTAGTGGTCTGTGGTTAAACAGCCTGAGGTAACCTAGGTGATACAAATAAAATTCAATGTACGTATGTCCGGGACGTATGTATGGCGGCTGTTGAACGGAGTTGCACGTACACATACGTGGGTGGTGAACACTGAAATAATTGATGTATTCTTGGCGTGGAATACATATTTGTTCATAAAATTGTCACATGTACGGCAACCGAGGTGGCTCACAAGATGGCATTTTATAAAACCATTTTTACAATTCATTTTTATTTTATAATCCCTTTCTGTTCAGAACAGCTAGTCCAATGCGCAGTTTAATTTTTTAGTTTTCGACCGTTCTTTTAACCGGTTGTGGTTGCTAGGCGGTGAAAATGCCCGGATGATCGCTCCCGAGAATAAATTTACAACACCAACACCTTGTTCACACCTAAGTGGTAGCTGAGCTAAGACATGCGCAGAAAGTGTGCAGGGTCAAAGGTTAACTGATAGTAACAACAAAAATGGCGTCTCGTTCCGAAGATCGACTGGAAGTGGTTAGAAATACTGTTGCTGGCGGGTTAGTTGTCGGCGGAACAATCGCGATTGGATACTTCATCATACCGATACCAATGCCGTCATTGCCCACGGTCACCGATCGCCTTATATTCGCACTGAGATGTCAGATTTTCAACGCTGTATTATTGTACGCAGGAATACAGGTTATCTCTTTGAAAAGATTGTTTACCCAAGCAATGGACCCTGTATCAGGTCGCGGTCAACACCATGTCGAAGTTCATTGTCGTTATGCACAAAACACTCTGGAAAGTCTGGTACTAAGTACGTTTGCAAACCTCGTCATAAGTACGTACATTGAGGAAACCAGCATGAAAATAATACCAATTCTTGTGTTTCTCTTCGTTGTTGGAAGGATTACTTTCTGGATGGGGTATTTGCAGCACCCCATTGGGAGGGCGTTCGGGATGGGCGTGACAATGTTTGGTACTTGGTTATCGCTATATTATGCGGTGTTTTGCGTTGTGTGGAGCGGACTGGGGTTCAGATTACCGATCGATGGTCAAATCGTCGAATGAATCAATGGATACAACCTGAAAACTGGTAAATGAAGCGTGCCATATGGACGATGAACAATGCATGTCAACACACGCATGGAGTGTGAATCGATTTTGTAGTCGCGAACCGAGCAGTGCCGCCAACGGTATAAACGCCACCGTGTCATACCATAAAATGACTGCGATCTGCACGTCTGACAATATGAAGTCGCCGAGTAAAATCAGGAATGATATAAATGAAAAATTTGCTATAGTGTGGAAAACGTTCTTTCTGTTCTAGCACAGTATGCCGATGCCACAGCGGACTGTAAACGGAGCACTAAACGAATACACGTGTGTAGAGACACCGTCCCTCCACGGTGGTACTAGTGGTAGAGAGTTGTCAAATCAATGCAATAGGTGTGGACCTAGAAACTCTGGGCGGGGCAATGACAGGAAAACTGCAAAATATTTGTTCCCTTTACTTAGTTTTATGCTTTTATATTTCCTTCATGGATTTACTGAAATGTTCTGTTTTCACTCTGTGCAATATGTTAGAAATCAATGTCCGGAATTTTTTTCTGTTATTTATTCCTGCGGGATTTTTTTCTATGATTTTTTCTTCCTCAATTTTGTTCTCCATTCTGCCACACTCCAGAATTTCTACTGGCCAACCACTTGCATAAAATTGAAAGCAAAAACTTGTTTTCCAACTATAATTTAATGAAAAGGTACCATTCTAATTCCCGAATTACCGCCAGATGCATTGTAATTCTATTTGCGCATGCGTAACCTATCAGTACCTAGCAACGGCCGAGGGTAGGACAAAAATATAAAAAGTCAAAAGAGCACCGATAGACATTTTTATTTTAAACTGTTTTTCAAAAACAGCAGAGTAAGTGTGTGTGCGTGTACAAGCAAGGGCAGCTAGAAGAACTTTTTAAGATAGCTGGGAAATGAGGATTTCCAGTTGAAAAAGATGATTTTTTAAAGAAAATGGACTAAAATAGAGATGGAATGTGAGTGTTTTACAAAGTAAAATATGACCGTGACATAGTATTTCAAAATACCTGCAGAAAATATGAAAATATTACGCTATAGCCAAAGATAATTTGCATGCGCATCATTCCTGCTTAGGCAGAATAGTGTGCAAATTTTCAGAGGCTGGTACGAGTTGAAAGATGATGGCAGTTTTATTTCAGAGGAATTTTTACGTTGCTAGTTGGAATCTGTAATGTTCGGTGCACTACGACTCACTGCGCATTCGGAACCTTCAAAATCTGCTCTACCTTCCAGTTTGTTGACCCCAGGTCACAAGATATGCGCAAGCGCACAAATGATGAATGTGCAAATGCTATCAATTTGGAAACCTCCAATTCTAATCAATTATATTAGCATATTTTTAGTGTACATTGATTAACAGATAACTGGTATAACCTTCCACATTGTTTTGTATAATTGCAATTGTTTGTTTGCATATTCATATACCTTTTCACCACCAGACTTTCTTACCCATTTGTCTGCACTTTTTTCTCATATTCTATCAATATTTCTGGAAATGAACCCTAATTTTGAAGCCGACTGATTAAATTTAAGTCAATTTGCATTTTTTTACTAAAAAAATTTGTCTATTTTTGTTTCAGTCTTTTGAAGGAAAGTGCAGACTATAAACGGGACTATTTTCTGAATTTGTGATGAAAAGAAGGAACTGGTGGTGAAAAAGTTATTGCTGTATTTTCAGTTGAATAATCGCTTGAGGGGGCAGATGTAATCTGCCTAAATATGTCTCATATTTAGTAACGACGAATAAAATGAAATTATAAATGACAATTAAAGCTAGGTAAATGTTAAGTTACGCTTGGAGCGTAGTGTTTCTATTGTAATCCTTTGAGGCCAATGTTAACTTTTTTTACAATTCACAAAATAAATTTACATATTTTTTTTCTATATTTTTACAAAATTTGTAACCGATAGAAAATTATGTCCATTTTGGGACAAAATTAACAGAAATTGTAGAAAATAAAATAAATTTGTCAACATTTGGCGAGAAAATTATGGCGATTAAAGGATTACACGGCAGCGAGCAATCTTACAATTGTGTCTGCATTTTCTATAAATTTTGTAACTTGCTAAGTTTACATTAAAGAAAAAAGCCTGTGGTTACTGGTTAATTTGCTGGATTCTGATCAAAAACGTGTCTCAAAAAACACTTTTACTCAAATTTTTCGATTATTTTTTCAGCTCGTACTGATAGAATTAGTTAATATGGAACTACCGTGTTGGCTACCATGAAGCATTTTGGCATTTTTTTATAGAAAAGATGAGTTTTTCATATTTATTTATGCAAATTAGATAATTTTTTCAGCCAATCGTGTTATTCAACTCACCCCTGGTAATTTTTGGAACGATTAGAACACAATTCAAGTAGTCAATGTTGATATTGAGTTCACATCGCTTCCAGATCAAAACTTGCATTTATGCTTGATATTGGGAGAGCGCATTGGATTGTGGGAAAATCACTGTTTTATCAATACATATCTTGCAATTACTGTGAATGATTCAGTTTACTTAGTTTTAACAGGTTTTTAATTTGGTTTTTACATTCATCTTATGGAGAGAATAACATTGTAACATTGTAATTTTTTTATTTATATTTGTGAATTTTGTATTGTATAATTTTCTGAGCAGCAAGTAAATATGTGAACTTTCTAAGTAAATATGTCTTGTAATTTTTACAAGGGTAATTATGTAGTTTGAGTACGTTCACTGCCAAAATATCTTTTCTCAGATCACTGGTCACCATGTGCATAGTGGTTGTAGCAACAGACATGTGATCAGTAGACCTGAGTTCAAATCTTACTTGGGGTTGAATACTAAGAAGGCTACACGCCCTCCCTCACTACCCTGGGCAAGTGTTCTACAAACTCAATGGAAAGGCTAAATCCACCAGACGAGTTTCATTCACTAACAAATGCAACATTGGGGGAACCTTAGTCTGCAAGTGCTTGTGTTTCAACTGGTTCTATTTGATGTGAGGATAGTGCATTAAATTGCCATAATACCATTATGATAGGAAGATGGACACAGCCCTGTCACATAGGCCCAAACATGGAATATGGTTTCTGTGGTTAAATGCACTGTGTGTATGTATTAAATTACCATAATACCATTATGATAGGAAGATGGTCACACAGTCCTGTCACATAGGCCCAAACATGGAATATGCTTTCTGTGGTAAAATGCACTGTATGTATGCATTAAATTGCCATAATGACATTATGATAGGAAGATGGTCACACAGCCCTGTCACATAGGCCCAAACATGGAATATGCTTTCTGTGGTAAAATGCACTGTATGTATGCATTAAATTGCCATAATGACATTATGATAGGAAGATGGACACACAGCCCTGTCACATAGGCCCAAACATGGAATATGGTTTCTGTGGTTAAATGCACTGTGTGTATGTATTAAATTACCATAATACCATTATGATAGGAAGATGGTCACACAGTCCTGTCACATAGGCCCAAACATGGAATATGCTTTCTGTGGTAAAATGCACTGTATGTATGCATTAAATTGCCATAATGACATTATGATAGGAAGATGGACACACAGCCCTGTCACATAGGCCCAAACATGGAATATGCTTTCTGTGGTAAAATGCACTGTATGTATGCATTAAATTGCCATAATGACATTATGATAGGAAGATGGACACACAGCCCTGTCACATAGTCACATCCCTGTCATGTAGTCCCAAACTGGAATACCAACTCTTTGGCAAAATTGTTAAACTGCACATACAAAAATACAGTGACATTCAATTTCCAAAACTGTCACTGGGTATGAAATTATTTAAAACAAAAATCTGTTCTCAGATATTTGTCAAGGTTACACTGTTATTAATGACAGACTGAATATATCCCAGGGTATCCAACCTAATTATAATTATAATCTTGAACATTCATGTATACTAGTATTCTAATCTCCTCATACTGTAAACAGCTTTCATTTCGAGAAAGACAAGTTTCACAAGTCAATGAAAATTTCTCTGGTGTACTATGACACAAAGTGTCTTTTACAAAATTGTGTCATTACAAATGCTATAGAATTTTGAAATCGCAAAAAATTCTATCAGTGAAAACTAAACGGTCTATGGAGAGCAAAAAAAAAAAAATGGCTGCTATAATGCTATATTAAGAATGATATACTCCTGTCACATGTACATGTAGCTGGTCTTCTAAGTCGTATTTCTTATGACGTAAATTATCATTCAGCAAAACAGTTTGTAGTAAAGTTCCATTTTCTTGCATTTTGTCATAGTTATATGATTGTATTTGGACATCGCTATGGCAACAAAAGTCATTATTTATACACAATGTTTCATTTTAAATTTTTTCAGCGTCTACCATTTTTATCCTGATTAGGAGCAGAACAAACTTCCTTAAAGTGACCTGATGTGTCAATCCATCACCATGGAGATTGTGGGATTGAGTGACTATGGCACCTGGCACACTGAGCAGTGAAAAAAAACATTCTGTAGGTCAGGTTAACAGCTTTTATATTTAAGAGAATACCGGTAGTGTTCTTTCAGAGGGGATGTAAAACTGTTGGTCACATGAACTGTTCCTATTCTCTCTGCATGTACAAGATCCAGTTGTTCTTGTCACTAATACTGTGGAATACTTTATTTTCGCTGGAATTAATTTTCGCTGAAACGGTTTTTTGGGCGTTTTGTATGGAATTTATTTTCACTGATTTTTGATGAGTTTAATGTGAAATATAGGAAAAAAAAGTATATTCGCTGGATTTTATTTTCACGGAATCATCCCTTCAGCGAAAATGGTGAAAATAAATTCCAAGCGAAAATAAAGTATTCTATAGTAGTAGCAGTTTCCCTGTAAACGCACATACATGTTTGTATTGTGCATTTTCCTGTCTGTAACTGGCCCAAGCACGTTGATAAGAAATGATAGTATGGGTGGGTAATATGAATTCTAATCTGAAAAATACTTGGCTAAATAAATAAAAATACTCTGAATGTGACATTGACACAAAAAATCCTAAAATTGCGAAAATTTCTTGCTGTAACAGTAGTCTTTTATGCGAATGGCAAGTAGGAATGGCTTGGTACGCCATGACACTTGAGGTGGGAACCAGCCAATAGTCTTTTATTCGCTGGTTCCCGGCATTCTTGCGAATGGCAAGTAGGAATGGCTTGGTACGCCATGACACTTGAGGCGGGAACCAGCCAATAGTCTTCTACAGTGTCGGTGTTCATGTTTGAATGTTTGTTATAGTCCTCAACTGAATTACCTGCCATCTTTTTTCTCGCCAACATTTTGTGGCAACATTCTGCTTTTGTATTTTACTACAATTTCATTGTTAATTTTAGACCAAATAGACATAATTTTTGGTTTCCCACAAGTTTTGGTCAAAATGAAAACATGAAAAAAATACATTTTGTTTAGTTTGTGTTTCGTGACAAAAGTGAACTTTGACACTCAAGTGATTATACCGATCCTCACAATAATATTATCTTTATGAATTTTATATGTTGTCCAAAATGGTGTCTATTTTGTCAGAAACACAAGATTTATGAAACTGATACTAGTGGTGTCACATAATTGTCACTACCCCCTCTATAGCTGAAAATCTGTTAATATTACCAACAAGTTCAGCTCCTAACCGTTTAAAGCGAGAGGGTCGTCACCTGCACGAGAAAATAACGGGAATTGAGTCCCAAGTGACGATAACAACACACGCTAAAAACACAAAGGCACATGAGTAGATGCTTGTTTGTAAACAACGACACGCTATGGCTATCTGATGCATGCACAGGTGGAGACTCCCTCGCTTAAAATTTTTTTTTCACATTTGTTTTCTATTCTTTGTTTATTTTGGACAATGAAAAATGCGTGAAAAATTATTTAATTTTGGCCTGCATTGATCTTGTGTTAATTGAACTCCCATGGTGCATCATTGTCAAATGCACTTCCTGTTTTGAAGTATAGTCTAATATTATTTGTTGCACTTTTACATCAAAAATAATCTAAATAATAATATTATCACATACTTATGATATGCATCATAGGAGTACCTCAATGCACCATGGGAGTATCACACTGTACCATGGGAGTACCACAATGCATCATGGGAATACAACAATAGACCTAGGTTACACTTAAAGCCCCATGTCATGTGATCCCGTCGCAAGATAATCCTTGTCTATTGGTGGCATGTTTTCGGTTTGTGTATTTTGACGTTTCAAAAAATTAAAATTTATGAAAATTGTTTCATAAAATCACTGCTGTAATACTCATCCGTAGGCAATTTGGATCGATGTAATCTTAAAAACGACGAAAAACAATTTGACCAAAGCTTAATGGAAGCTGTTTACATTCTTTTGAAAAATTGAGAACCAAAAATTCACCATTTCTCATATGTGTAGATGCTCTAATAGAAACCACATCCCCTCTGTTGCATTCCATTTTAATAGAAGCCGCGGTTTTTAATACAGCGGTTGTCTGAAAAAATTAAGAAATTAAGTTTTTTTATCCTACATCAGTCTTTTTACATTGTTCCTAATCAGGTGAATGATGGTACTGTAAAACCATTTATTTTCACTGGCGTTTAATTTCACAATTTTTATGTTTTGAACAATTTCACTGAATTTTAAGTTCACAAACGTGTCTGAGAAACAATGAGTTTATTGTTATTCTACATGTTCAAGTAGATTTAATTTAGCAAATTTTACTTAACAGCAAAAATAGCAAAATTTCAAATTAGTGAATAATGCCAGATAATAGTGGCCCATGACCTTTTTAGCATAAAAAACAACAACATTCATTTAATTGTTTTATTTCCGTTACTCTTGTTTGCTTGTCTTTGTCGTTTTGTATTATGTAATTAATGTTTACTGTAATGTATGTAATAAAATGAAATAAAATTGTGTAAAGAGAAAAAAACAAACAAAAAAACATTCATTTAATTATGTAACTACCGTAAAATAATGTAAAATTATTTTTGCTGGAATTCATTTTTGCTGAAAAGACTTTTCGGATGTTTTATATTGAGTTTATTTTCACTGATTCTTGATTAGTTAAGTGTAAAATCAAGTATAAAATGTATATTGACTGGATTTTATTTTCTTTGAATCATACCTTCAGCAAAATAAATTCCAAGCGAAAATAAAGTATTTTACAGTAAAAGAAAATTATGTGCATTTGGTTTAAAATTATAAAAAAAAAAATAGAAAAATATATATAAACCAACAAAATGTTGCATCCAAATTCTTTTAGGAAAATTACGGTGTTCAAACACCTAACACTCACACAGTCACACACAAACAGGAGAATACATAATTAACAAAATACAAATTTTATTCATCTTAGAAGCATATTCACGTTGATTTTGATACATTCTATTAATAAACTGGTATGTTTACAAATGAGGTAACCATAGAAACACCAAACAGTATGTGGTACAGGTTATAATTGGACGACAAGAGTACCCTTATTTACATAATTATGTCAACAACATTTACTTTGTGACTGTTACCTGTTAAAGGGCGGTAGTCGTCGCGCCATGCATGCGCAAGATATATGGGTCAGCTTTAATTAGGTGATTGGTCACCGGCAGTATTCAGTGCAAGTCACACCAGGGTCAAACCTCATACCTCATTTGAAGAGTGCATTGGATTGTGGGAAAATCAATGTTTATCAACACAAATGTCGCACATGCTCAGCGCGATGCAATGACCACCGCTCTCTTAAATTAACTTCCACCAAGCCAACCCAACTTGATTTTGGAGATTACACTTTGACTCCAGATCACAACAAAATCAGTCTTGTTAGTGTTCACTGGTAAGGTTACGGGAACACAGAATTCATTTAATTTAATGTTACATGAAGATTTGGCTCACATTTATTTATTGTTTACAAAACTTAATTTAAAAGATCCGTCTAAATTAATAATCTGCAGTTAATTTCCCATTACCCATCCCCAATGTCAACATTTGATGATGTATTTTTTTAAAAGTTGATGGTACCTCACCGATTTGCAAAGTGTTAATGCAACTTTCATATACCGGTAAATGTGTGTGAATCTGACATTTTTCATTCCTTCTCCCTGTTTGCTAAACATGTTGATAATTAGGATAAGAAAAAATATTGTAGAATAGAAACCACAGCCATTTATCCTTCATGGAAGCCCTGACGGCACGAGTGAATGTGAATCTAAATTCAAAGGTAATTCTCTCCAAGGAATTCTGCATTTAAAAAGCAAAAGAATACCCTCACAGTAACGCAGGATTTTTCATTTTCTTTCCTAGATATTTCAATTGCGTTTGGTCATGGAATTTACTGTTTCTAAATATCACCTCATAAAATTTTTCCAAAGTTTGTGTTTTGTTGTTTTCGTATGTCCAGTATTTCAGAAGTTCTGTGACGTCAAACGGAATTGGAATTGCATTATGGTCATTTAAATGGACGTTTGCATTGAATCAGTAAATGCGGTTCTGTGACGTCAAACGGAATTGGAATTGCATTATGGTAATTTAAATGGACGTTTGCATTGAATCAGTAAATGTGGTTCTGTGACGTCAAACGGAATTGGAATTGCATTATGGTAATTTAAATGGACGTTTGCATTGAATCAGTAAATGCGGTTCTGTGACGTCAAACGGAATGGGAATTGCATTATGGTCATTTAAATGGACGTTTGCATTGAATCAGTAAATGCGGTTCTGTGACGTCAAACGGAATTGGAATTGCATTATGGTAATTTAAATGGACGTTTGCATTGAATCAGTAAATGCGGTTCTGTGACGTCAAACGGAATTGGAATTGCATTATGGTAATTTAAATGAACGTTTGCATTGAATCAGTAAATGCGGTTCTGTGACGTCAAACGGAATTGGAATTGCATTATGGTAATTTAAATGAACGTTTGCATTGAATCAGTAAATGCGGTTCTGTGACGTCAAACGGAATTGGAATTGCATTATGGTAATTTAAATGAACGTTTGCATTGAATCAGTAAATGCGGTTCTGTGACGTCAAACGGAATTGGAATTGCATTATGGTAATTTAAATGAACGTTTGCATTGAATCAGTAAATGCGGTTCTGTGACGTCAAACGGAATTGGAATTGCATTATGGTAATTTAAATGAACGTTTGCATTGAATCAGTAAATGCGGTTCTGTGACGTCAAACGGAATTGGAATTGCATTATGGTAATTTAAATGGACGTTTGCATTGAATCAGTAAATGCGGTTCTGTGACGTCAAACGGAATTGGAATTGCATTATGGTAATTTAAATGGACGTTTGCATTGAATCAGTAAATGCGGTTCTGTGACGTCAAACGAAATTGGAATTGCATTATGGTAATTTAAATGGACGTTTGCATTGAATCAGTAAATGTGGTTCTGTGACGTCAAACGAAATTGGAATTGCATTATGGTAATTTAAATGGACGTTTGCATTGAATCAGTAAATGTGGTTCTGTGACGTCAAACGAAATTGGAATTGCATTATGGTAATTTAAATGGACGTTTGCATTGAATCAGTAAATGTGGTTCTGTGACGTCAAACGAAATTGGAATTGCATTATGGTAATTTAAATGGACGTTTGCATTGAATCAGTAAATGCGGTTCTGTGACGTCAAACGAAATTGGAATTGCATTATGGTAATTTAAATGGACGTTTGCATTGAATCAGTAAATGTGGTTCTGTGACGTCAAACGGAATTGGAATTGCATTATGGTAATTTAAATGGACGTTTGCATTGAATCAGTAAATGCGGTTCTGTGACGTCAAACGGAATTGGAATTGCATTATGGTAATTTAAATGGACGTTTGCATTGAATCAGTAAATGCGGTTCTGTGACGTCAAACGGAATTGGAATTGCATTATGGTAATTTAAATGGACGTTTGCATTGAATCAGTAAATGCGGTTCTGTGACGTCAAACGGAATTGGAATTGCATTATGGTAATTTAAATGGACGTTTGCATTGAATCAGTAAATGCGGTTCTGTGACGTCAAACGGAATTGGAATTGCATTATGGTAATTTAAATGGACGTTTGCATTGAATCAGTAAATGCGGTTCTGTGACGTCAAACGGAATTGGAATTGCATTATGGTAATTTAAATGGACGTTTGCATTGAATCAGTAAATGCGGTTCTGTGACGTCAAACGGAATTGGAATTGCATTATGGTAATTTAAATGGACGTTTGCATTGAATCAGTAAATGCGGTTCTGTGACGTCAAACGGAATTGGAATTGCATTATGGTAATTTAAATGGACGTTTGCATTGAATCAGTAAATGCGGTTCTGTGACGTCAAACGGAATTGGAATTGCATTATGGTAATTTAAATGGACGTTTGCATTGAATCAGTAAATGCGGTTCTGTGACGTCAAACGGAATTGGAATTGCATTATGGTAATTTAAATGGACGTTTGCATTGAATCAGCAAATACCAGTAAAGCTTTCTTTGTATGTGATTACAGTTGACGAGCGTTTCACACTACTTATGATTGAGGGCGCTGTTAATCCACAAATGGTGGCAGCACATATTCCTCATTGTATAGTCTTCTATAACTTCTAGCAAACACAAACAACAGTAAGGACCATTTCCACGTCATGAACACCCATACCAGAGTGACATAATATTCTGATGACTTTTCTATCGGGGTAATATCTGGAAAAATAAAATTAATATTCTGTAAAATACATGAATATGTAGTTTGGTAAGAAAATGTTTTAGGATATCATAATTCATGCTTAAGACAATTTCATTATAACTTTTGAATGAAAATATTCATACTGTAAGATACTTTAGCTGGAATTAATTTTCATTGAAAAGACTTTTGGGTGTTTTTTTTAATTTTATTATCCTCATATGTCCTAAGAAATATAAACATAAGATTTTCTCAAAAACATGCCCAGTGACCCCGATAAAATAATCTTCGAGTGTACCAAAAATGAGAAAATTCAAAGACATCAGTCAACGTGAATCACACTAAACTTTGTCTTCATACAAAAAATGTTGTTTATGTCGCTGCTACCACGCCATGCATTACCATATTGCTTCACTGCATAATTTGTGAAAGTAATAATTTAATGAAAAATAACATCTCCAAATTGTAATGAAAAACATTTCACGATGTGTGAACAAGTGCGTTCGGGGATGGGATTCTGTTTCCATCATGCGCTTCTACGTCTAAAGTAACCAGTGTTCCAATGTAACGTAAACATGATCCACAATAGTGGATATTCTGCTCACTGCGAGATCTCGCGAGATACCCGGACAATGGTTGTCAGCCCTGTGACACAGGTCAAGCTTTGGTTCAAAATGGCGTCCTTGCATAACGCTGTGCGTTGCTTGTTGACATTATTTCCACGCTTGCGATCCGTTTGTTTTATCGTTCTTTTTTCATTTATATGATGGATGATGTCAACAAACACACAGTGCCACGGCTCAAGAGCCTTTTACGTAAATTTGGTGTTTCAACATCTAATTCTACATTCCTTGCAGATGCTGGATGTGACGACGTTGGAACATTGCCTCTGATAAAGTACATGCTCGGCTAAGTGCCCATCCCCTTCAAAATGCTTTTAATTTGACTGTCTAATCACAAAACTTGGTAAATGCTTTTATATAATACAGCGTGGATATCCACCACCGTAAATATGTTGTAAACGCGTTGACCACAGTAACCGTGCATAAACTACACTTCGACAATGACCTGTTAATAAAAGTGGAATGCGGCAAATACTTCATGCCATATTCAGTTTACCTATCAAAAATTGCTAGTTACTAGTTTTTAGAAAAATCATGCCGTTTATTCGCTGAAATCTATTCCAACAGATCGTACTTGATACACTGATAATTCACTTCCGCACTACGTTACCAGAAATCTTGGGAAATTTCCAAAGAATTACAGCATTCTGATTGATTAATACATGTAACAGACTTGACCCATTAGGTCAAATCGTGCAAAAACATATGTCATGGTGAAAAGTGCTGTTCATCTTGAGTTTGTGTACGATCCAAAACATTTGACAATGAAGATAATGAAGAAAATCTTGACTTTGAATGTGTTCCAACAGACTCTAATATTTTAACCTTGTAATTAATATCCTAATAAAATGTGACCATTTCTGTTTTTTCATTCAATGACAACGCAATTAATTTTGTAATTTTATTTCCCTCAAAGACGTGATATCTCCCCCAATCTGTCCCATAGTCAATTAAAATCGTCATGCGCACTCTTTTCCGAGGGGGTGCTAGTGTATGCACCCACTACTAAATAATTACGATTTTCTGAGTGAGGACACTGGGCGCTAATGTGGTCGAGTACTGTAAGTGTCTTGCGTGATCAAGTGTCTTTCAAAGTCATCGGCACGAGAACAGGCATTTCCCAGGTTGTGTTTTTGGTTTTAGATGAAATAGAGAATCGCTCTTGCATTCACCATAAGAGCGTTTTTGTACAGTCGATATTGTTATGTGAACAGAATACGGCAGAGTAAACAATGGCGCTAGCACCGTCTCTAGGAAAAAGCTTGACCTGTGTCACATTATCAAAACTGGTTGCTAAGGACGTAAAGCTTGACCACGCGAGATCCCGCAGTGAACAGAATATGGCTTATTACCAAATAAAGAAAACATTATAATTCGTCCATAACACTTTCGAACACGCTCGTATGGCGTTTTATGGACGGGTAAATATCTTATTGATACTTACGTTGATGTTGTATAATGCCGTAACTCATATACACACCGAATGCTGGCAAGCATCCTAACATGACAATAAACCCCAGCAGTTCTAAATAAGATAACCAATGATAGAAATAGCGCCACCACTCTTTGATATGTTGTATATGTAGAAAAAATACTATTGCTGAAAACACACCTACAAATAAACAATAATTGCAAATTAAATAGCGCCACCACTCTTTGATTTGTTGTATATGTAAAAAAAATACTATTGCTATTTCAAATTACAGATTACAATAAATTATAATATCACATCCTCGGGGGCGGAGCTACGTCACAAGACGTTCTACGTTGCTAAGACGCGCACCACTGTACCACATATTTGTATGGGCTCTGTGCACTGCTGTGGAACGCCGGTCGAGCCGGTGAAAATTTGAGAAAACAACACAAACTCAACTTTGAAGTAATCCTGAACAACCAAATTTATATATGTTACACACGCAGGGGTAATCTTGTTACATTGTTCAGAGGAGTCTCAACAACCATCTCAAAGTACTCCTTTCTGAGAGTTTTCGGCCTTTGTTTTCACGGCGATGGTTGCCATGCGGTGAAAATGTCCGCCCCTGAGAATACATCATAGTTTTTTTAAAAGAACAGTTTTATTGTAAAGCTTTGTCAGGGGAAAATCATTCGAAATCAAGTAAGTGGGTGAAAAATTTAAAAAATAAAATTCCAAGCTAGACACCGAGAAAAAAAAAATTGCATGTCAGGCGATACAGGAAAAAATGTTGGAAAAAAAAAAACTGCACTGTCTTCTTCCAGCCACTCTCCATAATTTCAAATGTTTGACCTCTTTTGCCCCTTTCGTTTTTTTATGAATAAATTTGCGTGTTTCCATTCACTGTGAGATTTAGTACAATGTGTGAAAGATGCAGACCGTTATTATGGCAAAAAAAAATCAAATGATTTTCTTTGATTTAAAGCTCAAAGTTGAAGTGTTGATTTTTCAGAGAGGAATATTTCGCCAAAATATCCTTACTTTATCAAAATATACCATCATCAAATATGCATAGCACATTATCAGACGTGGAATGGAAATTTGTCAAATCCAATGCGTTACTACGTCGTAATGTTTAAGAAAAACTGCAGTTTTTGACACTTTTTGAAATAATTCAGGACAACAAAAAGTATCCATTTTTCAATACATCATTTTTTTTCTATGTAAACAGCCTACAACTTGAGATATGACATAATATTTTAGATATCAGAACCTATGGTTGAAGCATTATAATACAATCATTATTTTCTCAGAAATTAGATCCCTAAGCCCTGGAGTACAATTTATTGGAAAATGAATAAATTCTTTATATTTGCATTTATGAGTAAGCTTTTACCTTAATTACCAGTACTTGAGACGATGTGTAAAAAGGTACATAGACATGCAAAGAATTTGATGAGGTGACAGGTGAGTTGTTTGTTTGTGTTGGGTGCCCCCCCCCCCCCCAGCCTCATTTGAAAAACCTGCCCTCAAAATCGTATCTTCCCATCATATCTATGATAGAGGGACTGTGACTGTGAAAAACCGACATTTATTTCATCGAACGAGTGACGTAGTCATGCAGCCTTCAATGTTTGAGGAATTTGTTTAATGAAATGGTTATTCGCCCGCAGCTAAGCGAATCCGTGCCTATTTCCATTATTCGCCCAGAAAATTGGCCAATAGAATCGTAACCTTCAAGTAGTAACACAACGCGATGTCGCGTGCGTTGTATGATGCATGTTTGGCATGTTTTCGGCTTGTTGTTAAAATTGTAATTATTTACCAGGAGCGAAGTTGAAACTGATATGTCATTCACCCGTTATGCCGAGTGTACAACAACGTCAGACTAAATAACATGGTACTCACTACTGATCCCTCCCCAAGACGCTGCATGGTAACTTCCATATACTATAGCGAACACAAACAGCGCTATAATTCCTAGAAGTATACCAATTATTGAATACGTCAGTCGAAAACACATTGAGCACCGGGACGGCGCCATTTTGTTTCACCTTTGACACAGGGGGTCAATCTCCCCAGGCAGAGTTCTATTACGAGTATATATTTTTGGTGATCTAACCGCAAGGAACTCTGGGAAGGAGAATGACAAGGGGTGTGTGTCGTCACTGGACGCGCTGTTCCAACAAAGATCAAGAGGAACGGACAATAACTGTTTAGTCGGAGATTTTAAATAAACACATTTAGAGCCTCAAAGGCTCAAATATAAACAAAAATAGGTCTTACAAAATGGAAAATAATAGATCAAAACAAATGTTTAAACTTTCTCACCTGTAATTCAGTAATGAGAAACGCAACGATTTGCATGTATCATTTTGTATGAATGCCTTTATAGTTTGGTAATTGTTGATATACCCTGTTCCAAAGGCTGAAAAAATATTCATTAATACTAGTATTCATAAAGTGGACTTCTCCGAAGCATGGAAACTCTAGAAGCTTCGGAAAGTTGCGGCTGCCCATAGCGACAATCGTCGATACGTACAAGGAAATCCTTGTGGGCTTTCGCAATTACCAAAACTTAAAAAACAAATACAAGCAAATAAATTGAAAACAAAATAATAAAATCTGTGAAAAAAAATATGAATGATATTATATTAACAAAAAACAACGAAAAAAGCCCAAACTAGGATCTTATCAGATTGATTACAATTGTGTTATCATGATGTATGTAGTCTATTTATTGCTGCTCTTTCAGCAGAATTCGTGTTTTGTGTGAGTTTATTGGTAGTAATTTCGGATATCTCAACTTTGTTTTCTTCAATGTTGTTTTCGAGGCTATAGTTATGTGAGTCTTGTAGGTTCCACATTGATTTCATTTTTAAAGGGTGTTGTTGAGATGTTGTTCGCATTAAAGCGGGAGGGTTGTCACCTGCGCACGCGCGGGAATTGAGTGCCAAGCGACGATAACAACACACGCTAAAAACGCAAAGGCTCATGGGTAGACGCTTGTTTGTAAACAATGACACGCTATGGCCAACTGACGCATGCGCAGGTGACGACTCCCCCGCTTTAAATATTTGATACACATTCTCCCTGAAGTTTGAGTCTTTTGCCAAGGGAAATGACCTCTATTGGGATTAGAAGTTTATTCGAAAAAGTCCGAATAAAATTAGAAATCAACTCAGCTTGATCGACCAACCGTTTATTTCTAGATTTGCATTGCATTTTTTCTATTCGTTCGCATCTTGCAAACTGTTTCTTACGTGAAAAGTGTATATTGCGCTTTCAAGTTGTGTTATTGAGTGTCTGGACCGAGTCTATAGTAATAACGGTAGTTCTCTTTTGGGGTGTGTGGTGGCCCCGAAAAGGGCCGTTTGGTTTGTGTGCCGAAGCACTGGTCTATTTTAGGCTAGAAGTGTGTTACCTGCCTTTTCTGGGGTCCTGCACTCTCGTCCTTGTTTGTTTAAGGAACTGTCAGACATTCCTCCTCGGCCAAACGCTTGTTACCAGCAAACAGTTATTGCTCCTCATTTACCAGAATGGTGTGGGAATTTTTTAGAGGCGTCAGCAAATACATATCAAGTAATTTCATATAGTGTTTTGAATCCTGGTTTGATGTAAGCCTTTAAACTAGGAATTATGTTCTTTACGCGTCTGGTGAACGTATCTGAGCTGGCCGCGTTAGAGCGGAATCTTCAGGAGGTGGCTGGCTGTCAATCGTCAAATCAAACATTGGGGTAACAAGAGCTACGTCGATATTTTCGACGACGCTGATATCACCGTTCATTGGAATAGATCAACCACTAACTCACCGGTCTAGAAAGTTGAGCAAACTAATTTTGACTAAAGAGGGACATATCTTCCCCGCGGAAAAAAATCCGTAACTGACTCCCCTACAGATTTATTTGATTGTTTTGCCCACTCTCACATCATTTTTCCAGTTTTCCCCTGTCCTGAAAAACATTCCTGTGAATTACTCCTCTACCAGGAAATTCTTTGAACAGTTTTTCGCTCTCTTCAATGGATGTATTTTCTGACAGTTTTACACGCTGAGCAGTTACAAATAGGTTTCATAAACTGACGTTACAAATTTGAAATGATTCGGAGTTGACAGCGCCCTCTTCCGGCTAATGCTCTACACAAAAACACATTTTCACACTCCTAACGAATAGCAATAATTCTACACCCCCAAATTTTATTGCACAACGCTTAAATAAAAAAATGCATGCCCTAGAGCTGTAGTGTCTGCAGTAGAACGCTACACAAAAATAAGAATATGTTTTTATATATTTGATCTATCATATTTTAAGCAAAATAAAAAATGAATTAATAAAAGATTTGTGGTCACCGTTCGGAGAAAATCTATGGTATATACCATTGCCTCACAATTTGACACGGGGACTTATGTGGTAAAAAAACGATACAATGTCTTACATGGAACTTTTTGATGTCTGGAAATATTATTAAACATTTACAATATTTTTACTGGATTTTAGCAATGAAATGTTTTCACTGTGGTCAAAACAAATAAACGTGTATTTGTGTCCTAATTTTACTTTTCGTTGTGCCAACAACAAAATCGGTCTGAGACATGACATGGACCAACGGTTGGACACGTGTATGAGCAGTACATGTATGTGGTTATTTTGACCGGTTACCTGCTTTTTTTTTCTACATGTAGAGGAACACAAGAGAAGGCCAACTCGAATCACCGTCACTCAAACGGGGGACGGTGTTCGAATGCACCAACACAGAACACAACACAGATTAAACACTTTATTTTTTTCAAAATGGAATTATTTTGTCCATGTTTATTTCATTTATGCACGAAATGTGTGATAATGTAGTATTGTGATGATAATATAGCAGGAAAACCTATGCATACCCCACGATAATACGTTTTCCTACTATATTATTATCATTTTGAAAAAATAAAGTGCTATTACAGAGTTTTACAACTGCCACATAATTTCGTTGTCTTTCCGTATACTGTACTCAGGTTTTTGTTTCTTCGTCACTCAAGTTTTTGCAAAAGAACACAGTTTCGGATACACCAGGGCAGTAAATATAACTATTATGTAGAATTTCCATTTGAAAGGTCGGTACAGCGGGGGGGGGGGTAGACCGAGGCATACACACAAACTTTGTTAGCCAGCTAAGGGTCTGGACCAGATTTTAAAAAAGGGACAGATGTAGCATACAAAATAGCTTTTCTTGGGCCGTACTAAGCGTTCCCGTTTATTTTCTTAGCACGAACTAAAAACTATGACCTCTTGGTCTGTGCTAAAAAGTTGTGAATATTTATTTTTCATTTATTGCACTTCTGCACATTTTCTTCGAATTAAATTCGGTAGAAATAAAGGTGTTTTGAAGGAAATCTTCATGAATGCAATGAAGTAGGGGATGAGAAACATTAGATTTTATATTGTAATAATTGTCAAATCAAAGAACAAAGATCTAGATTCCTTGCAGCTTTATACATCTATGCCCTTAAGTTGAAAGATTTTAGCATGAATGAATTATTTCTTAATAATGTTTCAAGTAATGATTCTTTCACTCTTAGCATTTTGCAAATTTTTTTTTTTATATTTTTGATATGTTTTATTACTGTAAGTGTTATTGTCCTTAGTTGTTGTTGTTGTTGTTCACTCAAGTTTTTTTTCAGATCTGAAATCCATCTTATCGTTATTACAGTACACATATTACTGGCACATCACATAACACATATTAGTGACACGTCACACTACACATATTATTGACACATCACACTACACATATTATTGACACGTCACACTACACATATTATTGACACGTCACACTACACATATTACTGGAACGTCACATTACATATGTTACTGACGTCACAGACTTCAAACACTTTTTTGTCGGCTATACAACTTCGAATGAGAAGTTCCGATTGATGCAATGTCATGCAACATTATTATTTTAACCACTGGTAAAGAATCGCTGACGCATTTTTTTTAAATTTTGCCCCCCCCCCCACGCCTAACGTAAATGTAAATTTATACTTTATTTATTGTTATTTGAGTAAAGTTTAAGGCTGATGCAGCTTCACTGACAATGAGTCTGGCGTAAACACAAACAACAATGCCATAATTGACGCTATTTTATTGTTGCGGCACGCGTTCTTCATATTCATCCAGACTTCCTTTTCCCGTTTTCCATAGACGTTTTTGTCTCTCCACGCACAGGTAATATATAAATAAAATATAACTTAGCAAAACATGACGAGACTTTATAGGCGAGTGTACACTATGGAGCGCAGGTTTTTTCTAGAATAAAAAATAAGAGGGAGCTTATCTTGGTTAACATTGGTAACACTCTATATAACTGATCATAATCTACTTACTGTTCCAGGTTCTGTAAGAGGGGAAAGCCCGGGGTATGAAGGCGCTGTGCCCTGTTCCCCTGCCTTGAAGAAGACCTGGTAGCGTCATTAAAGCGAACATTAGGACTTGCATTTCGAAGTAAGGACGTTAGATTCTTAAGTTAAGAGTTTGGAATATGTATTTAGTATGTACTAGCTTATGTCAAATAAAACGGACGTGCATAATATTTCAATTTTTTGAACTCTAATTATTCATGACAAAGATATTGGTGTATCATCTTGTACATTTTTCACGAACATTTTTTTTAGAAAATGTTCCATAATCTCACAAACATATTTTAGTGATTTGATATCTAAGTGTACAAGTTATACCTTGCTTAATTTTTGGTTTATTTTGCAAGTTCGCATGTGGTTTAGGCTATGTCCTTCAATGTTTTTTTTCAAGATGAGTCCCGAAAAACATTATTTGAATATACCAAAAAAAAAAAAAAAAAACATAATTCATTGAGTCTTTACTAAAAAATATAAATGTTTCATAAAAATCCCGTGATAGTTCATTCAGTTTAATGTCTCACGCTGGGTTATAAACGCCCTCTATAGTTTACTTATATATAGACACACGCCCTCTCTCGATCATTAACCGTTGTATGACAGACTGATGAGCGTAGACGGCTGTTATAACAGTATCGATAAATCACACTCATGATTTGAATAAATAAATAAATTCATCTTTGAACGAGGTTGCAAGCTGTTCATGTAACCGATAAGTATATCACGTGACCAAGAATCCGCAAATAAATATTTCGATATGTATCTGCTCTAGTACTTTCTTTGATGTAGAACATAAGAACGTTTAGACCCTTTTCCAGGAAGTAGCCAAACTGGGGTACAAAAATACTCCTGCTTTGTCACGGCGGAAAATACAAACATGCCAGTTTGCTGATAGTCGATAGAAAAGAATTTTATTTTTGTGACGTCAATTGGTATACCCAGAAACATAATAACACGCGTGCAAATTCACGTTACACCCCAAAACGGCATGCGCGCGCATGCGAAACGCCGTATCTTCGACTTCCGGGAAAGTCGTTTATTGCCACGCCACGTAATGCAATCGTGTAGGCATATGTCGCAAATCTGGTTTGTGCGCATGACAAACGTGAGATATCGATTTTTAATCTCATCACAACTAATCAATCATTTTAATTGAGATATCTAGTACGTACTGTCACATTTGACACGAAGATATTACATGAGATTACATGAGTGTGAAGTGGGTGTGTTGTTCAGCTTTACTTAAACTTTCCGACACGGCTGTAAATTACGGGGGATACCTATTTCGAGTGAAGCGGCTAGCCATTCCATGTCAATGTAGGCATGCGAAAACAATGATGAAATAAGATAAGATAGAGTTTGAATGCAACCGTATAAACAAGTTGACATTTCTAGTTAGATTTTTAAGTTGATTTTGAAAGATATAAGAACAAATCATTTTGATCATCATAAACTTCAGAATATGTTTTGAACATGATTTTGTTTATTTACATGTTTTCATATAAACACTAAAGTAATTATGATTTGGTGTGTTTCGATTAAGTATTATTTTGAATTGTTCTTGCTTCCCTGTTTCTTTGAAATCCGAGTTTTTATCCTCGATGACGTTTTATTCTGACACCTGGCAAATTAAGAAAGCAATGGAAATGGTAAATTCAGTAATAATCATTATAGTATTTATGAATGAGTGTACGGTGAAAAGGGCGGAAGGATACGCTGGTCCGTATGGTTGTCAGGCGCTATTCTTCACTCGTTTTAGAACGTTATATTGATACGTATATTGTAAATAGGCTGAATGGTCTGCTCAACAATATAGTGGTCGTCGCACCCACGCATGCGCGAGATTTGTCAGAAACCACTAAAAACAATATATGGTGGAATGAGAGGTTTGGTTGGACACAATGAACACATTGAGTTCATGGTAGTTACGAACTGATCCTGTAACTCACTTAGATAAACTACATTTCTTGTGATGCTCTGATCGGCGAATCTCTTCTGTGATGTAAACTAGTGTTTTGTTGTGCAGTCATTAGCTAAATTAGCTAAAATAATATGCTTAGCTAAAAACACATGTTTTACAGAATTTTGCAAATTTAGCATATGGTTTAGACTTTGTCCTTCAATGTTATATTTTCAGGATGCAGTCTCGAATAAAATTATTGAATATACCAAAAAACCCATAATTCATTGAGCCTTTACTAAAGAATATATGTGTTCTATAAGATCCCGTGGTAGTTCATTCAGTTTAATATCTCACCCTGGGTTATAAACGCCCTCTATAGTTTACTTATATATAATATGATAGACACACGCCCTCTCTTGATCATTAACCGTTGTATGACAGACTGATAAGCGTAGACGGCTGTTATAACAGTATCGATAAATCACTTTCATGATTTGAATAAATAAATACATTATTTCATCTTTGAACGTGGCTGCAAGCTGCTCATGTAACCGATAAGTATATCACGTGATCAAGAGTCCGCAAATAAATATTTCGATATGTATCTGCTCTAGTACTTTCTTTGATGTAGAACTTAGGAAAGTTTAGACCCTTTTCCCGGAAGTAGCCAAACTGGGGTACAAAAATACTACTGCTTTGTCACGGCGGAAAATACAAACATGCCAGTTTGCTGATAGTCGATAGAAAAGAATTTTTATTGTTATGACGTCAATTGGTATACACAGAAACATAATAACACGCGTGCAAGTTCACGTTACACCCCAAAACGGCATGCGCGCGCATGTGAAACGCCGTATCTTCAACTTCCGGGAAAGTCGTCTATTGCCACGCCACGTAATGCAATCGTGCAGGCATGTGATGCAAATCTGGTTTGTGCGCATGACAAAACTCAGATATCGATTTCATCCCATCACAACTAATCTATCATTTTAATTGAGATATCTGGTACGTACTGTCACATTTGACACGAAGATATTACATGAGATAACATGGGTGTGAGGTGGGTGTGTTGTTCAGCTTTACTTAAAATTTCCGACACGGCTGTAAATTACGGGGGATACCTATCTCGAATGAGGCGGCTAGACATTTCATGTCAATGTGCGCATGCGATGGCAATGATGAAATAAGATAAGACAGAGTTTTATTGCAACTGTATAAACAAGTTGACATTTCTAGTTAGATTTTTAAGTTGATTTTGAAAGATATTAGAACAAATCATTTTGATCATCATAAACTTATGTTTTGAACATGATTTTGTTTATTTACATGTTTTCAGATAAACACTAAAGTAATTATGATTTGGTGTGTTTCGATTAAGTATTATATTGAATTGTTCTTGCTTCCCTGTTTCTTCGAAATCCGAGTTGTTATCCTCGATGACGATTTATTCTGACACCTGGCAAATTAACTTGAAGAAAGCAATGGAAATGATAAATTCAGTAATAATCAAAACAGTATTTTCATTTACGGTGAAACGAGCGGAAGGATACGCTGGTCTGTATAGTTGTCAGGCGCTATTCTTCACTCGTTTTAGAACGTTATTATTATTACGTACACTGTAAATGGTCTGCTCAGCAATATCGTGGCCATTGCGCCACGCATGCGCGAGATTTGCCAGAAACCACTAAAAACTTAATAAATGAGGAGTACAATTTATTGGAAAATGAATAAATTCTTTATATTTGCATTTATGAGTAAGCTTTTACCTTAATTACCAGTACTTGAAATTTTGAACACAAGACGATGTGTGTAAAGGTATAACATGCAAAGAATTTGATGAGGTGACAGGTGAGTTGTTTGTTTGTGTTGGGTGCCCCCCCCAGCCTCATTTGAAAAACCTGCCCTCAAAATCGTATCTTCCCATCATATCTATGATAGAGGGACTGTGACTGTGAAAAACCGACATTTATTTCATCGAACGAGTGACGTAGTCATGCAGCCTTCAATGTTTGAGGAATTTGTTTAATGAAATGGTTATTCGCCCGCAGCTAAGCGAATCCGTGCCTATTTCCATTATTCGCCCAGAAAATCGGCCAATAGAATCGTAACCTTCAAGTAGTAACACAACGCGATGTCGCGTGCGTTGTATGATGCATTTTTGGCATGTTTTCGGCTTGTTGTTAAAATTGTAATTATTTACCAGGAGCGAAGTTGAAACTGATATGTCATTCACCCGTTATGCCGAGTGTACAACAACGTCAGACTAAATAACATGGTACTCACTACTGATCCCTCCCCAAGACGCTGCATGGTAACTTCCATATACTATAGCGAACACAAACAGCGCTATAATTCCTAGAAGTATACCAATTATTGAATACGTCAACCGAAAACACATTGAGCACCGGGACGGCGCCATTTTGTTTCACCTTTGACACAGGGGGTCAATCTCCCCAGGCAGAGTTCTATTACGAATATATACTTTCGGTGATCTAACCGCAAGGAACTCTGGGAAGGAGAATGACAAGGGGTGTGTGTCGTCACTGGACGCGCTGTTCCAACAAAGATCAAGAGGAACAGACAATAACTGTTTAGTCGGAGATTTTAAATAAACACATTTAGAGCCTCAAATATAAACAAAAATAGGTCTTACAAAATGGAAAATAATAGATCAAAACAAATGTTTATTTTTTCTCACCTGTCCATGGAAATTCTGAAATGAGAAGCTAATTTGAATTAATTTCAAATTCAATTTTCTCGTCAGTGATGCTTTATGAGCAATCAATAAGGATTTGGGAAATAATACATCAAAAGAAATCCGACACTTTCTCACCCACTTATGGAAATTTAGAAACGAGAAACTGAATGATTTACATGTATGAATTAATGCTTCTTATGGATTGTTTTTCTTTTCTTTTTCTTGTTGTTGTTGACTTGTATGTTGCTTTTTACGCCGTTTCAAAGGCTAATAAAATATTATTATTATTATTATTATTATTATTATTATTATTATTATTATTATTATTATTATTATTATTATTAGTATTATTAGTATTATTATTATTAGTATTATTATTATAAACGGAACGATTTACATGTATAAATGCTTTTATAGTTTGGTTGTTGTTGACTTACCCTGTTCCAAAGGCTAACAAAATATTCATTAATATTCATAAAGTGGACTTCTCGGAAGCATCGTTCGGTGACAGTCAACCTAAATAAATTTGCCATGGAAATTAAAAATGGATTTGAGATAAAACTAATCGAAGTTAAATCGGAATTCAGATCGGACAGTGACAGGCTAAACAATAGCCACCGCCGAACTCAAAAGAACAAAACGAAAGAACACGAATCCCATGAGAACACGAAGAACACGAATCCCATGAAAACGTCGACGTCGTACATGGTCACGAAGACGATGAGACCACAACAACAACTCCAACAGCCAACCTTGTCAATTCAGAGCATACTCCTGACCACTATCCACCCAAAGTCAAGGTTCGGATGCGAGAGAGCGACCGAAGGATTCGCGAGAAGGAAGTAAGGGACGGACCATTTGATATCCTGGGGGGCAGGAAGATTGAATAATAATAATAATAATAATAATGTTTATTCAACCTTTGTATCGGCACCATGAAAACAGTAATACGTATATTTAAATTACATTCATAATTTCTTTTCTATATTGCCATAAATCAGTTACATATTTCCTAATTAAAGCTGATGAGGTATTTCCCACATTCTCATTTATGTTCCATAGTGTATCACCAAAAAGGAAATTGAACCTATAATTCAACCCCCCTGAAAGAAAACTATTCATTAGTGATGAAGATTCAACATTGTTTCTCTGTGAGGTTTCTAATGCTAAATAAAATTCCTTTCTTATATGATTGGATGACCTACAGAGATAAAGAAAGTGGTAAATGTCTTCTGCCTACTTTTTTCCCCCTATCTAATATGGAATTTTTTTTTCAGCAGACCTTGTCTCTAATCTTTTTTTTTTTTGCACTCAACAGTTGTTTTTATTTTTTTTCTCAGTATTTTAAGTAAAGTACATGACTTGTATAATATCCCCCTTTAACATCATGACAGGGTTTTGCTATCAGTCCACCTCCGTGATGTCTTCTCTCTTCCAAACCACGATCTTCCAAACCAGGCTTCTAAACAGTACACTAAACTACTTGACATTTACCCACCTGAAAAAATTCCAGACCATTCTGGTAAAGGAGGAGAAGAAAGCGTTTGCAGATATCAAAAGCCTGGCTGGAGAAGAACATCAGGCTCTGGCTGTTGAAAACTAAGGCAATTCCTCAAACAATCGGGGAAAAGAGTGCAGGACACCCGAAATGGCAGGAAACGCACTACTAGCCTTAAATAAACCAGTGCTTCAACACACAAATCAAATGGCCCTTTTTCAGGGCCACCACATCCTCCCAAAAGAGAACTACCATCATTACTATGGACTCTGTCCATACAATCTATAACACAAAACGCAAACGAATAAAGAAATACAATGCAAAACTGGCTAAAAATAAACGGTTGGCTGATCAAGCTCAGTTGGTCTCAAATTTTATTTATCACACTTTGCTCAGAGACATGTCTATGCTATCTAGGAGAATGCGTATCAAATATTTAATGCGCAATAAACAATCTCAACAACATCCTTTCAAAATGAAATCAACATGGAACCCACCAGACTCACATAACAGTAGCCTCGAAAATTACATTGAGGCAACCAAAGTTGAGATATCCAAAATTACTACCAATAAACCCAAACAAAACATGAATTCTGCCGAATGAGCAGCAATAAATAGACTACATTATGATAACACAATTGTAATAAAACCATTTGACAAAGGTCGTGGCATTGCAATCATGAATACAACTGACTATATATATGAAAGCCTTCATCAACTAAACAATACTATAGCAATACTATACTAAAATTAGTGGTAACGATACCATAGTTACAACTAATTTAGTCCATGAGCTCGTTACCAGAGGGCAGTATATTCGTCAGTGGACCAATAATCAGTTGGTGGTTGCTCTGGTCCAACAGAGAAAATATCAGAATTGATTGACCACTTTTTAATTCCAATTGTTAAAAGGCAACATACATACTGCAAATGTTTTATGGAGTTATATACACGACTGAAAAGTAAATATACTTACTTACTTAGGATCCTTAGCGCCCTGGCCGGCACATGGGGCTGTTGCTAGGGTCCTCCAGGAGTTCTGGTCTGCTGCCTTCTATCTTGCAGTCGCCCAGGTGAGGCCTAGGTCTCGAAGCTCCTTTTCTGTTGAACGTCTCCAGGTCTCCTTGGGTCGTCCTCGTCTCCTCTTTCCTTGGGGCTTCCAGGTTAGGGCCATTCTGGGAATGGCATCCGGGGGCATTCTTAGCACATGTCCTAACCAGCAGATTGGAAGGTGTCCAATTTCTTGGAGATCCTCTGGGTCATCTTCCAAGACTCACACCCATAAAGCAACACACTCAGGACATTGCTTCCACTGGTTGGTTGCTGACGGTGAGTGGCTGGGTGTTTTTTGGATTTAGCTTCATGAGTTTCGTCTTTGGGATGTTGATGCAGAGTCCCAACTTTCCTGCAATTGATGTGAGCCTGTTTGACTTCTCCTGCTGGTTGATGTGTCGGCAAGCGAAAAGTCACACATCATCGGTGAAGTCAAGGTCCTCTAGCGTCGATGTCAGCGTCCATTGGATTCCAGTTCCCTGCCCATCTGTTGTTGCCTTCATTAGCCAATCCATTGCCAGTATAAACAGGGATGGTGACAGGATGCAGCCTTGCTTGACACCAGTTTCCACAGGGAGATCGTCTGTTAGTTGGTTTCCACAGATCACCCGACACTTGAAACCTTCGTACATGATCTTGATGATCATATTCCATATCCTCTTAGAATTTTTCACAATGCTACTCTGTGTATGCTGTCAAAGGCTTTTTTCAAAGTCAATGAACAGTATGTAGTGGCTTGCATTCCATTTTATGGTCTGTTCAAGGATCTGCCTCAGTACGAATATCTGGTCAGTGCAAGACTTGCCTTTTCTGAAACCTGCCTGTTCCTTTCTGACCTTGTCCTCCATTACTGCAGCTATGCTGTTCAGTACGATTTTACAGAACACTTTGTAGGTTATATGTAGCAGGGTAATGCCTCTCTAGGTCCCACACATCCCTAGGTCATCCTTGGGTAAGGCCCGTTTTCCACTCCTCTGGTTGCTCTTCTCAATCCCAGATACTTTAGAGGATACGGCAAAGGTGTCTAGGTGTGTCCCGCTCATCGGCTTTCAGCATTTCTGCACTCTCTTCATTCTGTCCAGGAGCTTTTCCATTGTCGAGCTTCTTTATGGCTCCTCTAACCTCTTCGACTGTGATGGGGTTGGATTTGATTTGATGGATTTTCTATGGCTTCTGGGATGTCTACCGCTTCTACAGGTGCTGGTCTATTCAGGGTCTCTTGGAAGTGTTCCTTCCATCTCTCCATCTTCTCCTTCTCGCCCAAGATGATGGTCCCATCTTTGGCTTTTTCTGCTGGCTCTTGACTACTGCCAAAGTTACCTCTCATCTTCTTTGCTACCTTATACAAGGTCCTCAAGTTGTTCCTCTGGGCTGCTATCTCAGCTTTGCTGGCAAGGTCATCAAAATAGTGACACTTGTCATTTCAGCAGCTTCTCTTGACCTCCCTGTCTTTTAATGAGTATTCTCCCATGGAGGCGGTCCTTGAGTCGGGCTGACCTTGCATTTAGGAGTTTCCCTTTTAATGTCTTCCTTTCTTCTATCAACCTCCATGTTCCTTGTTGTATCCATTCTTCCTTCTTGGCTTTTTTGTAACCGAGGATCTCTTTTCCAGTGTCCTGCATGGCCTTGTTGAAATCCAAGATTGACATTTCCTCTTCACTTTGTAGCAGACTGAATCTGTTGCGGAGGGTAATGGTGAACCTCTTCTTTACCCCAGGGTCATTCAACTTGTCAAGGTCAAAATGTTTCTTCCTGCAGGCTAGGTTCCTGGTCTTCCTCAGTTTCAGCTTCAGTTTGACAACTATGAGGTGATGATCTTCCATTCTGTTCACTTTTACGCTTGCTCTCCCAACCCATGTTGTTGTCCCCAACTTGAGCATTGAAGTCCCCCAATACAAGAAGTACATCATGTTTGGGTATCCTATCTATGGTAGTTTGGAGGCTGTCGTAGAAGTCATCTTTGCTGGTTTCTTCTGCAATTTCTGTGGTGCATAGCAAACAACGATGGATAGATTCACATACTTGGAGTTTAAGCGTGCATAGATCAGTTGGTTGCTAACTGGTTTCCACTCCATAAGGGTATGTGAGGTCTCCTTGTCCAATATAAGAGCTGTTCCTCCTTGATGTATGTCATCTTGTCTTCCAGACCAGAGTATTGTGTCACCCAAATCCAATTTACTTTTCCCAGAGCCTGTCCACCGGGCTTCCTGTATTGCTAGAACCTGTATTCCATATGTGTGTATCTCCTTCACTGTCTGAGCAAGCTTCCCTGGAACAATGTTCGGACATTCCAGCATCCTACTTTCGTTGTTAGTTTTGGCGTTAGAAGATCAGATGTCGGAATGAAGGCTTCTGTAAGGCTTTCACCTCCATCCGTTATATCACCAGTTTTCTGGCTGTCTTCTCTCCTAACCCCGTTGTTGTTGTAGATTTTCCTAGCTTCAGTTTCTGTAGCAATTTTGTGTTTTACAGGGTGAGATTGCTGGCCTCACGCCCAACCCCCGAGCCTGGAGGACCAGGAGTTTGTTTTTTGTCTGGTTTCTCACCTCCTGCCTGTCTGGCATGGTTGGACCTGCTGGAAGTTTGCACTCCCGCCAGCATAGCCATTCAGGTCATCGAAGCACACAAGCTGTTACACCATGACAAGGTTGAAGACTCAACAGTAACAGGAAAGGTAAATATGCTGGTCAAGTTTTGACCGACAGTTGTGAATATTGTACGTGTAAGACCCTTGTTTCGCTGAATACAGATTTCCAATTATTTGTAATTAGCGTAACGAACCATTTACTAATTGAAATCCCGTTATTTTCGGCAAATGTTTTATGAAGTTATATACACGACTGAAAGGTGAATATACTGGCCAAGTTTTGTACGACAATTGTGAATACTGTACGTGTGGGACACTTGTTTCGCTGATTACAGATTTCTGATTATCTGTAATTAGCGAAACGAGCCATTTACTAATTAACATATTGTTATTTTCGGCAAATGTTTCATGAAGTTATATACACGACTGAAAGGTGAATATACTGGCCAAGTTTTGTACGAAAATTGTGAATACTGTACGTGTGGGACACTTGTTTCACTGATTACAGATTTCTGATTATCTGTAATTAGCGAAACGAGCCATTTACTAATTAAAATATTGTTATTTTCGGCAAATGTTTCATGAAGTTATATACACGACTGAAAGGTGAATATACTGAAGTCTATATGTACTCAAGATGGTATTCATATTAATAATAAAGGAACTGCTAAATTGAGTCAGAATATTAAAAAAGATATACGACGTATTAATGCGCCACAACATGGAACAAACCTATCGCACATACAGCATTTCAAAAAAAATAACGAAGAGCGTCGTCCACAACAATACAAGTCGCGAAAAAGTTATCACCCTACTCTTTATTTAAAGCGAACCTAAATGCGGTCTTAATTTATAGTTGTGTATATTCTAAACTGTATTCGAAATAATATTGCAGTGGTTTAATTTTGTTTTAATTATAACTGTAGCTTGGATAAGCATTTGAAGTGCTTGCCATGGAGGCCATTCATGGAGGGGAATAATTAACGAACGAACATATTTAACATCCGGGTACTTTTCAAAGCTATGACGTTTTAGTATCTGATCGCATTCGTATACGCCATTGTACATAGCCGTTCACGCTGCCAAGCATTGTGTACTATTAGTATAAACTCAACTTTTATATGCACAATGTGCTTTTTAAAACTTGGGTTAGAGCCTTATGCGTTTGAACCACAGTATTCTGAGAGTGAAAGCCCAACTGCGTTAAAGTACCGTACTTCCCCGATCGTAAGCCCCTCCCGAGTATGAAGCCCATCCCTATGTTTTTACTTGGTATTTATCGAGTTGAGGGCATTCACGATTATAAGCCCAGAGTGTTTTTACTGGGCGTCGACGATATTCTTTAAAATATGCGTGTAAAAGGTGTGTTTCATTTCATAATAATCGTGATTGGCATGTTAGTTTGGTTCATGCTTTTAGTTTTATGAGAAAACTCGCATTAATTTCAAGTTCAGAGTGCATGGCGAACATACACAACGTGATTCGCATCGTTTCTATTCTGTCATTTACTCAGGATGAACATCGATGTTGCAATTCTGGAGTAATCCTTATTTCTTTGAGTAGTAGCCTTCGAAAAGCCAAAAATGTGATCGTCAAGGCGTGTACCTGGATATTGGGCATGGTTTACTTTGAGACTATCATGAAAGGCCTAGGGTTTGAACGATGAGACATGTTGGCGACCGAGAAAGGTGTTTAAATTCTTCCTCCACACTCAGTTTACCCACGGTTACTATTAACCGTCGTTTATATTTCGGAAATTGCGAATCGCCAGTTTTTAGGGGAAAAAAATCATCGTTTTTTCGTTGCAATCAGTGCTACAGATCGCATTTTAACATTGCGGTAATTCACTTCCGCATTGCGCTAAAAAAATCATCGTCAATAATCGGAAAATTTCATCATTACGACACATCATTTTGATTGGTTAATGAAAGACATGACCTGTTATGTCAAAGGAAGTTGTTCCAGGTCAAATCGTGCTGAAAAACCTCATGGTGGAAAATTGTTTTGCGTCGAGAGTTTGCGTACGATCGAAAACATACCAAAACGAAGATAATGATAAACGCCTTCGTCCACCGTTTCCTCACAGACCCACCCATTATTTCACCGTAAATTCAGACGGTATGTAAATCGTATTGTAATAAAATGTGTGTGTTTTTTATGAACATGTTTGTTTCTTCATTGTAAGTATCGTTCAAATCAATGACGCATTTTTTTTTTCAAAAATAAGTATTATTTTCCCGAGCCCGGCGTGGTGAACGAATATTTTTTTTGGATAATTTTTCGTTGTTTGCAAGATGGTTACAGTGTTTAACCCCAAAACAAAATCATTTTTTCTGAGTTGGTCCTCGAGTACAAGCTCATCCCTTACTTTTCCTTTACGTGTTCATGCCTCCGGGCTTATGATCAGGGAAGTACGGTATACTGTGACGATTCAGATCAGTCCAGTGTGAGTGATGAGAGTATATCGTCGACGATGCCCCTTGTTCGGATGAAAGTTTTATTTCAAATTACACGGAAGTCTGTGAACAATCTGCTTGGTGTTCCTGTGACACTTGTCCCATGATTTGCCAGTGCAGCCCCGTGAATACATGGACGAAAATGTTTCCACCACCACCCTACGAACTCAAGATAGCAAACTCCAGCATCCAGACTTTGAATAATTTGCACGCCGGACAGTGCAGTACTGGAA
This sequence comes from Saccoglossus kowalevskii, assembly GCF_978046115.1. Taxonomy (NCBI): domain Eukaryota; kingdom Metazoa; phylum Hemichordata; class Enteropneusta; family Harrimaniidae; genus Saccoglossus; species Saccoglossus kowalevskii. The sequence continues at coordinate 23,684,012 of NC_140660.1, read as the reverse complement.
ACAGCATTTATTAGATAGACAAAAATCAAAACAAAATGCCTGTCTCGATCAATGGCACATCCATAATGTTTGTATGTTGATACGCTTGTAAATAACATTAACGTAAAAGTCGAAACAACCTAAACTAGAAGTCAATTCATCAGTCCAGCCAGCTATGGCTCCCTAAGTTGCTTATATTTAATCAGATACTATTTCGTCATCATGCTTTGTTACCTTACCTGTTTATTCCTCATGAGGGCGTTTTTTTATGGCAAGATGGCGCAAACGGAAGTCCTTCGCAGGTTTATGGTTTCTCATATTTAAATCATCATAACTCTGAAGATAATCATTTTTTTTAAATTTTTTTTTCAAATTTATTATCAATATACATAACTTGATAAATACAAACACCAAAATAGACTCTATTTAGTTCCCCTTTAAAGAAGTGCACCCCAATGGTCATTTCAGAAGACAAATCCACGTGATGAAAATTCGACAGCAAGGCAACCCCACATACATTCACAAAATTTATGAAATTCACTCACTTTATGGCCAACATGTAAGCTTTTAAGATAAAGTAATGATTTATCACAATTAATTTAAATATTTTAATATATTTAAAATTGATAAAATATCAATACTATTATGAATCGTATATTCATCATTGTATCCAAAGTTACCAAGCACAATATGAAAATAGAAATCCACATTTTTACAACTGCTATTTAAATATATATATATTTATTATTTTTTCTATATTTATATATATAATCATTATTTTTTTCAGCAATTTGTATTTTGTATTTTTATTTTTTTCCCTCTTATTGTTTCATTGAAAAGGGTAGTCATTGTTAATTTAAATATGAAAGCACAATTTACAAAACTGTCATATTCCAGTCCCATTACTTCTGTTAAAATGGGTAGCTGTAATGTTAATGGTTTAGGTACCAAATTATCAGAGGATAATTTTGCAAGCTTCATTTTATCACTTGACTTCATTTGCTTGCAAGACACTTGGCTACACAATAGCAGTAGTAGTAGTATTCCTAGTAGATAAAATGTGTGTTTTTAAAGAAAGATAGAAATTTGGGAAATAATTCTAAACGTCAAAGAGGTGGTGTAGCTGTCTTACAGCCAATACAGACATCACATTACAATAGCAAATGGTAATACAGACCATGAAAAATTAACAAACCATTATTTTCAATTGGATGTATTTACCTCCCACCAGAAAATTGTTAAATTTATAAAAATAATGATTTGGATTTATTTCATATTCTGGAAATGAATATCATTTAAATTTTCATCAGCTGGGGATGCAATTGTTTTAGGTGACATTAATTCCAGAATTGGCAACCTCAATGACACAGTCAATATAGATAACAATCATCATCTCCCACTCCATTCTAACTATATTAATGATAATTTTAGACAAAGATGCAATATGGATGTTGATTCTGAATACTCTATCAAGAAATTTGGGAGGAATTTAACTCGCTTATGTTTATTCATTCTCAACGGCCGTACATTTGGGACTCTACGGGAAAACTTACCTTACGCACCAAATGGCAGTAGTGCAGTTGATTTTGGAGTTGTATCTAAAAAAATCATACAACTTGATTCAGTATTTCAGAGTACATAACTTATTTCCGACCACTGTCCATATCTGTAAATGCTACTGTAAGTGATCAACCAAGTGCTGGAAACTTAGATGACTTAGAACCATTGCCAGCAATGATTTTATATCAAAAAATCTCCTCTCATCTTTAGCCAATAAATGTGTGAAAATTTCACACCAAAATTAAAAAAAAAATAATAAAGCTAAAAATAAAATTCATGGTTTGACCGAGACTGTTGACAATTAAGAATTTAGAAGTTTTTCAAACTTGCTACAGAAATTCCCTCAGGGAAATTCTTTAAAGTGAAAAAGTTTGAGTAAAAAAAGAGAGAGGAGAAAAATTACAGTTAAATAATCTAGAAAACTCAAAAGGTGATGCATTCATTCATGTTTTGGAGAATCTTAAAAGAATTGAATGGGGATATAAACAAATTAATGAGACTACCACACCAAATGAATGTTTGAAATATTATAATAAATTGCTGAATCATATCAATACCGATCAAATCGATAGTGACTCTCATAATTCCAAGGTATCAGATATCATGAGATATCAGTATGAGATATCAGAACTGGATAAAAAAGAAAAAAAGTATGTGTCCTAATAAGACTGATAAAGCATCGGCAGTGGATGAAATGTGCAACAAAATGTTCAAATATGGCCAATACTATCTAATATTCATATTCATTAACATTTTAATATTGTATACAATTCAAACATTTTCCCGGAATCTTGGAGTTCAAGTATTTAATAGTCCTAATATGTAAGTCTGGTTTTAAAAGTAGCCCATCAAATTATAGAGGAATTGCGATATCAAGCCATTTCGGGAAACTTTTCTCCAGCATTCTTAACACGAGATTAACAAACTTTCTAGACCAAAATAATATTTTATCAATTTGGCTTTCGGAAAAACGGTCGCACAACTGACAGCATTTTTATTTTAAAAACAATCATCAACAAATATTTGAATAGCAGCACAGATCAACAGACTGTAAAAAACGTCTATATGCCTGCTTTTCAGATCTAAAAACAGGTATTTGATAGTGTCTGGCATAATGGCGTATATTTAAAATTAATAAGATTCGGTGTTTCAGGCAGAATACACAGGATAATCAAGGACATGTACAGTAAGGTAAAGTACAAGGTTAAAACAAAAATTGGCTACTGAAAATGACCTATTCCTCTTTGAAGGAAATGAAATTGACATTGTCAGGAACTTTAATTATCTTGGAATTCTCCTTAGCTTGAAATGGAAAGTTGATGATGGTGCATTACTATCTGTTTATTTGTCAGACGTGTATTTTGCTGGAAGGGTTAATACATGATGCATTATTTTGTGTTAATTTTTTTTGCCTATATTTGGCTGATTGGGTCTTCATGTGATGCATTATATTTTGTCTATTTGACGAGGTAATATTTGCATAATTTGGGTTGTATGTATATGATTCATTTATTGTGTTTGTCATATTAAGCTGATTGGGTTGATATGCAATGTATGGCTTTGTGTTCATTTGTCAGGGTTATATTTAGCTGGTTGGGTTGATAAGTGGGGCATTATTATGTGTTTATTTGTCAGAGTTATACTTGGCTGGTTGTGTTGATACATGATTCAATATTTTATGTTTATTTGTTATGGTCATTTTTGGTTGGTTGGGTTGATACATGGCGCATTATCATGTGTTTTTTCATCCGGGTCAACACACACAATGGGTGCCAGAGTGATGTGGTGTATAGGCCTTCAAGCATTTCGTGGAACTCGCACAATGGATGACAGAGTTACAAAGGCATGTACAGAATCCATGTGGTCCCATGGAACTCACATAATGGAAGACAGAGTGATGTTGGTGTATGGGCGTCCAAGCAGTCTGTGGAACTCACACAATGGGTGACAGGGTGATGGGTGTATGGGCGTCCAAGCGGTATGTGTAGCTCCCACAATGGGTGACAGAGTGATGGGGTGTATGGGCATCCAGGCGGTCTGTGGAACTCACACAATGGATGACAGAGTGATGTGGGTGTATGGGCGTCCAAGCGGTCTATGGAACTCACACAATGGATGACAGAGTGATGGGGTGTATGGGCGTCCAAGCGGTCTGTGAAACTCACACAATGTATGACAGAGTGATGGGCTGTATTTGTGTCCAAGCAGTCCATGGAACTCACACAATGGGTGACAGAGTGATGGATGTATGGGCGTCCAAGCGGTCTATGGAACTCTGCACAAACAATTATCTTCCTTTCTTAACAAATTTAATATTATCAATAAGCACCAATATGGATTTCGCAGAAAATACAGTACCAAGCTTGCGTTAATAGATCTTTTCTATGAATTAATTAATAAAATTGATGATGGTAATATCGTGATGGGGGTATTCCTGGATTTTACTAAGGCCTTCGACACGATAAATCACAACATTCTTCTTTCCAAATTAAGTTCCTATGGTATTCGTGGAAAACCTTTAAAGTGGCTTGAAAACTATCTATTGAATCGAAAACAGTTTGTTCAAGCTGATGGCCATACCTCCTCCACTCTCCCAATTAATTATGGTGTGCCACAAGGTTCCATCCTTGGACCGTTACTTTTTCTAATTTATATAAACGATATTCCTGCATCATCAACTTACTTCCAAATTAAATTATTTGCTGATGACTCAAATCTTTTTCATTCATTTTCCAGTAACAATATACCCAGCGCTGAAGTTGATTTACATTTAGATATGGTGAACACATGGTGCAACACTAATAAACTTACAATTAATACCAACAAAACTAATTACACGCTGTTTTCCACCTCTAAGAAACAGCTGGTAAACAAACAAAACATACATTTAAACAATGCAGTTCTCCAGGAAGTCGATACTACTACTTATCTTGGTGTGGTGATAGATAAACATCTCACATGGAAGCCGCATATTAATAGAGTTTTAGCAAAGATAACTCCTTTAATTGGCTTAATTGCTAAGCTCAGACATACACTTCCCAAATACGTTCTTATCCTTCTGTATAATTCTCTAATTCTTCCTCATATCTCCTATGGTTTAGAAGTATGGGGTAGTACGTATCGCACATTTCTGGACCCTATATATAAACAACAAAAAAAGCTTGTTCATATCATGCTATTTAAAGACTACTGTGCACATAGTAAACCTCTTTTTCAGTCACTACGTATTCTCAATATATATGACCAATTTAAGTATCAGCTATGTACATTTATACATGACCTACAATTTCACAGATTGCCACGTGACCTTAATTACTATTTCAATTTCCATACTCACCATTATCACACTAGGTCAAGGGATAATTCAAACTTTCTTCTACCAATGAAAAAGACAAATTTGGGGCAGTTTTCAGTCGATTACCAGGGAACTAAAATTTGGAACAGCTTACCCCTGGATATCCAATTGATTCGTATTCGAGCAAATTTTAAAAAAGAAGTGAAAGACTATTTAATCCACTGTAATCATCCATAGTTATATTCCAATATGTATATATAGAGGCATACAAACATGTATCGGTGTGTAAGCAAACCATTGTAAATAAGTTTTTTCTGTCTACTTGATTGCCCTTTTTAATAAATAGCTATTTACAAATATATGTTGATGGGAAATAGACTAGACTAGCTCTGCATGAGCTAATTTCTGTTTCCCAGCCATAGATTAATATTATTATTATTTATCAATATTTATTAGTTATTATTTATTGCTGTATTGTTATTTTTTATGTAATCTATGGCAAATAAACATTATTAAACATTATTATTAACTCACACAATGGATTACAGAGTGAAGGGGTGTATGGGCATCCAAGCAGTCTGTGGAACTTACACAATGGATGACAGAGTGATGGGGTGTGTGGGCATCCAAGCAGTCTGAGGAACTCACACAATGGGTGCGAGAGTTATGGGCTGTATTGGTGTCTAAGCAGTCCATGGAACTCACACAATGGGTAACAGAGTGATGTGCGTGTATGGGCGTCCAAGCGGTCTGTGGAACTCACACAATGGATGACAAAGTGATGAGATGTATGGGCGTCCAAGCGGTCTGTGGAACTCACACAATGGATGACAGAGTGATGGGGTGTATGGGCATCCAAGCGGTCTGTGGAACTCACACAATGGGTGACAGAGTGATGGGGTGTATGGGCATCCAAGCGGTCTGTAGAAGTCACACAATGGATAACAGTGTGATGGGGTGTATGGGCGTCCAAGCGGTCTGTGGAACTCACACAATGGATGACAAAGTGATGAGGTGTATGGGCGTCCAAGCGGTCTGTGGAACTCACACAATGGATGACAGAGTGATGGGGTGTATGGGCATCCAAGCGGTCTATGGAACTCACACAATGGATGACAGAGTGATGGGGTGTATGGGCATCCAAGCGGTCTGTGGAACTCACACAATGAATAACAGAGTGATGGGGTGTATGGGCGTCCAAGCGGTCTGTGGAACTCACACAATGGATGACAGAGTGATGGGGTGTATGGGCGTCCAAGCGGTCTGTGGAACTCACACAATGGATGACAGAGTGATGGGGTGTATGGGCATCCAAGCGGTCTGTGGAACTCACACAATGGATGACAAGAGTGATGGGGTGTATGGGCGTCCAAGCGGTCTGTGGAACTCACACAATGGATGACAGAGTGATGGGGTGTATGGGCATCCAAGCGGTCTGTGGAACTCACACAATGGGTGACAGAGTGATGGGGTGTATGGGCATCCAAGCGGTCTGTGGAATGCACACAATGGGTGACATAGTGATGGGGGTGTATGGGCGTCCAAGTGCTATATGGAATATATGGAATTGTATATTTATCATACAATTTACTAAAGTAATTTACTGAAACCAAACATAACTTGATATTTATGAAAACACGCCATGATTTGAAATACTTTTTGAATTAAGGTATTATTTTGACAGTCAATATGTATACCATATTTTTCATACAATTGACTAAATAATGTACTGAAACCAAACATAACTTGATATTTGTGAAAACACGCCATGGTTTGAAATACATATTGAATTAAGGTATTATTTTGATAGTCAATATGCATACTATATTTATTATACAATTGACTAAATAATGTACTGAAACCAAACATAACAGGATATTTATGAAAACATGCCATGATTTGAAATACATTTTGAATTAAGATATTATTTTGACAGTCAATACACATACCATATTTATCATACAATTGACTAAATAATGTACTGAAACCAAACATAACAGGATATTTATGAAAACATGCCATGATTTGAAATACATTTTGAATTAAGATATTATTTTGACAGTCAATACACATACCATATTTATCATACAATTGACTAAATAATGTACTGAAACCAAATATAACTGGATATTTATGAAAACACGAAATCATTTGAAATACATTTTGAACTAAGGTATTGTTTTGACAGTCAATATGCATACTATATTTATTATACAATTGACTAAAGTAATCTACTGAAACCAAATATAACTGGATATTTATGAAAACACGAAATCATTTGAAATACATTTTGAACTAAGGTATTGTTTTGACAGTCAATATGCATACTATATTTATTATACAATTGACTAAATAATGTACTGAAACCAAATATAACTGGATATTTATGAAAACACGAAATCATTTGAAATACATTTTGAACTAAGGTATTGTTTTGACAGTCAATATGCATACTATATTTATTATACAATTGACTAAATAATGTACTGAAACCAAATATAACTGGATATTTATGAAAACACGAAATCATTTGAAATACATTTTGAACTAAGGTATTGTTTTTACAGTCAATATGCATACTATATTTATCATACAATTGACTAAATAATGTACTGAAACCAAATATAACTGGATATTTATGAAAACACGAAATCATTTGAAATACATTTTGAACTAAGGTATTGTTTTGATAGTCAATACACATATCATATTTATCATACAATTGACTAAAGTAATATACTGAAACCAAACATAACTGGATATTTATGAAAACATGCCATGATTTGAATTACATTTTGAATTAAGATATTATTCTGGCAGTCAATATGCATACCATATTTATCATACAATTGACTAAAGTAATGTACTGAAAATAAATATAACTGGATATTTATGAAAACATGCCATGATTTGAAATACATTTTGAATTACGGTATTATTCTGGCAGTCAATATGCATACCATATTTATCATACAATTGACTAAATAATGTACTGAAACCAAATATAACTGGATATTTATGAAAACATGCCATGATTTGAAATACATTTTGAACTAAGGTATTGTTTTGTCAGTCAATACACATATCATGTTTATCATACAATTGACTAAAGTAATGTACTGAAACCAAACATAACTGGATATTTATGAAAACATGCCATGATTTGAAATACATTTTGAATTAAAGTATTATTCTGGCAGTCAATATGCATACCATATTTATCATACAATTGACTAAAGTAATGTACTGAAACCAAATATAACTGGATATTTATGAAAACATGCCATGATTTGAAATACATTTTGAATTAAGGTATTATTCTGGCAGTCAATATGCATACCATATTTATCATACAATTGACTAAATAATGTACTGAAACCAAATATAACTGGATATTTATGAAAACATGCCATGATTTGAAATACATTTTGAACTAAGGTATTGTTTTGTCAGTCAATACACATATCATATTTATCATACAATTGACTAAAGTAATGTACTGAAACCAAACATAACTGGATATTTATGAAAACATGCCATGATTTGAAATACATTTTGAATTAAAGTATTATTCTGGCAGTCAATATGCATACCATATTTATCATACAATTGACTAAAGTAATGTACTGAAACCAAATATAACTGGATATTTATGAAAACATGCCATGATTTGAAATACATTTTGAATTAAGGTATTATTCTGGCAGTCAATATGCATACCATATTTATCATACAATTGACTAAATAATGTACTGAAACCAAATATAACTGGATATTTATGAAAACATGCCATGATTTGAAATACATTTTGAACTAAGGTATTGTTTTGTCAGTCAATACACATATCATATTTATCATACAATTGACTAAAGTAATGTACTGAAACCAAACATAACTGGATATTTATGAAAACATGCCATGATTTGAAATACATTTTGAATTAAAGTATTATTCTGGCAGTCAATATGCATACCATATTTATCATACAATTGACTAAATAATGTACTGAAACCAAATATAACTGGATATTTATGAAAACATGCCATGATTTGAAATACATTTTGAACTAAGGTATTGTTTTGTCAGTCAATACACATATCATATTTATCATACAATTGACTAAAGTAATGTACTGAAACCAAACATAACTGGATATTTATGAAAACATGCCATGATTTGAAATACATTTTGAATTAAAGTATTATTCTGGCAGTCAATATGCATACCATATTTATCATACAATTGACTAAAGTAATGTACTGAAACCAAATATAACTGGATATTTATGAAAACATGCCATGATTTGAAATACATTTTGAACTAAGGTATTATTTTGACAGTCAATACACATACCATATTTATCATACAATTGACTAAATTAATATACTGAGACCAAGCAAAACTCGACAAATCAAACAGATTCAGTGACTACAGCGGAAATTATTGATTTGTTATATTCTACTAGTAATTATTTTGCCTAGAATAAAAAAATAAAACAATTATTTTATGTTATTGCTTTTGAGTCCGACATTTAAAATTATTTCCTTCCTTGCTACAGGTAACTGGATCTGGTGAAATAAAACATACTTGATTAGAGAAAAGTGCACTGTTTCTTGAAAATCTAACTGCTCAAATATTGGAAATTTTAAACTAGATTGCACAACAAATGTATTATCGTGATTAAATAGCAATAATTGAACAAATGAATGCACACAGAAATCTTTTAACATGTTACTATGAACTATTTGGGCTTGATATATATATAATGACAAGATTACACACAATAAAAGTGGAATAAACATACCAGCTACTTCCTGTTTCAGAGACTGGTCTTCATTACATTTTCTTTTGCGCTTTGCTGTGAGTAGTACACCTAGTATTGAAAGATATTCAAATCAATTGTAAACAGGCTTAACGTCATTATACCAACAAATTGAACACAATACAATGTCACTAATTACAAAATATTCTAGTAAAGCTATGTTCAAAAGAGAAAATGTAACTACCACCATAACACAGATGAAGTAAAATAAAATAAATGTTTATGTCACATTGACTGAAACAATGGAATGATATTACACACAGCTTGAACCAAGTATTTGACAACAAATTTATATTTGGTAAAATGAAAGATGGCAGAAAAACTATACAAAATATTTTTTTTTCTTCACATAAACTTGTGCTATTTTTTAATGATAATTCACTGCATTTTTTATTGTGTCTGTGTGTAATGTTTTATCCAAAGAAATAGGAGTGTAGAAATTTGGTTCTATTATTGATCCCTGTAGGACTTTATTTCCATGATTTTGTTTAATTCTGCCATTCCAGAGTTTCTAATGGCCTGCCCTTAATAAGATAAAATAAAACTTTAATTAAAGTCACTACTATATGTGACAACAATTCTGATTAGTTTTGCTAACATCCCAGCATATATTCCATACACTGTTACACTGTATTACGGATTGGCGTGCAAATGACATATTTGAAAATTTCTTACCAGTTTCCATTGTGTCTGGTACTTTGCTCTTTGTCGCAGCTGTCTTCTTTGTTACAGTTGTAGTCTTTGCTTTCCTTCTTGTCCCATTTTTTTCACTTGTCATGATACAGGTAACTGGATTTATTAAAATAAGAAAAACGTGCTTAGAGAAAAGTGCACTGTTTCTTGTAAATCTATCTGCACAAATTTTGTAAAATTTAAACTACATGGCATAAAAATGCATTATGGTTACTAAATAGCAATAATTAATCTGTAGACAGTGAATATTTTGGATAATTAAACAAATGAATGTACACATGTTACTATGAACTATTTGGGCTTGATATCTATATAATGACAAGATTACACACAATAAAAGTGGAATAAATATACCAGCTACTTCCTGTTCCAGAGAATGGTCTTCATTACATTTCCTTTTGCGCTTTGTTGTGAGTAGTGCATCTAGTATTGAAAGATATTCAAATCAATTGTAAAAAGGTTTAACGTCATTATACCAAATTGAACACAATACAATGTCACTAATTAGAACATATTCTAGTAAAGCTATGTTCACAAGATAAAATGTAACTACCACCATAACACAGATGAAGTAAAATAAAGAAATGTTTATGTCACATTGACTGAAACAGTGGAATGATATTATACACAGCTTGAACTAAGTAGTTGAAAACAATTTATATTTGGTAAATGAATGATGGCAGTAAAACTGTAAAAAAAAATGTTTTCCTTCACCAATTTCTTTTGTGTCTGCACAATTTATTACAAGTGTAGTTTTTTCTTTTCTTCCTGTACCGTTTTCACTTTTTAATGTCACCACTATATGTGGCAACAATTCTGATTAGTTTTGCTAACATCCCAGCATATACTCCATACACTGTTACACTGTATTAGGACTTGGCGAGGAAATGACATATTTGATTTTTTTTACCAGTTTCCTTTGTGTCTGGTACTTTGCTCTTTGTCACAGCTGTCTTCTTTGTTACAGTTGTAGTCTTTGCTTTCCCTCCTGTGCCATTTTTTTTTACTTGTCATGCTACGGGTAACTGGATTTATTAAAATAAGAAAAACTTTGCTGAGAGAAAAGTGCACTGTTTCTTGTAAATCTATCTGCACAAATTTAGAAAATTTTAAACTAGATGGCACCAAAATGCATTATGGTTACTAAATAGCAATAATTAATCTGTAGACAGTGAATATTTTGGATAATTAAACAAATGAATGTACACATGTTACTATGAACTATTTGGGCTTGATATCTATATAATGACAAGATTACACACAATAAAAGTGGAATAAACATACCAGCTACTTCCTGTTCCAGAGAATGGTCTTCATTACATTTTCTTTTGCGATTTGCTGTGAGTAGTGCACCTAGTATTGAAAGATACTCAAATCAATTGTAAACAGGTTTAACGTCATTATACCAACAAATTGAACACAATACAATGTCACTAATTAAAAAATATTCTAGTAAAGCTATGTTCAAAAGAGAAAATGTAACTACCACCAGAACACAGATGAAGTAAAATAAAGAAATATTTATGTCTAAGTTATATAGTTATATAGTCATATTCAGAAATATTGCTCTGCATTAAATAAAACAAAATAGCCACTGGTTGGCCATTTTGAATCAGATTGTCATATCAATACATCTGTATATCTATGACATGATGTATAATGAATATATAAAATATAAAATAAGTCAAAGCAAGTCAAATATATGGCACTAGAACCGCATTCATTAAAACAAAATGGCTGCCAGTCGGTCATTTTTAATCCGACAAACAAAATGACGCGCATCAAGAACCAATAATGTCTGATTTATGTACCAAGTTCCGGAATGCCAGAAATGCGTGATTTTTCAGCACAAAAGTGGCAACCATTCGGCCCTTATGACATGATGTATAATGAATATATAACATTTGAACATTATCAGTCAAAGCATGTCAGAGATATGGCACTAGAACCATATTCATTAAACATAATGACCGCTATTTGTCAATTTTGAATCTTATCTGAAAAACAAAGGTCCCATAATGTTCAATGTATATACTTACAAAATACATCTGTAAACAGCCAAGAAATGCTTGATTTTGATGATTTTCAGTACAAAGATAGCTGCCATTCGGCATAATATTACGTATGATGTATGTGTGCAGTTTGAATGTAATTGGTCCAGTTATGTCAAAGATACACGTCCAGACGTACACACGCACGGATGCATGGACACACGGACGCACGTGGACTAAAATGTTCGCGAACATTCTATGCACAACAAACATTAAATCAATTGGGCTGGTAGTTTTCAGGGAGATTAAACGATTTGTGCCAAAAATAGAAAAATATTTGTGAGAATAAAGAATCAATGACGTTAACTAAAATGATCGCTACTCCATGATAACAAACCAACTAAACAAGCATTTCTCAACATGTATTCTTATTTGCAGTGCTTATGGGTTATATTAATTAAGTTTGCCTCTGAATCAATTAGAAAAGTGTTTCAAACATCAGATATTATGATAGTACATTGAATTCGTTTCCCACGCGCATAGCATTTAACACTTTTCAAGATGCTGTATTGCCCTTTTAACGTACCATATAGATGGAAATCGATTTTAGATATCAGGATACCTTTTCCAATTTTTGTTAAAATCTCTTCCAAATAGCTAGTATTCGTGTAGCTGATGATTCTCTGATGATACAGATCTTTAAAGACATCATATGCGGTTTCAAGCTTCTCCATGCGTGATTCTGGTATATTCGGATTGCAGTATTGTTTTAATGACTTTAATGGTTCTGTAATATACACATAAAATAATCCTGAATTATATGTGGAATTTTTAGAAAATCTAAATGATAGTTGTAAGAACCATCAATACAACTTAGTACAAATTAATAAATAGTGATGATTACTGAATTTCAAAACTGTTTCATGTTCTGAAAGTTATCCATATATACTAGATACTAAGTTTGTATAAAATAGAACTTTTCGCGTTATTACAACACACATACTATATCTTAAATGATCACAATTGTGAAAAATATAGCATATCACTTCCTGTTTCACTTAAATCCAAGATGACTGCATAGCACAAGATCAATTGTGGTGTGTTTTTAAAGGTACATGTCACACATAAGTCATATAACAGATCAATGTATTTGATTCCAGAGAAATAGGGAATTGATTTTTGAGTATTTTATATATATAGTATTTTATTTTGAGTTTTTTTAATCCAATATTGCTGCCAAAATATGTCACCAATCCAAATAATTTCAAACGCAAACCACATCTGTGAATTTAATGATACTCAAGAAAAAAAGGAAGTTGATTAGTTTGGATGTTTTAGCCTTGTATTCTTAAGTCCCGTCAAAATGTAATAATTTCCATAAAAATTAGTTAAAACATCTCATAGAGATGTGTCTGGAACTAATTCATTTATTTTTACAACATGTCAATCAGCCGACTAATTCAAATCCAATCAACTCCCATTATGCTCAATGTATGTACCAAGTTCGACCAAAAACTGTGCATATTGAAATCCGACCATTAAATAAACATGGACAAACCAGACGTCAGACAAATAAAGATCTATGTTTTGGGACTGCATTCAGACGAAGATTAATATGACAGAAGCCCATACCCTACCCATGGCTTTCGTTGCGTATGGAAGTTATTTTCACGAGTGATGCGGTGTATCCTGCGGCCGTACTTTCACGAGCGAAGCGAGCAAAGCGAGTGAAAGTACAGCAGAATACACCGCATCTCGAGGGTGTAGGGTTCTGTTATTATTACATATGTTCCATATTTGATTATTTCATATTAAAGAAAGAACGTGCAACAAACCGGTATGAGACATAGGTGGGGAACCCCATTGCTCATTAATATGTTCCAAGATAGTGTTACGCCCTAGCAACGCGTGTCAGTGTAGAACGCATCTGTGTGAAAATAAAGTAATCAGACGTCTAATCTGAATCACTGTCCGAATAAATAACTCGTGGACGTTTAGTTGGGGCCACGACAGAACCAGAACTTGAACTGGACGACTATGATACACAGTTTATGTTAAAGTTAAAAGTTCCTTCACAGATCTGTGCATTGGCAAACATGCCGTGCAGCTGCGGTACTCAACTGACGGGATGACTTTCTTCGACAGTGGTCGTCGCTGAGCTGGACGCTACAACTTCGTTTGTGATGTTGCTTTGTGGTCGTGGATTGAATGAGTCTTGGTTGCCAGTTAAAATGTTGCTCATTTGGCTTTAATAATCTTTATTTGGAACTGAGTAACGCCGCCAGCACAAACCTCCTGGTATCTCGATGTTGATGGTTGCGGCGCCATAGTAATCGCTGATTTTACTGCGGTTGGTTCTTCTGAGAGCCCTTCAAGGCAGGTTCAAGGTTCATAAAACTCAGTTTCCAGGTGGTCAACATACATTAAGTTCTCCCAATCGTAGTATTCCATGTCATGTACACCTAGTATGCCAAAAACGATTTGAATCGGATAAAAATAGCAGACGAAACGGTGTTTACAAAATAAAAATAGTTCGGTAGCCAATGGAAATACCATGTTCATTTGCATATCGACCGTGAAAATACCGAAGACATTATTGCATGGGTGATATGCAAATTAGTTTTAGTCAAAATAAGTGACTGCCTTAAAGTACCATTACAGTTGTTCAAATTTCATTTCACTCGGCGAGTATATTCATGTACCCCAAGCGAAAAATATTGTTTATTTCTGCTATGTTTCGAAAAACGGTACTCCTGAAGGGAGTACTTTGTTCGCTCTCAGACCTCATTTGCATATGGGGTGTGGAAATACCGATTTTGATTTCAGGGACGAATCAAAATAAACAGCAGTACATATGTAATAATACATTGTATTTTGTATTATATGAATCAGACTAGTTTTTGTAAAAAAAAAAAGGTCAGAATAATTTATTTTGATGTCTGGCTGGCAATAGCTACCCATCATGCAGATGTCAGTATCCTTGATTGGAACATGAGGCATTTAATTCTTGGGAGAGTCTAATTTCTCAGTGTGTAGAATGATTAGGGATATGTTACTCACCCTTGCCTATATGCTGACTCAACTCAACAAACAATTTATTGAACATATCCTCATCAACTATAGAAAGATTACAACATACTAAATAAATAAATAAATACAAACATCAAAGTACTACCTGGTACATCGAATATATAATGATGTTAACATAACAACAATAGTAAATCTGTCACTGTGATATCATTGATTAACAATTAATTCTATATGCTATATAGTGCATGTAAATCTGTCACTGTGATATCATGAATTAACAATTAATTCTATATGCTATATAGTGTATGTGAATCTGTCACTGTGATATCATTGATTAACAAGCAATTCTATATTTGCTATATAGTGCATGTGAACGCTTGAAAGCTAACACATTATTTAACATGTACATGCTCATTCAGCAATCATATTTTGATATCATTTAACTTAAAAATAAACATTATAAATAGATTATATATTCAATGTGATAACATATACATTCAATTCTCATTATTACTATGTTTACCTTTGTTCTGTATTTTCTCTGCTAGTTCTTCATTTCCCCCCTCTCTGATAATCCCTGCTACCTGTTGGGTTTTCTGTAGTGAACTACCTGGTAGTATTTCCACCATGTCCAACAAAACATTAGCTGTGTCTTGTGAAGGTATATTATGCACTACTCCTAATTCATTTTCTACTTTCTTTAATGCATCATCATCAGCAACTTTTTGCATGGTTTCACAAACGCCTCTTTATTGGATTTCTATAAATTTAAAAACACAATCTTATGAAAATGACGTTATTATCACACCTACAGCTTACATTCAGCACATGTGCTGTTACACAATATGTGTAGCATTATTCATTTGTATACAATATTTAACTCAGAATATCTTTGTATACTAGTACTGCTACTTATTAGGATAACACAGAAGGAATGGATAGAGGACAACAAGCTAGTCTGTTCAGGAGTTTAGGAGTGCAAGCCGCTAACAATACATGCACACTCTCATCTGTTTTTGTTTTTGCTGCTCTTGGATTGTTTGTTTGTTCGTCTTTCATATGTATGGGTGCCTGTCAAAATAATAACTGAACACGTTATAGACCAATACTCAGGATATGGATTGTTCTTGACAGAAGTAATAATTTGTTTGAGACACAGCTGAATCCAGTTGCCATAGAAACTGTAATGTATGAACGATTCTGTATTCAATAATCAAATGTTAAGAACGAATTGTTATGAAGTATCGCCCTTGACACACGCCCTTAATCAATATATTACATTAAGGTGATGTTGCCATGCAAATAGCAATAATGAAAATAATAACTAATTATGGACGAATAATTATAGACGATATTTTATTACGAGGAGCTGTCCTACAAAGCCTAAGCGATGAGAATTTGGGAAAATGTATTAAACTAATCCACTCAACAAACACGCACAAGTCAAAGAAAGTTTAGTTTAAATTAATCACGTCTGTGGATTACCCAAGAGCATCTATGAACCAAATTTCAATGAAACGTGATAATTATGCATATTATGCAAATTGGCCAATTAGTATGCTCGAAAAATAATTAGGTCTTTAGCATTAAATATTGTTCCCAGACACTTGTGTACCAAAGCATATTGAAATGAGTAGTCTTTGAGATATAGGTAGGGAATTTGATAATCATTATGCATAGATATAGCTGCCAGGCGACCATCTTTGATCCGATTGTGAAACAAATCTTTGCGAACATGAATCTCAAAGTGTATAATGTATGTACCAAATTTGACACAAACAGATGTCCAAAATACCACTTTTAAAAAAAACAAGATGGCTGCCAGTCGGCCAACTTATTATCTTATTATGAAAAAAAAACTGAAATGGGCATGGATCCAAAAATGAATGATGCATGTGCTAATTATGAATGAAAATGGTCCATAAATATATAGTATATTGTAGTATGGCCGAAAAACAGAATGGCCACCGATTGTAAAACAAATACTCATGGAAATGTATCTTAACAAGTATAATGTATGTACCGAATGCGAACAAAAACTGACAAAGCATTCCAAGAAACCACATTTTCAATTTACTTAGCCACTGCATGTGCACACGTCATATAAAGTACTAAGCAAATGCAAAGAACAAACAGAATTGCTCCAGAGGTTTTCTGAAATATGACTCCGACCGAATGAAGACCGAATTATACGTTCCCGTGTTTGAACTTCGTTTTAGAGGTCAGTAGCTAGATATAAAATATCAAAACTTTTGGAATAGTTTTTTTTCAAGAATAAACAAATAAGTTATAAATCCACTCAAAATCATATACAACAAATATTACCACGACAAGATCACACAGTGTCAGTGGATAATAATAATAATAATAATAATAATAATAATAATAATAATAATAATAATAATAATAATAATAATAATAATAATAATAATAATAATAATAATAATAATAATAGACTTTATTTAAAGAGGATACAAACAATAAGTACTATATACAGAAATTAGTAATACATTTTTAAATAAAGAAGTACAGAAATATAACATAACAACTACATTTTTGACATGAACCATTTAAAATAGGTACTTTTAAAAGCTCCAATTGAGTCACTATAACGAATTGGTAGAGGTATTTTATTCCAAAATTCAGCAGCCGAGAATTAGAAGCTATCTGAATATACTTTAAGAATTTTACCTGGAGCCAAGTATAACTTGGAACTGTCTGAATTTCTGGTAGTCCTAGTGCTGACTTCTCTGGTCAATTTAAACATTTGTCTCATATAAATTGGAGCAAAATTATTTAATGATTCATAGACCATAACAGAGCGCCGGTAATCAACCCTATCCATCACAGTCATCCATCTCAATTTTTTGAAATAGAGGTTTAGTAGGAGTTCGCGAAGGAAGATCAAAAATCATTCTAGCCGATCTTTTCTGTAGTTTATATAGTCTGTTTAACTGGGCTTATCCCCAGACTTTGATACAGTAGTCCAAATGGGGAAAGATAAAAACATGACAAAATTTGATACGGATAGCTGTGAGAAGATACGGTTTTATACGCCTGAATCGGGCGAGAAGCATACTCACTACTCTATAAACTTTATTAATATGATCTTTCCATGACAGATTTTGATCTACCATGACACCGAGTAGTTTTTCTGACTTTACATGCTCTAATTTTGAATCATTTACTGAAATGTTAAGTTCCTCAACAGGTAACTTTTGATATTTTTGGGAAGTTGTAACTAACATTGTTTGACTTTTCTCACTATTCATGATCATCTTATTAGTTTTACACCACGCTTCTACATTAGCAGAGTCCGAGAAAACTCGTGAAAACTAAGGGTATCGTAAATAGCCGAGGTATTTGGACTTCATAGTATTCGGAACATGTCAGATTAATACAGATCAACACGAGGTTCAAAGTCGCCACTTATCCCCCCGGGGACCCTGTGGATCAAACAACGGTCCGGGATCGTTAATATTTAGAGGAAACACTTTTTTACTGCTCAAAATGGTGCGTTTTTAATATTTAGGCCTATTAAAAAAAAACGCGACCCGATATTTTCATATTTTTCGTTCGGCCGCTGAGGGCAACAAAACAATTTTTTTACCTTATAAACAGCAGTGGGCCTAGTATTGAGCCTTGTGGCACACCCATGGTGATTGGAAGAGATTCAGATGTAGGATACTTTAAGACTGAAAAACGAGCGTCTATACTAAACAGTTGTCTAGTTATATATGACTCACCTCTATAAACACTTCGTTTGAAATATAAAAATCAATAGACGCTCCCCCTATCTGCTCCACTGATACATCACAAGAAAATTTCTTTATGAGCTCATCCCGTACACATACATATGTCACATAATCTGTTGTTGTGTCGAAAATGGTTTCACAGTCAATCTCCATTTCCTAAAAAATGGTATTTACACAAGAAAAATTTAATGTTCTAAATGCTGCCCGATTTGCTTGACGATTTAAGTTTTGTCTGAAAGATATTTAAATTTTAAGACATATGGTATTTTTTTAAAGCATATAGTTTACCTTCCTATTAGTCATTTCTTGTAAAATGACCCATTCATTATGAGTTTTATTCATTATTTTCAGCTTAGTATTAGCATCACTGTTAAATGACAATGATTTTGAACATTCAGCGAGTTTTCCTCCAAGTTTGTTTTCTTCGTGTTCAGGATGCTGTTATTAAAAATGAAACTGATTATTAGGTTAGCTAGAAATCATTTGCCTCAAAGCATTACACAAATAGAAAAAAATGGAAATTAGTATCTGCAAACTAATATCAAGGCCTGAACCACAACTGTATGCTAGCAGATGATCCCAAGAACAACATGAAAATCAAGAAGTGCAAAAATTAGCAAATCCTGATTGTTAAAAAATAGTGAATTACACCATAAGTGGTGTAGTGTAGTGTAGTGTAGTGTAGTGTAGTGTAGTGTAGTGTAGTGTAGTGTAGTGCAGTGCAGTGCAGTGCAGTGCAGTGTACGTAGTGCAGTGTAGTGTAGTTTAGTTTAGTGCAGTGCAGTGTAGTATAATTACATCAACTACTACAACAAAAACAACAATGACGACGACAACAATGCTACGTACATAATTGTTATAACACATTCCTTTCACATTACAGGCAAAAACAAATATATTCCATGTATGGGACGCCCACCTCTAACAATGATTCTTTAGTCACATTAGCAATACAAGACATTTACTTACCCAACCCATATCTGGATGTATACAATGGACTCTTAACTTCATTTCATCCACACATTTTTGAATATATGGATAGACCTTTATGTACTTCTTTTTTGGTGTCGACTGTTTTTTAATCGCCTTTTTCCCCGTAACCCCAAACCCAGTGAAATGATTAATGAGCAGCGTGATGGTATCACTAGAGATTACCTTCTGTACATCGATGTATTTTTCCCAGGCCGTATTTTTATCAATGTCAGTGGGCGTAAATAGAATGTTAAAGTCACCGACATTGTCAATTGATTTTGCTTGGTGTGGTAGTGTTAAATATACGTATGTCTGAAATTTCAGAACATTTGGACCACAGAATACAGTTGGTGTTAGGGCAACTTCATTTGTTTTCAGAGGAACCTGGTATTGCTTCTCGTCAGTCACGCAAATAAAAACAGGTTGCTTGATTCCTTTCTTTATGGCACCTTTTGGTATGTAGAGTTTCACTCCTGTATCTGGTAAAATCAAGCTACCTCCATTGATATCAAACATTCCTGCGACATATCTCCTGTCGAAGGATGGTTTGAAGTCTGGCAAGTCAGATACATCAGATCTATCAATGACATAAGGATATTTTGTAGCAGGAGTTTCTGTAGAAAAAAAACACACAAATACACACACACATTAAACATTCAGGTAATGTCAATGAACAGCCAAACTATTCTTTTCATATTATATTGGGTTGTTCAAATTTGAAAACGTGGACCTTTGCATTTGAACTTACAAAAATTATAAAAGTTTTCATCCGATGTTTTACCCATTATGTTAAAGGTCATAGGCAATATCGGTTTTGATGACATTGTTTGACTCATTCGATGTCATAAGATTGTATATAACCGGTAATTGAAACTAGTGTTAACCCCAGTGATCTGATTGGTTCTTAACTATGAGCTGTTGTTTCATACAAATAATTATTTGAAAAGTAGAGTGCAGTTATGTAATATCATAATAACGAGTCCACAGGTTATTTAGAACGACAAACCCAGGGGTGATATTATTAGCTTTTAACAGAAGATTTGTTATACCGGTTAAATTTTTAAATAAATGAGTTATTAACTATGCGATTTGGTGAAGATAATCTTGGAGGGAGGTACTTTGTGCCAGTGGTCTGATTTCAATAAATTTCAACACAAATAAGTTGGCGAAAAACTATCCAAAAATATTTTTTTTATTCACATCATTTTTTTAAAATACTGTGTGTAATGTTTTCCCTGAGAGATATGAGTGCAGAAATTTCGTTCTGTTAGTGATACCTGTAGGATTTTATTTCCATGATTTTTTTAATTCTGCCATTCCAGAGTTTAATAAGATAAAATAAAACTTTAATTAATGTCACCGCTATATGGGCAACAATTGTGATTACTTTTGACAACAGCACATCATGTTTCATACACTGTATTAGGGCTTGGCGTGCAAATGGCATATTTGAATATTTCTTACCAGTTTCCATTGTGTCTGGTACTTTGCTCTTTGTCACAGCTGTCTTTTTTGTTACAGTTGTAGTCTTTGCTTTCCCTCCTGTCCCATTTTTTTCACTTGTCATGCTACGGGTAACTGGATTTATCAAAATAAAAAAAAAATATTGGAGAAAAGTGCACTGTTTCTCGTAAATATATCTACACAAATTTTGTAAAATTATAACTACTGTACGTGGCCCAAAAATGCATTATGGTTACTAAATAGCAATAATTAATCTGTAGACACAGTGAATATTTTGGATTATAAAACAAATGAATGTACACAGAATTCTTTTAACATATTACTATGAACTATCTGGGCTTGATATCTATATAATGACAAGATTACACACAATAAAAGTGGAATAAACATACCAGCTACTTCCTGTTCCAGAGACTGGTCTTCATTACATTTCCTTTTGCGCTTTGCTGTGAGTAGTGCACCTAGTATTGAAAGATATTCAAATCAATTGTAAACGTGTATAATATTATACCAACAAATTGAACACAATACAATGTCACTAATTAAAAATATATTCTAGTAAAGCTATGTTTAAAAAAGAAAATGTAACTACCACCAGAACACAAATGAAGTAAAATAAAAGAAATGTTTATGTCGCATTGACTGATATTGGAATGATATTATACACAGCTTCAACAAGACATGAATGTCACAGTCCCCTTTATTTAATTATAAGATACTCGTGTTAAAATGATACATGGAACATTGCAAACAATTTAATTAATATGTACTCTATGTGGGTACAACTCATCATAAAGTGATTTCCCTTAATCAGATAACTGAAAATTTTCATTGATCCGGTCCAAAATCTCAGAGTACACAAGTGCAACCAAACTATGTCTCATACATGCTCAAGAAACTGCATTCATAAATCTGAGTAAACCTTGATGTACCTTTAATAACAACTTGACTTCTTTGTTAATTCAGATCTTTGTATATTACCAGGACCTGGGTTTGTTTCAGTATCACCACTATAATTCCCATCAAAATGTAGCCCTGACACCCCTCTACATTTTCCACTGAAATTGGTAATGGTACGACCCATCTGTCATTGATTCAGATCAAGGTCATGACCAGGTCATGACATCCCTAAAAACCCTAGCATTACAATCTAAGGTAATTATTTATTCTGACCATGCTCAGTTGCTCTGTCAGTGCAGCAGGGAGTGGTAATTTTGGATGAAAATCATGAAAAAGACCCACATAGGATTTTAAGATCTGTAAAAAAAATTACGTGCATATTCGGCAGAGACTTGTTCATCAACCTGCTGCAGCATTTCTGAGAAAATGTTAGAGACGTCACAGACAGAAAATTGAAATAAGAATTGATGGTCCGTCTTTCAGGCTGCGCCTGAAACAGGGACTAACTAAGTAGTTGTAAACACTTTTATATTTTGTAAATGAGAGATGGCAGAAAATCTATACAAAATATTTTTTTTTCTTCAAATAAAATTGTGCTATTTTTTTATTGATAATTCACTACATGTTTTATTGTGTCTGTGTGTAATGTTTTATCCAAAGAAATAGGAGTGCAGAAATTTGGTTCTATTATTGATCCCTGTAGGACTTTATTTCCAGGATTTTGTTTAATTCTGCCATTCCAGAGTTTCTAATGGCCTGCCCTTAATAAGATAAAATAAAACTTTAATTAATGTCACTACTATATGTGACAACAATTCTGATTAGTTTTGCTAACATCCCAGCATATATTCTATACACTGTTACACTGTATTACGGATTGGCGTGCAAGTGACATATTTGAAAATTTCTTACCAGTTTCCATTGTGTCTGGTACTTTGCTCTTTGTCGCAGCTGTCTTCTTTGTTACAGTTGTAGTCTTTGCTTTCCTTCTTGTCCCATTTTTTTCACTTGTCATGATACAGGTAACTGGATTTATTAAAATAAGAAAAACGTGCTTAGAGAAAAGTGCACTGTTTCTTGTAAATCTATCTGCACAAATTTTGTAAAATTTAAACTACATGGCACAAAAATGCATTATGGTTACTAAATAGCAATAATTAATCTGTAGACAGTGAATATTTTGGATAATTAAACAAATGAATGTACACATGTTACTATGAACTATTTGGGCTTGATATCTATATAATGACAAGATTACACACAATAAAAGTGGAATAAACATACCAGCTACTTCCTGTTCCAGAGAATGGTCTTCATTACATTTCCTTTTGCGCTTTGCTGTGAGTAGTGCACCTAGTATTGAAAGATATTCAAATCAATTGTAAAGTGTATAATATTATACCAACAAATTGAACACAATACAATGTTACTAATTAAAAAAATATTCTAGTAAAGCTATGTTCAAAAGAGAAAATATAACTACCACCAGAACACAGATGAAGTAAAATAAAATAAATGTTTATGTCACATTGACTGAAACAATGGAATGATATTACACACAGCTTGAACCAAGTATTTGACAACAAATTTATATTTGGTAAAATGAAAGATGGCAGAAAAACTATACAACATATTTTTTTATTGATAATTCACTGCATGTTTTATTGTGCCTGTGGTAAAGTTTTATCCAGAGAAATAGGAGTGCAAAATACGGTTCTGTTATTGATCCCTAATTTTTTTTTAAATTCTGCCACTCCAGAGTTTGTTAATGGTCTAACTCTAAATAAGATAAAAAATAAAACTTTAATTAATGTCACTACTATATGTGGCAACAATTCTGATTAGTTTTGCTAACATCCCAGCATATACTCCATACACTGTTACACTGTATTAGGGCTTGGCATGCAAATAACATATTTGAAAATTTCTTACCAGATTCTATTGTGTCTGGTACTTTGCTCTTTGTAGCAGCTGTCTTCTTTGTTGCAGTTGTAGTCTTTGCTTTCCCTCCTGTCCCATTTTTTCTAATTGCCATGCTATGTGTAACTGGATTTATCAAAATAAAAACAGAACTTGATTAGAGAAAAATACAAAATCCTTTTTTTTCTTCAAATAAATGTGTGCTATTTTTTTATTGATAATTCACTGCATGTTTTATTGTGTCTGTGTGTAATGGTTTCCCTGAGAAATAGGAGTCCGGAAATTTGGTTGTGTTATTGATACCTGTAGGATTTTATTTCCATGATTTTTTAATTCAGCCATTCCAGAGTTTTTAAATGGTCTAACCCTAAATAAGACAAAAATTAAACTTTAATTAAGGTCAACGCTATATGGGTATCATGAGGTGTTTGAATCATACCAGAAACTGTATTATTAAATAGACACACTTGTTATTATGCGTTATACACGCAAGATGTAATTTTGTATTTATTAATTCATTGTTATAGTATAAATTGATAACAGCCCAGAGATAGGTTTTATAGCCGCATTTGACACTACACGTACAGAAAGTACCTGTTATGTGACCTCGAAGTCGCACCTGTACACTGCTGGACGAGTATCTGTGTGATGAACAGGTGTCGAAGACCAATTAGTGATTGACACAATTAGCCACATGATGGCATGGTATTTAAAGACTGAGACAGCGTGGTGCTGGGTTGTTGCTGCTGCTGGAGATCGTGATAAACGATCCACGCTTTGTACGACCCTGGAAGCGGCGAACAGGGCCACCACATACTACCATAATCGAACCCGGCGTTGAACATCAGTCTGAAGTCTAACTGGGAAGGAAGCCTTGGCGCTGTGGATGAGAAGGTAGAGTTCAAGTCGCTAACTACTGTTGCTGGCTTCTTATAATTCACCGGGCGACGCCGCCGACTGACACTGTTCACACATTCCTACACACACACTAGTTAATGTTGGGCTTTGAGTTATTATATTATCTTGTTAATTTCTAGAATTGTTATTTTCCTGGCCAGTTTATTTTAATATGTAACATTTCAGGAGTGCATGGCACTGATATACGTGACTAGTAGGGTACGCCGTTCCTCCCCTATTCGTAAGGTCGTTACCGACTTTGCTGTAGTGTCTACAGTGCGAAATTTCGTAACCCTCTCCTCTTACCAATAATATAGTTGCGTTGGTGCGTGGTGAGGGCCGCGTGTTGTGCTGAACCTCTGCAGGGGCGGACGATACCGACGGAGAGAACTGTAGCAAGCATATGTTTTGTGTGTCAAATAAACTATGGTTTCACGTACTCATGTGTAGTGTTGTATCTGTAAGATTGGCTGGTGTGCATTATTGCTGCTTATATGTGCATATAGTTATATTGAACTCTACTGGAGCCCATCAGTCTAAATTATACCTGTGTTGCACGAATTGTGTAATTTTATATTGGTTAAGAACCCGCACACGAGGTGGTAAAACTATTGTATACTATTTGATATTTTGGGGTAATATTTGATCCCGTGACCTCGTGACAATGGGCAACAATTGTGATTACTTTTGACAACAGCACAGCATATTTCATACACTGTATTAGGGCTTGGCGTGCAAATGGCATATTTGAATATTTCTTACCAGTTGCCATTGTGTCTGGTACTTTGCTTTTTATCATCAAACAATATGGTCGCGTTTATTGCATCCGATTTCGCGGAAACATGTCTACAATGTATGTGAAACTTCTGAACGACATTCCCCCAGTCTCGCCGATGACGTCGTCGTCAATGAGAACAAACCCTGCTGACATTGATCAAGTAAATATAAACAACACGCAACTAGACTAGTCACTTTGCCGTTTCTGTGACATTGAGTCCAGTGTGTTATGATATTATTACTACTAACAATCATGAACAGAATAAACAATATTCTACTACTCATCTGCGCAGAGAAGGTAACAAATTTATTGCCAAGTTACATTGGAAGAGTGATCATGCTCAACTACCTACTAATTAACGCCTGAACTTATTCAAATGAACGATCGCTTAATTAGAAAACACTTACAATAAATTGAAATAGAGATTGAAGATGATACCGAATCAGGACATTATTCATCCCATCATCCAGTAAAAAAGAACTCCGAAACAACACCAACACCAACACCAACACCAATACGTGACGTATAGTATATGACGGTAGTTGCAAAGCTAATGACAATCCAATTTTGAAGGTCCACCGCTACTTGATTTACAGTGAAGCAGTAATATTCATATTCAATCTAACTGTATGGCACCTACTACGCAATGATTTATATGTTGACGTCTCCGGGTCAACCACTGCCGGTGAAGCATGCAGGTTTTTACAGTAATGTTAAACTTTTGTCTACCGGTAACCGGCAGCGAAACTGTTAGTTGTGTTAGGGATCTTGTCGCCCGTAACTGTTAAAGCAAAATTGTTTGTGCAAGAACTATGGAAACCACGAATAGCTTGAATAAATATTGTGAATTACATATTTTCGCAGATGCAAGCTTACGGTGCAACTGACTATATTGTCATGTTTGCGCCAATTCTCACATTACATTGCATATCTAAACCTTAAGCGTGGGAAATGTAACACCCACACACCTACTAAATTAGACAAATAACCAAATTTATGCAGTGTGATAAGACGCGACCGCAGCTGTAAATTGGCATCGATAACGGGGGTTAAAAGAGAGAGATTGGGGGTTTTGGGGGTCGGGGTTTTGGAGTGGAGCGATGATGTTGATAGATGTTGGCAATTAAAGATTCTACTTGTAATGATACACAACTGACTGCGTGTGAATGATTTTGGTGTTCGGTCTCAAGATCTAATGGACCCCTTGGTGGTGGGAAATGTTTTTAGCGTTCAACGGTGAGGATATCGCGATACACCCACTCAATCAAGACAACGCAGAAGAAGACATCTCGACACACACTAGACCACCGGTGAAGACGCCGCGAGGACACCCAAACGAGAAACTTAGAAGACACGAATCAAATTAGGATATGCATATATTTCAAATCGTTATGACCTTACAACTTAATGGTTCAGGGGTGAACCATAAGGAAAATACCGATGTCATGTTTGCGCCATGTGGGTAGGCTTTATCACATTACATTGCATATCTAAACCTTAAGCGTGGGAAATGTAACACCCGAGCATCTACTAAATTAGACAAATAACCAAATGTATGCAGTGTCATGAATTTGTTTTTGCGTATCTGTTAACCGACTTAATTAGTTGATTACGAGCGAATTGCTGTGTTATGTCTGTCATCGTTTAGGCCTATTTGAAGTTTTGGACGGAACTTGGCTCAGTGATTTGGAACTAATTACCAGATAACCGTCGCGATTCTGACAGTTTATATTCATAGTTATTAATGTAGTGAACGATTAATCAAAAGATATGACGTATTCAGTACTTAGTGTGATTGGCTTTATGATTGAAGGTTACGCCCTAGAATCTTTTTACTGCATTGTAATTGGTTAGAGTTTTGAAAATGAATAAAGAGAGTTTGAGTTGGTCTTGGGGAGCACATCACGATAGACGCAGTAGAGAGAGTGCAGTCCTGAGAGTCGTGGTCCAGTTCTGGAGAGCCTTGGGGCGAGTGTTGACGCAGTCTAAGAGAGTCTTGGGTCAGCCTTGCGAGAGTCTTGGGGATTTTTCCCCCCAGGGCGCTGTGTCTTATAGAGTGC
This sequence comes from Saccoglossus kowalevskii, assembly GCF_978046115.1. Lineage (NCBI taxonomy): Eukaryota > Metazoa > Hemichordata > Enteropneusta > Harrimaniidae > Saccoglossus > Saccoglossus kowalevskii. Next base: position 23,655,896 of record NC_140660.1, on the reverse strand, counting down.
TCGACTGATCGACTAAGACGAGAGTTGAAACGTATTTCGTTGTGTGTGTCTTATTTGACTGTAAGGTATAAGTGACATTCCCGATCCCGTACCTCAAGGGGACGCGATAGAGAGACGAGACGAGATTTCCCCCCTGACACGTGTGGAGAACCCCAGGTAGAAGATTTTACCCCTGATAGCAGTGTGATAAGACGCGCCGGTTCTGAAATACCGTGTGACTGTCACCGGGGTTGATTTTATCGGTGCATTGTGTAAGCTTGTTCACATGTGCGGTAACCCGCAGTGTACACTTGGAACTTGTACCCGACCTGTCAGGGCATTCGTTCATGTTAGCTTTCGACGATTTGCAGCAAGGCGATTCCGATAACGCATCGACTTATTTGGCGGCATCCACGAATTGCATAAACCATTGTCATCACCTAAACTTCTCGCTGAAAATACAGTTAACGTGGATGGTCATACCTAAACGAGCTCCCAGGCAAGGGAGTTTTTGAGAACGCCTGATCGGCTTGACAAAAACTGCACTCGGGAAAATGAATTTTGAAGCGCTGGTCATTTCATGCTGACGGAAGTAACACAATGCCATTAAGAAAGAAAGTTTGCCCTTGGCATTATAAAGGACTTGTGAATGTATTTGAACACTAAAGCAATTTTGAACAATTCATATAGCTGCTATTAAATGTGCATTGTGATATTAATTTCTTTCAGGAAAAGCGTATCACCATGTATTAACATTGCATTGGCCCGAATCATCTACTTCACGGGCGGAGAATGACATCATGTCGAGGTTACTGGTGACGAAATACGCGAAACTACACCCGGTACTCAAACCACCATGAAAATAACAATCTATATATTCGCTTGTCAAGTTTACATGCGCAATTTCGGCGAAGCCGTTCGACCGAATATTTGACTGCCCTCCGAGAGAGAACATCCTGCTACCGGAAGTTAAGGGTATACAATAAAAGTGTAGGATATTGTGATAATGCACAGTGTAGAGGATAAAAATGGCATTCTGACGCCGTAACGAAACTAGTTCACGGCACGACCGTACAAAATCGTAAGATCCGCTGAGATGAATACAGCTAATGGGCCTACCAATCGCACGATACATAAACAGTATCCATTGAAAGTTATTTCCAAGGAATTTACATCGCCGTAAAGTAACAATCGATCAGAGGTCGGGATTAATTTTTGTACAGATGTCAAGTTATCCGCATAGCTAATAGAAACAACGCAAACTACAGATATTAGTTTCACATCTCGCCACACAGTAGGCGGGTGACACCACCCGTAGACGATCAACCAGGGATTCTACTATGCAGCCCAAATAAGATTTAATGTGAATTTCAAAATTTACTATTCCAATCCTGTTCTAGGAAGTTTAGTTCTACGAACAACATAATGCCCAACAGTGTGTTTGTGCACGAGTTAGTGCAGTTGGTGGTATCATCTCTACAAAATGAACGGAGCTGAACCAATGTTCAGACCGGTCTCGATCAATTTTTTGAGTTCATGCGCAATCGTGCAACTCATAAAACAACATTGTTATCGTGATATTATTGTATAATATCTATAATGTATTATTACTTGGGTAGGCAGAATCTAAACTATAGCCAATCGAGGTAGATATTTTCCACGACTTCAAAGCTACGCCATTGCACCTATATTGCTGTGCTGCAAACAAATCTACACATTCCTAAAACATTGTTGAAATTATAAATAACTCCTCGAAATTCACTAAAAGCGTAAAAAATGCCTTGCGTGAAAAGAATAACATCACACATAATTGAAGTAAAAAAATCATAGTCTGAGAAGATGTACATTTTTTGCGATACACTGCCTAAAATGGGTTTGCATTTTAGTATTTTTGCCAGCTTAGGAAATGGGTATGAGGTTGGAAGACCTGCCAGCACAGCCAACTAATTGTCAACTGTCTCATTTAAACAGGTGTATATTGGATATATTTACCATTTAAATCCCGTGAAATGACAAATAACGTCTATCCTAATTAGTTATAATCAAAAACTCGCCGACTGTATATACACTGTGCGGTGAATTATGTCTCTGATTTTACATGGCTGGTAAAAATATCTACCCTTATTAGTTAATTAAACTAAAAAAACCTCACCGTTTGTGTGTTGGGGGTGTTCAGATTCCGTCGCCAGCGAACGTGAAGATGACAGGTATTATACGGATCTACGATGACGCAACTTTGACGAGGAAGCGGTAAAGCGTTGAGATGTGGTCAAGTCAGCTGGCTGTGGTCTCTATGTAAACTGTATGACAATGTATGTCGTATTTATAGCAATGTTAGTTAATACATATGTCTTATCAGACAGATAATCGTGATATTATAAATATACCACGATGTTCTGCATTCCAGGCTGGTTCAAAAACATAGTTTTTTTCAAAATTACGTCGATGTTCGACGTTTAGATTGGTGACGCTGTACTTGGAAGTTTTATTGAGTTGTTATATCGTCTTCTACTATACAAATCAACATGTGTCTACGAGTAAGAATGGTAAATTCTTACTATGGGGGGGGCGGCAAATCTACGCACAAACAATACATAATGAAATTGGAAGAAACAGAAATGTCGCTTATCTTTCTGTTATCTGTCAGACTTTATACCAGCTACGCAATATGTGTGTCACGTGACATCAAGTTATATGCGGCATCAGGCCTGTCATTCAAAAAAGTTGTTATAAATGGACAAGCTGTTATAAATCTGCCAAATGTATTCAACTTATTGTATTGGTGGGTATAGACTGTGTTATTGGACAATAGTGAAAGCAAAATTGTTCGATCTCGAGTTGTATAGGTCGAAGAGCATCTCGCAGTCAACAATTTACTCCAGTGCGTTGCTTCAGCACTGAAAGTATGCGATGAAACATACTTTTCAAACATATTCGTTTTACTACAAAAACTGCGGTCATTTCAGTGACAAGCTGTGAGTGTGAGCGCAGATCTTCACATTGAAAAGGGGCAAGAGAGATTGACATCTCTAGCTGTCCTCTACATTCGTCGAGAAATAGATATTGATTGTGTTGTGGATACGTTCGCAAGTAACAGCCAAGGAGGATTATAACTTGTGTAATGTATTGTGTGATAAGCCAAAGTCTGCGTTATCAGAGTAATGTGCTACACAAACTATTGTCAGTTTCTTTATTTTTATATACATGATATACATTTTTTGTATCATGTAAAAAATGTTACAAGAATGAAGAAAATGAAATACAAAATTTGGGGTCATTGTACTCAATCAATAAAATACGGTGAAGCTAGAATGTTTTGTCTGTTTTGAGGCATATTACTATTGTTTTTTATGGCAAACATATATCCCAATATCTCACAATTTTTCTCGGTAACATATGATGAAAAAGTGATATATATATATATATATATATAATGCCTGAAACGTTTCTTTTTGATGTCTTGGAAAATTGACAATATTTGTAGTGGGTTCATAAAAGAAAATACCATCGAATGCATATTATTTTACCGCCCCCCCAAAAAAAACAGATTTACAGTGAGCAAAAACATTTATATACTGTTAATAAACTTGGTGGTATGCCATTGGATAGTGCATTTAATTTGTTTGATGCAATCATTGTGTCAGCTATTTGTTATTGTAGCGGGATATGGGGGTACGAATATTCGGAGACCATCGGGAGGGTACAGACACATTTTTGCAGATATATACTTGGTGTAAATAGTTGTACAAACAATGTGGCGATGTTGGGCGAATGTGGGAGGCTGTCGTGATTATGCTGTGTTTATTTCAAGCGTTGTATCTCGTATTGGTTGAAATTACTTGAACTGAACAAATAGCCGGTACCAGAAAACATGTTATATAATGCTTAAACGATTATACGAGATATGTCCATTATATAATGATCTCAGGGCTGATCGTTTGTCAATAACACTATGCAATTATTCAAATAATGATTATTTTGACAAGGCTATCTGTTTTTTTCTACGCGCATAGGATATAGTCAATAATCTGCTCCATGTTTAATTAGATACAATATGAGCTAATAAGGTGTTCCTGAAATAGTGTTTGCCAAGTTTGCAATTACTTTGTTTGGTACAATTAATGGGTGTTTAGTTCAATTTTAACAACTTTCACATGAGTCAGTGCGAGGTGATGTATGAAGCATGATTGGTCAAGGCTTGTCAGACACGTGGTTCTAGAACAGCATTCACAAAAAATGTCGCTAAAATGGCCACCAATTGGTTATCTTATCACAAAATAAATTCACGTTCATATGCATCCCAATATGTATGATATACGTGTGCAGTTTGAATGTGTTTTGTCAACCATGTCTGTGATATGGTTCCACAATAGCTTTCAATAAACAAAATAGCTGCCTGTAGGCCAATTTAAATCTGATCTGCAGAAAAGCGTTTTGCACAGTAGTTCCAAAATGGCCAATATATGTACCAATTTTCAACAACTTTCGACTGAAAAAAAAACTTATGGAATGACAGAAATTGCTGATGTTGATGAATTTTGACAGTGTCACAATGTAAGGCCTGCTTATCGCAATTGAGAGGGCCACTCACAGAACTCACACTGGACAGGGGGTTCTTTCACTGCTAGAATGGGGTAGACAAGAAAATAGTACTGAAAATGAAATACACATACACCAAATATCGAGTTAAAGCTCCTGGCTTTAATAACTCTCAAAACGTAGACGCGTCCAGTATACAAGCAGAATAAAAAAAACGTACAGTTGTAAATGATAAGTAAACTTTTTCACCCCATATCTCGTAACATGTCGACAACTTCTAGCCAGGCAGCTTCCAGTGGTTCACTGTTAAATATTTTATTTACACGCATTTTTTTCTACATTTTTCGTTTCACTGTAACGATCACCGTGTCGATAGCTTTGCGATGCAATGGATAAACACCATTGCTATGCTGTCATCGATAACTAACTTTTCAGTGGAAAAATACACAAACGTGAAATGCTAGGTTAATTAAAAATAAAAAAATACCCTTGGAAATTACAGAAAAATCGGCAACGAGATGCTGTTTTTAAACACTGCGGAAAAATCGTGCACTCTGCGGTGCCATCTTGGTTACCTTAATCGGAAACCCCCTTGTCAGCTAGCATGCATCTGTAGCGATGTCGCAAAGGACGTTGTACGGCCGTAATCGGAGACATCTGGTACTAAGGCACTCTATGAATGAGGTAATTCCTAGGGTCAGGGTTCGTTTAATTATTATCGACCCGTCTCGTCTGCAGTTGAATGATACCTGTCTCGATTTATAAAGGTTTCCCTTCCAGTGCGACTTCATTTCGAATTTGTCTCACCGGAGTTTGAGCGACTGCGTAGTAAAAACCGCGAATAGCAAAATATTACGGCCAATTTCAACCGGTCCGGGTCGTCTAACTTCGCACAGTCCATCTCACCGGAGATCGCGAAAAACTGCGTCATACAAAGTATTTTTAAAGGTTTGAGGAAAGGTAAATTTAGACTCAACCCACCCAATGACGATCGCTATGTTTATATAACTGTATGAACATCTCGTCGACTTAACGTAATCCATTGTGCCCCGCCATAAGTGGAAATGATAACACAACGCCATGACAGTTTTCACATAAGATTTTGACTTCGCAGACGATTTTATGTCAGTTTCCCATGAATTGTAAATGTTTTTATTTTATTTTTTTATCTAACGATTGAACATCATCAAGCGTTGGTGTAAGATGGATTTTGGCATGTCGTCGTGATGCAATAGCCATTTTTGTGGACGATTAACGTCACTTTCTCCGTTTGTGTTTTCTGGGCTTATTTTTAAAGCTTTGCATTCTCGGACAATGACATTCGAAGTGTGAAATACTGACCGGGATTGAATATACGGCCCACATCCTGCTTGACAACTTTGTAATATGAAAACAAAACATACTATATATACGTCTGGACACCAATTTGTTAAACAACTGATAAACACACTGTGAACGTTTCACTTGAAATAAACAACAATTGTGAGAGCTATTTAGATTTGAACTTCCCTGGTAAACACAAGTGGAGATAATGGCTAATTTACATAACCATTCACTCAGTAAAAAGTTTGCTAATGCTCATAATTAAAATGGCTGTAACAGTTCCAAATTTAAAACTATTATCGTTTTGTAAAAAGTTAAATATAGTGCATAATATGGAGATCCTGTCATTTCTTTTCTTCACCATGTTTCTTTTTATTATTTATGTACAGCCTTTCTAAATCTTGCTAAGCATTCAAAAGAGAGAATGTTTGCACCTGTTATCTATATTTTAAAATCGTCTTATGAGTATGTTCCACTATTCACAATGCTGCGAAATTTTATGGTTGGTTTAAGATGGCATGATGCTGGTGCTAAGGTTTGTTTTAGTATTCATTTAAGTGTGTATATCAATAAGTTCTTTGAGTAGTTTGCGTAGAACCGATGTGTGTTGTTCACAAGTGAAGTGTTTCTATAGTACAATAATTTGATAAACAGCCATGATGGTATCTTCATGGAATATAACATCTGAGAATTTATCTTTGTTTCAATAAACTAAGTATGAACCTGGGATTAAAGATTCATAGAATTAAAGTTATTGTGACATAAATTGTAAGTGAAAAGTACTTTTAGAGAAGAGAGCCGTTGCTGTGTAAATGAAAAGCACACATGTTTGGATACTTTGCAACAACCCATTACACATGATTATTTTTAGACTGCTGGACACAGAGCGCGAGTTTAAATTGTAGCGCAGCTGTTTTGACAGTGTTCCAGATACGAAGGAACGCAACATTGTACATTGCTGTTCACCGGAGAGTGGAGTGTTTCCTGCAGCATCGATCAGTTTTATTTGTTTAGTGTATATCCCCATCCCTTGCTGGTTCCAGTGACTCACACCCACCATGTACTATTTATGTATTAAAGTAAAAGAAACCTTATATATTGTGTTATTTTGATTTATTGTATTCGTTACCGGTATATTTCCTTCCCTGCACTGCCTCATTTGTGGTGATATACTTTCACCAACCAATCCCCATCCCGAGGGAAGACTTATGTGATAAGCACGCTACCAGAGATGTCTATTATTAGACCTGTATTGAAGATAAGCTCCCAGCTCCTGAATGCGGAGTAGCCCCACAAAGGTCTCTCCCCGTATTTTACGTCACAATATATAATGTGTATGAAACAAAATTGAAATTCTGCAAAAATCACAGTTTGGGGCATTTTTTCTCATTACGCTGGACTATCAGGGTTATGTAACAGTTACTGGTGACATTTGGGTAAATGAAACTTACAGAACGTCATGGTCACTAAGCAACAAGATTGGTTATTCTTCAGCGTAGTGTAAATTTAATATGTTGACTGAATAGTCGTTTGGGTCACGTGATCAAACCTACAGCCTCTCGTATGAGAACATGCTAACCAATGTCCCACGTCCGTGCACATTTTCCTTAAGATCTGAAAAAGAAATTGGTGAATCTTGTAAATTGTTAAAACATTAAAACCGTATTGACGATATGTTTCCTTTATCTGTATAAAGGTTAAATGAGAACATTGGAACTTGCTTTTCTGAACGGTGTATTCAGTGTCGACAGAGTCGTGTCGTAGACAATTAATTGTCATCGATTTAGTAGCTATCTAATCAGGTTAAAAGTTATGGTAAACACGTATTGTAAGGTAAAGATGTGTTAACTGAAAACCACGGGGACAAAATATAGTGTCCATAGTTGTGTTGGTTTTTGGTGACATTGGGAAAAATAAAATGAAGAACTAAGAATAATTGTCTTCAATGAAAATACCAGTTGGCGAGACAATATCGTAAACTTCTATTTTCATTTAAGTTTTTATCTTGACTGACATCCTTGCCCTAAATGTCCGTGAATCACATATGTTGATTAATGGAAATGTGGATACAGTATTCTTGTACATCAAAGTAAATAAATGGCGAAATATAGCAAAAGGGAATTAAACTGAATTTGACAGCATTCTTGTAAACATAGACGCGGCCAAAAGTTTTGACACTGTGTGTTCAACACAATATAGAACACTACATACATCACTGACGTTATTGAGTGCATGGGAAATAACATGCTGCCAATATTGATTATCTAACAAGTTATCAGTTAAATTAAACAAGTACAAGTCATTAGTTTTCTTTGTTTTCACCGACAAAAATATCTAATCTAAATGACACTTGACAGACATAGTGGTATACAGTAGCTATTTAACTGAGTGTATATTACCATATCGACGCGACCTTTACCCTAGATATATACTTTCTATTGTCTAATTATATCAGCAACGACAATCGATTTACCTGCAATATGTTCGCTCGCGCAAATGACACTCGAATAACCCCAAATGCTTTCAAGTCACTTTTGAACTACACATAACAGTGTGAACATTTTTTTTTCTCCAAAGGCATTTTAAAAATGACTTATACATTTTTCGTTTCGCTGTAACGATCACCGTGCTGATAGCATTGAGATGCAATGGATAATCACCATTGCTGTGCTGTCATCTATAACTAAATTTTCAGTCGCAAAATACACAAACATAAAATGCTCGGTTAATTAAAAATAAAAAAAAATACCCTTGAAAATTACAGAAAAATCAGCAACGAGATGCTGTTTTTAAACACCGCGGAAAAATCGAGCACTCTGCGGTGCCATCTTGGTTACCTTAATCGGAAACCCCCTTGTCAGTTAGCATGCATCTGTAGGGATGTCGCAAAGTACGTTGTACGGCCGTGCTGGGCGACCTCTGGTACTAAGGCACTCTATGAATGAGGTATTTCCCGGGGTCAGGGTTTGTTTAAATTTTATCGACCCGTCTCGTCTGCAGTTGAATGATACCTGTCTCGATTTACAAAGGTTTGCCTTCCAGTGCGACTTCATTTCGAATTTGTCTCACCGGAGTTTGAGCGATTGAGTAGTAAAAACCGCGAATAGCCGTTGTGTGGCAAAATATTACGGCCCATTTCAATCGGTCCGGATCGTCTAACTTCGCACGGTCCATCTCACTGGAGATCGCGAAAAATTGCGTCATACAAAGTATTTGTTAAAGGTTTGAGGAAAGGTAAATTTAGACTCAACCCACCCAATGGGGATCGCTATGTTTATATAACTGTATGAATATCTCATCGGCTTTATGTAATCCGTTGTGCCCCTCCCTAAGTGGAAATGATAACACGACGCCATGACAGTTTTCACATGAGATTTTGGCTTCGCAGACGATTTTTTGTCCGTTTCCCTTGAATTGTAAATGTTTTTATTTTATTTTTTTATCTGGCGATTGAACATCAGCAAGCGTCGGTGTATGGTGGATTTTGGCATGTCGTCGAGATGCAATAGCCATTTTTTGTGGACGATTAACGTCACTTTCACCGTTTGTGTTTTCTGGGCTTATTTTTAAAGCTTTGCATTCTCGGACAATGACATTCGAAGTGTGAAATACTGACCGAGATTGGATATATGGCACACATCCTGCTTGACAACTTTGTAATAGGAAAACAAAACATATTATATATACGTCTGAACGCCCATTTGTTAAACAACAGATAAACACACTGTGAACGTTACACTTGAAATAAACAGCAATTGTGAGAGCTATTTAGATTTGAACTTCCCTGGTAAACTGAAAAACACAAGTGGAGATAATGGCTAATTTGCATAAGCATTCACTCAGTAAGAAATTTTCTAATGCTCATAATAAAAATGGCTGTAACAGTCCCAAATTTAAAACTATTATCGATTTGTGAAAAGTTAAATATAGTGCATAATATGGAGATCCCATCATTACTTTTTTTCACCATGTTTCTTTTTGATTATTTATGTACAGCCTTGCTAAATCTTGCTAAGCATTCAGAAGAGAGAATGTTTGTACCTGTTTTCTATATTTTAAAATCGTCTTTTGAGTATGTTCCACTATTCACAATGCTGCAAAATTTTAAGAGTCTATAGCCAAGACTGTTTGGATAATAAGAAGCAAAACAAAAAATTTTCACTCCCAAGTGCGCACGAACCTGCATCTATACCTTAATACCCCTGCCCATCGTTGATATTTGCATTAATACCCCTTCCGTTGTTGAGATGGTACCTCCCTATTGTTGCTATGGCTTTAATACCCACTCCCATCGTTGATATGGCTTCAATACCCTCCCCCGTTGTTGATAAGGTCTCTCCCCATCGTTGACATGGTTTCAATACCCCCTTCCCCGTCGTTGTTGCGGCTTCAATTACCCCCCCCCCATCTTTGATATAGTCTCTTCCAATCATTGATATAGTGCCTCAGTATCGTTGATATGGCTTCAATACCCATTCTGTCATTGATAATGCAATGTACAATTATATATAAATTACAGTGAAAGTGTCCCGCAGTCAGTGGCTATCAACTTGGATGGTACTGTATAAATGAAAAACTATAAAACCATGTTCTACTATGAGAAAATGGAATGTCCCAAACAGTGCAGTGATGTGCTTTTTGTATGACGTCATTGAGTGGGACCAAGTAAGTCCAAGTTTTACCAGAATTATTATGATCTGAATAATAATTGTGCTCTGCTTTTCTTAATACACTGGTAAGCATGTTGCGATATATTTTATAGGTGGCAAATTCATGAGAGGCGTGATATCCCAAGATTGAATAAACAAATCGTTTTTAAAATTGTTTGACTTAGAGTTTTTAACTTCTCTGCAATATTGGAATATATGTGGTCAATAATAGTACTGCTGGTACTAGTAACACGAGTTGGAACATTAATAAGTTGATATAAATAAAAACTTTCGAGGGTTGCTAAGAAATTATCAGAATGGGTGTTATGTTTTGAGACATCAATGTTGAGATCACCTGTCAATACACAGAAATATTTATCAATTTTAATTTTACACATTACGCTAACTAAACTCTGTAATATCTGTACCCGGCTTTCTGTATATAACACCAACAACTATTTCCTTTTTACCAGACTTAATTTCTATTCACAAACTCTCTGCGTGGTTTACATTATAGTTTAGAAGTCGATAATCAATAGAATTGTGTATATAGGCACCCACACCCCTCCCCTTCCATTATTTCTAATGTTATGTTCAAATGTATATGATGGGATATGAAACATTTGTGGATTATTAAACTGCCAAATTTCTGATATTCCAATTATTTTAAATTATAGATTAAGGCAAGTTTCGTAAAGCAGTTTAAAATTATCAATATTTCTGTTAAGTGAACGGATGTTTATGTGAGAAACACTGAACAAACTATTGGAATCTGAACTAAACTTTTCATTAAATTCAGAGGGGAAACGAGTCATTTACAACATTGTGTGAGACGTGAAAATCGTCATCAAAGAATGTGTGGTCCATGTTATGAAAATCATTTTACGTGTTTGACCATTAGATATTGCATATAACAAATTACCGTATTTTAGAGAGGTCAGTCTCATCATTGATAATTATAGGTCTCAAACCACTGCCCTTTCTTACAAATATACGGCAGTTGTTTGTTCACAAATACTTATATTTAGCTCTCCTTCTGGCTTCATTCGCTTTCCCGAGTAGTTGTCGTGTGCTATGGTGCAGGTTTTTGTTTACGAATATTGGGTTGTTAACATCAAATCCGATATTTCTCGTGGTAATATTTTTCAGTTTACGTCTTCCGCCATAGATTACATTTCTTTTCTTTCTGGTCGTGAACCGTACGATGATACGTCTTGGTCGATCGTTCCGCTGTGAATCTTCACGTTTACCAATACGATGTGTAACATCGATATCGTGCTTGGTAGTTTCGGGGTCGATCATTGAGTACTATGTTTTCTGTGTTTTCATCATCACGTGTCTCTGGGATGCCAGTAATCTCCAAATTAATCCTGCGATGGTACTGATTCAGTTCATTGAGGTCTTTTTCTATAGTATTAACTTGACTTCGTAGTCGGTGATTATCTTGGTTTAGCTTTGCGTTCGCCTTCTTGAGTAGCGCAATTTCTCTCGCCATTTCTTCAAATTTGTCACTCATGAATGTTACAGATTTAACTACGCCCTCTTGTCCTAATTTCAATTCAGCAATAAAAATATAAGAAAATTCATTCATAATTTTAACTAAGGATGGTTGTTTTTCTCCATGACCTGTCTCCAAACTCTCCAGTCGGCTACTTCCACATTTTTTACATAATGGTATATCATCATCCGTGACTGTGACATTCTTTATTTTACCGCAGTCAACACATTTAGGCACGTTCCGATAATAGTTACGCAATTAAGGTGTTAATTTAGTGAATTATCAATGAGGTAACCAAGCTAGCTTAGCCAAGCTAAGCTGTACGGCAAGTTCGTTTTCTTCTAAAAACCAGTTAAGAAAAACGTATCTCTCACAGATATAATGCAGACAATTAATATATAGCTTCATAAGGCAGGAGAAGTAGGATTTTCGGTAGTACACTGTAGAATCGATTGGAAAATCCCATAGTACGCAGAGGTGATGCAACCTACTATCTCCTGTCACCTGAAACAAATTCTGTGAGTGTTATTATCCTTGAGTGTTGTTGTTGTTTTGTTGTTTACTCAAGATTTTTTTTTATCCTAAAACCATCTTATTTTTATTACAGTACACATATTACCGGCACATCAAATAACACATGATTGACACGTCACACTACACATAATATTGCCACGTCACACTACACATATTACTGACGTCACAGACTTCAAACACTTTTTTATCGACTATACAACTTTAAATGAGAAGTTCCAATTGATGCAATGTCATGCAACATTATTATTTTAACCATTGGTAAAACATCTCTGACGCAATTGTTTTTCACTTTGCCCCCCCCCCTTCGCCGAACGTAAATGTAAATACTTGAGTAAAGTTTAAGCCTGAGGCAGCTTCCCTGACAATGAATCTGGCGCAAACACAAACAACAACACCATAATCAAAACTATTTTATTGTTGCGGCACGTGTTCTTCATATTCAACTGTCCAATTCCAGAATTCCTTTTCTTTTCCATAGACGTTTTTTCTCTCCACGCACAGGTAATATCTAAATAAAACATAACTTAGCAAAACGTGATGAGACTTTATAGGCGAGTGTACAATAAGAGGTAGCACACCTTGGTTACCATTAGTAACACACTATATTTGTTATAACTGATCATAATCTACTGATTGTTCCAGGTTCTGTAAGAGGGCGCTGTGCCCCTGTTCCCCTGCTTAACGCCAAAATTAGGACTTGCATTTCGCAGTTAGGACGTTAGATTCTTAGGTTAAGAGTTTGGCATATTTATTTAGTATGTACTAGCTTATATCAAATAAAACGGAAGTGCATTATAATTCAACCTATTAAACTTTAAATTATATATACAAGATATTGGTGTATCATCTTGTACATTTTTTACGAACATCGAGATGCAAATTGTGAATTTATTTTTTTCAGAGAATGTTCCATAATCTCACAAACACGTTTTTGTGACTTGCTATCTAAGTGTATAATTTACACACCGCTACCTATTTTACAGGTAGGGTTATTTTGCAAGTTTAGCATGTGGTTTAGACTTTGTCCTCCAATGTTTTTTGTTTTCAATCAGCCCCGAACAAAATTATTTGAATATGCCAAAAAAAAAACTTACAAGTCTTTACTAAATAATATACTAGTATATGTTTTATAAGATCTCGTGACAGTTCATTCACCCTGGGTTATAAACGCCCTCTATAGTTTACTTATAATATGATAGACACCCGCCCTCTCTCGATCATTCCTAGATACGTGTAATAAAACGTTGTATGAAAGACATACTGATGAGCGCAGACGGCTGTTATAACAGTATCGATGAATCACTTTTCATGATTTGAATAAATAAATTCATCTTAGAATGATGCTGCAAGCTGGTCATGTAACCGATAAATATATCACGTGACCAAGAATCCGCAAACAAATATTTCAATATGTATCTGCTCTAGTACTTTCTTTCCCGGAAGTAGCAAAACTGAGGTACAAAAATACTCCTGCTTTGTCACGGCGGAAAATACAAACATGTCAGTTTGCTGATAGTCGATAGAAGGGAATTTTATTTTTGTGACGTCAATTGGTACACCCAGAAACATTATAACACGCGTACAAGTTTACGTTACACCCCAAAACGGCATGCGCGCGCATGCGAAACGCCGTGTCTTCGACTTCCGGGAATATCGTCTATTGCCACGCCCACGTAATGCAATCGTGCAGGCATATGATGCAAATCTGGTCTGTGCGCATGACAAGCGTGATCTCATCACAACTAATCCATCATTTTAATTGAGATATCTAGTAGGTACTGTCACATTTGACACGAAGATATTACATGAGATTACATGGGTGTGAGGTGGGTGTGTTGTTCAGCTTTACTTAAACTTTCCGACACGGTTGTAAATTACGGGGGATACCTATCTCGAATGAAGCGGCTAGACATTCCATGTCAATATAGGCATGCGATGGCAATGATGAAATAAGATAAGATAGAGTTTTATTGCAACCGCATAAACAAGTTGACATTTCTAGTTAGATTTTTAAGTTGATTTTGAAAGATATTAGAACAAATCATTTTGATCATCATAAACTTATGTTTTGAACATGATTTTGTTTATTTACAGGTATTCAGGAAAAACCTATAGTAATTATAATTTGTTATGTTTCGATTAAATATTATTTTGAAATTTCCTTGCTTCCCTGTTTCTTTGAAATCCGAGTTGTTATCCTCAATTTCGTTTTAATCTGACACCTGGCAAATTAACTTGAAGAAAGCCATGGAAATGGTAAATTCAGTAGTAATCAAAATAGTATTTTCATTTACGGTGAAACGGGCGGAAGGATACACTGGTCTGTATGGTTGTCATGCGCTATTCTTCACTCGTTTTAGAACGTTATTATTATTACGTACACTGTAAATGGTCTGCTCAACAATATAGTGGCCGTTGCGCCACGCATGCGCGAGATTTGCCAGAAACCACTAAAAACTTAATATGGCGGAATGGGAGGTTTGGTCTGGACACTATGGACACATTGAGTTCATGGTAGTTACGAAATGATCCTGTAATTCACTTAGATAAACTTTACGGTCTAATTTCGTGTGATGCACTGATTAGCAAATCTCTTTTGTGACGTAAACATGTGTTTTGTTGTGCAGACATTCGTCATAAAATTCTGACGAAAAAAACATTAGACGCGATGGCCGCTGAGTTCTCGTCTAAAGCGAGACACAATGCCCCACTCCGTGTTGCAGTAACATATTAACCCATTGCATGGCATATTTTTCAGCCCAACTATTGATCTAACCTGAAGGATTGTAACAAAAGTAGTCACTGATGTGCGACATTTGTGTTGATAAACATTGATCTTCCCATAATGCAATGCGCTTTAAAAAGGAAATCACGAGTACGAGTTTTGCCCTGGGCGTCACTTGCACTAATTACCGCCGGCGACTCCATCGATACCTTTCAAACACCAAAATACCTAAATAAAGCTTGGTAACCTCTCAGTTTGTACTAGTTGGTGTACGCAGCAATCAAAATAGTCATTTTTGTTTATATGCGGTCCATATCCCGCGCATGCGCGGCGCGACGACTACTGCCCTTTAAACAAAATACATTCTAAAGAAAACTATCACTTTAACCACACACACGTGTCACATGACAATTGGAGGAATCGGTGGGCTACATTTTCGAAAGTCTTGTTCATAAAAATAATATACATCTTTTGGTTACAAACGGTAAACCGTTAAACTCTCTCACATTCAGCCTTTAATAAAACGCCGATACAGTAAATTAGCGACGATTATACAATCCCTCCAATGCGACATGTTACCCCTATAGTGTAATAGATCAGTCCAAAAGAAGATGTAATCACTGAGTACATTGGGGTTTGGTTGGCACACTAGTAGTAGCTGCTAGCCATCAGCGGTGCAGACTACATAGCTTAGGAAAAGAAAACGTTCACTGGGGCAGCATGTATCACAACCTGAACGCCACGGTGTGGAAAGCACTGCAGGACAGAGAGGACGGTACAAAGATATTCGAGTCAGCGGCAATGGTGAGTATAGTCGAAAATTTCGTGTCATTGTCATTTCCCGCCAAAATAATAACGCACATGCTCTCAATTTAATTCGAATGTTGATTTTGGATACACTATACAGATTTGAACATTGACAACACGTTTTGTTCAAAAGTTATTAATTTAAAAAAAGGTGACGTTGGTTTACATTATTAAAGAAAATGAAAAGAGTACTCTGTATTTAGTTTGTCACTGTGAACGGTTAAGCAGTGACTAGAAGAAAATTCTTCTCGTAACCGTGGATAGGTGTTTGTGCCTATTCTGCATTGTAGTAATTGCCATTTGACATGAGACATGTTATTGTATTGTGGTTGTTCGTCTTTTATTCAGCAAATAACACTTAGAGTTCATGAAAAAATATCCGCGTTCATCGTGGTTCAAGTGTGTCCATTCCACAGCTGCATACTGTAGTTTAAAGCGCCGTGGTCGTCGCGCAGCGCGTGTTCGAATTTCATGTAAATAAACAATGTATTTTACACGCGTTGTATACGTCGCTATGAGTCCTATATCTAACAGGACGCGACACGACGACCGCCACCCTTTAAGACACTTTTTACAGTGCATTTAAGGTGGAATTGTCATTAATGTTTCGCATTTGTATCGAAATTGAATGCATATGCATCAAAATATTTTGAATTAGGCCAACCAAATCAATTTGAGGCCCGTCGCCGATCTCGTTTTCGGATAAGAGCTTCACTAACATACATTATTTTTTTTTAAATTAAAATGTTCTACATTTTGGAATATATCAATATGTGTATATAATATATAAGTTAAAAGACAATTACAAAATAATACCATTCTTTATATTCGTACGAGAACAGGTGGCAACAAATGTAACAGTTGTTCTCATATTTTATGAACATTGTTAAGTGACTAACAACAATAATATTTTTAGCCAAACTTTGTGGACCACATTTTTATATATTTTTTTTTAATACCAATGTTAATTTTGAATTAAATTTCATCATCACCTATTGTCTTGATAATTGTTTTAAATCTAGGAATCATTACGCGAGGTTATTTGTGTTAAAAAAGGTTAGCACATTACTGTGTAGGATCACGTGACCATATGTAATTTACACACTGACATGAGCTTACACCAATCTGGTAGTCAAAATTGGCAGGTAGTCGGAATTTCGGGGTAAAATAACAACAATAGCTCAATTCCTCGCATATTTATACGTAATGAGAGGGGGGCCTAACCAATTTATTCTGAAAATACTCACCAATACGTGAAATAACAATGAGTGTTGTTACTTTCCAAGTAACACCATTCCCCAATCCACGTCACTCTGATATGTTAAAAAAATAGGAAATCTGTTAGAACTGATAAATACAGTAGAAAATAGTATTAGATTGTCGCAGTCAATATATAGCCAGACGTTACGGGCAATGTGATAGATTACCATCCAACGAAAAAGGTCACGTTGTCCGAGACGTATGGTTATATTGAATAATTACCAAAGACAACGATTACCGAGTACCATCCTCTGATACGTTTCCCTAAGGTTTACCCAGGGATAGATAAGGATTCCTAAAGTTGGACGTATTGTCGAAATAATAGGTAGGCATAAACTCGTTTGACGTCTGTGGGCGTATTTTAAAGATGCAATATATTCCCTGGCGGACATTCGGGCATTTTCACCGCCTTGCCGAAACTCTCAGAAAACTGTACTTAATGGGCGGCAGTCGTCGTGCCGCATCCTGTTCGATATTAGATTCATAGCGACGTGTAATATACATTGTTTGTTTAAACGAATTTCGAACACGCTCTGCGCGACGACCACCGCCCTTTAAGGATCGTTGTTGAGACTCCCCTGAACAGTGTAACGAGATTTCGGCTAAATGTCCAACATATAAATATTTGGTTGCACAAGATTTTCTCGTAGTTCAGCTGTTTTCATTGGCTATTCCACGGCAGCTCACATTCTCTAGAAATACATGGTACAGTGGTGCGCGCCTTAGCAACGCAGAACGTGACGTAGCTCCCCGAGAATCGAGAATACATTCATTTTTAATAGTGCTGTTTGACACCGTATATTGATAGAAACATTGGACTCATCATGAAATTAAACGCTGTTTTTGTAGCACACATTTGAGTAATTGTTCGATTAAGCAATGAAATTCTCTAATACGCATGTGCAGTAGCCATTTTTTGGTACGTACAATAAGTGCAAATGCGATACTATTTACGGCACATTATAACGAGAGCGTAACCGATGCACGATATAACTGGTATTCTGATTGGCGGAAAATGACACACGCTGTATGCATCATGAAGCTGAGTAGCGACTGTAACACTGACACACATGAATGGGCAAGCGGGGATAGCTGAACGGTAGAGACTACAGGAATTAGCAAAAGCATTTTACGTTTTTACAGGAAATATATTTGATAATTTGTGTTTAAGAGTCAAAATTGGAAATTGTGTACGAATTACGACATTTAATTTAATGTGAAAAATGCTTTATACGCTTACAAAAAATAAGACCTTTCAACGAATTACGAACGAATAAAATAGCTTATTACATTTTACATCTTGTCCATGTCTACAAATTTGTGTTTATTTATTTATTTAAATTACGAAAATACCCCTTGCCGACCCTCACACATCCACTGATGGGACCGCAGGTCCATGCATTTGTTTATATCGGTCAACTTGAAGACTACCAGTCCTACGCGAAATCAGTCGGTCTTCCAGATGACGTTGTTGTCACAGATGAGAAGGAAAATATTAAACAAGATATGGACTAGGTGACTAGCACTTTGCCTATAATTGGATTTTGCCTGAAAGCTTGCAGATAACTGATTGAGCTTAAAGTATTAAAGGGCGGCAGTCGTCGCGCCGCGTCCTGTTCGATAAGGACTCATAGCGACGTATACAACGCGTGTGAAATACATTGTTTATTTACATGAAATTCGAACACGCGCTGTGCGACGACCACCGTGCTTTAAGATACCTTTTTTTAAACTGTCCATAGACGACAGTATAACAACTTCACAGGATTATTTTATGCACGTAACCAATGAGTCACAGTTTAGATAGTAAATAACATAATCACAGATCATTTTGAAAATCCTTAAAAAACGATATAACTAAACTAGTATTGGCAGTGTTAAAAAAGGTGACCTAGCTGACTGCTCACTCTAAATGAATCTGTCCGTTTTTCAAAACCAATAGGTGATTTTCCGCGAGATCGCGCGTAATGCGTGAACGACGCGGACCGATCATCTGACGATTTGATTTTGATTTTGAATCTATTTTATAGCTCAATATTGAAATGCTGATCATTGAGAGATTATTGCATATCAAATCCACTAATACAATGCATATTACCCCCATCACAAAGTGTACATATCTACGCATATTATTAATATTTGGACGAATGCATTCGTATGTGTTACAATTCTTATAATATTCACCATGACCTATATCACTATGCAGTGGCGGCGAAAAAAATGTTCGGGCGTCGCCCCTCTAAAATCAAGCTGAAACCCTTCGTGTCAGCAAAATGTGACCCTCAAAATGCAGGAAATAGCATTTCAGAGGGTCTAGATTTCATTTTTTTTTTAACTTGGAACATGCTCCAAGACCCTCTAGTTAGGTCGCATCTCCTACGCAAGGTTGGTGAGCAGATCTGTCCCCCATGTCAAATTTCGTGCCGCCTCTGCCATGATGTTTGTGCACGATGACGGGTGAGAATGGAACAATAATTGAAAGGCAAAACATGTCCACTTTCAACGAGATCTCGGGTGCATTTGCATGGAATGTCTATTGAGCCACACTAGGTGGTTTCAGACTGAATTCCACATATGTATCAATTCTGTGACGTATCACTACTTTGTGACGTACATAAATCATTATGCCAAACCTGCTCAAGCATTCGGTCTATTAACGAGGCTTTCTACTCACTTTTGGCTCATATATCAGTAATAATATCGAATGTCATAAAACGCTACATTCATCGTACTGCGTCGTTATGTTCGTTATGAATCCAATGTGACGAATACGACGCGTATCACATACGTGTTACACGAAATTCTGACTCCAAAGTTATTTTCATGCACTATCACGTATGTTTTACCCTTTAAACTACCACGCTATCGTACACATTTACGGAAACATTTTTTTATCCCTCGCTGCCTTGACTTTTCAAACAACATTTACATTTACATTGACAAAATGCAAAGTCTGCGATCTTGATGACAGGAGACGAGAAACACTTTCTGCTAAATGCAAACTGCACCAATAGAGTATTAAACTGTTCACTGGACATAACTTAACCTCAGCTGGTGTAGCTGAGGAAGAAATCATGATAAAAATTCTCACCTCTAACGACAACAGAGAAATCACTGACTATGCAAAATTAATTTTAACAGCTTTAACTGCAGAGATATTGCACTGAAAAACACACCAGCCCACCCCAAAATAATCATTCAATTTTACATTTCTCGTATTGTTTTATTTTTGTTCTGTTTTACTTATTGATTTAATTTTCTAATTGTTTACTTTAGTTTGCCACTTTTTCAAGTTTAGCTAGCTGTTGTTTATGTAAACAACATACTTTATTGTATTATTTTCAAGATTCCAATAAGGATACGAAATCAATAAAGTTATTTACTTTTCTTTACAACACTGATAATCAGTGGCGGATCCAGAGGAGAGGGGGGGGGGGCAATCTCCTCCCCCTCAACGCATGACGATTCATATGATCTGGATTACGCGTAGCTTCTCTGCAATTTACGCTCCGTATATCTTAAGCGAAGCTTGGACCCCCCCCCCAATACATTTTGCTGGATCCATCACTGCTGATAATGTAGATAGTGTTGTACACATGCGAGTGGCGTGATTGAGGGGAAACCTGTAGGTGTCTCTTGAATAATTAATAAAATAATATGAAATAACCAAATGAGTTTATATATGTTGTAATCGTAGATCTGAGGTAGAAATGGCCGCCGAGATCTCGTTGAGAACGAGAGAGCCACGAGAAATTTGTTTTCTATTCTCTCCTGTTTATTGTTCCAAATACCCAACCTTATATAGGATGGGGGAATAGTGGCGTGGTGGCGGAAGAGAATGAAAGAGTATTTGAAAGAACAGGTCACGTGACCTGTTCTTTCACGCGCCAAGATCTCGCTAAGAACGAGAGAGACACGAGACTTTTTGAGAACGAGATATCAGTGAGGCTTGTTTTTGTAACCCAAAAAGTGTTCTATTCTTTCCTGTCACTGTTGTTCAAAACACCACAGTTATATAGACGAGGGAATAGTGGCGTGGTGGCGGAAGAGAATGAGAGACTATTTGTAAGAACAGGTCACGTGGCCGCCAAGATCTCGCAAAGAACGAGAGAGACACGAGTCTTGTTGAGAACGAGATATCAGTGAGGCTTGTTTTTGTGACCCAAAAAGTGTTCTATTCTTTCCTGTCACTGTTGTTCAAAACACCACAGTTATAAAGACGAGGGAATAGTGGCGTGGTGACGGAAGAGAATGAGAGACTATTTGAAAGAACAGGTCACCTGGCCAGCTCGATCTCAAAGAGATCTTGGCGGCCATTTTCGTCCAAGGTCTGATGCACGTGATGAAGCACATTTCAATAAATATAGTGTTTCTATTTGTATTCAATGCTGCTTCCTATATAAAAACATAATATTGATGAGAACGTGGCACGAACAATTTTCGATCGTTTCAGACGAAACATTAGATTGTGTAAATTATCCGATTTCCCCAAAAACATAATTTTCATACAATAGTGAATTGGTTATTCTTGCGACGATATTCATTTTTATCGTATGCGGTTTATCTCGTGCCGGACTAACGCAATGATTTATGGGTAATAGGGACGATGTCAAATGAGAGGCAAATACACATTGTAGTGAAACCGTCAATTCATTCCACTGATACAATAATGTATTTTCCATATTCTGTTCTATTTTAGGCATTCATAATGGTGCAAGGCATCGTGGGTAATTGTTTAGTGATAACGGTCACGTGTTGTAATTCTAAATTACACACAATAGCGAACTACTTGATTCTAAACTTAGCAGGTAAGTCACGTATTGTACTCTGCATTCGTATCACATCAATAATTCGATGGAAATGAAACAAAGTTTCCCTAGTATAACAATAGTGTTGGTATAATCACAGTGAGCCCAGGAACTATGATCAACTGTACGCACTCCCTATAAGCGGGGGGGGGGGGGGGGTATCGGCTGGTATCTCGTGCAAGAAATAGACAAGAGATGAAGGCTCCAGCCAGCTCACATTTTTTAAACTTGAAAAAACAGACGAACAGAATGAAAAATAAAATCTATAAAAAATACGAGGTTTAAAAATGTTAGTTGCTCTTTTAAATTTCACCAAAGCCTTACATATATTTTACCTATATCTGCAGAATAAATCAAGAAATCTACACAAATTGACTCCATTTATGAATAATTAACGGTTGACCCGAACGCACGGCACAGTTGGAGACGTGGCCTGTTCAGAATTTTTCAAGAACCAATCACAAGACTGTTTACGATTGGTTGTTGACACATCCGACACATCGGCAAACTGAATCTTTTGCTCATTCTGTTAACAATAACATTTCTATTTTGATTCTCTCGTTGGTCACACATCATTAGTAGGTTTTATTTGTTGTAAAGTACTTAGAATTGATACCTTAATTCTCATTTGAACTCATCTATGCCATCAAAAATGACCCTACAGTATTCATCTAGATCTAATACCACTTGACAGGATGCTGTCACGTGATTATTTTTATCAACGACATATATTTCTCTCTATTATATATGTCGAATAAAAAAAACTACGATTACTAATCATGCACATACTTTAGGTTTTTTAGGGTAAAATCTTGATTTGTTAGTATTTTGTTTCTCCTATAGCATTGTGTGATACGCCCGTGCTTCGTTATGGTGACTGATTGGAAAGATCTTAGATGCAAATAGCGGCCAAGATCACGTTGGCAGCGAGAGCCACGAGACTTGGTTTTTGTCTTTCAAGTCATGAGTAGTGTTCTAATCTCTTCTGTCGTTGCGTTTACTGTTCTACTGAACTACTCAACCGTGGCTATCGGGACATGAATGCGATGACGGAGCGAATGAAAATGAGGGATAAACGCAAGTCTCGCAGCTTTCTCGTTCCCAACGAGATCTAGGCGGCTATTTGCCTCTAAGATATATTACCCATAGTATTTAGAAATAGTGATGTTGCTCCCAAGCTATACAAGATTTGTATCAAAATATTCACTCAGCATATCTTTGTTTGGATACAGGAATGTGTAAAAAGAAAGCTGGACTATTTGTTATGTTTGCAATTAGGAAGACGTAAGTGTTTGCACATGAAAAAACATAATCTCACGTTGTCGCAAAATATGAGTGACTCATGCCGATATTCGTGTCGTGAAGTGATTATTAAATAATTACCAGCATGCAATTTGCCGGAACTACCCCTCCCAAATCGGCTTCAAAATAAAACTACTAGTAAGATTAAAAAATAAAATATAAATATGAGGCAACGTATACAAATGAGCCTAAACTGCCCGTGGAATGTTTATTCGGTAAATTATATGCAATGCTAAAACATTAATAAATTCCAAAATGACACCAAATTTAACATTAATCGTCTTGTATTGGAATGTTGAACAAACACATTACTCAGCAAGTATTCATCAATCACCTCTCAATTACACGGTACATAGAGCGTTATTAAATCGCCTCCATACGATTTGACGGATTTTGGAACGTACTGTGATTATTTATGCGTTTTCGACTGTTTGATTTTAAATTATCGCGATTTGGTACCACACGATGTGGTTCGGCACGTACGACAAGATGTCAGTACAGTGCGACCGACAGCGGTGCGACGCGATGCATATCTAATTAAAGCTACGTAACGACTCAGTTTGTAGTCGTTGATCTGCGCAACAGTCAAAGTCGCCATCTTTGTTTATATGAGACCCATATATCTCGCGCATGCGTGGCGCGACAACTACCGCCCTAAAACTATTTTTTTTTCCAAGTTTGTTATTATTATAATTTAACTGGAAAAAAAATCACCACAGCTGGGCCAGTCTAACTCACACCTCCTCGTGGTGTGTTTAATGCTTATGTATATACTGTGAAGTAACGGAGATGTTGAATTGTTCTAGTTACAAACATCGAGTTACAAAACCATCGAGTTACAAAATATTTTAGAAACCACGCCCACTTTTTCGAAACCACGCCCAAATTGTAACTCGATGTTCGATTACCAGTTAACAGAACTTCGAGTTACGGGCAATATATATTCTTGTTTTTGGTGGACGTCCACATTTAGCATCCCGAACTTTAATTAACAGTTAACCGAACTTCGAGTTCTTGTTTTGTTTAACGTTGTATACTAGTATTTCCCGTAGTTCGAAGTTCGGTTAACTGATATTTAAAGTTCGAGTTACTAAAACTTACAAATTGGGCGTCGTTTCTGAAATATGGGCGTGATCATTTTATAACTCGATGTTTTCGTATCTCTATGTTCGTTACTCGATGTTTTCGTATCTCGATGTTCGTTACTCGATGTTTTCGTATCTCGATGTTCTTAATTCGAACAATTCAGCATCTCGAAGTAGCGATGTGTAAACAAAGACAGATATGGATCGGACGTCACACATTCGTCTGTCAGTATAACTAAGTGCTGATTATATCACAGAGATAATGTACAAGTCGTGTCTATATCACATTTATATTCATACATAGGTGTACAAAAACACACATTTCAAAATTTTTAGTGAATTGTACATTAGTGCACAACGTCCAACCATAGATCAACGCACTTCATAAGTTAAAGCGGGGAGTCGTCACCTGCGCATGCGTCAGACTCGAACACCACACTAGATTTGTTCACACTCACGTATCGTGATGCATTAGTAATGTATCTATTAACACATAACATCCCTCGAAAGAGGTGAAAAGGGTTACAATTTAAAAAACAGTGGAAAACTAACAACAAAATAAGTAAAGACAAGAAAAAGATAAACAATTTTTTTAGAAAAAGTCAAATCAGACTAAGGTGCGTGTTGCTGTCTATGCTGCATACTTAATGAGATGAACTCTGCAATAGGTATTAGTCAAATTTATCGTTAATTATTTTAGCATAATTTGGTCAGCGACTCGCGAAGGGAAACATTTTGTTCAGATCAAGTAGGTATTTTTCACTGCGGATAACTATAATTCTGTGATCATCTTGCGAGACTTTTCTCCAATTCGCGTGAGATTAATCAACACCTATAAACACTTTGTGTGCGTCTCTAATAGACAGTGGTATCTTTGGTATGTCGTTTGTTAGATCGTGGGTTGCCATTTAGTAATAAACCTTGGTTGTTGTACCACAGGCATATCACAGAATATACGAATGGATATCAATAATTTTATTTTCTCTTCGGGGTTTCATTTCGCATATTTGACGAACATTAAGTAATCTTTCAAAGACCACCTGGATAATTACACTTTCTGTATAATAATAATAATAATAATAATAATAATAATAATAATAATAATAATAATAATAATAATAATAATAATAATAATAATAATAATAATAATAATAATAATTCATTTATTACACCATAATGAAAGTTAACAAATCATTCTAGGCTGTTATGTAATAAATTAAAAAAAAAAACCAGTAATACAAATAGAAGTTAAAGAAAATTAAGATAAATGCAGTTTAAAATGGAAAATTAGCCCGAGATAGTGTGGTGATATACAATTATGTATGATAAGTACATGTCTATGTGTCATATTTCTTGAAACAAAGTTTTAAGTATTTAGTCACATGCTCGATTAATTTATGTAAATAAATAATTTTCATAATGCAACACGATTAAGCTGACGATACTATTATTACGAAGTATTTGTTTCGATAAGTGGCTTCCGTTCAGCGTTTTCGAGGCTTCACTCTGGATAGAAAAAATGCAACTGTGCAAACCTGGCTAGAAGTGACGTCACTCAAATTGTGCGTAATGTGTTTCTCGTTGGAGAAGTGTATAGTATGAATGTGTGGAAGAATTGCCGTCTATGTCAACTCCATTTAAAACATCATTTCTTTTATGTAACTCTGCAATACTGTGTAAATATATCTTTGTAATATGAAGTTAGTTAGCTACAATAAGGTAATGCGAATATAACACCAAACTTTATCAGACGAACTAATAGTATTATTAAATTATCCATACTGCCTTCACGATCAAGAAAATTCTGTACTTTTTTTGAATTATCTGTTTTCTCTAGTTTCAGACATGTTGATGGTATGTATTGATATGCCTATATCGCTGTACGCATTGACTGTAAGTGACTGGACATTCGGCCTCGTCGTCTGTTATTTCCACAGTTTCACTATATTCTGGTTTGGGATTGTGTGCTTATTCACACTAGCCATCATCAGCTTAAACAGGTAAGTTGTGCGAAATTCGGCTCAGGCTCGGTTTAGTAGACTCACATGACAGTACGGTACTGTGCTTAAAGCGGGGGAATCGTCACATACGCATGCGTCAGATGGCCATAGCCTTTGTGTTTTTAGCGTGTGTTGTTATCGTCGCTTGGGACTCAATTCCCGCGCGTGCGGAGGTGACGACCCTCCCACTTTATAATAGCATAATAGTGAAAAATGATTGATTAAATTGATCTCAGTCAATATAAGCATTTTTTGCCGAATTATCTACACCATTATTACAATAGAGTTTCATGATAGAACAGACTATTTCCGGGTTTTGTGTCACGTGATACTGTATTAGTTAAATGCCCACGAACATATATAATAACATTAGAACTGGCATATTTGCGAAATTAGAACCCAGTGAATATGCTCAAAATAGTGAAAATAAATGTCAGTTTTACAGTATTTGTGACGTGGCTGGTTGTTCTGAAAACAATTAAGATAAATCTGGTAGAAGTATGTAAACACTCGACTGCAGTGGGATCTTGTTGTTTATTTAACTCAATCGATAAAATATAACACGTGTGTGGCCGTAACTTCCGGTTGACAAATTGTTGCTATCAAATTTAGGATAGAATTTGAACTAGAGTATTTCCGATCATGAGTACGACCCAACAACGTGCACCTACTTGGAAAACACGATATCACGACAAAATATTTAAATTTATACAATGAACAAGGACTTAGGCGTGAATGACGTCACAGTATATGAGACACGACTTGATGTATGGTGTTAAATTTGAACGCGATGTTATGATGATAGTGTGTAGGTGTCTCGCGAGTACCACATTCTGAAGTTCAACAAGCGGCTATACCACATTGTATGCTGGAGTCGGGGGCTGGAGCAAATGGCGGCCAGATGAGACAGGGGAGGAAAGAGCTACCAGAGTTGCAGGGGATAAGAGCTATTAGAGATGGTAGGGCGGGAAAGGAGGTCGGTGGTGGCAGGGGTGGGAAAGGTGATAGGGGATGAATGAGCTATTAGGGGTGGCAGGGACGGAATGGGCGACCACAGTTGGAAGGCGTCGAAAGCCCAGAGGTGATAGCGGTGGGAAGAGCTATCAGAGATATCGGGGAGAGAAAAAAGACTCTGAAATGCATTGTATGGTGGTCAAAAATCGGATAACCATAAAAAGAATGCTCAAAGCTTTCCGAGACTAGCGATAGGGCGCACCTTCGGGACATCGAAGGGATGAATGGCCTAGTATCCTCGGTGTACATTCGACACTGTATTGCAATGCCATTGGAAAAACAACCGAACAAATCACAGAATACTGCAAGATGCAACTTGTGAAATGAATGAGATAAATATTGTTTGTAAAACAACTTAACTCATTTTTGACGTAGCACTGGCGTATTCATGAGCATGTCAATCATTGCATCATCACGCACCGAACATCAGAGCAGACTTGAGTTTGTCAAACTTGAGTTTGTCTCGCAAACTCACAGAAATTCTATCGCGTTAACTCGGCTTTTGCCAAATACACACTTTCAAATAGATTATTAATATCGAAAAAAAAAAAAAAAAAAAGAGACTGTATGCAAGATTTAATAACATTACTTTCTGTGATAGTTCTGCCAGTGATAACAGAAAAGTATCATTTGTCACGCGAGCGTACGTTCAAGCTTATACCACAGTCCCTCAACACCGGAGGGACTGTGCTTCTACCAAGCGAGAACCTCCAGAAACTATGTGTAGGTAAAAATACCCACACAAGAACATAGTATCAAATCGAACGTATTTATAACAAATTATATATAATTATCGATGCTTTATGTGGTCATCAAAAGTACTACTGCTAATAGTATGTGGTAATAGCCAGTTGTAATTGCTCAGCGCTGCACATAGCGAGATGCTGAATTGTTCGAGTTACGGACATCGAGTTACGAGCATCGAGTTACTATAACATCGAGTTACGGACATCGAGTTACGAGCATCGAGTTACGGACATCGAGTTACGGACATCGAGTTACTATAACATCGAGTTACGGACATCGAGTTACGAGCATCGAGTTACTATAACATCGAGTTACGGACATCGAGTTACGAGCATCGAGTTACGGACATCGAGTTACGGACATCGAGTTACTATAACATCGAGTTACGGACATCGAGTTACGAGCATCGAGTTACAATAACATCGAGTTACAAAAATGCCCACATCCATATTTTAGGAACCACGCCCAAATATTACCTCGATGTTCAATTAACCGTTAACAGAACTTCGAATAACGAGCAACATACATTTTTGTTTTTGTTGAACGCCCACATTTAGTAATTCGAACTGTAATTGAAACATTGAGTTACGGGTAACATAGATATATTGTTTTGTTAACATTATTTAACTTGGACGTTAAAAAAAACAATGTCTATGTTACTAGTAACCATTTATTGTTCAGTTACACCTTGAATTTGGACGAAGTTTCGCAAAAGTGGGCGTAGTTTCTAAAATATGTGCGTAACTCAATACTCGTAACTTGATGTCCGTAATTAGACATATTCAGCATCTCGCACATGACACGTTTGAACTGAAATTGAAATCACTGTGTTGGTTAATATTCAATTTCAGATAACTACTGCCTTTATTGCTCTGATTTGTACCTCATTATTTAATGGGACATGGAGGTCGCCATGCATTTAGTTGTACACTTGTCCCAGTGTTACAGTATCCATTGTATAGACTAGTATGAATTCATGGTTGAACTTTTTCACATTTTTAAATGTAGTACATACTCCGATTCCAATTACTTGTTATGTATGTTTCAACGTCTGCTGCTGGTGAAACCAAAACAAATGATTTCGAACTTGACTTTCTCTTTTTTTAATAATGTTAAACCCATGAGAGGGAAATATTGCATTGAGATAAAATTTGTCATCATTAAACGTGTAGAGCACATTATTAAGTGTGAAAAAAAAACTTTAAAATAATTTCATGTTTATCAAATTCTGCGCGATGCTTTGACGCCATTACGATGATCTTTTACGTCCGATTTAAAGCATAATCCGGGAACTCGCAGTGAACAGAAAATGGTTTATTTAGTTTAGTTTAGTTTAGTTTAGTTTAGTTTAGTTTAGTTTAGTTTAGTTTAGTTTAGTTTAGTTTAGTTTAGTTTAGTTGTCTCCTATAATGCATTGCATATTTTTACAGTAGTACAAGGATATTTCAACTGTGACGTCATTTGTTTTATTCTTTAGTATAGTAAGACCGCTGTGACTTCGGAGCTCTAACAGAAGTTTGAACAACCTCAAACATACTGAAATTATTACTCTTTTCTTTTTACGAACAACACGTATATAACTTACAGTATCCCATTTGAATGATTCAGTTAGATTGGAAAGTTAAAAAATTATCCAATAAAGAATCAAAATAGTTTTGGTTAGATAGGACATGTTTATAATGTGAGTGATGCGTTGCAAAAACAACGTCTGTCATTTTACATATGTTCTCTTGTAACAATATGTCATCCGGGATATTTACATGTAATCAAGCCTGCTCACGTCATCGCTTAAAATAAAATAAAAGCTACATAAACGCCCGGTCGCTCATTAGCAAACAATTTCAAATCAAGCTGAACGGAACTCAAAGAGCTACTAGTTTGAGCCTCTCTTAGATGTTACTTATTTTAAAAATAAACATTTTACGATTTTTTAAGTCGTGTTTTTACGAAGAATACATTTATGTAATTGGTATACCATCTGTGACGTCATTTAATCTAATTACATGTAACTAATTTGCATTCCCTTATTGTATGAATCTGTAGAAACCTTTCACTGACCTATGACCCGTCATCTAACATTGTATGGATCTGTAGAAACTGTTTACTGACCCTTGACCCGACATCTAACATTGTACGAATCTGTAGAAACTGTACTGACCCTAAACCCGACATCTAACATTGTATGGATCTGTAGAAACCTTTTACTGACCCTTGACCCGTCATTTAACATTGTATGAATCTGTAGAAACTGTACTGACCCTTGACCCGACATCTAATATTGTATGGATCTGTAGAAACCTTTTAATAACCCTTGACGTATGACCCGTCTTCTAACATATAGATATGTAGAAACCTTTCACTGACCCTTGACCCGACATCTAACATTGCATGGATCTGTAGAAACCTTCCGCTGACCCTTGACCCGACATCTAACATTGTATGGATCTGTAGAAACTATTCACTGACACATCTTGTTCACCCCTATAGGCATCATAAAGGGTCGGGGTTTTGTACATTACGTTAGGAGATTTATCCTTCAGTAATTACAATAATTGAACATATGTTCGACTTGGTTGCAGGTTTTGTTGTCATGGCAACTAATTTTATCAACTCACATGAAGGCGTCTCTGCATATAATGAAAAGTATGAATGCACCTTTAATATCAACAATGTGAAAGCACAGAACGCGCACGAGGTAATATAAACCAAGGATGTGACGTCACTGTGTGCGTTTACAACCCGGTAAATAGAATAGCGCGATAATAAGTTTTATATAAACACAGCCAATCAAACCAAACTGTACCGGAAAGTAAGAGAGTGACGAGTAAAGAGAATTTTATTCTTAAAACATGTAACAGTCAGTAAGTTAATTATTTGAGGAAATTGAAGAAAATAGTCGGAAGATTCCATCACAAGGGTCGAACTATTTCACAAAAGCGCCGCGTGGTTGCGATGAACTGTAGGCATAACACCCAAATAAACACGCGGCTAATCGGCACTAACCGTAAATCAAATAAACGGATTGTCTTTAATATTTTAACAACATATACATCAATATAAAGCAATCTCACTTCATGTCTATATATAGAGACATACTAGTAATGTTATCCTAAAAACAAAACAAAAAACAAATAAATAAACAAATAAATAAATAAATAAATAATTTCTTTTACAATTAACTTAATTGATTGGTATATTTGTGAAGCATAGAACTCCTGGTAAGTAGTATTTCCTAAATAAACAATCAAATATTCATTCTCCAGTGACAAAAATCCAACCAGCCTCGTCACTATGTAGTACACTCTCCCTTGCAGAGTCTTCTTGACCTAGGGAGCCACAGAGAGCCACAACTAGACGTTCCCTGGCGACTACCTAGCTTAGTGATAAAAGACCCATAGTCTCTGGATGGAGAATGTATGCAGTATACACCTGCATATTTAAACTATCCATTTCACTATTTAATCACATGGTGAGATCGGTAAATAAACGCACAACTATTATAGTTGGATATGATCCATTAAACTCAAGACACAAATGACTTTCACGGCTAAAGATAAGATCATTATTTCCTCTCAAGGGATTTCATTGACGTCATAGTTCTGATTCCACGAGATGATCAGATTTAACGTTGACGAGACAATGGCTGTTTTGTTACGGAAATAGTTGTTGTGAGAGTGAATGATTGATATACTTGTATTCTTATAAAAGATGAGAGATAAGAATGGACATTCCCCAGAAGCCATTAAAACGAAAACGTTGTCAGTAACAAAAACACCATAGCTTGATGTAATGGTTGGGCCACTCCTTACATACTGAAAATATTAGAGAATTCACAAGGTCTAAGAATACAAAACTGAGAAAAAAATCTTCTCTTAAAATCCTCCAAGGAGAAGCAAACAATTGACAAATACATCACATTTCACAGTCCAATCAATACGAGCTACTTGTGACCGATTATAAATACTGTTTTACTTAAAAGGCAGTGGTCGTTGCGCTGCGCATGTGCGACAATTGTGTAGATAACAATTAATTTTTCACATTCCTATGCGCACTTATAATGGGAATCACGAGTACGAGTTTTGACCTGGGCTCGACGTGCACTAAATACCATCGATGACTCATTCGATAACTTTCAAATCACCAAAAGTAATTACTTAGTTAAAGCTTGGCAACGTCTCAGTCTGTATTCGTTGGTCTGAGTAACAGTCGAAATTGTCATCTTTGTTCATATGCGACCCATATCTCGCGCATGCGTGACGCGACAACCACCGCCCTTTAATATTGCTTATGTGTATTTTCGCTAATACAAGAAGTAGCGGAATAGCGAAAACTTTTCTAAGAGTGATATTATTGTCATATTAGATACATTAAAAGCCAGCTAGTTCGTGCACTGATTCAAACGCGTTGTTTTTAATTGCGCATGCGTGGTTCGGCGCATCCAACTGTGATTGGACTGCTAGTCACAGGACGATATTGAACTATCTTGTACGATGATAGGATTTTAGAATGTATTAAACGCATCGTTATAATGCGAATAATTATTATGATCGTGTGATTACAAGGTTGTAACATACACGCCTGTCATGTGTAAATTATTTTAGGTCGTTCAAGGGCATTAGAAATTATTCAATCGAATGTATTACTAATATATTGGTGTTGCCATAAGTCGTGAGCTTTGTTTCGTATCCAGTGCGAAATATGCAAAAACTATGGGCGTCGCTGTTAAAACACTATTTCGGAAGAAATATAACTTATTATTATACATCTGTCACCGTAACGCCATAATTTACAGCGTGCTATAATTGTGCGGTATTTTACGGGGTATTTTCATCCTACCATATTAGGAAATGCGAATTCCAAATATGGAATGATTACGCGCGTAAGCGTCCTCTAATAATAAATACAAACATGGCTGCCATCGGGGTTTGACTGGACTCCACACAAAGAAGTTCGCTGATTCTTTTTGAATTTCAGCATTCCCATGATGTATCCTTGGAAGGAAAACATGTATAATAATAAGGCTATTACGAGAATACATCAAAGTATGCATTCAGACAGTACACTGTCGCATCGTCTTCGTGCATACTTTGAGGTATCCTCGTAATAACCTTATATTATTATCTTATTATACTATACTATACTATACTATACGTAACTGAAACAAGATTGAGATGTGACGAGATCTTATTACAATGGCAACCAGCGGTAAACGGTTGCAAGCCTCGGAAAACTTCGTGGAAGTTCGGCACATAGTTTGGAAACCATATTGTTTCGTCTGCGTTGGATGAACAACAGCTTAAGAAGCCACGTCGTAAAATTGATAATAATCTGATGATCTTTTGTAATGGCAGCAAATTACCTTAATTGTTTCCCATGAAGTCCAATCATCTATAAATAGCCACATATTACCAGAGGTACATTACTTGGGGTTTGCAACTACGGTGACATTATACCAAGATCCCATTACAATCTCGCTCTCGCATAAGCGTTCCAACTCAGAAAAATGCGAATGCGCATGCCCGAGGTAACTAGGATACTGGGATGTCCAGGTGGATCAAAATAGCTGCTTACGATATGACGGATTACGATAACTATATTTTTTGTATATTTTCCATGTATTACATTTTTTCATTATGAATGTGGTAATACATGTTTTATTGTTTTTTTACAAACCGCCTATGTAATGCCAGAAGGTCGTAGCATCAGTCTCGCTATCTACGAGATGGGAGTTGAGTGGGATCTTGGCATGATGTCACCATACAGTACTATGCGCGTTGCAAACCCCAAGTAATGTACCTCTGATATTACCCTGAATGTTATGTCTGTGTAGCTCTATGATCAGTGACTTGAAAGAATAATTCCATGTTAGTGAACAACTGACGAATACATGTAAATAACGCCAGAGGATAAAGGGGTGTTATGAGGGCGTAGCTCAGAATATCTACTTGATGTCGCGTCAAGTTTGGGGGCGGAGCTACGTCACAGACGTCCCACGTTGCTAAGACGCGCACCACTGTACCATGCATTTATATGGGCTCTGTGCGCGCTTGCTGTGGAACGCCGGTTGAGCAGATGAAAATTCGAGAAAACAACACAAACTCAACTTTGAAGTAATCCAGAACAACCGAATTAATATATGTTACAAAAGTAGGGCTAATCTTGTTACACTGGTCAGGGGAGTCTCAACAACCATCCTAAAGTACCGTTTTCTGTGAGTTTTTGGCCTTTGTTTTCACCGCGATGGGTGCCAGGCGGTGAAAATGCCCGGATGTCCGCCCGAGGATAATTTGAAGTAGCAGGCAAGGTCAACAGAAATGTCTCATCATCATCTATGCTTTCAGATGATGTATAGAATGTATGGAAGTGTCCCTTTAAATTAAATTAGGTTTAATATCATTCAAACTGTTTCATCTAATGTCTCCGAGCCAAATTATATAATAAGGAATACTATGTACAAACAATCACAACATGAAAACCCATGCAAATTTGTTATGGCATTTCAGACTTTTCTCTCAGAAAAATGTTCCTTGACCCAAATTTTAAAAATTTTTCGATGTAATCTCATAATTTTATTCGCAAGTTTAAAAGGCAATTAACATTGCATTAATAAAGATATGTACAGAAAATAATTAAAAACACTTCTTGAAAGAGCGAAACATTATGATTATTTGTTAGCGATTCACATCGTATAATAATATCATGAAAAATTTGTCAATTTTAAAGAGGGGTCACATGACTTACACTCAGCATGCTTCTTTATTTTTCATATCTAGGTATTACTACATCTGTAAATTCAGCAACTACAGCAAAATATTCAACCACAACACAGTGAAGGTGATTATTGGAATAGTATGGTTCGTATCTGCTGTGATATCCGCCATGTGCCTGGTACCTCAATGGTCAAACGTGGAATATTCACCAGGCCACAGCAGCTGCATGCCCAACTTTAAATCGTCATCTGTTATATTCTGTATCATCTTATTGGTTGTTGCTATCCTGATCCCGAACTGTACTATGCTTGTCTCCTATCTACGCATCTTTCTCACAGTTCACAAGAGCAAGAGGAATGTGAATAACTTCAAAATGTTCGAATCTGCTACAGCAAAGTCAAATAAACCATCGCCGGATGACAGAGCTGCCAGAAAAACAGACTCATGGATCACAGCGTTCACACAGGTGATGGAGAAAAGGCGAGCTAATCGACAGAAAGAGGAACTGAAGCTCACTAGAACATTGTTTGTAGTGTTCTTTGTTTACAACTTGTGTTGGATGCCTCTTGTAGTTACTTCGATGCTTCAGGTTGTCGGAAAAGCTGTCTGGAGGGAATGGTTATTGGCCTCCATCATATGCATGTACCTATCGAGTGCTATTAACCCATACATATATGGTCTGGGAAACAGACAATATAGAGATGCTATTAAAATGACATTTCAATGTAAGAAGGCTGAGAAGTTGACAACAGTGGCTGAGATTACAGAGCGTAGAAGTCAGGTGGCCAGATGGTGGGGTCTGATTGATCGATTGCAGAACAGGTCTAATGAGTCCTCAGGTACAGATACAACAGGGGAACGGCTTAAAACAGACTTGATGGAGACCAACCTGGCTAACGCTTTACGGCTGATTGCTAGAGGCAATGTACAGTTTCTCACAGCGTCTCAGTGTAACATCGAGACAAATGCTGGAACAGTGGAACAATCTGATGTCTGATGATTATGGGCGTCCATTCATGAATTGTACGAGTTTTAATGCTTTGCGTAGACTTGCTTGCAGTCAGTTGCGATCCTGATGAAATATTCTTGGAAAATAAGTATAAATTGCGTAAACGAGGGGTGATCGCGAAAGTCATGTGACCGCGAAATTCGGCCAGATTCGAGCTTGTAATGATTGACATGTCTAATATGTTTCTACCCAATCAGAAAACAGGCTAAGTAACATATCAACCGAGACTCCGGAAACCATACACACTTTCTTGAATAAACTTAGATCCCGAAAACTTTACCTACTTTCTCATATCCGAATCGCATATGCCATTTTATTTTAGATTGAATTTCAAAAAAACGTGAAATGTTATCAGGAGATGTCCGGTTTATGTTATGATCCGTGGCTCGGCTGCTCCACCCACCGTATGACGTATATGCAAATTTACAAGCCCGAATCTGGCCGGTAATGTGAGGGCGCTTACACTGATGACAAGTCTGTTGGGATTTCGCGGTCACATGACTTTCGCGTTCATCCCTCATTTACGCAATTTATTCTTATTTTTCAAGGATTTTCATCGAAATCGCAACAGATTGCAAGCAAGTCTATGCTTTGCGGTGGGGATTAGCCTGACACGTAGGCGTGAGTGGCGCCTTCGCCGGTCGAACGGCATCACACCCCACTGTGTTGGGTTTGGAACACTGCAGAGGGCAACTCACGCGACCATGTCAGGCTACGGTGAGGGCGAGCTCAAGTTTAGGTATTGCACTGGAATGTAACACCAAACTTCATAAATTACCTTTACCCCACCGATAGAATCAATGAACATGTGCTATTTCATGTGCCTAAAATTGCTGCAACAAAAGAATTTTACGATTAGGAATTTGACATTTTCAATGTTTTCTCCCAGTCTGAGGTAATAATAATCCCTATATATCAATATTGGCACCACGTTTGTTAAAACGCCGTTACGTTGTTCTTATTCACATACAACACCCACGAGATGAATGGAGTTATAACTGGAGGGCACGAGAACGACAAGGTGTGCTTACAATACATTCGCTGTATTCTAAACATTTATGGAGAACAAAAAAACTTGAAGTGTATTGTGTTTCAAAATCTGTATTTTACGTAACTTATAAAAGTTGGTCCTTTAAGAGTCGCATATTCTTGTATATCGTTGCAACAAATTATAATTAAACTCTTACAGTTGCTGCTAAGATCGGGCGTAAAGCTCAGTACTGTTACCTCTCAGTGTCCCTTACCGGGGATTCCCGGTGATCGAGTGGAAGATACACCGCGACGGACATGGCTCTCGTTCTCGTCCTCAACAAAAAAATAAACAAGTGCACAATTGTTAAGTTTACAATGATCCATGTCCTATTTTAGGTGAGGTGCTCTCTATTGTTCACATTCCAAATAAATATTTTCCGATATTGTGTTTGAAGCAAAGCGTGTTAAAAAGTCCCAAAAACAAGTCATTGTCTTACATCCCGGTCTCGCTGCGACACTTGCTACCACGAGAATCCTGTTGAGTTGAAGCATATATACAAGGCAGAATTTGATAGGTCGAACAATGCTGTTAACATACAAGCTGTTCCCTGATTGGTTGCTAGGACTGGTAGCCAATCAGACCCCGTCTTTGATTTGACTGGGATTTGTCTGTGTTTTTTTCCATAGTACGTATTTTGAATCAAGTATACTACCTACTAATCAATTGCTCTCATTTATTGCGTCGCTTTATGTGGGTAGTAAAAGACGCACATCGCTATAAAACTACGACGCTCATCGTCGTAAAACACGACCTTTTTTCGGCATCCGACGGTTACCACACATTGAAGTAAAACAAAATATATACTCGTACCCTGGTGGATGATTTGGTAGGTAAACAACATGGCATGTCAGTATGAATTTAAACTCGCTTCGTTGTTTTTGTGTGAAAATACATTTTCTCGCATAATTATATGTAATTGGGTTTAGTTTCCGATTATAGAGATTCCACAAATAAACATCGAAACGTGATTTCACCATTTTTATCGGCGATTTGCAAGCAAGAATGATGAGTGTTGTGGGTGTAACAACACAACTTGGGCGTTGCAATGCAAATAAATCACTGCAGATAATGCGTTATTTTTTCCCACTGATACTCGGAGGAATACCTTGTTTAATCCTTAACACATTCATCTTGGGCGTGATTCAAATTCTGACGGTAATGATTCGTGACGTCGACAAACTGGAAATACACGTGTTGACATGTTGACATTGGCTGGTTCCCGCCTCATGTGTCATGGCGCGAGCCTACTTGCCATTCGCAAGGGACGCCGGGAACCAGCGAACATGTTGACATTGGTGAAGCAAGTGTGAAACCAAAGTGAATATAACAGTGCATGATTCGCTGTATTGCATCACGTGATGCAAGTGATATTTACATATGATTCATGTAACAATTAGACGATGTTGGATGTGGCCGCATTTCGTAAGACTATGTGCTGAACAGTAGGGGGCAAGGGGTATAGCTGGTACAGGTTACAGGAAATAAAAAATGCATTTTACGTTTTTTCGGGAAATAAAATGGAAAGTTCCATTTACAGTAAAAAATAGTGTTTTACACTTAACGGATAAAGCAAATTTCTAATTGCGTTTTACATTTTTATAATATGTGTTTATGAATTAAAATTGGAAATTGCGCACGAATTACGACTTTTAAAGCAGGGGAGTCGTCACCTGCGCATGCGTCAGATGGTCATAGCGTGTCATTGTTTACAAACAAGCGTCTACCCATGAGCTTTGCGTTTTTAGCGTGTGTTGTTATCGTCGCTTGGGACTCAATTCCCGCGCGTGCGCAGGTGACGACCCTCCCGCTTTAATGTTGAAAATGCTTTCTACGTTTACAAAAAGTACGATCTTTGTACAAATTACGGACGAATAAAATAGCTGATTACATTTTACACCTTGCTCATGTCTA
Source organism: Saccoglossus kowalevskii (assembly GCF_978046115.1). Lineage (NCBI taxonomy): Eukaryota > Metazoa > Hemichordata > Enteropneusta > Harrimaniidae > Saccoglossus > Saccoglossus kowalevskii. The sequence goes on along the minus strand of NC_140660.1, from coordinate 23,616,963 downwards.
CGAATGTACGTTTTTTATTTATTTGAATTACATTATTACGAAAATAAAAACAGTTGATTACAGCTTACGGAAATACCCCTTGCCGACCGAACAGTATTTACCATAAATCCGAAGCTGTTACTAGTACACATTTGGTAAAACTACATGTGATTGGGTGCCACGTGAAAGTGGCCTCAAAACGTGAATAAAACACAGTAGGGTTGAACCCGTCTATCCACTGAACTCGTCGAAATGTTAGTTTGCGCCACGGACGCGGCGCGTAAGAAAGAACATTGCAACCATTGGGTATTTGGGGTTAGAAGGCGGCAGTCGTCGTGCCGCGTCTTGTGGGACTCATAGCGACGTACACAACGCGTGTAAAATAAATTGTTTAAATTCGAGACGACTACCGCCCTTTAAGCGAGATGCATGAGAAAGTCATTTTTCAAGTTTTACATACTCGCTCGTAAACCCGAAACCTGAGCCAATCCTCAGAACTCAATCGCACACACAGCGATAATCGACACCATCCCTTTTGATAAATTCAGTCCATTGAGACGGTTTTAGATTAACCAACGTTGTCGCTATCAGGAAACTAAACGAATAAACCTCGCATTACCGAATTACAGGAGCAAATCTGCGCTGCCGCTTGATGTATATACCTAACATTCAACTGTCTTATTTTGGTATTAATTAGTTCTCTAATACCAACACTATGATAAAGACTTTCCGTTTGCGACATTGTGAAATTTTTTGGTGAAAAACTGATTTTGACAAGATAATTCAGGAATTTATATTAAGAATGATTCATAACGAAATGTATTCTCCATGCACCCATGAATAATTTTCATATTTACCAATTACACAATAATATTACAGAAACAAATATTTGCTAAATTCTTTATACGTTTGCCTTTTATTTGTTTTGAATTATGACTGAAAGAAGCTGAATAAAATTACAAACTATGTAGTGTGTTCAACAATTCATGTATGAATAAAAACTTTAATAATTATGATTTCACTTCGTAAAAATACTGTATTTTTCTGCATAAAAACGAAAGAATTTTTTCGCTGCGTTTACCGGGCGTTCAATACATAGCTGAAAGAATGCCCCATGTTGCCTTGTTACGAAAACACCGAAGCCACTTTCGTGAAACCACAAGACACTTGATTCGCCCATATATCAAATAATACCCTCACGTGACACTTGGTGCATTCTTTTAGGTCGAATAATACCCTCATTTGCATCACCCCTAATACAAATAATACCCCCACAAGACAGTTGGTTCACACCTAAGACAAATAATACCCTCACAAGACACTTGATTCACCCATATATCAAAAAATACCCTCACGTGGCACTTGGTACATCATTATAGGTCAAATAATACCCTCATTTGTACCACCCCTAAGACAAATAATACCCTCACACGACACTTGGTTCACCCCTAAGTCAAATAGTACCCTCACATGACACATGATCTAACTCGGAGTCAAATAATACCCTCATATTATACTCGAAAAAAATACTATCGCTATAAAAGTCATTGCGGTGGAGTGCATCAGAATCGACATTTCGGTCGAGCTAGGGTATCTGGAGAAGTGTTATATTCACTAAAACCGTCAACTGCCAACGTTGCCGTTACGGATGTGAGAAGTTATAACCGTTCTCATTATTATGCACTTTCTATGAAACATTTATAATTTCAGGAAAAGGGTAATTTCTATATCAGGAAATAAACACAAAGACACGACAGTTCCATGTGAATGGATTCCTGCGAATGTACACACTCTAAATGAAAATGCATCACACGTTCTCTAAATATCTACGTGACCTATTTAAGGCCCACACATCCCGGAAAGTGGTCGTACATTCTCTTTCACAGATTTCCTTGAGAATAGAACACCGAAAACATCTCTGCCAATACACCGACATGTTATTGCTAAGCATATTTCTAGCGTATTTGTGTTATTAGAGGGCTCTATGCAGTGGTCGAGTTTTCTTTTACTGGTGGACAGTTTTAAAAGTAGTGTCACTGTGATACATCCGCGACCAGTCAACGATAAACATAAGATCGCGTGGTGGCAGAGATATATTCTTGGCAACCAAAGGGCCCCGGCTTAAAGGGGAAGTGGAGTCTTGTGATCGTATTGCTCCCGAGAATATATCATCTCATATGCTACTGACATTGCCCGGAAAGTCGGGCAATTTAGCTTTTAGTCTTCCCAGGGAAAATTGAAAAATGATGACACTGTTTCATTTATTTATTTATTAGTTTTGTATTTATTTAAAGCGGGATGGTCGTCACCTGCGCACGCGCGGGAATTGAGTTCCAAGCGACGATAACAACACACGCTAAAAACGCAAAGGCTCATGAGTAGACGCTTGTTTGTAAACACGACACGCTGTGGCCATCTGACGCATGCGCAGGTGACGACTCCTCCGCTTTAATACAAAAACAAGATGATGCACGACAAAACGTTTTCCCCATTCTGTCGTATATGGCACATTTTACCGGTACTGAAATTTGCGCGCGCGCGATGACAAGAAACCAAACCGTTTATTTTTCCCTGGGAAAACAATTACTAAATATGCTCTACTGTGTAAAACTTGTATAGATTATCAGCTTCCTTAATTTTAAATACTAGTATACTCTAATGATTCGCGTTCATTGTGAGTCCGCATTTTCAGCCTGCAGTAGAAGTTGTTTTATTCCGTAAACGAACACTTACATCATACCGACATCTTGAACGTTTTAAATCACCGTTTATGGTTTTAGCAATCAATGGAACCCATAATCCCACGCGACCAATTGAGTCAATTTAAAAAAACAATATAGATTTGAGCAATCGGATTCTTTTAGACGTTTTAGCAATTACTGGCGCCGTACTCGTTTACAGTGTCTCTGCATACTACTAGTTCATTACCGAGATTACGACCTTTTATAAATTCAGCGATTAATGGTTTTATGTACGTTTTTTTTATACAGGATTTGGATCGTCCCACGTCGACTTTACTTAAAGTGGGAGGGTCGTCACCTGCGCACGCGCGGGAATTGAGTCCCAAGCGACGATGATAACAACACACGCTAAAAACGCAAAGGCTCATGGTAGACGCTTTCTGTAAACAATTACACGCTATGGCCATCTGACGCATGCGCATGTGACGACTTTAAGTTTTTTGCATCAATGTTCATTAATACAATTGCATCATGGGATAGGTCGTTCTAAGGTACACGCCACCTATCTGTCTGGCATCTGTGTTGTCGTTTAAGAAATATAGATTGATAATCAAACAGTATCTCAAAAAGTGAAGATCGTTAGAAAACTCCGTTATATGGCTAATGATGACATGTGATGAATTGACTCTGGTTTGATCAGATCTTGAAATGATATGCACAATATGAACGAGTACAGATAATTTAGATCGGACAGATCAACATTATGAATAATGAGCATTCTAGGGAGCATTTATCAGTGTTTAGCTTAGAGGGTCTCATTACATATACATATATATTGATAATACCTATTGTGTTTGGTCAAATAGAGATGCTGAATTGCCCGAGTTACGGACATCGAGTTGATAGCATCGAGTTACGAAAACATCTAGTTACAAAAAAGACCACGCCCATATTTTAGAAACCACGACCACTTTTGCGAAACCACGCCTTAATTGTAACTTGATGTTCAATCAACAGTTAACAAATCAATAAATCGATGTTGCCCGTAACTCAAAGCTCGGTTAACTCGAACAATTCTCAAATAGACTACTAGTATTTTCCGTTCACTGTGCGTATGCGTGAAATCGAACGTAAACAGAGGACAAAGGTCACAGCGTTCAGTGGCGTCAAGAAATCCCATGGGATTCATCAAACGCGATGGTACTGTGATGGTATTTCCACAAGACGTCTAATAATGTACTGTATTCGCTATATCGGCATTGGGCATTGAGCTGTAAAAAGAGAAATGAAAAATCAAATCATTCGATTTTTGCGACAGACGTCCGATCCGCGTCTTTCACGCATCATGCGAGATCTTGCAGTGAACAGAAAATCACTAAAATACGAAAACATGGAACTCAAGTTATTAACAGAAATAATGATTTGGCGAGAAAGAATATTGAAAAGACAAACGTATCCATAATACCACTGTGAAATATTGGGTACTGTTTTAATAGGCTGCTTATAACAAAGCTAATAACTGTGTCAGCAAAGTGACGGATATAACCACAAGAGACAAGTGATTGATTGAATCAGCACGTGGCTCAGCACGTGACTCAGCAGTGACTCAGCACGTCCAACGCTTTCTTTCTCCACAAATTCTGTGGTCAAACGATGTGTTTTTAAATTTAGTTGCAGATCGGACTGCGATAATGTCTATACGAGCTCTTAGTACCTGGAGTGTTTATATTTGCGTTGAAAGTTAGTCGTTTCCGAGTCCGAGTTCATTATTTTCACTTGTTCGCAATAGTTCATAAATATATGTATGAACAGCATGATGAATAAGCGTATTGTAATATTTGAGAGAAACGTTAGTAAACGTAGACAATGTAGTTGTCATAGTTGCAATTGAGATACCTCATGTGCTGGCGTCAAACAGTTTCAATGGTGAACTTGAAAACGATAGAAAAGTGTATCGGAGTTTAATAACTAGCTTTGTTTTGTTTTGTTTTAATTACCAGATCACAGGGAGAAACTGTTTTCTAACATTTACCAACAAAACGCGAGACATTGAAATTCGTATCGATAGATTTTTAAAGCGGGAGGGTCGTCACCTGCGCACACCCGGGAATTGAGTCCCAAGCGACGATAACAACACACGCTAAAACGCAAAGGCTCATGGGTAGACGCTTGTCTGTAAACAATGACACGCTATGGCCATTTGACGCATGCGCAGGTGACGACGCCCCCGCTTTAATAACGAGGCTAAGGAATCCAGTATAATGGTACTCGTACTTGTACAGTACTCGTAGACATAAAGCTAGCCTCAGTTTCAGGCTCAGGTTCAATCTCTGATTCAACTTCAGATTCAATCACCGATGCGATCAACTATGCTACAATACGTTTCATTTGTTTAAGTAAGATGTCTAATAATGGAAACCAAAATGTAGTAAACAAATGTATTAAATAAAACAAATTCAAGCCGTACATGGGATTTTGAACAGACTGTATGGTGCTGGTTGTAGATTTCTACATTATAACTTGTGAAAATAAAACAAAAACGACTTTAAAAAATCGTTAACGATTAATTCGCTTTGTAAATAATTTATTGTATAAAAACTACGATGATAGTTACTGATAATTTCTATGAGGCGTGGGCTCTGATTCGCAAATTTGGTTTTTGAATCTGAGGTTGAACTCGTCATGGTATTCGAGTCGTGAGGACTCCTAAAAATAACTGCGATATGTTTATAATTGCGACAATTATTAATATAAAATGAAATCAGGTATTAATGGTGTAATTGACACGGTATATTATTAATACACATGCGCAATTAGATTAGATGACGCCTACTATCGCGAGACTTCTGCGAGTCGTAGACTCGTGGATCGATCTGGAGGAATATAGGCGGACCGAACGTACGGTTCAATTTGCGCATGCGAGTTCCCGTCGTATTTTATGTAGCGATTCACCTTGCCGTTCTTTTGTGCACTGGGAAGGACATTCTGAGTGGCTCAGAAAAAAAAACAAATATTAAATCAAGACCTGACAATGGCTGTGAATTGAGTTTGAGAAGATGGAGAATTTGAAATGTTTCTTTCAGCAAATCAAATTAATTAATTGAAAAACGCTGGTTTAAAAATGAAGCCCTGGTTGAGATAAGCAATCAGTACAATGACAAATTCCTTCCCTGATAAGACTACCAAATTATTTATACCGTATCCAAATATACCTTTCGTTTGCTAGGTTACCGTGGTTACCGTGGGATAAGCTACGATTTCATGTTGTCACAGAAAATGGAACCCACAAACATGAAAATTCTATACTCCGCATGCTATCTTTGTCCGGATGAAAGTCTTGAAACAAGTTATTCTTGAAAGCTCCATATCCAGAAAAGTCACGGACATGCTGTCATTAAAGACTACTTCATTCTCTGGATTTCCATTCCATGGTGAAGTTTCAATTTAGATCGCGATTAACCAATCACGGTCGTGACGATCTACGCTCAATCATGATCGTGCCTGTAAATTATAATCAAAGAAAGCTTAGAAAGAACTCCCGTGTGCTGAAGGTATTGGAGACATGAAGTACAAATAAGGAATACTACCCGGTAAAACACCCTGGGCCTATACTCGGGGATGCCCTCAACTAATTAAATGTCCAAAAACAGAGGGGTGGGCTTATACTCGCGGGGGGGGGGGGCCTTATACTCGGGGAAGTACGGTATATTTACTATATTAGAAGCACATCTTCATTAGCACATTAAAAGCATTGTGTTTTTTGCATGTAAAATCATTGAAATATGTCTTATTTTGACCGTATACTTGTCTTTATCCTTTATTTTTACAGTTCGAAGTATTTATCGTTTAACAATTGGAAATATTGAATGAAATAATATTAACTATATATGATGACTTAATATTTCTAAAGTAATCAGAACTGTGGATTACCTAAAATCACCTACATACCAGCGGTACTCAAGATATCTATGGAGCACCTATAAATTTTGTAATTTATGCCAATTAAGTAATTAATAAACACAAAATTTAACCCTAAACAGAACATGTATGTGGGTTCTCCCTAAGCATCTACATGCGTATGTATTAAGTTTCATTGAATCTGATGAGTGGTTCAGATATTGGTGGAAAAATTAAATATTGGCAAATTTATATACAAATTAGGTCATTAATATGCATGAACTTCATCCAAAATCTAATAGGAACTGTGCATTATCTCAAAGTATCCATGTATTAAGTATTATTGAAATCTGTTAATGGTTCTTGAGAAAAAGTTTCATCAAAATCCAATGATGGGTCTTTAGATATCAGTGGAATAGCTAAAAATTAGCTAATTATCATGCAAATTAGGTAATTAATATGCATAGATTTAAACTAAAATATATCTGTGCATTAGCCAGAGCATCTATGCATCAAGTTTCATCAAAAACCAACATACGGTTCTTATGTGATATCAGTGGAACGGACAGACACGCACCCATACAGACACACTATCGGTAACTGCAAAAACTCCCATTGTGTGCTTCGTACATGGGAGTCAAAAACCAGAAACAATCACCTCAAACACTGAACCTGATACTGTATTGCATGATAAAATTTCAAGCCAGTCTGTGTGAATGTAACATGAACCAGAAACCACCCACACCAACCTTGTAATGCATTGCATGGTTCAGTTCCAACTACAGTAAAACAAACTGACGTGCATCAGTGAGAACCAGGAGCCATATCAACACCAAGTTTGAATGAAATTGGTCCAGGCATGTCTGAGAAATGGCCACTAGTCGGCCAAAGGTAAATGAAATTGAAAACTAACATGCATTTTTTTAAACAAGGGAACAGGGGCGCAGCGCCCTCATGCCATGGCCATGTGCCCCCTTACCCTGGGGTACAGATCCTCAGGCAACCATACATTTCTGATTGACCAGGGATCACATGTGGCCACAGTCTTCAACTGTGACCTGTCTGATAGTAATTTTGGCCCCAAGGAATCCATAGAAAGCTCCATTTTACCATAGACCTCCTGGAGGGTCTATGGTGAAACGATTTATCAATAATCATTCGCCACAATTGTATTACATGTTCCAGTTGCAAATGCACTAATGTGGACAGAACATAAACCAGAAGAATTGTCTTTCCACAAAAAATATATAATCAATTGTCAATTCAACCCTTTTAACGTGATCACGAAAACGAGCGTGACTGCGAAAGAAATCCCGACTGGACGCATCTGCAGGCGACCCTCTGCGCTGGAGTGAAAACCAGAGCGGAATCATTCCGGTGATTATGCTAATTAAATGTTTTGACTGGCATTGACAACGAATCAGAGTGCAGCTGTATACGTCATATCTTATCTATGTTAATGTACGTGCATGACCTTTCACTTCTGAGGTCCCTGTGATTTTGAAAGATTAGTTATATACATTGGACATTTAAATCGACTTAATTTCAGTAAACATGGATGAAAGTATCATATTTACACTTAGAAAGTTAAAGTATCGATCTTTGCAATCGAATCGAATCAACTTTTAAAAGGTCATGTTTACTTTCACAAACTCACTCATGAATAATCAATGACATCATGAATATTTAATAGCAGTCAAATGCCCGTAGATGCGTCTAGTAGGGATTTCTTTAGCGGTCAGGTTAGTTTTCGAGATCAAGCTAAAAGGACTAAAAGAACAATTAATTATTTCTTTTCGTTAAACAAAACTACGATTCACTACGATTCACTCGATATCGCACGCGCTCAAACGATTATAAGATTCACTTAGGCTCATTTGCATTACCCAATCAGAACTCACGAAAAGAAACGACACATTACTTGATAAAACTAAAATGGTGAATGTGAACGAGCTGTTTGGCCATCAAAAGAAAGCGCTTAATGTTGTAGTATCAAAGGGAAATGTATTGAAACCACAGTCCATTGGGACTGTGTTGCAACACAGTTGCAAATATTTAGACATTCCATTGTCTTCATTCACTTACCCACAAGCAATTTTCAATGTTAGAATAAGAAAATTTGGAAACGTGTCAACGATTATAAACCCTCTGTTTTTGACTCTGGGTGAATCAGCGCAAACACATACGCTGCCATAGTTTTAATCTGTGATGAGCTCCCGACCTTCACATTTATGATACAGCAACACTGATTGGTGACGCCAGCTCCTTGGCGCGCCCAATCAAATTACTCAATTTAACTGCAGTGAAATACAGCTTTTCATAACACGATCACGCACGGATTCGTGGGCCGGTTATGAATGGCCGGCTTTAGCGAAACCGTGCGATTCGGAAGATGCGCCAATGCCCACATCGTTGCACTTTATGAAGGCATATAATAACTATCAAAAGGAATTCTGAGTTTTTTATCCCACCATACAACCAGTTTCTCTTAATTTTAAACATGGCGTACGATTAAGCATATGTATTATGTCTGTGTGTACTAGTATGTGTTTCACAATTTGTTATATTTGTCCAAAAATGCCTTTAAATTTTGAATCAAAGTGAACTTATCTGGTGATTACAAGTATTACCAAGTGTAGGATTACACTTAAAGTGTGTAATATATGAAATGGTAGAATGTTGCTTATTCTCAGGTAAATCCAGTCTAGACTACATGCAACTACAAAGTGCCAAATATTCTGTCATCTCAATCTTGTGCATTTAGCCAACTTCAAAACAATTTGTATTATTCTGTGGCACACTCATACATTCTGATCTGATATTTGATTATTTGGTCATTGGCGGCATGTCTTACTCAACCTACTATGTTGATTGGGTACTGTAAACTCATTAATTATTCACTGGGTTTTTAATTTCGCTATTAGTGCTGATAAGAAAATGTACGTGAACATGTGAAATAAAAATGAACTCACTGTTTCATTGCCAAATTTGTGAAATTAAAACATAGTGAATATGCTCAAAACAGTGAAATTAAATGGTTTTACAGTAGCTGATAAAAGAATTGTCCTTAAAATATGATTTTTTCTTCATTTTTGTATTTATATGGATTACTTGATTGTAAGAAGAAAATAACTTTTCTAATCATTACATATTTTCTAATTGTTTTCATTCTGTGTAATATTATGCAAAATATTCAACTATTTTGTTTACCAGTACTACATGTTCTATTTGCATTGAAGGACAAGAGAGCATTGTTGATAATATTCATAAACTGTCTATTCAGAAAACTTCTATTTTTTAAGTTGCTAATGTTTGTAAGCCAATATATAATTATGTTCTTGCCAAAAAAGCAGTTTTAATTTTGTGCCAAGTTGGGTTTATCATTTGTTTTTTGTTATGACCAGCCACAATTTGAGAAAATCTCTTAAGTTATATATTTATTTATTAATCAAAAACTAGTTTGTATGTGCATGTGCATCGGTTACAGATACCTGGCAATTTTTATTAGGTTACAAAGAGCACATTAAAATGAAGAGTAGCGTTTGAGTTTGTGAATGAGAGAATTGTCTATAGAATATGTGCTGTGTAACATGTTGATCATTATGAATGAGTATTCAGTGAATAATAAACATTGGTATTGTAAATTATTAATATGCAAATGAGTTAAAAATTATCGCCTCTGGAGATCTGATATGTAAATTGTATTGCCAAGGTACATTTTGGTGTAATGTCATGAATTAGTTTTTGCGTATCTGTTAATTGACTTAATTAGTTGATTACGAGCGAATTGCTGTGTTATGTCTGTCATCGTTCAGGCCTATTTGAAGTTTTGGACGGAACTTGGCTCAGTGATTTGGAACTAATTACCAGATAACTGCCGCTACTCATTCTGACAGTTGGTATCCATAATTAATGTAGTGAACGATTAATCAAAAGATATGACGTATTCAGTGCTTAGTGTGATTGGCTTTATGATTGAAGGTTACGCCCTAGAGTCTTTTTACTGTTTTGTAATTGGTTAGAGTTTTGAAAATGAATAAAGAGAGTTTTGAGTTGGTCTTGGGGAACACAGCACGATAGACGCAGTCTAGAGCAGTCCTGGAGAGCCTTGGGGCGAGTGTTGACGCAGTCTAAGAGAGTCTTGGGTCAGCCTTGCGATAGTCTTGGTGATTTTTCCCCAGGGCGCTGTGTCTTATAGAGTGCTCGATTGACCGACTAAGACGAGAGTTGAAACGTATTTCGTTGTGTGTGTCTTATTTGACTGTAAAGCTTAAGTGACTTCCCCGATCCCATACCTCAAGGGGACGAGATATAGAGATGAGACGAGATTCCCCCCTGACACGTGTGGAGACCCCGAGAGAAAGAATATTTCCCGTGATACGTGAGTGGAGAACCCGGGCAGGTGTTTAACACACATTGACATCCTGTGAAGAAAAGTGAAATGATGAAGGTGTGTCTTTCTTGCGAACCGAACTAACTGGCTCGATGGCAGAGACGAAACCACGCTTGACGACTAACACCTTTACCAGTATGGCACCGATAAACGACGCTGAAGACATGAAGATTTCAGAACCCCTTCGGAAGGACGAATATTGTATAGGACTGAATAATTAAGAATTGAGCGACATTAAAGACAAGAAGATGAAGAAAAAGAACGACCCCGGACTAACGCGACGAAAGAAGAAGACGCTTTATAGACTTTGATTAGAACTTTAGCTATTTGCTTAGAGAACCGCTCGTTGGACACTGTAACTGACACTGTATAACTTAAGACGTTGAACTCTTTTCCACAACCCTAAACCTATTGCTCAGTAATGTAATGTATTGCTTGCTTTTTCTATCTTTTTTCTTACCGTTTTTTTGTGATGTTGAATTGTATGTATGTAAGCGCCCAGATCTTTGTTTTGAACTGATATTTAGTGACGTGCGAGGTCCTTTATAACGATTTAAGTGCGCCTCAGTGGACAAGTATTTGCAACACAGTGTTTTGAGTTTTGTGAAGTTTCATGGTGTTTTAATGAGTTTATGAGTAAGGAATATGATGGGAGGAATGATGCCCCCACGTGTTTTTTTTAAGAGTTTTGAGATTTGTCGATGTACAGAGATATCGACGTTTTAAGAGTTGTTTTTGTCTATGTGTTGTTTCCGGACTACTTCTGACGCTTTTTGAGTTGATAGCACCTTTGTAACGTTTTTTAATGTCTTTTTTGAGGTGAGAGTTTGGTGCGCCTATATACGTATTGCTTGATATCGCAAGCTTTTGTTCATGATTGACAGGATTATATGTAACTCAGTAGTTTCTATCGTTTTAGTCTTTTTCCCGTCTTTATTGCCAGAGAAGTAATGTATTCTGATAGCTTTATCTTTGCATTCCGTTTCCACGCCGTATGACGTTTGTTTAGATTAACGACTTGTGAGTTCAGTTGAAGTTTATAAGCGTATATGACAGGAGTTTGATTAATAGCTTTTTATTCATTATTTATTAGTTACCGCTTTGCAATGCTTCAACCGAGAGACGCATCCCTTGTAATCACGTGATCATGCTGTCGACTGCAGCGATTGGCTGATCACTTGGTTACACCACCACGCCTTAGTTTTTTGACCTTTTGATATAGAGTTTGTAACCTTAGTAACGGAGACAGTACAGCGAAGGGTTACCTCAGTGAACTGTTTTGAGAAAAGTGAGTCGATTGGTAGCCTTTCCCTTGTTTTTGATTTATAACCATTGATATTTGTGACTTTATAATCATTGTATTTAGACTTTATAATCAGTTTATTAATTAGTGTGTTTTACTCTTTTGATTTATACCTTTTCTTAGTATTGTATTTAACCTGTATGACGATGAGTAGACGACGGTATCTTTGATTTGTGAACGTGTTATTCCAGGAGGCATAATCTCAGTTTGGGTGAAGGGATGTGTCATGAATTAGTTTTTGCGTATCTGTTAATCGACTTAATTAGCTTGATTACGAGAGAATTGCTGTGTTATGTCTGTCATCGTTTAGGCCTATTTGAAGTTTTGAACGAAACTTGGCTCAGTGATTTGGAACTAATTACCAGATAACCGCCGCTATTCAGACTACTCATTCTGACAGTTGGCATCCATAGTTATTAATGTAGTGAACGATTAATCAAAAGATATGACGTATTCAGTACTTAGTGTGATTGGCTTTATGATTGAAGGTTACGCCCTAGAGTCTTTTTACTGTTTTGTAATTGGTTAGAGTTTTGAAAATGAATAAAGAGAGTTTTGAGTTGGTCTTGGGGAACATAGCACGATAGACGCAGTCTAGAGCAGTCCTGGAGAGCCTTGGGGCGAGTGTTGACGCAGTCTAAGAGAGTCTTGGGTCAGCCTTGCGATAGTCTTGGTGATTTTTCCCCAGGGCGCTGTGTCTTATAGAGTGCTCGATTGACCGACTAAGACGAGAGTTGAAATGTATTTCGTTGTGTGTCTTATTTGACTGTAAAGCTTAAGTGACTTCCCCGATCCCATACCTCAAGGGGACGAGATATAGAGACAAGACGAGATTCCCCCCTGACACGTGTGGAGAACCCGAGAGTAGAAGAATTTACCCCTGATAGTAATACCGTTAAATACTAATCCATTCGAAGTTAACCTGCAAGGTATAATGATAACACTTTGGCAATGTGTGTGTGTATGGTGAAATTTGCTTATATTTCTATTCTGAACGCTTTGCCTCGATTAACAATGAGATCCTTGGGTCGCTAAACTGTCCACCTCTGTTGGATTGAACACGTGTCATTTGCACAGCATAGTGTGTGATATTCTACTTCATACTTGGTACAAACCTATAAGATTGTAGGTTTTCTCGTACACTAAGATTGAGATACTTTTAAACGATGTCCCGTTACTCGTGTATTTAACGAGTAATATGAATGCAACGCAAAACACCATATTATAACTCTTTATTGTCAGACTTATTTTTCCAAACAGAACAATGACTAGCTTATTACTGTATTCCAGCTTTGGCATGTCCCGGCTGAACATCAATTCAAAGATTGACAAAAGATAAATCCAAAGACCAAACCCGAAAAAGATATGAAATGATAGCTTATAAGATCCTTAATGAGAAGGTTACTAAATAATTACAACCATGACCACTGCGTTGACAGTCACATCTGAAAGCAAACACAAAACAACAGTCCGTCATGGATGTCGACGTTCATCATTGAATTGAATTGCCCTTCGTTTTTTTATATACTTTTATGAACTTTTTTTAAATATAAGACAAATATTTATATTCACTACTAAAATGTTATGACATGAAAGTGATAAAAGAAATTGTTCACTACCTTACATGTCTATCTTTATTTTCCAGCTGCTCCATCTACTTGCCCAGTCTAGTGACAAATGACAAATGACATATAGGTATGCAATAAACGACATTGAATGTGTGTGGATGAGTAATGCAAGTCGTGAGTGAGTATTGTGTTTGGGGTGAGTATTGCGAGTCTAGGATGATTACTGCGAGTCGTGGGTGATATGACAATTGTTTGTAACAACACACTTAAGTAATTGCGACTTGATTTTTAGTCTAAAAGCTGGTCTAATAAACTAAACAAAGATATCATTGAATTGCATGTGATTTACGTTTTCAATCATGACACGACAGTTTACAGAAAGGTATATAATGCAACACTTACCTAAAACTCGCAAATGGAAGGTCTTTTACGATCACATGGCAAATCATTCCATTCATATCCTTCATCCCCACTGTAATTAGGAAAGATGAATTTTTGAGTGTGTGAGCGAGAATTGCGAGTGCTCGGGTGAATTGCGAGTGCTCGGGTTGTGAGTGCATGGGTGAGTACTGTGATTGCGTCGGTGACTTGTACGCTCGTGGGTGAATATTTTGAGTGAGTCGAGGCTGAGTATTGCGAGTTGTGGATGAGTATTTCGAGTCGTGGTCGAGTATTTCGAGTCGAGGCTGAGTATTGCGAGTCGTGGATGAGTATTTCGAGTCGTGGTCGAGTATTGCGAGTCGTGGTCGACTATTGCGAGTCGTGGTCGACTATTGCGAGTCGTGGATGAGTATTTCGAGTCGTGGTCGAGTATTGCGAGTCGTGGTCGAGTGTTGCCAGTCGTGGGTGGGTATTGTGAGTCGTGGATGAGTACTGCGAATCTTGGAGGAAGGCGAGCCGTGGGTGAGTTGTGAGTGTGTGGGTGAGTACTGCGAGTCTTGGGGGGAGGCGAGTCGAGGGTGAGTATTGTTTGTACGTGGGAGAGTCGTTGGTGGGTATTGTGTGTACGTCGGTGAGTATTGCGAGTCGTGAGTGAGTATTTTGTGTGCTCAGGTGAGTATTATGAGTGCGTGGATTGGTATTTGTATTTGTTCGAAACGTTGCAATAGATGTATGTTTTTTCCATAGAAAAAGCGAGAAATGTATAATACTGGCCACATTTGAAAAGGCTGTAAATGAAATCAACATAACAGTTTAATACACTCTAATTAACAGATCTTAGAATCCATAACTAACATCTAGTTCTCATTATCAGCAGTAAAAATGTTTTCCTTCTGTACACTTATTTCTAGATTCAAAGAATGTTTGATTTCAGCAAAACTTTGCATCGAGTCTTGCTAGTTGATTGAACTCGGTTGACATTTTACAGTGAATGACCAGATTACCAAATTTGTCGATGACCAGATAAAATTGTAACTACAAGAAGAAGACAGTTTTATGTGCAATTTAACCAACAACAACACTAAGAACAAAATAACAGTTAGTCAGCTTTACGCGCACATGGCACTATAACATCTACCGATACTCTCATTTAGTTACCAATTTACAATTTTTGTTAAATGCCTTACAAATGAGAGGAAATTTAATTTAATTACATTATTTCTACACAATCCTCAGCAGTACCCCCAGCATTGTTTGGCTCATTTTCCATCCAGTCTGTGTAAATCACTGAACCACCAGTACCATACTCATAGTGTTTATTGTCACCGACTACGTCGCTAACACCAACCCAATAACGACCTGTTGGGAATAAAAACTTTACAATTAGGAAATGTTGAAACAATTTATAACGCAATTTAAAGTAATCTAAAAACGAATTAATGACTAGAACAAAATTTGAAAAGATATGTCAGATTATATGCTTGTTATGTTAATCTACATTACAGAGTAATTATGTGTTAAATTACCGTCTCCTTTTTGTAGGAAATCTTTTACTGCATCCTGTTCTGCTTGAGAGCAGATCTCTGCAAGTCTGCCACATTGTGATTCACATCCGGCCTTTGCGTCTTGCCATGTTGTTTCATCAGTCGAAATTGAATACTCAGGAATACCTGTATAGACAACTCAAGGTTTAGTGACATAGACTTGGATATGTATTCATTACTTGTCAAAAAATGCAACAATGTCTAAAAACTTTCATCTCGTCAGAGATATACAAACACGGATATATCAAAAGTACTTGGTATGGTAAGACGTAATCTAATCTAATCTCTTAGCAAAATCCCTAGCAATTCTAATTGGGCCTGTTTTTTTATTGCATTTTCTTTGGTGTGTGATTTTATAATTGTTTTCAATAATTTCTTTTTTGCGGCAGGCATTTCAGTGAAGACCCGAGGACTGTTCACTTCTGTATAGTTTCCATTTCCAGAGCTGTCAATCATACTCTGTTCAGTCCGCTGGAAAACCATGTAATGACGCCTATTATTAAAACCGATTGACGTCATACGTTTGCATGCATAATTAATTAAGGGAAACATGACGCCTATTATTAAAACCGATTGACGTCATTCGTTTGCATGCACAATTAATTAAGGGAAACATGACGCCTATTATTAAAACCGATTGACGTCATTCGTTTGCATGCACAATTAATTAAAGGAAACATGACGCCTATTATTAAAACCGATTGACGTCATTCGTTTGCATGCATAATTAATTAAGGGAAACATGACGCCTATTATTAAAACCGATTGACGTCATTCGTTTGCATGCACAATTAATTAAGGGAAACATGACGCCTATTATTAAAACCGATTGACGTCATTCGTTTGCATGCATAATTAATGAAGGGAAACATGACGCCTATTATTAAAACCGATTGACGTCATTCGTTTGCATGCATAATTAATTAAGGGAAACATGACGCATATTATTAAAACCGATTGACGTCATTCGTTTGCATGCACAATTAATTAAGGGAAACATGACGCCTATTATTAAAACCGATTGACGTCATTCGTTTGCATGCATAATTAATTAAGGGAAACATGACGCCTATTATTAAAACCGATTGACGTCATTCGTTTGCATGCATAATTAATGAAGGGAAACATGACGCCTATTATTAAAACCGATTGACGTCATTCGTTTGCATGCACAATTAATTAAGGGAAACATGACGCCTATTATTAAAACCGATTGACGTCATTCGTTTGCATGCATAATTAATTAAGGGAAACATGACGCCTATTATTAAAACCGATTGACGTCATTCGTTTGCATGCATAATTAATTAAGGGAAACATGACGCCTATTATTAAAACAGATTGACGTCATTCGTTTGCATGCACAATTAATTAAGGGAAACTGTGCAGAAGTGAACAGTCCTCGGGCCTCCGGCCTTCGCTGAAATGTCTGCCGCAGTTCAATAAATAAAAACATACTTATAATGCCATTTGTAAATAGGCCCTTCGATGATGTGTTCAGAGATTGTAGTGGAAACGAATGTTTGGGTGACAACTATTCTGTGCCAAATTGTGTTTACAGTTACGCTTTAAAATAAGTGATTTTCAATGAATACAAATATCTGAGTTTAGCGCATATGGTGATAATCTCGAGACTTAATTTGCATATGTATATTGGCTTGCAAATGATTATACAATGATCTTCCGTAGCAACCATTTACATGTAATAACCTAATTGACATAAATAACAATAAACTTACGCTTAAACTCGCAAACAGCAGCAATTTTTACGCTACACACTACGTCATTCCACTGATAGTCAACGGCACCTCTGTAAATTTAAAAGAGTTTAGAGATGTTGTTGTCACTAATCATTTTATTGTTGATTTATTCACGTGTGCGTAATACCATGTCGGACATAGTTATATAGTACTATAACACATACCGATACTCATATTTAGTTACCGATTTTTGTAATATGCCTTACAAAGGAGAAGAAATTTAATTTAATTACATTAACTCTACACAATCCTCACGTGTACCCCCAACATTGTTTGGCTCATTTTCCAACCAATGAGTGTAAATCACTGAACCACCAGTAGCATATTCATAGTTTTTATTGTCACCGACTACATCTTTAACACCAATCCAATAATGATCTGTGTGGGAATAAAAATAAAGACGATGTTTATTCAAGAATTATAATGCCGTGCATTTTTGTATATCTGGTTCTTGTTCGTCAAACGATATCACGTGAGGACGGAAGGAAAGTAAGCAAAGCAAACTCTGATCTTGATTTCAATACTTAGAACATGACGAACTTGAGAACGCCAGCGCTACCGAAACGGCTCTGGTTACTCTCAGAGGATTAATGAATAGGAATGAACGGGGAAAGATGAAGCAGATAAAATGGGTGGTGGTAGCTTTCCAAAGTAGGTTACATTATATACAGTATTCTACATGCCGTACCCTGAAACATGATTCGTGTGATTTTAAACGCGCATTTTTCTCCTTGGTTTTACAAAACGGTATTTTTTTCGAATATTTACCAATGAACAAGCTAAATAACCTCTTTCGTCAATTCTACGGTAGTTTGTACATGTAAACCGTTCAATATCCCTACAAATCATCACTTCTATGTGACTCTGGCAACTGAATCGTCACCATAATCGTCAATCATGTCTTTGCTGGTTTGGCGAGGGAATTGTGGGAAAAGATCCTTTTCTGGATACAACATGATGCTGTATTATTCATTATTGTGATAAATCACCACCATCATCAAAAATAAACAAATTTAGTGAAATTGCTTGAAAAGTTTACATTATCGTATGATATTAATGTAAAACTACCACGTCATAAAATTCTCTGAATATGATACTCTGATAATGGAGATTTATAAGAATAATTGGCCGCGGATCGGCCATTATCCCTAAACATATAGCAAAGATTACAATTAAAACTGACAACTCAAGCACTGTGCAATAGAAACTACGATATGTAAGATTAGATATTACCTACTACATCGATCACAAATTAAACACATAATCTTAATCTACGTTTCACTTCTCCTAGTTATGATTTATATCATGGTGTTCATGGTGTTTAAACTTACAGTCTCCTGCTGGTAAAATGGCTTTGATTGCATCCTGTTGTGCCTGAGAACGGATCTCAGCAAGTTTCCAAGAAGGAAAAGATTCACATGCAGCCTTTGCTTCCTCCCATGTCATTTCATCAGTGAGAACCTCATAATCAGGAATACCTTGAAATGATATTCATTTTATAATAAATCAAACTTATTTTGATCATAATACTAAACAGATCAGACGAGATAATATACCATTTTCCGTTCACTGTGAGATCCCGCGTTATGCGTGAAATCGAACGTAAAAACAGAACAAACAAATGTCTCAGCGTCGTAGTGACGTCAAAAGCGTGTAATTCGACAAACGTAAACGTTTGCCGAGGGTAGTTCCATGCTTCATTACATGCTATACACATTTGATGGTTGTCAATTTCGATAGTTAGGGAATCTTAACGCATTGATCCTTCTCAAAGATTTAAGTATTTAGCTATAAACAAAATTCTAGTTCAAAATCAAATCTTTCTATTTTTGCGACAGACGCGACATTTTGCCCCTCAAGGATAATCACCTATTCCACAGTCTACTTGTAATAATATGTAAAATTATTTCTTGGCCATTATTATAATTACTACTACTGTTATTAATATTATTTAAAATGTATTTAAATTACTTCCGACTTGTCCAATAAATACATACAAATAAAAATCAATATAAATCAATCACAATTTCTACTAATGATTACATTATGACTAGCTATAATATGCATACTTACATGCTGCTCGTCCCTGGACAGACCTCTGTTAAGATAACACATATATATGTAAATTTGTCTTACATACTAAATTCATACAAATATATGTAAATATGTCTTACATACAAAATTCATACAATATGTAAATCTGTCTTACATACTAAATTCATACAAATATATGTAAATATGTCTTACATACTAAATTCACATGAACATATGTAAATATGTCTTACTACTAAATACACACAAATATATGTAAATCTGTCTTACATACTAAATTCATACAAATATATGTAAATCTGTCTTGCATACTAAATTCACACAAATATATGTAAATCTGTCTTACATACTAAATTCATACAAATATATGTAAATCTGTCTTGCATACTAAATTCACACAAATATATGTAAATCTGTCTTGCATACTAAATTCACACATATATATGTAAATTTGTCTTACATACTAAATTCACACAATATATGTAATTCTGTCTTGCATACTAAATTCACATGAACATATGTAAATCTGTCTTACATACTAAATTCATACAAATATATGTAAATTTGTCTTACATACTAATTTCACACAAATATATGTAAATCTGTCTTGCATACTAAATTCACACATATATATGTAAATTTGTCTTACATACTAAATTCACACAAATATATGTAAATCTGACTTACATACTAAATTCACACATATATGTAAATTTGTCTTACATACTAATTTCACACAAATATATGTAAATCTGTCTTACATACTAAATTCACACATATATATGTAATTCTGTTGTACATACTAAATTCACACAAATATATGTAAATCTGTCTTATATACTAAGTTCATACAAATATATGTAAATCTGTCTTACATACTAATTTTACACAAATATATGTAAATCTGACTTACATACTAAATTCACACATATATATGTAAATATGTCTTACTACTAAATACACACAAATATATGTAAATTTGTCTTACATACTAAATTCATACAAATATATGTAAATATGTCTTACATACTAAATTCATACAATATGTAAATCTGTCTTACATACTAATTTCACACAAATATATGTAAATCTGACTTGCATACTAAATTCACACATATATATGTAAATTTGTCTTACATACTAAATTCACACAAATATATGTAAATCTGTCTTACATACTAAATTCACACAAATAAATGTTGCTAGGTGGGGCTGTTTATGCTGTACCTTACAATTCAATATACACACGGTTTTAGTAATGTTTCACAATGACTTTACATATTAATCAGTTTAAAAATAGATTTTTGACATTCTTCATTATCAGAAAGAAATAGAAAGAATTATAGTTTTGTTTACATTAATATAGTTGAGTTTGAACTCATTTGCATATTCGAAAATATTTGATCTACAAGACCCTGTAGTCACCCGGTTACTTTTATCACTTTAATAAAACGTTTTACTCCATGAATCCGGATAACATTTCCAGTTAATTAGATTAAAATATACATGACTTGCGTGCGAATATGACAGAATCCCACGCCATTCCCGTGTATTTCGTTGCGTATGGAATTTATTTTCACGACTGATGCGGTGTATCCTGCGGCCGTACTTTCACGAGTGAAGCACCGATACACAGCAGGATACCCCGCATCTCGAGTGAAAATATTTCTATAATAAAAGGCTGAAAAAAAGAATCAAACAACTTATGTAAAATTATTTTTTCAGACACGTTTTTGTTTATTTTTTTTAACGTGAATATAGCAAGTTACAAAATTCATGGAGAATGCAAATGCACGTTGATATTTCACTCCACTCTATTTCCATTACAAAATCAACATGATCGAAACAACACTCGAGCTGGCGTAGTATAATATCTGCCCAGTGGACGAGTTTCGAGGTACATCGCCAGTGGTCGTTATCCATACGAGAATAGGGGTGGGTGGGTGACAGTTAGCTTGCGCAATTTATTCACTGGTTTCCCTGGATACAGACGTACTAGTAGACTATCGAACATTTACCTTCTATGCAGAAATTGCAAAGTTTTTACACCAGAGCGCGAAAGTTTCGAATGTAATGGCGGAAACTGACTCTACTGCACTGGAATTTAATCAACGTCGATTCGGCCACATTCTGCGTGTATGCTAGCCAAATTAACCAGACAAACTGGAACTTCATTGATCAACTCAAAAACAGACACCCCAGAACGAAAAACGAGCATTGATAACAAGATCAAAGTACTTATTGTAAACTTACCTTAATTGGATCTGCTAAGGCAAAACCACCAACAATGAGTATCACCAGTAAGCCTAACATTATTCGTATCGTTGATGCGGTCGTCTTGCTCAGAGAAATCGGAGTAGAATTTGATGTGCAGCGTTTTTCGACTGACTGACAAACAAGACAGTTCATCAGCCATTTATAGAAGTTGTGTAACACGTGCGTGAAGATGTGTCAATTCTTTCGTGTTGTAGCTAATAGGACCGGAAGAATCTAAATAGCGTAGTTTCGTGTGAGGGACATTTTGATACACACGGCATTACTAGTCGTGACACATTGTAATTTTTAAAACAACACAACAAGAATAGGTTTGGATACAGCATTTACTTTCCACAGTTATATTCTCATTCAAAACAAATGTACATTGCATGAGATAAATATAACAATAACAGAATTGTAATGAGAATATTTTTGGTATGAAATATACACAACTTCTAATGATCATGTAGGTGTCATGAAATTCATTCCCAATTGTTATTACTGTATACAATAGACAAGTAGTTGCAGCGACGTTATTCCGCCATCTTTTATCTGACTTGCTGGAATTTTTCGACGAACTCGCGATGTACGAAAACATACAGTGGTCGAAAAAGAGAGCTATAGATGCAAGGATCAACTCATCACCAACAAAATGTTCCAGGTAGAAAGAACCTATCAAAAACATGGATTGACTTTTAAAAAAAAAACATTTGACAGCCTGCCTCACAGCTGGATTACAAAGACAGGTGAAATTACAGAGCACGTTCTATCATCACATAGTTCATCTCTGAGAGCATGGAGACATGGAAAGCCACCTTATATTTGAATCCTGCAGTGGATCACGTAAACATCAAAAGTGGGATATTCCAAGAAGACTCACTATCACTCCTGCACTTCTACCTTGCTCTTGCTCCCCTCAGCCCCAAGCTCAATAACAGCACATATGGAAGGGTAAAACTTGTTATTGCACATGGGTGAGCTCAAAACCTGGCTCATCCATAGGGTTAAGACCTTTAGCGATGACATCAAAATGGAGTCCGGTTTAGAAAAGTGTACTAATGCAACCTATAAACAGGGGGAGATTGACTCAAACTGACAATATAACTATTGACTGACACAACAATCAAATACCTAGAACAGGGGAGAACCTAAGTATCTAAGAATCAATGAAGGATATGGCATACAATACTGTACCATGCAAGAGAAAGTCAGAAAAGAATATAACAGACGGGATACAATGGTCTTAGAGAGTGAACTCAATACTATCAACAGATTCAGCCATAGCTCTCGCTGCTGTAATGTACAGCTTTATCATCATTAACTGGCTAAGATGTTAGATACCAAAAACACGCACATTTCTCACTCTGGAAATAATACTTAAAAGTCTACCTGCTAAAAACAGAGGAGAAAGAGGCATGATCCAACTAGAAATGCCATTCAAGACAACCACTATCAGCCTGGATACATAAGTAGCTGCTCCAGCTGGTAATGTATTTACAATGTTACTATGGGTCAGGTTAAGCATTGTACTGATAAGTCACCTAACAGCTGGTGAAAGTAATATCAAGTATTTACCATGTTACTATGGGTCAGGTTAAGCATTGTACTGATAAGTCACCTAACAGCTGGTGAAAGTAATATCAAGTATTTACCATGTTACTATGGGTCAGGTTAAGCATTGTACTGATAAGTCACCTAACAGCTGGTGAAAGTAATATCAAGTATTTACCATGTTACTATGGGTCAGGTTAAGCATTGTACTGATAAGTCACCTAACAGCTGGTGAAAGTAATATCAAATATTTACCATGTTACTTTGGGTCAGGTTAAGCATTGTACTGATAAGTCACCTAACAGCTGGTGAAAGTATTATCAAGTATTTACCATGTTACTATGGGTCAGGTTAAGCATTGTACTGATAAGTCACCTAACAGCTGGTGAAAGTAATATCAAGTATTTACCATGTTACTATGGGTCAGGTTAAGCATTGTACTGATAAGTCACCTAACAGCTGGTGAAAGTAATATCAAATATTTACCATGTTACTATGGGTCAGGTTAAGCATTGTACTGATAAGTCACCTAACAGCAGGTGAAAGTAATATCAAGTATTTACCATGTTACTATGGGTCAGGTTAAGCATTGTACTGATAAGTCACCTAACAGCTGGTGAAAGTAATATCAAATATTTACCATGTTACTTTGGGTCAGGTTAAGCATTGTACTGATAAGTCACCTAACAGCTGGTGAAAGTATTATCAAGTATTTACCATGTTACTATGGGTCAGGTTAAGCATTGTACTGATAAGTCACCTAACAGCTGGTGAAAGTAATATCAAGTATTTACCATGTTACTATGGGTCAGGTTAAGCATTGTACTGATAAGTCACCTAACAGCTGGTGAAAGTATTATCAAGTATTTACCATGTTACTATGGGTCAGGTTAAGCATTGTACTGATAAGTCACCTAACAGCTGGTGAAAGTATTATCAAGTATTTACCATGTTACTATGGGTCAGGTTAGGCATTGTACTGATAAGTCACCTAACAGCTGGTGAAAGTAATATCAAGTATTTACCATGTTACTATGGGTCAGGTTAAGCATTGTACTGATAAGTCACCTAACAGCTGGTGAAAGTATTATCAAGTATTTACCATGTTACTATGGGTCAGGTTAGGCATTGTACTGATAAGTCACCTAACAGCTGGTGAAAGTAATATCAAGTATTTACCATGTTACTATGGGTCAGGTTAGGCATTGTACTGATAAGTCACCTAACAGCTGGTGAAAGTAATATCAAGTATTTACCATGTTACTATGGGTCAGGTTAAGCATTGTACTGATAAGTCACCTAACAGCTGGTGAAAGTATTATCAAGTATTTACCATGTTACTATGGGTCAGGTTAGGCATTGTACTGATAAGTCACCTAACAGCTGGTGAAAGTAATATCAAGTATTTACCATGTTACTATGGGTCAGGTTAAGCATTGTACTGATAAGTCACCTAACAGCTGGTGAAAGTATTATCAAGTATTTACCATGTTACTATGGGTCAGGTTAGGCATTGTACTGATAAGTCACCTAACAGCTGGTGAAAGTAATATCAAGTATTTACCATGTTACTATGGGTCAGGTTAAGCATTGTACTGATAAGTCACCTAACAGCTGGTGAAAGTATTATCAAGTATTTACCATGTTACTATGGGTCAGGTTAAGCATTGTACTGATAAATCACCTAACAGCTGGTGAAAGTATTATCAAGTATTTACCATGTTACTATGGGTCAGGTTAGGCATTGTACTGATAAGTCACCTAACAGCTGGTGAAAGTAATATAATGTATTTACCATGTTACTATGGGTCAGGTTAAGCATTGTACTGATAAGTCACCTAAAAGCTGGTGAAAGTAATATCAAATATTTGCCATGTTACTTTGGGTCAGGTTAAGCATTGTACTGATAAGTCACCTAACAGCTGGTGAAAGTAATATCATGTATTTGCCATGTTACTATGGGTCAGGTTAAGCATTGTACTGATAAGTCACCTAACAGCTGGTGAAAAGTAATATATTTACCGCATGTTACCACGGTTTAGCATCAATTTGTGTGGATAGGTTACTTATCAGTTGGCGAAAGAAACAGTCAGTTTTAACCAATTTTAGGATTTTCCATTACACAATATTTAAATTTACAATTGTTATTGCTGACAATTAAACTTGTGCTTATGTGAATAATTGTTAGTGTCTGCCCTGAAGACATGCTCATAGTTCTGAATAGATCTGAGAAGCAAACAGCCGCCGACATCTCCTTGAGAGCGAAAGAGCACTATGACATTATATCGTTTTTCGTCTGAAGTCAAATTTGAAAATTACGAGGTACACACTACAATGTTTATTCCAGTCCACACGTCAGCTACCAGCTGATTTAGTAAAATAGAACAGCGACAACTTTCACTTCCATATACGGTATGTACGCAAATACAGATCGACTGTCAAAACACTGGCCACGATTGTTTATTAACCCTTGGACGAAATACAAAGCTACTTACTTAATTATGTCTGACACTAACAGTCAGTTCAATTAGTCACCAGTTAGTTTGTTGACAGTTTTATCAAAGTCTGTCTTGTACATGGAGGTAATAAGAACTTCTTTTTAAATGAACATTAGATCCTGGCCTTGCTAATAAGGCATGATGTCAAATGTCATCAAGTCACACAAATTTGTGGTCACGACCGCCGATGGTTTCAAGCAACTCTTTATAGCGATAACTTTTCAAATAAGAATAAATTTGTCATTATCACGTGATCCTCAGTTCTTATCCTGAGATAACTCTTATCCTGCATATAGCTACGTTCAGTGCAGTAAAATATCAGATGGCGATATTTCAGATTAGACGTCAATTAACTTTTTCATCACCAGTTTCCACTTTTCATCACAAAATAATCCCATTTATATTATAAGTTGAGGACAACATAGCAAAAATGACAATTCAGTTCATTTCATTTCAGAAATATTATTGAAAAATATAAAAATAAAGGGGCAGACAAATTTGGACGAGAAAGTCTGGTGTTTAAAAGGTTAAAAACCAAATCAGACTGAACAGCTCATATGTACAGTCGGGAATATTCTAGCTGTTATCACACCCATACTTTCATATCATAATTAATATTGACACCATTGCAAGGTCAAACGGACTCACAAGAAACTAGCTATTGTAAATTTGTCTCATTGTTATATGCTGTATATATTGAAGTGATTGTGTGTGTTGTGTGGTTTTCCCGATACCGTACACAAAAATATATTTGGGGTCTATTGCTGTTGGTTCAAACAACGTACACGATGAAATGCGTTTACAACATGGGTTTGCTAACACTGCCAGGGAAAATCAACAGTATACCTATATTTAGGGAATGAATTACGACTCGCTGTCAACTGCTACATGATAACAGTGCAAGACGGGATGTGTGCAATAATAAAGTGTACATCCAAGCCCTGTTATCGCGTAATAATAACTCATATCAATTATGATACCCGGAAATGTCGAACAATTGAATATATGTGCAGTGGTAGCCTGAGAGGAAAGAAATCGACAGTGTAGTAAATGCATCGTATTGTAGTTACGCGTAGAACGTCCACGAAGTTGAAAATTACCACGAATTCTAGAAAGACGTCATCGAGGTTTTTGTTTAAACGATCCGTACGAATGTGGTGGAACATTTTATATAACTGCTTCAAACCATAGACCCCGGTTTTATATGTATATTGACCTCAAGCACTCTCCAGTTATTATCTGATTAGTGCTTCTCTGTAATTCTTAATAACTTTTGTTTTTGTTTTTAAATAAACGACGGCATTGATCGTTGTCTGCTGTTCGCGTGCATGGCTATATAAGTTATTGACCCAGCATGACGTCATTGATGTCGCATTTTTTGGATGAAAATGAAACCATCATAGTCCACGGTTATATATGCAGCGATTTGGAAATTGATACATTCACGCCGCTCAATATTTTGTTAATGGGTTGTGGACCGACCTGAACGTCCATCAGCATGGGAACGTCTGATTGTTGAAACAAGAACTAAATTTTCCTATTCATGTTCATAAAAGGTAAAACTTTGTAATGACGAATTGGATGGCGATGAACCAACTCATGAATATTAATTTAAATTTACTATGACGTCATATTACTGTCGATTGTTTAATCGGTTGTGTAATGGTCATTTTCAATATGTAAATAATTTTTGAATTACTAATAAATAAAAATAATTATTTATTTATTCAAGTTGATGAAATCTATAGGTTTATGATTTTCATTGCAGTGACAATATAATTCAATATTACCGAAGTACAGTGCTGTAGTCCTAGCAGTTATGTTACGTTTATTTTCATCAACCACACTTGTACGTGTCAAATCGCGTTACTATTGTGCAGCATTGGCAAACTACAACACAGTTATTTTAAATAAATACAGATCACTGCGCCACGTGAATAACTATCCGCTGCAGTTTTTTTTGCCAAACCTGACACTCTCTGCGATTAATTTGTAAATGTACCCCACAATTGAATCAAGCTGCATTGACCCTTTTCTGAGTGAATGCGTGCCAAACAGGCTCCGAAGACAAATGCTAGTCGACTACTATAAAAATAATTTCTAGAGGTGACGGAACAAAATTTGGCATGGGGGGGGGGGGAGATCTGCTCACCACCCTCGTGCCGAAGGCGTGACCTTACTAGGGGGTTCGGGGCATGCACCCCCTTTACAATTTTGAAATCTAGACCCTTCTGAATTTTGAGGGGCAAATTTTGCTGACACAAAGGGTTTCAGCTTGATTTTGGAGGGGTGGCCCAAAACTTTTTTCGAGGGGGCGACTGCACCCCCCGTGCCGCCGCCACTGATTGTCCTTACTCGTGAATTGCTCAGCATTTTGTTTGCATGAACTAAAATATAACGTCCTAAAGATAAAATAATCTGATACCTGCGAAACTGAATTACTAGATCAACCTTGCTACTACCAAGTAGAATTACCAGTTCTAGCAATTTTGACCACGCTGACCTGTTTATACTGACCATTCTTGCTAGCTCTAATGGTAATGAGAATATGCGATTCAAAACAAACAATATCGGATGTCTTAATGTATATGACGTCACTGTATCGAAAGAACACAGCAACTGAGTATAAATATCCTCGGGGGCGGAGCTACGTCACAGACGCTCCACGTTGCTAAGACGCGCACCACTGTACATGCATTTCTATGGGCTTTGTGCGCGCTGCTGTGGAACGCCGGTCGAGCCGGTGAAAATTCGAGAAAACAACACAAACTCAACTTTGAAGTAATCCTGAACAACCAAATTTATATATGTTACACACGTAGGGATAATCTTGTTACACTGTTCTGAGGAGTCTCAATAATCATCCCAAAGTACCGTTTTCTGGGAGTTTTGGGCCTTTGTTTTCACCGCCGCGGGTTGCCAGGCGGTGAAAATGCCCGGATGTCCGCCCCCGAGGATACACAAATCAAGTGAAGAAACGGCATGTTTAAAGAGTTCAATAAGACTGCGAGTCATTTGAAGCCGATACAGGCAACTTCTTATTAACCGGTTTGCCGAGCAGTCGCTTTGCGGACTAGACAATGCTTTCAATGAAAGGGTGGTTGTTAGGCGAGGGAATCCCAGCCAGGCTGTCCATCCATTGAATGCTGTATTCTGTGACTTCGTCGCACTGCTTGGGTTTAGCACTGAGAACAGCGCCCTCAGTCGAAGGGCCCGTCTAATAAGATGGAAGTAACCAATTGTTTTCCGTGACCAATTGTGTAAATGCGTCTACTCCCTCCGTAGTTAGGTGCCAACATTGAGAATTAAATTGTATGAAGAGACGGACCTGTCGATGGTAAAAAGAACCCATTTGACGTTTAAATCATTAAATAGATCTATATTAATTGACCAATTATCCGAGTTGATAGTTTCACTAATATAGTCTGCACTTGCATTGGTCTCCCTTGGTATCAAGTCCAATTAGACGGAAATCGTAAAAACAGGTGCAAAGGACAAAAATAGCCAGCGCAATATCTTGCAAATTAGGTTTCATACTCTCATTGTGTACAATAGACACGACATTCTGGATGTCTGTGAAACCACTTAATACAGTGTGTAATGCCGCTCAGATCTCTAAATACGGCCTGCAATTCTCTCCAAGTTCAACTGCAAACTTTCTCAACTGCGTCTCACATACTATGAATGACAGAACCACCATACTCGACAAAATAACCCCGAATGCGACGCTTGAAGCGTCCACATGTACTTACCTTGTTGCGTGTGGTATGTGCCACTTTGCAAGCTACGTGCATTTGCATTCCAAAACCGAAGTTCGCCAATGGCGGCTTTCGACAAGCTCACAGCAATAAACAGTGACTGTTCCATTGCTGTGTATAGAGTCACGTTTTTAGTAGAGCATTACCTACACTTGCCTGCATATACACGATTTTACCAGTAACGAGTGCAACATGTTTAGTTAAAACCTTGCGTGAAAACTCTGAATCTGACTGACCCTCTACAGTGACAGCTTTGCCAAATAGCGGTGTGCAACCTACCAAATCTGCCCTCAGTGACATAGATCTTACCTTACTCCATGTCGGCAATTCTACTCATTTTCTAAAAACCATAATGACTTCAGATCTACTCTCACCGCGGCTGCGCATAGAGATGCCCAATGAAAGCTATCTTCTGCTCCTAGACCTCCGTCAAGATACAAAATAATTGCGCCCCCCCACTTACTTACCAATGGGCAAAGCATCTTGGTAAAAATCTAGGGACCCGAACATAAACCAAATGGCAAAACGCAAAAATAGAAATAACGCCAAACCCTGTTAAAAGGCCAGCAACTTGCTGTGTTCATGGAAAATATCGATATGGTGATACTCGGATTAAAGATTGAACTTGAATAAGAATTGGTCTGGCTTCAACATCTCCTGGCCAGTTTTCATGTTTTCACAGCGAATTTTTTTCTTAAAAACGTGAAGGTCGACATGGCTAAGATCTAGAATTTCCGTCTTCGCTTTTGATTCCTGGTGCTTTATTTTCATTTATCACTTTTTCTGCATTTAGCTCTATTTCTAACTGTAACCTGTCATTTTCCAATCTGATAGTCTGTAGCATAGCATGTTGATCTTTGTCCGAATCAGAAGAGTCCATGAAAGAATTGGCTCTTTGGGACCAGTAGCTGGTATGGCGTCGTGGGTATCACGTAACTTGCCATGTTGTCGACTTGGTAATTGAATGGATTGCCTGCGTTTTGTTGGCAATTTCTTCCTGAAAGTCTGATGTGTTGGAATTTGACAAGACTTGCAAACTCTTTTGTGAACGTTAAGACATTGGAGGATAATTTGTGTTGTGTAAAATAAATGTGACTGACGACAGCGCAGCGTGAGGGAAACAGCAAAATGGCTGACTGATGTTGTACAAGCCCGCTGTGGGCGGTGTACATGAAAACACAAGATAATAAAAAGTGAACTGTTGGGGGCGATCTGCTTCATAAACAAAGCCATAGCAAATTAAACACAATTACAGATAATTTATTACAGAATAAAACGCATCTTGTCTTCGCTGCTCGTTGCTACCGAAAGTGGGTCACACACAAACGAAGGCACAATGGAACTGAATCAAAATATTTCAAGAAATGAACCCTAATTTTGGAGCCAGCAGACAAAATTTGAGTTTATTGTCAGTTTTTACTTAAAACAATAAGTCTATTTCTCCCAATCTTCTGAAGAAAAGTGCAGACTATAAACGGGACTATTTTATGAATTTCGGTGAAAGGAGGGAACTGGTGGTGAAATTGTTAACTCAACTTATTTTGACCATAGAAACATTCGTCATTTGTGTAAGCCCATGCACAACTAATAGAACAAATATGTATAAAATTGCTGAAATTATACCTCATTTTATCAAAATGAATGCTAGATATTCATTGCAATGGCTCAGCAGTTTTTTCTTTTACCAAAAGCTATTTTCACTAATATGTAGAAACTGCATTCTTACCGTTTTTTTTTTCTAGAAAAAAAATGCAAGAGGGAGCACTGCAATTCAGGGGCACCACCAAGTGGGGGGGGGTACGGTTCTCCCTATCAGGGTGTGGAGTTTTCGATAATTCTAAGTTAAAATGAAGCTTCTATGGCTACCGGTACCTTGGGGCCAAAATTACTATCAGACAGGTCACAATTGTAGACTGTGGCCACATGTGATCCCTGGTCAATCAGAATTTTATAGTTGCCAGAGGATCTGCTCCCCAGGGTAGGGGGGGGGGCACGAGGGCGCTGTGCCCTGTTCAAAAATATTCCTGCTTACAACAAGATTGCTCTCATCTCAGCTGATTTGTGCCCATACACGTTTAACAAAAGATGAGAATAAAAATCCTGAAACAGTGCAATAATATATCAAAATACTGGCTACAATTTAGATGTAAACAATCCTGAACAAAAATAGACAAGAACAATTAAGTCATGATAATTACATAAAAAAATTAATTAATATTGCTCAATTAATAATACATGTACTGAATTAATTTCCCTTAAAGGGACACTCTCAGTTAAGCCTAATCTCACAACAATATTTACTTTCTGGATTAAAATTACAATGCACAACAAAAGATAGATTAACTTTGTAAACAACAATAGTGTCCCATGATACTTTGGTGCAATCCCTGGGCTTGGAAGGTTATCCTTTAATGTCCATTTTTGAATAATATACTGCAAAATACTTTTTTTCAGCTGGAATTATTATTTGCTGAAAAGACATTTTGGCATTTTTGAGGAAATGAATTTATAAAAAAAAAAAAAGGTGTGTTTCACTAAATTTTAAGGTCACCGGTTCATCCCTTTAGCAAAGATAGCGTAAATAAATTCCAATTGAAAATAAAGTATTTAACAGTAGCATGGAATAAATAAAAATTTCAAACAATATACTGTTATATACGCAAAATAAAATACTAGTCAGGAAAAATACACTTTTTTATTTATATTACATAATGAAAACATATCAGTTTACTGTGATTTACTTTATTTTCGCTGGAATTAATTTTAACTGATTTTTAATGAGTTTAATGTTAAATATAGGAAAAAAAGTATATTCACTGGATTTTATTTTCACGGAACTTGAATCATCCCTTCAGCGAAAATAAATTCCAAGTGAAAATAAAGTATTCTACAGTACTACATTCAAAGGACGGTAGTCGTTGCACAGCGCGTGTTCGAATTTCATGTAAATAAACAATGTATTTTACACGCGTTGTGTACGTCGCTATGAGTCCCATATCGAACAGGACGTGGCCTGATGACTGCCGCACTTTAACTAATAGTATTATCAGGCAGCAACCATTCCTGAGTAATTTGTATTATTACTAATTTCCAAAACTCAATTTCAAGTCTCTTAATAGGTGATTTTCCGTTCAACTGCGAGATCTGGCGAGTTGCATGAAAGATGCGCGTCGAATGTCTGCCGCAAAAATCGAATGATTTGATTTTCAACTCGAATTTCTTTATTTCGTAGCTCACAGCGACCGGCCGATCTTCGACAGAGAAATATTGCTTTCTAATACTAAATTGTCTATCATCAAATGTGTACAGCACATTATTAAGCTGGGGAATATCTCCAAAAATACTTCGCGTTTGTCGAATCCCATGCGATGTTTGACGCCACTACGACGCTATGACCTTTGTTTGTCCTGTTTTTACTTTTGATTTCACGCATAATGCATGATTCTCGAAGTGAACGGAAAATGGTCTATTGATATGATATAGTAAGTACAATTTGCCGCAGATATGTATGCTTCAACAATGTGAATAAGTATGGCAAGGTTTTGAACTCAGATACTAGTAGTTTGGGTTACATGTTCAAAGAGCCAATCAACAGACCATGAAGAGGATATCAATAAAGCTTGGTGTCGCATACAACTTATGTACCACTTCCGTGTCACTGAGAATGTTCTAGAACCGTACTGTGTCTGAGTGGAATATTCTAGATTTTGTTTAAAAACTGGTTGAATAGGTAATAGAACACTGTAGGAGGCAATAGAAGGTAATGGAACATTCTAGAAATTGGTAGTAAGTTCCAGACTCATTATGTATGCTGATGTAATGGTCTATTTATAGACAGTGTGGGTGTATATATAGGGGAGTTGTTCAGATCGGAGATCTCGTTGAATTGTATTGGAGTTTAAGTATCTACATGTAGTTATTGGAGTCGTGGAGTTTTACCGTGTTATTGTACTTGATGTTTGCAGAGTATAATAATACCAGTACCAGTTGAAACCTCATCTGTTGGCTCCGTGTTCGTATGTTATCATCGCCGCCAGGGAAGTCTTCTGTTACTGTTGCCATTTTGGTATTTGAACCATCACACCTGTACTATACCAATTACGGTAATATTACGTTGCGTGTGACACTTGGTTCTCATTATCAGCAGTACAAATATCTTCATTCTGTCCAATTAATTCTTCGTCTAACAAACGTTTTATTTCAGCAAAATTTTACTGTACATGCTCGTCACATCAAAATTGACCTTTCACATTTATTGATAAGATTTCCAAAATTTGATGATCTGATTATAATTGTTAGAGTTATTACAACCACATTAAGGGACAACGTCAAAAGATCGATTGTCACACAACTAAAGGAATTAAGTTTTTTATCCGACATCGATCTTTTGACGTCGTCCCTAAATAATATACATTGCACACAAACCAAAATTGAACATGTCTGAGGTCCCAAATGAATAAAAAAAGTTTTATGACAGAGTCAATAATGACAATGACAAAAGCGACAATGATGTCGTTTTCCTCTCATTTACAATTGACCTTCATCTACTTACTATGATCAGAGGTACATTACTTGGGGTTTGCAACGCGCATAGTACTGTATGGTGACATCATGTCAAGATCCCATTCAAGTCTCCTCTTGTAGATAACGAGACTGGTGCTACGACCTTCTGACATGAGATAGGCGGTTTGTAATGAAATAATAACACATGTATTACCACATTCATAGTGAAAAAATGTAATACATCGAAAATGTACAAAAAAATTATAGTTATCGCAATCCGTCATATCGTGAGCAGCTATTTTGATCCACCTGGACATCCCAGTATCCTAGTTACCTCGGGCATGCGCATTCAATTTTTTCTGAGTTGGAACGCTTATGCGAGAGCGAGATTTAAACAGGATCTTGGTATTCATGTCATCGTAGTTGCAAACCCCAAGTAATGTACCTCTGCTATGAAATATACAAGGTAATAAAATAGGCAGGATATCTACTTTTAATACATCGTATTTTTAGCTACCGGTAATACAGCATCCATTGAACAAAATAAAATAAAATAGGCAGGAAATTGAGGGCAGGATATCTACTTTTAATACATCGTATTTTTAGCTAATACAGCATCCATTGAACAAAATAAAATAGGCAGGAAATTGAGGGCAGGATAGCAACTTTTAATATATCATATTTTTAGCTAATACAGCATCCATTGAACAAAATAAAAAGAAATAGGCAGGGAATTGAGGGCAGGATAGCAACTTTTAATATATCATATTTTTAAGCTAAAAAATCATTATTTGAACAAATGTTATATTTTTAGCTTGTTCTACGAGAGAAGTTAATGCACTGTACAAAATTTGCCAAATTTAGTTGTAATAATTTCAAATAGTATATCCATTTGTCATTATTTGTGAATACACTGTTTCTAAAAGTTACATTCACTTGCAAAGTTGTAATAATGATATAAACAGCTGTGAGAAATGAATTCAACACTTGTCAATAATAAATATAATTTTCTTTGGAGATATGCACTAAACTACACCACCCAATTTTATTTGAATGACACTGCATACATTAACTACCTCAATTAGAATTCATAGAGATGATGGCATCACAGAAATGATGACATCACAGAGATGATTACATCATTGACATGACATCACAGAGATGATTACATCATTGACATGATGACATCACAGAGATGATTACATCGTGGAAAAATGTATTGACATTGCTCAAAATAGCAATTTACGTCATAGTATCATCCTATTTTTTGAGGGCACAACTCATTTGAATGGTTTACTGTTTATGCAGAAACACTAGTTTCCAAACTCAGTATCATGAAATTATTTCTTCAATTTTGGTGGAGATGGAAGGATTCCCATGTATCTACATATGATGGATAGCATGACCTCGTCAGCGCCACCTCCAATGGAAATTAACCTAGCAAACAATAAAGACATTATTATTGGAATAGAATCAATGGAACCTGCTAACAAAAACTTCAGTTGTACATACAATCATAGAACTGGATATGATGTACTGGTACTCACCTGAAATCTCTATAGAATCTACTGACAAGTACTTCAGTTGTAAATCCCATACAATCACATAAGTGGATATGGTGTACAGGTACTCACCTGAAATCTCTATAGAATCTACTGACAAGTACTTCAGTTGTAAATCCTATACAATCACATAACTGGAAATGATGTACTGGTACTCACCTGAAATCTCTATAGAATCTACTGACAAGTACTTCAGTTGTAAATCCCATACAATCACACAACTGGATATGATGTACTGGTACTCACCTGAAATCTCTATAGAATCTACTGACAAGTACTTCAGTTGTAAATCCCATACAATCACATAACTGGAAATGATGTACTGGTACTCACCTGAAATCTCTATAGAATCTACTGACAAGTACTTCAGTTGTAAATACCATACAATCATAGAACTGGAAATGATGTACTGGTACTCACCTGAAATCTCTATAGAATCTACTGACAAGTACTTCAGTTGTAAATCCCATACAATCACATAACTGGATATGATGTACTGGTACTCACCTGAAATTTCTATAGAATCTACTGACAAGTACTTCAGTTGTAAATCCCATACAATCACAGAACTGGAAATGATGTACTGGTACTCACCTGAAATCTCTATAGAATCTACTGACAAGTACTTCAGTTGTAAATCCCATACAATCACATAACTGGATATGATGTACTGGTACTCACCTGAAATCTCCATAGAATCTACTGACAAGTACTTCAGTTGTAAATCCCATACAATCACATAACTGGATATGATGTACTGGTACTCACCTGAAATCTCTATAGAATCTACTGACAAGTACTTCAGTTGTAAATCCCATACAATCACAGAACTGGATATGATGTACTGGTACTCACCTGAAATCTCTATAGAATCTACTGACAAGTACTTCAGTTGTAAATCCCATACAATCACATAACTGGATATGATGTACTGGTACTCACCTGAAATCTCTATAAAATCTACTGACAAGTACTTCAGTTGTAAATCCCATACAATCACATAACTGGAAATGATGTACTGGTACTCACCTGAAATCTCTATAGAATCTACTGACAAGTACTTCAGTTGTAAATCCCATACAATCACATAAGTGGATATGGTGTACAGGTACTCACCTGAAATCTCTATAGAATCTACTGACAAGTACTTCAGTTGTAAATCCTATACAATCACATAACTGGAAATGATGTACTGGTACTCACCTGAAATCTCTATAGAATCTACTGACAAGTACTTCAGTTGTAAAACCCATACAATCACATAACTGGATATGATGTACTGGTACTCACCTGAAATCTCTATAGAATCTACTGACAAGTACTTCAGTTGTAAATACCATACAATCATAGAACTGGAAATGATGTACTGGTACTCACCTGAAATCTCTATAGAATCTACTGACAAGTACTTCAGTTGTAAATCCCATACAATCACATAACTGGATATGATGTACTGGTACTCACCTGAAATTTCTATAGAATCTACTGACAAGTACTTCAGTTGTAAATCCCATACAATCACATAACTGGATATGATGTACTGGTACTCACCTGAAATCTCCATAGAATCTACTGACAAGTACTTCAGTTGTAAATCCCATACAATCACATAACTGGATATGATGTACTGGTACTCACCTGAAATCTCTATAGAATCTACTGACAAGTACTTCAGTTGTAAATCCCATACAATCACAGAACTGGATATGATGTACTGGTACTCACCTGAAATCTCTATAGAATCTACTGACAAGTACTTCAGTTGTAAATCCCATACAATCACATAACTGGATATGATGTACTGGTACTCACCTGAAATCTCTATAGAATCTACTGACAAGTACTTCAGTTGTAAATCTCATACAATCACATAACTGGAAATGATGTACTGGTACTCACCTGAAATCTCTATAAAATCTACTGACAAGTACTTCAGTTGTAAATCCCATACAATCACATAACTGGAAATGATGTACTGGTACTCACCTGAAATCTCTATAGAATCTACTGACAAGTACTTCAGTTGTAAATCCCATACAATCACATAACTGGAAATGATGTACTGGTACTCACCTGAAATCTCTATTAAATCTACTGACAAGTACTTCAGTTGTAAATCCCATACAATCACATAACTGGAAATGATGTACTGGTACTCACCTGAAATCTCTATAGAATCTACTGACAAGTACTTCAGTTGTAAATCCCATACAATCACATAACTGGAAATGATGTACTGGTACTCACCTGAAATCTCTATAGAATCTACTGACAAGTACTTCAGTTGTAAATCCCATACAATCACAGAACTGGATATGATGTACTGGTACTCACCTGAAATCTCTATAGAATCTACTGACAAGTACTTCAGTTGTAAATCCCATACAATCACATAACTGGATATGATGTACTGGTACTCACCTGAAATCTCTATAGAATCTACTGACAAGTACTTCAGTTGTAAATCCCATACAATCACATAACTGGATATGATGTACTGGTACTCACCTGAAATCTCTATAGAATCTACTGACAAGTACTTCAGTTGTAAATCCCATACAATCACATAACTGGATATGATGTACTGGTACTCACCTGACATCTCTATAGAATCTACTGACAAGTACTTCAGTTGTAAATCCCATACAATCACATAACTGGATATGATGTACTGGTACTCACCTGAAATCTCTATAGAATCTACTGACAAGTACTTCAGTTGTAAATCCCATAACTGGATATGATGTACTGGTACTCACCTGAAATCTCTATAGAATCTACTGACAAGTACTTCAGTTGTAAATCCCATACAATCACATAACTGGATATGATGTACTGGTACTCACCTGAAATCTCTATAGAATCTACTGACAAGTACTTCTGTTGTAAATCCCATACAATCACATAACTGGATATGATGTACTGGTACTCACCTGAAATCTCTATAGAATCTACTGACAAGTACTTCAGTTGTAAATCCCATACAATCACATAACTGGATATGATGTACTGGTACTCACCTGAAATCTCTATAGAATCTACTGACAAGTACTTCAGTTGTAAATCCCATACAATCACATAACTGGATATGATGTACTGGTACTCACCTGAAATCTCTATAGAATCTACTGACAAGTACTTCAGTTGTAAATCCCATACAATCACATAACTGGAAATGATGTACTGGTACTCACCTGAAATCTCTATAGAATCTACTGACAAGTACTTCAGTTGTAAATCCCATACAATCACATAACTGGATATGATGTACTGGTACTCACCTGAAATCTCTATAGAATCTACTGACAAGTACTTCAGTTGTAAATCCCATACAATCACATAACTGGATATGATGTACTGGTACTCACCTGAAATCTCTATAGAATCTACTGACAAGTACTTCAGTTGTAAATCCCATACAATCACATAACTGGAAATGATGTACTGGTACTCACCTGAAATCTCTATAGAATCTACTGACAAGTACTTCAGTTGTAAATCCCATACAATCACATAACTGGATATGATGTACTGGTACTCACCTGAAATCTCTATAGAATATACTGACAAGTACTTCAGTTGTAAATCCCATACAATCACATAACTGGAAATGATGTACTGGTACTCACCCGAAATCTCTATAGAATCTACTGACAAGTACTTCAGTTGTAAATCCCATACAATCACATAACTGGAAATGATGTACTGGTACTCACCTGAAATCTCTATAGAATCTACTGACAAGTACTTCAGTTGTAAATCCCATACAATCACATAACTGGATATGATGTACTGGTACTCACCTGAAATCTCTATAGAATCTACTGACAAGTACTTCAGTTGTAAATCCCATACAATCACATAACTGGATATGATGTACTGGTACTCACCTGAAATCTCTATAGAATCTACTGACAAGTACTTCAGTTGTAAATCCCATACAATCACATAACTGGATATGATGTACTGGTACTCACCTGAAATCTCTATAGAATCTACTGACAAGTACTTCAGTTGTAAATCCCATACAATCACATAACTGGATATGATGTACTGGTACTCACCTGAAATCTCTATAGAATCTACTGACAAGTACTTCAGTTGTAAATCCCATACAATCACATAACTGGAAATGATGTACTGGTACTCACCTGAAATCTCTATAGAATCTACTGACAAGTACTTCAGTTGTAAATCCCATACAATCACATAACTGGATATGATGTACTGGTACTCACCTGAAATCTCTATAGAATATACTGACAAGTACTTCAGTTGTAAATCCCATACAATCACATAACTGGAAATGATGTACTGGTACTCACCCGAAATCTCTATAGAATCTACTGACAAGTACTTCAGTTGTAAATCCCATACAATCACATAACTGGAAATGATGTACTGGTACTCACCTGAAATCTCTATAGAATCTACTGACAAGTACTTCAGTTGTAAATCCCATACAATCACATAACTGGATATGATGTACTGGTACTCACCTGAAATCTCTATAGAATCTACTGACAAGTACTTCAGTTGTAAATCCCATACAATCACATAACTGGATATGATGTACTGGTACTCACCTGAAATCTCTATAGAATCTACTGACAAGTACTTCAGTTGTAAATCCCATACAATCACATAACTGGATATGATGTACTGGTACTCACCTGAAATCTCTATAGAATCTACTGACAAGTACTTCAGTTGTAAATCCCATACAATCACATAACTGGATATGATGTACTGGTACTCACCTGAAATCTCTATAGAATCTACTGACAAGTACTTCAGTTGTAAATCCCATACAATCACATAACTGGATATGATGTACTGGTATTCACCTGAAATCTCTATAGAATCTGCTGACAAGTACTTCAGTTGTAAATCCCATACAATCACATAACTGGAAATGATGTACTGGTACTCACCTGAAATCTCTATAGAATCTACTGACAAGTACTTCAGTTGTAAATCCCATACAATCACATAACTGGATATGATGTACTGGTACTCACCTGAAATCTCTATAGAATCTACTGACAAGTACTTCAGTTGTAAATCCCATACAATCACATAACTGGATATGATGTACTAGTACTCACCTGAAATCTCTATAAAATCTACTGACAAGTACTTCAGTTGTAAATCCGATACAATCACATAACTGGAAATGATGTACTGGTACTCACCTGAAATCTCTATAGAATCTACTGACAAGTACTTCAGTTGTAAATCCCATACAATCAGATAACTGGATATGATGTACTGGTACTCACCTGAAATCTCTATAGAATATACGGACAAGTACTTCAGTTGTAAATCCCATACAATCACATAACTGGAAATGATGTACTGGTACTCACCCGAAATCTCTATAGAATCTACTGACAAGTACTTCAGTTGTAAATCCCATACAATCACATAACTGGAAATGATGTACTGGTACTCACCTGAAATCTCTATAGAATCTACTGACAAGTACTTCAGTTGTAAATCCCATACAATCACATAACTGGATATGATGTACTGGTACTCACCTGAAATCTCTACAGAATATACTGACAAGTACTTCAGTTGTAAATCCCATACAATCACATAACTGGATATGATGTACTGGTACTCACCTGAAATCTCTATAGAATCTACTGACAAGTACTTCAGTTGTAAATCCCATACAATCACATAACTGGAAATGATGTACTGGTACTCACCTGAAATCTCTATAGAATCTACTGACAAGTACTTCAGTTGTAAATCCCATACAATCACATAACTGGATATGATGTACTGGTACTCACCTGAAATCTCTATAGAATCTACCGACAAGTACTTCAGTTGTAAATCCCATACAATAACATAACTGGATATGATGTACTGGTACTCACCTGAAATCTCTATAGAATCTACTGACAAGTACTTCAGTTGTAAATCCCATACAATCACATAACTGGAAATGATGTACTGGTACTCACCTGACATCTCTATAGAATCTACTGACAAGTACTTCAATTGTAAATCCCATACAATCACAGAACTGGAAATGATGAACTGGTACTCACCTGAAATCTCTATAGAATCTACTGACAAGTACTTCAATTGTAAATCCCATACAATCACAGAACTGGAAATGATGAACTGGTACTCACCTGAAATCTCTATAGAATCGACTGACAAGTACTTCAGTTGCAAATACCATACAATCACATAACTGGATATGATGTACTGGTACTCACCTGAAATTTCTATAGAATCTACTGACAAGTACTTCAGTTGTAAATCCCATACAATCACATAACTGGATATGATGTACTGGTACTCACCTGAAATCTCTATAGAATCGACTGACAAGTACTTCAGTTGTAGATCCCATACAATCACAGAACTGGAAATGATGTACTGGTACTCACCTGAAATCTCTATAGAATCTACTGACAAGTACTTCAGTTGTAAATCCCATACAATCACATAACTGGATATGATGTACTGGTACTTACCTGAAATCTCTATAGAATCTACTGACAAGTACTTCAGTTGTAAATCCCATACAATCACAGAACTGGATATAATGTACTGGTACTCACCTGAAATCTCTATAGAATCTACTGACAAGTACTTCAGTTGTAAATCCCATACAATCACATAACTGGATATGATGTACTGGTACTCACCTGAAATCTCTATAGAATCGACTGACAAGTACATCAGTTGTAAATCCCATACAATCACATAACTGGATATGATGTACTGCTACTCACCTGAAATCTCTATAGAATCTACTGACAAGTACTTCAGTTGTAAATCCCATACAATCACAGAACTGGATATGATGTACTGGTACTCACCTGAAATCTCTATAGAATCTACTGACAAGTACTTCAGTTGTAAATCCCATACAATCACATAACTGGATATGATGTACTGGTACTCACCTGAAATCTCTATAGAATCTACTGACAAGTACTTCAGTTGTAAATCCCATACAATCACATAACTGGAAATGATGTACTGTTACTCACCTGAAATATCTATAGAATCTACTGACAAGTACTTCAGTTGTAAATCCCATACAATCACATAACTGGATATGATGTACTAGTACTCACCTGAAATCTCTATAAAATCTACTGACAAGTACTTCAGTTGTAAATCCGATACAATCACATAACTGGAAATGATGTACTGGTACTCACCTGAAATCTCTATAGAATCTACTGACAAGTACTTCAGTTGTAAATCCCATACAATCAGATAACTGGATATGATGTACTGGTACTCACCTGAAATCTCTATAGAATATACGGACAAGTACTTCAGTTGTAAATCCCATACAATCACATAACTGGAAATGATGTACTGGTACTCACCCGAAATCTCTATAGAATCTACTGACAAGTACTTCAGTTGTAAATCCCATACAATCACATAACTGGAAATGATGTACTGGTACTCACCTGAAATCTCTATAGAATCTACTGACAAGTACTTCAGTTGTAAATCCCATACAATCACATAACTGGATATGATGTACTGGTACTCACCTGAAATCTCTACAGAATATACTGACAAGTACTTCAGTTGTAAATCCCATACAATCACATAACTGGATATGATGTACTGGTACTCACCTGAAATCTCTATAGAATCTACTGACAAGTACTTCAGTTGTAAATCCCATACAATCACATAACTGGAAATGATGTACTGGTACTCACCTGAAATCTCTATAGAATCTACTGACAAGTACTTCAGTTGTA
The DNA here is from genome assembly GCF_978046115.1 of Saccoglossus kowalevskii. Classification (NCBI taxonomy): domain Eukaryota; kingdom Metazoa; phylum Hemichordata; class Enteropneusta; family Harrimaniidae; genus Saccoglossus; species Saccoglossus kowalevskii. The sequence continues at coordinate 23,573,517 of NC_140660.1, read as the reverse complement.
AATCCCATACAATCACATAACTGGATATGATGTACTGGTACTCACCTGAAATCTCTATAGAATCTACCGACAAGTACTTCAGTTGTAAATCCCATACAATAACATAACTGGATATGATGTACTGGTACTCACCTGAAATCTCTATAGAATCTACTGACAAGTACTTCAGTTGTAAATCCCATACAATCACATAACTGGAAATGATGTACTGGTACTCACCTGACATCTCTATAGAATCTACTGACAAGTACTTCAATTGTAAATCCCATACAATCACAGAACTGGAAATGATGAACTGGTACTCACCTGAAATCTCTATAGAATCTACTGACAAGTACTTCAATTGTAAATCCCATACAATCACAGAACTGGAAATGATGAACTGGTACTCACCTGAAATCTCTATAGAATCGACTGACAAGTACTTCAGTTGCAAATACCATACAATCACATAACTGGATATGATGTACTGGTACTCACCTGAAATTTCTATAGAATCTACTGACAAGTACTTCAGTTGTAAATCCCATACAATCACATAACTGGATATGATGTACTGGTACTCACCTGAAATCTCTATAGAATCGACTGACAAGTACTTCAGTTGTAGATCCCATACAATCACAGAACTGGAAATGATGTACTGGTACTCACCTGAAATCTCTATAGAATCTACTGACAAGTACTTCAGTTGTAAATCCCATACAATCACATAACTGGATATGATGTACTGGTACTTACCTGAAATCTCTATAGAATCTACTGACAAGTACTTCAGTTGTAAATCCCATACAATCACAGAACTGGATATAATGTACTGGTACTCACCTGAAATCTCTATAGAATCTACTGACAAGTACTTCAGTTGTAAATCCCATACAATCACATAACTGGATATGATGTACTGGTACTCACCTGAAATCTCTATAGAATCGACTGACAAGTACATCAGTTGTAAATCCCATACAATCACATAACTGGATATGATGTACTGCTACTCACCTGAAATCTCTATAGAATCTACTGACAAGTACTTCAGTTGTAAATCCCATACAATCACAGAACTGGATATGATGTACTGGTACTCACCTGAAATCTCTATAGAATCTACTGACAAGTACTTCAGTTGTAAATCCCATACAATCACATAACTGGATATGATGTACTGGTACTCACCTGAAATCTCTATAGAATCTACTGACAAGTACTTCAGTTGTAAATCCCATACAATCACATAACTGGAAATGATGTACTGTTACTCACCTGAAATATCTATAGAATCTACTGACAAGTACTTCAGTTGTAAATCTCATACAATCATATAACTGGAAATGATGTACTGGTACTCACCTGAAATCTCTATAGAATCTACTGACAAGTACTTCAGTTGTAAATCCCATACAATCACATAACTGGATATGATGTACTGGTACTCACCTGAAATCTCTATAGAATCTACTGACAAGTACTTCAGTTGTAAATCCTATACAATCACATAACTGGAAATGATGTACTGGTACTCACCTGAAATCTCTATAGAATCTACTGACAAGTACTTCAGTTGTAAATCCCATACAATCACATAACTGGAAATGGTGTACCGGTACTCACCTGAAATCTCTATAGAATCTACTGACAAGTACTTCAGTTGTAAATCCCATACAATCACATAACTGGATATGATGTACTGGTACTCACCTGAAATCTCTATAGAATCTACTCACAAGTACTTCAGTTGTAAATCCCATACAATAACATAACTGGATATGATGTACTGGTAACTCACCTGAAATCTCTATGAAATCTACTGACAAGTACTTCAGTTGTAAATCCCATACAATCACAGAACTGGAAATGATGTACTGGTACTCACCTGAAATCTCTATAGAATCTACTGACAAGTACTTCAGTTGTAAATCCCATACAATCACAGAACTGGATATGATGTACTGGTACTCACCTGAAATCTCTATAGAATCTACTGACAAGTACTTCAGTTGTAAATCCCATACAATCACATAACTGGATATGATGTACTGGTACTCACCTGAAATCTCTATAGAATCTACTGATAAGTACTTCAGTTGTAAATCGCATACAATCACATAACTGGATATAATGTACTGGTACTTACCTGAAATCTCTATAGAATCTACTGACAAGTACTTCAGTTGTAAATCCCATACAATCACATAACTGGATATGATGTACTGGTACTCACCTGAAATCTCTATAGAATCTACTGACAAGTACTTCAGTTGTAAATCCCATACCACCCCAGAATTGCAAGCAGGTGTCCATTAATTGTCTACCCAGTCGACCAGCTTTTAGTTTTCCCATTGATGCTAGCTTTGTCACATCATTTCCCTGTATGTACAATCCTGTCCAGAAAACACATCAACATTATCAAATATTTATAAGCGTAGGCAACTTTCATATCCTTGTGATATGCTATGAAGATCTCACGAGAAGTGATTTGTGAGCTAACACAAACAGCGCCATATCATGCAAAGGGCACTTGAAAATGTTTAATTGTGTGGATCTTGAGTAAGATCAAACAGAAATGAGTAAGATTAGACAGAAATGAGTAAGATTAGACAGAAATGAGTAAGATTAGACAGAAATGAGTAAGATTGGACAGAAATGAGTAAGATTAGACAGAAATGAGTAAGATTAGACAGAAACTAGTAAGATTAGACAGAAATGAGTAAGATCAAACAGAAATGAGTAAGATTAGACAGAAATGAGTAAGATTAGACAAAAACTAGTAAGATTAGACAGAAATGAGTAAGATTAGACAGAAATGAGTAAGATTAGACAGAAATGAGTAAGATTAGACAAAAACTAGTAAGATTAGACAGAAATGAGTAAGATTAGACAGAAATGAGTAAGATTAAACAGAAACGAGTAAGATTAGACAGAAATGAGTAAGATTAGACAGAAATGAGTAAGATTAGACAAAAACTAGTAAGATTAGACAGAAATGAGTAAGATTAGACATAAATGAGTAAGATTAAACAGAAACGAGTAAGATTAGACAGAAATGAGTAAGATTAGACAGAAATGAGTAAGATTAGACAAAAACTAGTAAGATTAGACAGAAATGAGTAAGATTAGACAGAAATGAGTAAGATTAAACAGAAACGAGTAAGATTAGACAGAAATGAGTAAGATTAGACAGAAATGAGTAAGATTAGACAAAAACTAGTAAGATTAGACAGAAATGAGTAAGATTAGACAGAAATGAGTAAGATTAGACAAAAACTAGTAAGATTAGACAGAAATGAGTAAGATTAGACAGAAATGAGTAAGATTAGACAAAAACTAGTAAGATTAGACAGAAATGAGTAAGAGTAGACAGAAATGAGTAAGATTAGACAAAAACTAGTAAGATTAGACAGAAATGAGTAAGATTAGACAGAAATGAGTAAGATTAAACAGAAACGAGTAAGATTAGACAGAAATGAGTAAGATTAGACAGAAATGAGTAAGATTAGACAGAAATGAGTAAGATTAGACAGAAATGAGTAAGATTAGACAGAAATGAGTGAGATCAGACAGAAATGAGTGAGATCAGACAGAAATGAGTAAGATTAGACAGAAATGAGTAAGATTAGACAGAAATGAGTAAGATTAGACAGAAATGAGTAAGATTAGACAGAAATGAGTAAGATTAGACAGAAATGAGTAAGATCAGACAGAAATGAGTAAGATTAGACAGAAATGAGTAAGATTAGACAGAAATGAGTAAGATCAGACAGAAATGAGTAAGATTAGACAGAAATGAGTAAGATTAGATAGAAATGAGTAAGATTGGACAGAAATGAGTAAGATTGGACAGAAATGAGTAAGATTAGACAGAAATGAGTAAGATTAGACAGAAATGGGTAAGATTAGACAGAAATGAGTAAGATTAGACAGAAATGAGTAAGATTAGACAGAAATGAGTAAGATTAGACAGAAACTAGTAAGATTAGACAAAAACTAGTAAGATTAGACAGAAATGAGTAAGATTAGACAGAAATGAGTAAGATCAAACAGAAATGAGTAAGATTAGACAGAAATGAGTAAGATTAGACAGAAATGAGTAAGATTAGACAGAAATGAGTAAGATTAGACAGAAATGAGTAAGATTAGACAGAAACTAGTAAGATTAGACAGAAATGAGTAAGATTAGACAGAAATGAGTAAGATTAGACAAAAACTAGTAAGATTAGACAAAAACTAGTAAGATTAGACAGAAATGAGTACGATTAGACAGAAATAAGTAAGATTAGACAGAAATGAGTAAGATTAGACAGAAATGAGTTAGATTAGACAGAAATGAGTGAGATCAGACAGAAATGAGTAAGATTAGACAGAAATGAGTAAGATTAGACAAAAACTAGTAAGATTAGACAGAAATGAGTAAGATTAGACAGAAATGAGTAAGATTAGACAAAAACTAGTAAGATTAGACAGAAGTGAGTAAGATTAGACAGAAATGAGTAAGATTAGACAAAATCTAGTAAGATTAGACAGAAATGAGTAAGATTAGACAAAAATGAGTAAGATTGGACAGAAATGAGTAAGATTAGACAAAAACTAGTAAGATTAGACAGAAATGAGTAAGATTAGACAGAAATGAGTAAGATTAGACAGAAATGAGTAAGATTAGACAAAAACTAGTAAGATTAGACAGAAATGAGTAAGATTAAACAGAAACGAGTAAGATTAGACAGAAATGAGTAAGATTAGACAGAAATGAGTAAGATTAGACAAAAACTAGTAAGATTAGACAGAAATGAGTAAGATTAGACAGAAATGAGTAAGATTAGACAAAAACTAGTAAGATTAGACAGAAATGAGTAAGATTAGACAGAAATGAGTAAGATTAAACAGAAACGAGTAAGATTAGACAGAAATGAGTAAGATTAGACAGAAATGAGTAAGATTAGACAAAAACTAGTAAGATTAGACAGAAATGAGTAAGATTAGACAGAAATGAGTAAGATTAGACAAAAACTAGTAAGATTAGACAGAAATGAGTAAGATTAGACAGAAATGAGTAAGATTAGACAAAAACTAGTAAGATTAGACAGAAATGAGTAAGATTAGACAGAAATGAGTAAGATTAGACAAAAACTAGTAAGATTAGACAGAAATGAGTAAGATTAGACAGAAATGAGTAAGATTAAACAGAAACGAGTAAGATTAGACAGAAATGAGTAAGATTAGACAGAAATGAGTAAGATTAGACAGAAATGAGTAAGATTAGACAGAAATGAGTAAGATTAGACAGAAATGAGTGAGATCAGACAGAAAGGAGTAAGATCAGACAGAAATGAGTAAGATTAGACAGAAATGAGTAAGATTAGACAGAAATGAGTAAGATTAGACAGAAATGAGTAAGATCAGACAGAAATGAGTAAGATTAGACAGAAATGAGTAAGATTAGACAGAAATGAGTAAGATCAGACAGAAATGAGTAAGATTAGACAGAAATGAGTAAGATTAGACAGAAATGAGTAAGATTGGACAGAAATGAGTAAGATTGGACAGAAATGAGTAAGATTAGACAGAAATGAGTAAGATTAGACAGAAATGGGTAAGATTAGACAGAAATGAGTAAGATTAGACAGAAATGAGTAAGATTAGACAGAAATGAGTAAGATTAGACAGAAACTAGTAAGATTAGACAAAAACTAGTAAGATTAGACAGAAATGAGTAAGATTAGACAGAAATGAGTAAGATCAAACAGAAATGAGTAAGATTAGACAGAAATGAGTAAGATTAGACAGAAATGAGTAAGATTAGACAGAAATGAGTAAGATTAGACAGAAATGAGTAAGATTAGACAGAAACTAGTAAGATTAGACAGAAATGAGTAAGATTAGACAGAAATGAGTAAGATTAGACAAAAACTAGTAAGATTAGACAAAAACTAGTAAGATTAGACAGAAATGAGTATGATTAGACAGAAATAAGTAAGATTAGACAGAAATGAGTAAGATTAGACAGAAATGAGTTAGATTAGACAGAAATGAGTGAGATCAGACAGAAATGAGTAAGATTAGACAGAAATGAGTAAGATTAGACAAAAACTAGTAAGATTAGACAGAAATGAGTAAGATTAGACAGAAATGAGTAAGATTAGACAAAAACTAGTAAGATTAGACAGAAGTGAGTAAGATTAGACAGAAATGAGTAAGATTAGACAAAATCTAGTAAGATTAGACAGAAATGAGTAAGATTAGACAAAAATGAGTAAGATTGGACAGAAATGAGTAAGATTAGACAAAAACTAGTAAGATTAGACAGAAATGAGTAAGATTAGACAGAAATGAGTAAGATTAGACAGAAATGAGTAAGATTGGACAGAAACGAG